>NC_134406.1:72499343-73147399 GCF_038048845.1 Mixophyes fleayi
AAAAAAAGATATGGTGTAGATGGTGAGTCTGATTGTCAGGTTGTGTAGGAGCCTTATATGTCTGCCAGGAGGAAACTATAATATGCTGGACTGATGGGTAATGATGACAAAAGTAGGGATAATGTTTTTATTATTTCCTGTAAAAGAATTGAAACACCTGGAAGCATAACAACATTATAGTGATGTGTCCAGGGAAATGAACCCCTTTAATTCTACATAGGTGAATTCATCTATTTGACTGTGTAGTTATATCACAGGCTGTTTCCATGGAGGAAAATGATCATGAACTTATTGGGGGTAAATAAAGACAGGTGTTAAATTAATAAAGATTAAATTACAGTCCCACAAAGTCATTAAAATAACAGAGTATACTTAAAGAAATAGAAATGTAAGAGTTACTTACTCAAATCAAATACATGGTTTTAATATATAGTAATTCCCCTTCTTAAAGTAATCTAATAATTTAAGGACCACAGACTTTAACAAAATTAACCTTGATAAAACAACTGTTATTAACATGCAAATCATGCATGTAAATGGTAACATATGATGGTGAAATTGAAATGTATTATATATAGTATATAATAGCAATAACATTTTATTCCCCCCACCTCATCCTCACCTGGCTTGTTTAATTGCTATTCCTATAAACAACAAACAAAGGCAATCACTGTCATAGTTTCAACTAATTAACATCTCTTTATTAACCGTGATTTGTATAGTGCCACCATATTACATATGCTTTATCTATTTAAGATTACTGGGTGTATTACTAAATCTAATACTATGTATTTGAAATAAATCCAATCTAATTATATGCAACATAGATTCTAATTATTATACCTAACTAAATTCACCATGCCCTCTTTCTCTCCTTTGGTTGACATGTTAAGATTCTTCTAACACTGTAAACACAGATTGCTTGGCACACTACCATTACAGAAATGCACAGAGTAGATTGGTTAATTTATTGTTATTTATCGTGGCAGTGCCAGTAATGTCACAGTAACTCAAATTGCTGCTTACTCAACTTTTTGACATGTATCAGATCCCATTAGGACACTGTTCTAAAGATATAGGAAGAGTTTCAGCTGTCTGTACAATGTATTTAACCTTCATGGGTCACATATGAAAATGCACATTTTTGAAAACTAGTCTTTCAGGCTGCACTACTATCTAGGGAGAAATCAGAGCGTTATAGATCTGCCCACTCCCTGGAGCCAGGGGACTGCTCCGTGTAGCAGGCTCCATGGTTAGGCTCCCAGCTCCAGCTGTGTGACAGTTTGGAAGGAGTGTGAGCTGGCGAAGCCAATGAGTGTTCTCCACTTAAGCTGGTAATGCAGCATTAAGGAAAACCCTATTCTATATATTTCAAGAAAATAAAGAAACAATTTAAATTGAACAGCAAGGAGAATAACTTCTGAAATGGTGCAAATTTAAATATCTTTTACAGATACAAAATGTCAAAGAAAAAAATGATTGATAAGATTAGCATTCAATTTTTTACTGACAGCAAAATATGGCACAATATTATAAATACATTTTAATAACATAAAGTTCTGAATTCCATTATCATAGCCCCTTAATGGTTTAAAATATGTTTGATGAATCTTTAATTAGAAGGCTAAAAGGCAAGCAAAGAAAAGAAGCAATTCATTTTAGATCTATATTGTACAGTCATGACCGAATGTTTTGAGAATGATACAAGTATTGGTTTTCACAAAGTTTGCTTCTTCAGTGTTTTTAGACCTTTTTGTCAGATGTTGCTATGGTATACTGAAGTAAAATTGCAAGCATTTCATAGGTGACAAAGGCTTTTATTGACAATTACATTAGGTTTATGCAAAGACTCAATATTTGCAGTGTTGACCCTTCTTTTTGAAGACCTCTGCAAATCGCCCTGGCATGCTGTCAATCAACTTCCGGGCCACATACTGACTGATGGCCACCCATTCTTGCGTAATCAATGCTTGGAGTTTGTCAGAATTTGTGGGTTTTTGTGTGTCCACCCGTCTCTTGAGGATTGACCACAAGTTCTCAATGGGATTACGGTCTGGAGAGTTTCCTGGCCATGGACTCAATTTCCATGTTTTGATTCCTGAGCCAATTTGGTTATCACTTTTGCCTTATGGCAAGATTCTCCATCATGCTTGAAAATGCATTGTTAGTCACCAAACTATTCTTAGATGGTCGGGAAAATTTGCTCTTGGAGGATGTTTTGGTACCATTCCTTATTCATGGCTGTTTTCTTAGGCAAAATTGTGAGTGAGCCCTTGGCTGAGAAGCAACCCTATACATGAATGGTTTCAGGATGCTTTACTGTTGGCATGACACACTCTCACCTGTGTTAACAAGAGATTCACTGACCTGATGTCAGCTGATCATTTTGTGGCAGGGCTGAATGCAGTGAAAATGTTGTTTTTTTGGGTAAAGTTCATTGTCATGGCAAAGAGGGTTTGCAATTCATCTGACCACTCTTCATGACATTCTGGAGTATATGCAAATCGTCATCATAAAAACAGCAGACTTTGTGAAAAATAATATTTGTGTCATTCTCAAAACTTTTGACCATGGCTGTACTACACTAGATTAATGCTATTTTAATCTACCTTTATATTAACTCAGTTGTTTTAACTTTATGAACTCCAACTTTGTTGTTCTATCTTTAAGGGTTATTTCTCAGTATTTAATATTTTCACGATGATAATTTTACAATGGTGTCTTTAAATTAAAATAAGGTGTTATTATTTTCACATTTGATGAATCATGTTTGAGGATGTTATGTTTTATTTTCAGCAGGTGGGCAGCACGGTGGCTACGTGGTTAGCACTTCTGCTTACAGTGCTTACAGCACTGGGGTCATAAGTTCAATTCCCGACCATGGCCTTATCTGTATGGAGTTTGTATGTTCTCCCCATGTTTGGGTGGGTTTCCTGCAGGCGTCCGGTTTCCTCCCACACTCCAAAAACATAATGGTAGGTTAATTGGCTGCTAACAAATTGACCCTAGTCTGTCTGTGTGTGTGTATGTTAGGGAATTTAGACTGTAAGCTCCAATGGAGCAGGGACTGATGTGAGTGTGTTCTCTGTACAGCACTGCGGAATGAGTGGCGCTATATAAATAATGGTGATGATGATGAGAATGTTGGTATTACTATATACAATATTGTACTCAAATTGTATATGTAGAGTACAAATGATATTCCTAATACTCAAACTATATTTAAAGAGACACTTATCACTGCTTTATTTTCTTTCGTAGCAGTGCCTTATCTGCAAGTGAAAGGTGCTACAGACATGTAAACGATTTAGATTTTAAAGGCCCTTGTTTTTGTATATTTCCATGCTTCTATTTTTAATATGACTAATTAACCAACTATGTTCAGAGTTTATTAAAATGGTAGCGGTAGCCATAGTCTTTCTTGGTCGGTGTGTGGATGCCACTGTTTACCAGTGTAAGGTAATAGAAAGACGATACACTTTGTTTATCATTTTGTGGTTGACGTGGGGTGTTTAATCATCTACAACATCTCTAACCCCTTTTTTAATATTTGGACTAAGTTTGTTTCCGGACTTGGCTTGCAATATCGAATACTTTACGGTTGCAGAATAAGGATTACTGAGACTTAGGGGTATATGTATCAATATGCGGGTTCTTCAACACCCGCGTGTTCAGCCTCTTCCGCGATTAAATTTCAAGCGGCGCTGCATTGTAAAGGGTTAACTTCCCTTTACAATGCAGCGCCGCTTGAAATTTAATCGCGGAAGAGGCTGAACACGCGGGTGTTGAAGAACCCGCATATTGATACATTTACCCCTTAGTCGTTCATTTTTCTATATAGGAGCTTATTAGTTAGTTCCCCTATTAATGGTAGGGGTTAATGTGTTACATAGCCAGTAGAACATATATATTTTTAAAAACATTTTATGAATGTGTATTATTTTTGAGATAGTAAATAAAAAGCACTTCATTATATTTATTGAATATATTTTTAGACGGCTTTAAGTGCTTACTGTATATTTATCTGTGGTTGATAATTTTTGTTGTTACATGTTAGGATGGTCACGCCCCTGTGGTTGAAGAGCAGCCTAATAATAACAATGAATTGTTATATGTAAAATTGATTCTCTATGAAATGCAATGTTTTTTATTAATTGATTTGTGTGTAGTCATACATAAATATCTGATTACTAATGCTAGAAATATAGTATGCCAAGAGTAGGCTGTGTGTTTTCTTTCTTGCTAAAATACACCACTTTCTTACCCATGATGCAAACAAAACTATCCATTCTCTTGTCTTGACTACTGTAAACAATTAAAAACTTTGCATATTCAGAAGTTTACTAGTATGACACTATGTAACTAATTTACAGAAAATTGGAAGTGTTTTTGTAAATATCTGCTGAGCATGTTCTGTCTACTTGACAGATTTTTGTTATCCTTCAGAGGTAGAAACCACTGAAACTGTCAAATGCCATCTGCAGTACTATCATTCTTTTCAAACAAATCTCTCTACTTTCAATTTTCCTTGCAATTTGTTGAGTCAAAATTGTGTCCCTGTAATGTAAAGAAAATAAATTATGTTCACCAACTTTCAACTATGTTAGTATCTAAAAATATTCCTGCACAGTGTCGTCTCATGTGCACTGATAATTGAGTTTCCTATCGTATTGGAATTTCTTCTTAGAGCTTCAATAATATAAGGTATACAGGTCTTTTTAACATATTTACAATGAAAAAAATAGAACATAAACATTCTAAAATGCATACATTCACTTAAAAGGAAGACCATGCATTCAGATCCTGCAACAACTAAAATTAATGAAGCTGAAATGTTTGGTTATAATCTGCCTGATGTTTCGTAGGAACCTTTTTCTTCCAATTGGTATATACAGCGTGCTCTTGTGGTACTTTTCAGTTAGGCTGGACACCCATCATTCCCTGTTACCATTGACATGATTATTGGAGAAAGAAATAGTGCAATTTAAAGACAGGGTGATAGGTAATAGATTATGGAAGTCTGCCTTGTTTTTGTTGAAAGTTGTAGCCCAGTGAAAAGCAAACACCCCTCTATGATTCCCCATAATTGCATATATTCTTTTTTATTTATCATTAGCTATCCTGTAATCCAGCACTAGTGTCTGTGCTCCAAGCCTGCATAATTACAAATTTCACATGTCTACAGACTAGGGATGAGCGCACTCGGATTTATGAAATCCGAGCCCACCCGAACGTTGCCGATCCGAGTCGGATCCAAGACAGATCCGGGTATTGGCGCCAAATTCAAATCTGAAACTGAGGCTCTGACTCATAATCCCGTTGTCGGATCTCGCGATACTCGGATCCTATAAATTCCCCGCTAGTCGCCGTCATCTTCACTCGGGCATTGATCAGGGTAGAGGGAGGGTGTGTTAGGTGGTCCTCTGTCCTGGTAGATCTCGTGCTGTGCTGTTTAGTTCTGTGCTGTGCTGTTTAGTTCTGTGCTGTGCTGTGCTGTGCTGTGCTGTGCTGTGTTCTGCAGTATCAGTCCAGTGGTGCTGTGTGCTGTGCTCTGTCCTTCTGAGGTCAGTGGTGCTGCTGGGTCCAGTGCTGTGTCCTGTTCATTCCAGTGGTGCTGTGTCCTGTGCTCTGTGCTTCTAAGGGCATAGTTATTTCCCCAATATTCCCCTGTGTTTAAAAAAATAAAAAAAAGTTATTTAAAAAAATACCAAAAACTAATTTAATTTTTTTTAATTACCACAAAATTTGCACAACCAATCCTGCAGTATAAGCCCATTGGTACTGCAATATTACCAAGTTCACACATTCAGCAGTAAAAGTCCAGTGGTACTGCAATATTACAAAGTTTACACATTCTGCAGTATCAGTCCAGTGGTGCTGTGTCCTGTGCTCTGTCCTGCTGAGTTCCGTAGTGCTGCTGGGTCCTGTGCCGTGTCCTGTTCAGTCCAGTGGTGCTGTGTCCTGTGCTCTGTGCTTCTAAGGGCATAGTTATTTCCCCATTATTCCCAAGTTTTTAAAAAATAAAAAAAAAGTAAAAAAAAAAAAAAAAATTTAAAAAAAAAAAAATATATAATAATTATAACCAAATTTGCAAAACCAATACAGCAGTATAAGTCCATTGGTACTGCAATATTACCAAGTTCACACATTCTGCAGTACCTTGTGCTACATATAATGGAGACATTTGGAGGATAAAGTAGGGAAAGATCAAGACCTCCTAATGCTGAAGCTGCTGCCACTAGTCATGACATAGACGATGAAATGCCATCAACGTCGTCTTCCAAGCCCGATGCCCAATCTCGTAGTACCGGGCATGTAAAATCCAAAAAGCCCAAGTTAAGAAAAAGTAGCAAAAAGAGAAACTTAAAATCATCTGAGGAGAAACGTAAAGTTGCCAATATGCCATTTACGACACGGAGTGGCAAGGAACGGCTTAGGCCCTGGCCCGTGTTCATGACTAGTGGTTCAGCTTCACCCACGGATCTTAGCCCTCCTCCTCCTCCCCCCCCCTACAAAAAATTGAAGAGAGTTATGCTGTCAGCAACAAAACAGCAAACAACTCTGCCTTCTAAAGAGAAATTATCACAAATCCACAAGGCGAGTCCAAGGATGTTGGTGGTTGTCAAGCCTGACCTTCCCATCACTGTACGGGAAGAGGTGGCTCGGGAGGAGGCTATTGATGATGTAGCTGGCGCTGTGGAGGAACTTGATGATGAGGATGGTGATGTGGTTATTGTAAATGAGGCACCAGGGGGGGAAACAGCTGATGTCCATGGGATGAAAAAGCCCATCGTCATGCCTGGTCAGAAGACCAAAAAATGCACCTCTTCGGTCTGGAGTTATTTTTATCCAAATCCAGACAACCAATGTATGGCCATATGTAGCTTATGTAAAGCTCAAATAAGCAGGGGTAAGGATCTTGCCCACCTAGGAACATCCTCCCTTATACGTCACCTGAATAACCTTCATAGTTCAGTGGTTAGTTCAGGAACTGGGGCTAGGACCCTCATCGGTACAGGGACACCTAAATCCCGTGGTCCAGTTGGATACACACCAGCAACACCCTCCTCGTCAACTTCCTCCACAATCTCCATCAGATTCAGTCCTGCAGCCCAAGTCAGCAGCCAGACTGAGTCCTCCTCAATACGGGATTCATCCGAGGAATCCTGCAGCGGTACGCCTACTACTGCCACTGCTGCTGTTGCTGCTGTTAGTCGGTCATCTTCCCAGAGGGGAAGTCGTAAGACCGCTAAGTCTTTCACAAAACAATTGACCGTCCAACAGTCGTTTGCCATGACCACAAAATACGATAGTAGTCACCCTATTGCAAAGCGTATAACTGCGGCTGTAACTGCAATGTTGGTGTTAGACGTGCGCCCGGTGTCCGCCATCAGTGGAGTGGGATTTAGAGGGTTGATGGAGGTATTGTGTCCCCGGTACCAAATCCCCTCGAGATTCCACTTCACTAGGCAGGCGATACCAAAAATGTACAGAGAAGTACGATCAAGTGTCCTCAGTGCTCTAAAAAATGCGGTTGTACCCACTGTCCACTTAACCACAGACATGTGGACAAGTGGTTCTGGGCAAACGAAGGACTATATGACTGTGACAGCCCACTGGGTAGATGCATCCCCTTCCGCAGCAACAGCAACAGCTGCATCAGTAGCAGCAACTACAAAATGGCGGCTCGTGCAAAGGCAGGCAACATTGTGTATTACAGGCTTTAATAAGAGGCACAACGCTGACAACATATTAGAGAAAATGAGGGAAATTATCTCCCAGTGGCTTACCCCACTTAGACTCTCATGGGGATTTGTGGTGTCAGACAATGCCAGTAACATTGTGCGGGCATTAAATATGGGCAATTTCCAGCACGTCCCATGTTTTGCCCACACCATTAATTTGGTGGTGCAGCATTACCTCAAGAGTGACAGGGGTGTGCAGGAGATGCTTGCGGTGGCGCGCAAAATTGCTGGACACTTTCGGCATTCAGCCAGTGCCTACCGCAGACTAGAGGCACATCAAAAAAGCATGAACCTGCCCTGCCATCACCTCAAACAAGAGGTTGTGACGCGCTGGAACTCCACCCTCTATATGCTGCAGAGGATGGAGGAGCAGCAAAAGGCCATTCAGGCCTACACAGCCACCTACGACATAGGCAAAGGAGTGGGGATGCGCCTCAGTCAAGCGCAGTGGAGACTGATTTCCGTGTTGTGCAAGGTTCTGCAGCCATTTGAACTTGCCACACGAGAAGTCAGTTCCGACACTGCCAGCTTGAGTCAGGTCATTCCCCTGATCAGGCTGTTGCAGAAGCAGCTGGAGAAAGTGAGGGAGGAGCTGGTAAACCATTGCGATTACACCAAGCATGTAGCTCTTGTGGATGTAGCCCTTCGTACGCTTTGCCAGGATCCGAGGGTGGTCACTCTTTTAAAGTCAGAGGAATACATTCTGGCCACCGTGCTCGATCCTCGGTTTAAAGCGTATGTTGTGTCTCTGTTTCCGGCGGACACAAGTCTACAGCGGTGCAAAGACCTGCTGGTCAGGAGATTGTCCTCTGAAGAGGACCGTGACATGCCAACAGCTCCACCCTCATTTTCTTCCACATCTATGGCTGCGAGGAAAAAGCTCAGTTTTCCCAAAAGAGGCACTGGCGGGGATGCTGATAACATCTGGTCCGGACTGAAGGACCTGCCAACCATTGCAGACATGTCTACTCTCGCTGCATTGGATGCTGTCACAATAGAAAAAATTGTGGATGATTACTTTGCTGACACCATCCAAGTAGACATGTCAGACAGTCCATATTGTTACTGGCAGGAAAAAAAGGCAGTTTGGAAGCCCCTGTACAAACTGGCTCTATTTTACCTGAGTTGTCCCCCCTCCAGTGTGTACTCGGAAAGAGTTTTTAGTGCAGCGGGGAACCTGGTCAGTGAGCGGCGAAGGAGGTTGCTTCCTCAGAACGTTGAAAAAATGATGTTTATAAAAATGAATAATCAATTCCTCAATGAAGTACAGCACTGCCCTCCAGATACTACAGAGGGACCTGTGGTTGGTACATTTATTGGTGCGATTCATAAAAGTTCAGGGTTTTTAATATATTGTGGTGACCCACTCCTCGACGCAGTCCAGGTACATTTATTGGTGCGAATCATAAAAGTTCAGGGTTTTTAATATATATTGTGGTGACCCACTCCTCTACGCAGTCCAGGTACATTTATTGGTGCGATTCATAAAAGTTCAGGGTTTTTAATATATTGTGGTGACCCACTCCTCTACGCAGTCCAGGTACATTTATTGGTGCGAATCATACAAGTTGATGGTTTTCTTATTATATATATTGTGGTGACCCACTCCTCTACGTAGTCCAGGTACATTTATTGGTGCGATTCAAAAAAGTTCAGGGTTTTTAAGATATTGTGGTGACCCACTCCTCTACGCAGTCCAGGTACATTTATTGGTGCGAATCATAAAAGTTCAGGGTTTTTAATATATATTGTGGTGACCCACTCCTCTACGCAGTCCAGGTACATTTATTGGTGCGAATCATAAAAGTTCAGGGTTTTTAATATATATTGTGGTGACCCACTCCTCTACGCAGTCCAGGTACATTTATTGGTGTGATTCATAAAAGTTCAGGGTTTTTAATATATTGTGGTGACCCACTCCTCTACGCAGTCCAGGTACATTTATTGGTGCGAATCATAAAAGTTCAGGGTTTTTAATATATATTGTGGTGACCCACTCCTCTACACAGTCCAGGTACATTTATTGGTGCGATTCATAAAAGTTCAGGGTTTTTAAGATATTGTGGTGACCCACTCCTCTACGCAGTCCAGGTACATTTATTGGTGCGATTCATAAAAGTTCAGGGTTTTTAAGATATTGTGGTGACCCACTCCTCTACGCAGTCCAGGTACATTTATTGGTGCGAATCATAAAAGTTCAGGGTTTTTAATATATATTGTGGTGACCCACTCCTCTACGCAGTCCAGGTACATTTATTGGTGCGATTCATAAAAGTTCAAGGTTTTTAATATATTGTGGTGACCCACTCCTCTACGCAGTCCAGGTACATTTATTGGTGCGATTCATAAAAGTTCAGGGTTTTTAATATATATTGTGGTGACCCACTCCTCTACGCAGTCCAGGTACATTTATTGGTGCGATTCATAAAAGTTCAGGGTTTTTAATATATTGTGGTGACCCACTCCTCTACGCAGTCCAGGTACATTTATTGGTGCGATTCATAAAAGTTCAGGGTTTTTAAGATATTGTGGTGACCCACTCCTCTACGCAGTCCAGGTACATTTATTGGTGCGATTCATAAAAGTTCAGGGTTTTTAAGATATTGTGGTGACCCACTCCTCTACGCAGTCCAGGTACATTTATTGGTGCGATTCATAAAAGTTCAGGGTTTTTAATATATATTGTGGTGACCCACTCCTCTACGCAGTCCAGGTACATTTATTGGTGCGAATCATAAAAGTTCAGGGTTTTTAATATATATTGTGGTGACCCACTCCTCTACGCAGTCCAGAAAGATACCTTGTTGCAACGTTTTGGACTAATAACTATATTGTGAGGTGTTCAGAATACACTGTAAATTAGTGGAAATGCTTGTTATTGAATGTTATTGAGGTTAATAATAGCCTAGGAGTGAAAATAAGCCCAAAAACTTGATTTTTAAACTTTTTATGTTTTTTTCAAAAAAAATCCGAATCCAAAACCTTAAATCCGAACCGAGACCTTTCCTCAAGTGTTTTGCGAGACAAATCCGAACCCCAAAAATAACAAAAATCCGGATCCAAAACACAAAACACGAGACCTCAAAAGTCGCCGGTGCACATCCCTACTACAGACTACTTCTGCTTAAGGGCCACTAATGGTTTGGTTGTCAGATATGAAAGTAAGCGTTTTGAATCAAATTTGACTAATCCACAACGGGACAAATGGGCATGAAATGCAGTGTAGTGTGCTAGGTGAAGTGTGTATGTGCATTTAACAATATGCTGTATGTCTAGCCAACATACTTGTAAGTATTAAAAATTATATTTTTCAGAATGTAATAACCCATTTTTTTTAAAGTGTGTTACGAGTCACACAAATATCATATGAAGATCATTAGTAAAGGGCAGTGGGGCAGTGTTATGAAGGTATAAATGTTTCTCACAGTTCTAATGTAGGGTGCTGTCTTGTGAAGGACAGGAGTACTATTGAATGAGCTGGAGTCGGCGGTGCACCGTGTTTTCCGGAGGAAGATTCTACCATACGGAGCTCCTGAATGCCTGTAGGCACCCTGGACTACTGATGTCATCATGAGAGACCTTTATGAACTTCAACATTTTGTGAGTACTTTTTATTTACATTTTTTAAATTGTTTTGTGCATGCACTCATTGGACTATACATTTTTTTCGTTTTTATTCAGAATTGGTATTTTCACAAACTATCTATTGATGGGAGTTGCATATTTATTCTAAGAGCATTACCTGGACTTTTGGACTTTAGAACATCTGGATTTGTGTCCCTTTTTTCCCTGTGAGGATTCTATTTTGATTGGACTATGCTTTACATTTTGATATTCATTCATTTACCCATTGCTTCATTTTTATACATTTTTTGCTAATATGGCTTAACTTACACTAAAGGATTTGCTAGAAACACCATAAATAAAGCTTTTTATACCTATATTAGGGTTACCTAATGGAACTAAGTTATGCTTTATGTTTGCGCCGTGAGACGAGTCCTGTTTGCTTGTTCTTTGCTGCATATTATTGGGGACGTTTCTGGAATTCGTCCCCTACAGTCCCACTCTGGCAGCTTTATACATTTTTCATTTCAGAACAGCGCTGTTGTCCCTAATTCTCCTTGCTATTATACTATTCATTAATGGCTGACCAGAGTTGTCTTTTTTGCAACAATGTGTCGCCCCTCTTGCACAGCATTGTAATTGGAAGTGTCAACGCTTCTTCCCCTATGCTATCTATTGTCATCACTGCTCCTGGACTATTTGGTTGTCTGATGTGATACAGCTCATCTTTACATCTCTACTAGCTGATGAAAAGATGATAGGTCTCCATCATTGTTTTAACAAAATAAACAGAAAAGGTGTATTTCTGGCAGATAGGGCAAAATGCCATACATCATATCTTTGAGATTGGCATTTTGGATGGGCAAAATATACTCTGAATGTTGCTCTTGAAAACTAGAAAAAATATGTTAAAATAAATAATTGCACAAATGTTTCTATTTAACCACCGGCAGTGTACATAAGTGCATCCAAGCAAATGCTTTACTGGAACACTTGTAGTATTGCTTTCTGAGATGAATGCGCACAAAAATTGGCAGAAAATTCTTACCGTAAATGGCAGAAATATGCGCATCCGAATGTCAAGGCAATGCTCTGCGGGACATCGTGGCCCATTGAAAGTTGTGTCTCGGTTAATTTAAACCAGTGGACTAAATTGGATCAGGGGAAGACCAATGGTATTACTTAAAATAAGTTGAATGGGGGGCATGTGTATTTTATTCAAATGTATTATGCTTTCATTTTATTGCAAAAGAAAAGTGAATCAGATTTATAGATCTCCAGTAGGATATAATCTTATGTAGCATAATGTGATTTTAGCAAAATAGAAATCTCACTCATATTCCCTTGCTTAATGCTAATTTGCACTCCACCATTGCTAAAATTGGTTACAGTCATTTCTGCTCTATGTACAGTACACTGTTTGTCCTTTTCTCTTTCACTTGATGTTGTTTTATGAAATCCTGTACATCCCAACAACTGTGCACCATAAATCTAAATATCTCCAGCAACAGATGGCTGTTCTGCATGCCTCATTACCTGCTCTTTGGCCATTCTGCCCAATGTGGATATTTAACTACTTCACGGCCAGAGCTTACAATGCATTTCAAAGCAAAGAGATGCTGCTTAGAAATTGTCAAGCAAATAAAGTATTGGCAGAATAACAGAATTTTAAATACATTAGGCCTTCAGGAGCTTCTCTTAAAATTGGTAATATGAAAATGCCTATCTATTGAGAGCAATATTTCACTTGTTTCATTTCTTATTAACTAGTGATTGTGCCTCAAAGCTAGAAGGAGAAATTCTTTACTTTTTCAAGCACTGTTATTTTTTCTGTGGCAGTCAGGATGCACAGCATGGTTAAAGGGGCACAGGGTAATGTTTGTGACATCACACACCTATCTGTTTGGAACAAGTGCTCATTTTTTAAGTACGTTTTAGAACTTAAGCAAGAATTTGATGTTATGTTCTTACTGTTTCCACCATGTAGATTTCCAGCCAGACCCATTAATTTCGCAAAAGGAGGCACACGGTAATTTTACAGGAACAGCAATTCCACACACACATTTACACACAAATTATTGTTATTGGTATTATTAATACTTTTATCCTCTAGGTATAAAGCACTAACATATTACACACCACTGAGGATCATGACACAAACAAATTACATACAATGACATGAAACAGAAAGAAAAGATGCCCTTTCCCAAATGAGTATACAACCCAAGATGAGTGGTAACACTCCATATATACAGTAGCGGACTGACATTTGTAGGTGCTGGTGTGGAAAGTAGGTGTGGCTACTGTAAGGCAAAAGCATTATCAGCCACCAATATTAAAGCAGCTACTGGTGACTGACAATTTTGTGCAAATACCGGTGGTGTGGTATGATACGAAATTAAGGGAGACAGTGGGGGTATGAAAAAGGAACTGGTCATTGTAGAAATATTAAAGCAGACAGTTGTTGGTAACTTAGACTTCATCATTTATATAATCCAGATGTCCTTCCAGTTCTGGTTCTGGAGAAGACGTTCTTGCTGCATGGGCACGCTCGTTATCCACCAGCTTGGAGTAGCTGTGTGCCAATCTTTAGCACCATGTTCGCTAGAGAACATAGAAATGTGAAATAGAGATGTATTGCTTGGCGGGGATATTTGCACTTTATGAGCAACCTCCACTATTCTCAAAACTGTGTATTAGTTATGTTTATGTTTACATATGACCTTTACAAGCATGTAGTTGATACATATTTCATAAATATATTTTATGCTGATAACCTCTTGAAATATTACGGATTTGGAGCTGCCCTGGCGATATTTCGACTACATCCCCATCAGAGATAAATATAAAATGCAACTTATGCAAACTTATTATAAGTCCAGCATTAACCATATCAATTAATTATCCATATACATGTATTATAAAACTTTTTTACATTTCTACATTTCAATATGCATAAACGAGTTGTAACAATTGTAAAATTAATACCATTACATACTTTGTAATAAAATGTATACATAAAAGCTGTTTTATGAATTTTGTAAAGGCATTGGTGAAGAGAAGTTTATATTGTTGATGAAATTGTATTAGCTCCTAAAATAATAATCTCTTTATTGATAACATGTTTTTATGATAACATTTTATGATTTTTGTGTACATCCAGTTGATATGGAAATTTAGCTTTATTGATTGTGGAACTTTAATGAAATGAGGCAAAAGTATTATTCTTTAGAATCTGATCAATACAGCAGTATAATGTGTGGCATTTCAAATATGAAATATTTCAACACTGTTCATAGCCATGTGTTGAAAAATTAATTTCGATATTTATCAGTCTCTATAAAATCAAGGTTTTTTTTAATCTGATTTAACAGTGCATATCATTTGGTTTGTTTCACAATTTAACCCTGGATAATGACACGGATTACGGACTGAGCATATTTGTTATTATTTTCTGCTTCATCCCTGGACTGCATAATAACAATTAGCACATGCCAATGATCACTGCTACATTATTACCATGCTTTTCATAAAAACATTGCTTTTAGCTATTTATCACACTAAACGCAGAGCTGTAAACCAGGCATGCATTACCAATTATAACTTTTACTTTAGTTTAACATCTCTGCTAAGTGAACTGCTCCTGCTGAGATATGAGGTGAGTAGAGGTGAGTGAATCATTCAAAATTTAATTGGTGAGTGCTTTGAAAAACATTTCCATAAATTTCACACTTCCGTCAATAGTTTCCTATTTAACTTCTTTATGTATTTATTTAGTAGTTAACCTCTTACTGTAGGTAATTGGTGCAATTAAAGTGAGTTGATGGAGAGAGTTTGTTATCATTGTTTTAAGTTTTTGTTGTTTAATATTTAGTTTTGTTGTTTTAAATATTTTAGGTCTTGTTTATTTGCTAGTTACTAAAATATAGATTAGAGGCACATTTGCCGTATTTGTTAGACTAAAAACAATGTTTTTTAGATTAAAATGTATTTATAAGACTTTGTGAACAGACATATATCTGTCACAATCTGTATGAAATATAATCTAACACCCCCTTTTTAAATCAATCAATCATGATGTCACCAAAACTTTTTATAATGCACATAAGTACAGTACATTAAAATGCATGAATATTGGAGTCCCTGGAGGCCAAGAGCTTGACAATCCACAAAGAAGGCAAAGACATCTACAATTGCACTAGCAATGGCCCCAATCTTCCTACTTAAGGAGGGCCATTGATCTGATTCACATCCTCAATACCCGGAACACTCCTGCCATTATTCTCTCCCTAGATGCCAAGAAAGCTATTGATAGAATATCTTGGGTTTTTATGTCCCAAATTATACTGTAATTTGGCATCTCTGATAGCTTTCTCATAGGTATTCGACCCCTCTATTCCTATCCCTCTGCAAGAGTCAAGGTCAATGGTCTCCCTCTGATTCCAGCAGCACTCACAATGCATCAGGGCTGTCGCTCTCCCTTGTGATCTTTGCCCTAGTTATAGAACCCCTGGCGGCGACCATCCAGGCCTGTCCTGACATAAGGTGTGTGCAGACGGGGGAACTTGAGAGTAAGTTATATCTTTTTGTGGTTGATGTCCTTTTGACTCTACAAAAGCCAAGCTCATTTCTCTTTAGTCTGTTCAGGATTCTGGCTCTTTATGACTGTCTCTCCAGCTACAAAATACATTTTTCTAAGTCTGAGGCTATGTTACTCAACCTTCCTAGCCAAGGAAGCCAGCTTCTCACCTTCCAATTCAACTTTAAATGGCAAAAAAGAAAGTTAAATACCTTGGCATATACATTACCAAACTCCTCTGGATCCCTGTAACAGAGAACTAACCAGCTCTCTTTGCCAACCTTAAATCAGAGCTCTTCTTCTGGAACCCCCTTATCACTTTGTGGTTAGGCAGGATCATTGCTGCAATGATGAATATCCTTCCCAAACTTCTCTATTACTCCCAAACTCTTCCCACAAAAGACCCTCTATTGGAGTTGACTTCAGTAAAAAATGTCTGATGAGGTTCATGTAGAATGGCAGGTCTTCCAGAATCAAATTAGCCCTTCTGAAAAAAAAAGAATAAATGCAGAGGTTTTCCATGTCTTAAAATATAATGCTGGGAGGCCCACTTGAGTCAAATTGTGGCCTTGTTCACCTCCCCTACCTCTCTGCCCTGGGTTGTTATCTCTCACTGTCCTCTCTCTCCTGCATATAGAGCCTACATAAATTGATTAGGCACACTATAGTCAGATCATCGCCCACCCTAACTTTTTCTGTAAAGATCTGGGAGAGCTGCAGACTCCACCTTTGAATCCAGCCATTTTACCCTTATATCCTGCCCCTTTAGGAAAATTCTGATTTCCCCTCAGGCCTCTCTACCTATCTCTTTAATAAATAGCTTGTTTTTGGCATTCTGTATATGGGTTACCTTCTCCAATGGGAAACCCTCATGACCCTGTTTGATCTCTGTACCAAATTCCCAGATCTTCACCCTCAATTTTTTAAATACTTTCAGCTTAACCATTTCGTGGGATCTCCTCGGACACCCTACCTCCACAAATATCCCCATTTCAACCATGTATCTCCTAAACCTTTTGAAAGGGCATGATTTTGACTCTGTTTCGGCTCCTGGAAACAGACATGAGAAAGGATGGCAGAGGGACCTGGGCATCCCCGGAAGATAAACTACTGGAAAGTTATCAGAGAACAGGTTGGTCACCAGCTCCATCTTTACACCGATTAAGGAAAATGCTTATAAAGTCTATAATAGGTTTGTAGTTGAACTAGCCAAAATATACCCTTTTACCTGCTCAACTTGTTGGCGTGGTTGTGGTCAATTACTTTCGTTTCTACACATCTGGTGGACATGCCCGAAAATCTCCTTCTGGGATCAGTTTTAAACTGGTTATGGAAATATAGTATAAAAGTTAGGAACCCTATTGTGGTATTTATTTGAGTGGTAATAATTGTTTTTAATACATAGTTAACAAATAACTTATTGGACTTAATTGGGATCAAGTACAATATATTACAATCACTAGAACCACCTATTATGTTATTTGTTTGACTGAAGAAGCACATTTATGAGACTTGGTTAACACCTGACATATGTTTTTTTTTTGTTGCAATTGTAATAAAGTACATTACAATAATTAAAGATAGTTATTTCAGTATTTGTTTGACGGTAAAACCATGCCATAACCGATGGGTGAACTGAAAGACAAATCTCTGACCGTAAAAATATTCTGTTATAACTTGTAAAATCTAAACTAATAAACTAGTGCACTAAAATATATCTATTGACTACATATTATGGCAATACCCTACAAATGTAAAACATGAAAAAAGAGAAGTGTAGAGAAAGTGTAATGAGAAGTGTCAGTACAAATATGTAGAGCTGTATAGAAGAGTCACTAAGACTGCTTATATACTCAGAGAACATAGCGACGGGTTTCTCCTCTCATACAAACAGAAAAATGGAGTGTCTGGCTACATGCTACTTCCACGAGATTATGGACCTGGTAGCTGTATGAACTTCAGATTCAGCCAAATTGATTTGCTCATCTCTAGCTGTGAGCAGCTATGAGTAGCAATGTTTGATAATGTATTTAACAAATAGAACAGTGTAAGTTGGGAGGTCAATGCAGCAGCATTACTTGGGTTATTGTATTTGATAACTGATGTATGTATGCAGATTCTATTAGTGTGTATTTTAATTAGAGATGGGCGGGCTCGGATTCCGCTAATCCGAGCCCACCCGAACAGTGCGGATCCGAACGGGATCCGAGCACTGTTCGGATATTTCCGGCGGGCAAAAAAATTGAAAACGAGGCTCTGTCGTCCAAGTCTCGCATCGAATCTCGCGAGAGGTGGGAGGGAGGGCCCAGAACAATTCCATCTTGTACCTCTTTTTTTGGCATTATGTGCTCAAGCTACCACGGTGCAACCTTTTGGCCTAAAAACAATATTGTGAGGTGTTCAGAATAGACTGGAAATTAGTGGAAATGATTGTTATTGAATGTTATTGAGGTTAATTATAGCGTAGGAGTGAAAAAAAACAAAACATAAAACTGGTTTTTAGCACTTTTTATGTTTTTTTTCAAAATAAATCCGAATCCAAAACCTTAAATCCGAACCAAAACCTTTCGTCAGGTGTTTTGCGAAACAAATCCGAACCCAAAACCTCAAGCAAATCCGAATCCAAAACACAAAACACGAGACACCAAAAGTGGCCGGTGCACATCCCTAATTTTAATAATACAAATGGAAATTAAATTATTTGTTGGAAATTTTAATTATGAGAAAGCTGTGAAAAGTTAATGACCTGCTTGTTTACTGTATGATTCTGCTAGCTGAGCTTATATTAATGGAGTTGGTATTCCACTAGCCAGTGTTATTAATACACCTTAGAACACCTCAGCTTGAATTAAATAGCTGTAGTATACTGAAACAAAAATATAAGGCAGGGCCTGTGGAACAGGGTAAGCGCATCAAGATGTTTATTTTTTGATGCGGGTAGCAATACCACTTTAAATTCTGGGTCCCTGCTCAAATAACAAAGATAACAAAGCAGGTATCCGAAAAAGTATGGGGGCATGGGGGCCACTTACAGTAGATAAATATGGCAACAAAACTATTTTCCAAAATGAAGTTTGATTTACAGTTAACATAAATATTAGGGTGTAAAAAAATATTACCACATTTCTGTTTAAACAGCTTAATATATTAACAAATAGGCACATAGATTTTAAATCTATAACATTCTAGTGGTTTGCCAATTTTTGAAAATTGTGTCAAAAATATGTACAATTATATTTTATATTGTCACTACCTTAATATATGAGTTGAGTCTACAAAGTAAAAGAGCAGTGCTGGGAATAAATCTCACATCAGTAGAAAATATATAAATTACAATTAAAAAATATTTTTTATGCCAGAGTTCTAGATGGAGCAAACATATGAGGAATTGGCTCAAGCTAATTATTGTAAGGATTTAATTTCTATACATTAACAATACAATACACAAGTTAAGAAGTAAAATACCTTCTTTTTTTACACTGTAGAAACAACACATTCATCTGACAAAATAATTCTATATGAAGAGACCTAAGGGCAGAATAACAGAGTAAAATGACTTTTAAGATTGGAACAATACGATATAATAGGAATATAATAAAAATAAGGAAATCAGTGAAAGTGGTGTTGGCTTCTTGCATTTGACAGGGAATATCTATCTATCTATCTATATATATATATATATATATATATATATATATATATATATACACACATACACACTATATATATATATATATATATATATATATATATATATACACACACACATCATATATATATATGATGTGTGTGTATATATATATATATATATATATATATATATATATATATATATATATATATATATATATATAGCCGCATCACCATTCTCAACCGCTCATCATTAGGAGAAAGTATATAAGAAAGCCATGTGGTGTAGTATTTTATGCAAATAATTTAATCAGCAAATAAATTAATAAAATGCAAACTCACAATAGAGGTAAAATATATAAGCTTATCTGTATGATATACAGGCGAGTTCACTGGTCTGTTATGGTATCTCATGGTGGTACTTATAGATGTCCCTCAATAGGCTCCATACAAAAGCTCAGTGCAGGGTAGGATCTAAAAGTGTATCCCCCGGGATATGGCAGTGTTCTCCAATAGTTGCAGAAGGGCCTCAACGCGTTTTGTTCATCAAAAGAACTTCATCAGGAGGAATTGAGTGTATATGTAAAAGTGTGCAATTTATAGATGTGATGCGCAGCGCCATCTTGCGCCGACGTCAAGGAGAACCGAGTGACGTCACTGCACATGCGCAGTACATCATCGGGCACAGCGATTATCAGACAGTATGCTCGTGTTGTTTTTTAGAGTGCATGGATTAGTATTACATATAGGGCTTTCATATGTATGCCCTAGTGGAGGAAATAGAACAGTATACAAAAAGTGAGAGCAAGTGCTAGACTACAAGTGCGGGCATTATATCCCTATAGAGGAATAGATCGTGGCCATATTGAATAAGGGAAGTCCTATATTGGACACCAGGAGGAGACCCTGGATATAACACATAAAAACGAAACAGATATGGACATTCATGAATTAATAAATGAATAAATACAAAAAATGCAACAGAAATGTGACCATATATAATAGTAATGTTAAGAATAAATAAATATATATATATATATATATATATATATATATATATATATATATCTATCTACAGATAATATGACAAATTATAAAGTGTTATAAATATATAGAGTTGTATATAAAACCCATATATAAAATGACACAGATAAAACACAGAATAAAAAATGTGCAGGCAGGAACTCATATGCACCCATAAAATAAAATGCAATAAAAGAGCAATTTCTATAAGCTCAAGAACTAGAGGAATGGAGCTATTCCATAATTTTCATTTAAACCTTGTGGTGTCAAGGTCCCTAATTCGAAGATCCAGAACATCTCTCTTTTTGAGAGTTTTTTATCCAGATCACCTCCTCTTGAACCTAGTGTGACATGGTCAATTGCTCTGAAATTTAATTCCATAAGATCGGAGTTGTGTTTCTGTAGGAAATGGCATCGTACTGAGTGACTTTCTATTTTGTTCTTAATATTCCTTATGTGTTCTTGTATTCTCAGCTTCAGTGGTCGTATGGTCTTCCCCACGCACTTAAGACCACAAGTACACTCCAGTAGGTATATCACCGAAGTGGTGAGGCAGTTCATAAGATGTTTGATCTGGTATTAAAATTGTTAAAAGTTATTTTCTGCGGGTTAGCAAATCTGCAAATATTGCAGTGGTTACATTTATTAAAACCTTATGTGCCTAGAAAGGGGTTGGTGACTGGTTTCTCATCTGTAAGCATACTAGGAGCTAGAAGGTCTTTTAAATTCTTATTTTTCTTAAAGATAACTACTGGTTTGGCCGGAAGAATATTGTTTAATATGGGATCCTTTTTGAGAATATTCCAAAGTTTATAGATGGTGGATCTGATTTTTGTTTCACCGCTGTTAAATTGAGTGATGAATGATACTGGATCCTTCCTATTTTCTTTCTCATGATACTTTAAGAGATCCAGTCTATTAATAGTTTGACTTTTTTCTATTGCTCCTTTTACCAACTCATCAGGGTAACCTCTCTTTTTAAATCAGTCTGTGTAAATTGACAGTTGTTCTCCACAATTTTCTTCATTACTACAGTTTCTTTTAATTCTTTGGAATTGCGAAAAAGGGATATTTGTCTTCCATTTCTTTAAGTGTGCACTTTTAAAATGTAAGTAACTATTAGTGTCTACTGTTTTAATAAAGTTTTTAGTAGTTACTGTATTGTCTGTGCTCATGAGGATTAGGTCCAGGTATTCAACTTGTGAGGTATCAAATTTCGCTGTGAATGCAAAGTTGTACTCATTAGTATTTAAATAGAAAAGGAAATGGTTGAGGCGTTCCATGTTACCGTTCCATACTAGTATGATGTCATCAATGTATCTTTTATAGAGAAATATATTCTCTGAGTATGGGTTGGGGTTATAGATGTATTGTTGTTCCCAACTACCCATCATAAGATTTGCAAAGCTGGGTGCGAAAATTGTGCCCATAGCTGTCCCTACTGTCTGAAGGTAGAATTTATATAGGAATTTAAAATAATTGTATGCAAGGATGAAGGTCATAAGTTCACAAATAAAATTATTATGTTCCATACTGAGGTCAGAATCTGAATTTAGGTATGCTTTACAAGCCTCTACTCCTTTCTGATGTTGGATGGAGGTGTACATGGATTGCACATCTATTGTAATTGTAACCTATATATAGTTAGGCTTCCAGTTAAAAGTTTTGAAAATCTGTAGTACACTCGTTGTTTGAGAAAGGATGTAAGGTTGTTTACATACTTGTGTAGGAAGATGTCAACATATTCTGATATGTGGGAAGTGAGGGAATCTATGACGCTATGATTGGTCTACCCGGAGGATTTTCAAGATTTTTATGGATGTTGGGGAGAAAGTAAAATATAGGTATGGTTGGATTGCTAATCATGTGGTATTGGAATTCTTCTTTGTCCAGTAGTTTTGTGTAAAACTCTTTTAATAAGATGTCCCTTAGAAGGGAAACGTATTCATCTGTTGGGTCGTGATCAAGTAATGCATAGGAAACTTGGTCATCGAGAAGTCTCTGTGGTTCTTTAATATAATTAGACCTATTCATAAGTACAATCCCCCCTCCTTAATCAGCCAGTTTGATAACCACATCTTTATTTTCCTGTAGAGTTTTTAGGGCTAGTCTTTCTTTTTTGGTCAGGTTTCTGTGTGTTGAATCATTGTGTTGGTGATTACAAAAGGTCACGTATCATAAGTTCCTGGAAGACATCT
This sequence comes from Mixophyes fleayi, assembly GCF_038048845.1. NCBI lineage: Eukaryota > Metazoa > Chordata > Amphibia > Anura > Limnodynastidae > Mixophyes > Mixophyes fleayi. Next base: position 72,522,083 of record NC_134406.1, read on the forward strand.
ATGTAACTGCTTTTAGATTCTAGGGGAAATAATTTTGAAGTGGGTTTTAGGCCAGACTTGGATCTGTTATCAAAATTTGTGATAATAGCCTGATCTTTTTTCCCAAAATGTAGTTTGAGGGTGGATATTTTCCGCGTAAATTTATGGATATCAATGTATAGTTGAAATTTATTAGGTTTCTGTGTGGGGGCAAACGAAAGACCTTTGCCAAGGACTGAAATTTCAGCTTGTGAAAGAATATGGTCAGACAGATTAAAGATCCCATTTTCTTTCAATTTTGTGTTCTTACTAATTAGTTTACGTGCCTTCTTTTTAGATATGATGTCGTCGTCTTCGTCCCCCTCGTTTTCCTCATCCTCTGCATATCTTCATTTTAAGGGGGATGCTAGTCTTATATTTTCTCTTAAAGGGTGTTTTCTGTGTAACAGCCTTTGCTTTGGTGTCGGTGCCGGGGATAAAAAATCATCAATATCACTATTTTCGCCTTTTTCAAGTATGGCAAATCTGTTTCTAGTATGTGTTTCAAATCTCCTAGAGGATTTAGGACTATTCCTATATTGCAATGTGTTATTTTTCCAGGGGTGTGGAGTTGTAGCTCTATCTGGTGGATAGGGATACATATATCTCTTTGTGTTGGAAGCTTTCTTCCAATTTCTAATATTTTCCTGTGTGTAATCTTTTTTGTCCCTAAATAATTTCCTTTCTTTTGTTTTAATACCTTCAGATTCAATTTTATCAAGTTTCTAATTTAATACATTCTCATTAGCTTTGAAATCTTCTTTATCTTTATGGGGTTCTAGTAGAATTTCCTTATTTTTAAGTTCGTTTTCTGCTTCATGAAACAGGCGTCTCTTTTCATGTATGATGAGTTTAATTTAGCTCTTAGAGCATTCGTGCAGGGCCGCCTTCAGAAATCATGGGGCCCAGTACGCGCCCCTGATGAGCGCCCCCCCGCAACAGCCCAACACATACTTACCTGGGGGCCCGCTGTCTTGCAGTCTGCTGGTCTCCGCTACTCTGTCTTCAGCCACAGACAGATCACATGATCGCAGGGAATGATTCCTCCACCCCTGCGATCGCATTCTGGTGCCTGGCTGTCACGGTGACAGCCAGGCTGAAGACATCAGCTCAAAATAGAGGAGACTGCAGCGGACTGCAAGACAGCGGGCCCCCAGGTAAGTATGTGTTGCGCTGTTGTACCAGGCCCCCTGGTGAGCAGTACCCCCTGTACCCCCCTGATGGCGGCCCTGCATTCGTGTAATGTATTATCCCATTCTTTCATAAAGTTAGGATTTTCGAAGCCAAAGGTTGGTAGTTTGTTTAACCGTAGACCTCTTGGGATGCGGTCAACTTTTTGGTAGTTTTCCAAACTTTTAATGTCCCACAATATTTTTGTTTCTTTAATAAGTAGTTTTTCAACATCCCAAAAAAGATCATCTAATGCATCACTCTGTTCTGGAATTTCAGTATTCTCATTAAAGATCTTTTGACAATTTTCAGACCTCTGAGCTATTCTGTTACCTGATTTCCACATTGTTCTTATGTGTATATCACAAGATTACCAACACAGGTATGCTGCCAATATCAGGAGGCAACCAAGTAAGTAGAAGTAGTAGAGTAAATCAAGATATCTAGATGGCGCTTTACCCAGTGTTTGGATATTTTCACAAAGGTACAGAATGGAATTATATTTACAAAGCACCTCCACAGATGTGTGTGTGGCAGCCAATCTTCAAAAGTGGATGGTTAGTACGGATAAAAATAGCAAAACAAATATAGAAGGATGGCGCCTTCAGGTGTGTATTTGAATATGTAGATGACAAATATATGATAATAACAAACAATGAAAACAGAACAGTCCAGAGGGTATCTAGGTGGTCAGTGTCTATGTTGGACACTGCAGGTAGTTTATATAGCCAACGTGCAGGATATATGTAGATTATTTCGGTAGTTGGTCAGCATATATCAATGTGAAACGCCGTGCAGTATGATAGGATGGCATGCGTACCAAATATAAATAATATAGCAGCTTATCTGTATGTTGGCTCCTCAGTCATCCCGAAATGATGCCTACATCTCCTGATGACCCTAATGTTAACTAATCACAACCCAGCTCTTTCATAACTGTCCGACTTCCTCAGTATCAGTCACAAACAGAAATGTACAGTTCTGGTTTATATACACAAGTCTCCTCCCTTTGGCTTTGGTCCAATTACCCCATTAGACTACCTGTGCGTGCGCAGGCTAGGAGTTTGACTGTGTAAGATTTTAACTCCGTATGCAACTTTCCCTTGCAGGCTTCTCAGGACCTGTCCCCATGCAGGAGAGGTGTTGAAAATAGGCTGCAACATATATATATATATATATATATATATATATATATATATATATATATATATATATATATTCTGAATTACATTCGGGATCTGTTGCTGTGACTTAACCGGCAACATCTGGAGGCCTCTACAGATATTGAGTGTGACTTTATCTGTCAATGCATCTGCATACCCAATAAGGGTTTTGTTGTTCCGAATTACAACTGAAATCTGTAGTAGCTCCTTACAGCTCCTAGAACTTAGTGAATAGTCCTGAACCATGTTTTTGCCATTTTGGGGCCTAAGTTTACTGTCACCAAGGCTGTCAATGCTTCTCTGCCACAACAAGGCCCTCTCTCTAACTTTACCTCCTCATCTCACCAGCTATAACCTCCTGTCTCTTTAACTATTCCAGCATTGATCCTCCAGTTACCTGATCTGTCTATGCTCCTGACCTCCACCATTACATCTCTGTAAAAAAACTCCAAGGACTGATTATACACCCTGTTTCCTGATCACCTTTACCCACACAACTCCACAGTTACTTGTGTACTTTTTTGAATCAACAGATTAGCTACCTACCCTTCAGTCATATGCCATGATTTCCACTCACTCCTCTTCCACTTCCTACCTATCTACAAATTTTGACTTCCGTTTACTACCTCTCTGCTTCCTCCTTAAACACCATCTAGCCCTATATCCCACAGCTACTCCCATAAGTAGTCTGTCATCATCATCAGTTCTTTATATAGCGCCACTAATTCCGCAGCGCTGTACAGAGAACTCATTTACATCAGTCCCTGCCCCATTGGTGCTCACAGTCTAAATTCCCTAACATACCCACACACACAGAGAAACTAGGGTAAATTTTTGAAAGGAGCCAATTAACCTGCTACTATGTTTTTTCAGTGTGGGAGGAAACCAGAGCACCCGGAGGAAACCCACGCAAAAACACGAAGAACATACAAACTCCACACATATAAGGCCATGGTCGGGAATTAAAATTATGACCCCAGTGCTGTGAGGCAGAAGTGCTAAGCACTAGGCCACTGTGCTGTCCTCTCTTTTAACTTCCCTCTCCATTATCTCTTTTCTCTCACCACTGGTATCCAATAGTACTACCTTCTTCATAACATCACCATTTACGTACCTTGGGATCTCTCTCCTTTCCCTAATATGACATCCTACCTTATCCCTTTTCCTCTTTGCTCCCCCCTTCTTTCCTGAGATGGTTGCTATTCCCCCTATCCGTCTCCACAACCTTCCCAGTCCTAAACTCCTTAGCCCCAAGATTCCTTCTTCCCCTCCCCACAGCCACATACTCTCTTCCTTGTATCCAGCCTCTACTCCCCTCACTCCCCCACCAACATTGATTCCTTCAATTCACCCTACCAAATACAGTCCATACCCACTATCTCACCTTCTGTCCCAGCTGCGGGTACTGCCTCCGACATCCCTGGGTTCAGCCCTATTCCCACTATCCAACCGCTGTATACCTCCCACCACTATCCTCCCCTCCCAAAACACTACTCCAACTATTACAACCTTATCCTAGTCCCTCCTCTTAAGTTCCCTCCTATGCATGTGCACTCTGGAATGCCAAATCTGTCTGTAACAAGCTTGCTCCCATCCATGATCTTTTCCTCTCTAGCTCCTTCAACTTACTTGCCCTCTTTGAAACCTGGTTCCCACCTTCTGACACTGTTTCTGCTGTTGCCCTCTCTTTTGGCAGTCTATACACACACTCCATTCTCTGATGGCCACCAAGGTGGTGGCATAGGTATCCTTTTATCTCCTATCTGCACCTTCAGCATTGTTCCCCCTGTCCATTTCCTCTCCTTCTCTTCCTTTGAGACTCACACTATGCGTCTTTCTCTCCTTTCCATCTCCATGTTTCATGGGCCCCACCTTCCACTTGCTAACAATTTTGCCACCTGGCTCTCCCATCTCCTTTCTTCCATCCTACCCACCCTAATACTTGGGGGCTTCAACATCCATGTTGATATTGCCAATGGTAATATCTTTCTGCCCATGGTCTCACACAGTGGACCTTTCCTCCCACACATCATGAAAAGCATTCCCTTGACATCATATTCTCTCACCTCTGCGACATCTCGGACTTCTTTAATTCATCATTCCTGCTTTCTGACCACAACTTCTTCTTCCACCTCTCCCTACCTCCACCTCCACCTCCCAAAACCCTGCAAAAGCTACAGAACCTGTGTGTTCTTGACCCTCTCACTTCTTTAACCACTCTCTCTTTCCTATTTCCTCTTTGCCTTGCCCTAATGTAGCAGTCTCCTTTTACAACTCCACTATCCCTGCAGCCCTAGATATAACCCCCCTACCACCATACCACCTCCATCATTCTAAACCCCTACTTTACACTCCAAGCTCAATTGCTACTTTCAGAGATGATGCCATTCTGCTGAGCGCCTGTGCATAAAGTCTCGCTCCAATGCAGACTTTATCTATTTTAAATTCATCCTGTCATGCTATTATGCTGCCACTCACTTGTCACACAGTCCTACTTCAAAACCCTTATCTCCTCCCAGCCCAACAACTTTGTCTTGACTTTTACAACATTAATTGCCTTCTATTCTGAATTTCTTAGATTTGGCTATTCTACAACCATTCACACTTATTCAATGTTTACTCCCTCTTGATCCCTTACAGTCAGGCTTCCACCCTCTTCACTACACTGGGACTGCCTCACCAACTTGACTAATGATCTACTCTTGGGTAAGTCAAAGGGTCACTTCTCCCTGATCTTGCTCTGTAACCTCACTGCTACTTTGAGCACAGTAGATCATCTTCTCCTCCATGACATACTTCACTCACTTGGTCTTTGCGATACTGTCCTTTCCTGGTTTATCTCCTACCTCTCTGCCAGTTCTTTCAGTGTCTCTCCATCTGGTATTTGCTCCCTTCCTGTCCCTCCATCTGTTGGAATTCACCACGGCTCTGTTCTTGGCCCGTTACTTTTCTCTCTTTACACCTCCTCTCTTGTTCAACTCATCAGCTCTATTCCGATGACACTATAATTTTACTTTTCTCCCCTGACCTCCCTCCCTCTCTCCTCTCTCGTGTGTTTGACTGCCTCTCTGTCATCTCCATATAGATGGCTGGAAGCTACCTCCATCTCAACATATGCTTATCATATTTCCAGCCTCGCCTAGCATCACGTCCCTTTCTCTCATCTCCCGTAAGAATGATCGTGTTGCCATCTCCCCTGTTACCCACTCACGCTGCATGGGGGTTATCATTGACACTGCCCTCTCTTTCACTCCCCACAACCAGTCCCATGCCCATTCCCATTGTATTTCCCTTTAGCAAGATTGCCTTGATTCAGCCTTTCTTGTCCCTAGATGCAACCAAGACCATCATTTATGCTCTTGTCCCACCTTGATTATTGTAATCTTCTCTCTGGCTTGCTGACAAATGTCTGTCCCCCCTAAAATCTGTGATGAATGCAGCATCAAGACTAATCTTCCTCTGCCGACATTTCTCTTCCACTGTGCCTCTCTGCAAACCATCCATTAGCTCCTCTCATTCCCTCCAGAACACAAGTTACTTACCCTCACTTATAAAGCCCTCTTTAATGCCTCCCCCTTGTCATGACCTGCATCCTGCAGCTCCTGTCTGCAAGTACTTTGTTGGACCTTTGTATATATTTGTATCCTGCCTGTAGTAACAGTGTCCACCAAAGGGGCCACTGTGGTACTTAGACTGCTCTTACCTGCCTCGTTATTGCTGGAAGCTAAAACACCTACTTCTGGCCTATATAAGCCTGCCTGTCCCAAGCAACCTTTGCCAGATCATCTGTTGCAATTACCTGTGTTGCTGTGCCTGTTCCCTGGCTCCTGTCGATTATTGCTACGTGTTCTCTGAGTTTCCAGCACATCTATAGGCAAATCATCTCAGCCACTGTGTCTACTCCAGTATCCTGTGGTAACACTCTGCAGATTATTGCTACCTGTTCTCTGAGTTTCCAGCACATCTATCCGCAGATCATCCCAGCCACTGTGTCTGCTCCAGTATCCTGTGGTAACGCTCTGCAGATTATTGCTACCTGTTCTCTGAGTTTCCAGCACATCTATCGGCAGATCATCTCAGCCACTGTGTCTACTCCACTATCCTGTGGTAACACTCTGCATATTATTGCTACCTGTTCTCTGAATCTTCAGTGCCTTACTCCGCAGACCGTCGCACCTTGTGTGCCATCTCCACTACTTTGTTGTAAAGTCCTGCGGACCACCGCATTCTGCAACTGTTATCCACTGTATTATTTAGCTATTTCTGCCATACCCTACCGTAATGCAACCTGAAACCTGTGTAAGCGGTGGTAATAAAAACCACTTAATTTCACTATGTTCACTCTGTGGTTTTTATTGGGAATCCTGACACCCCGAGTACATCTTTGACCTTGTCAAGAAAAACTCCCTTACTTGCCCACTATGTTCTATCAACAGATTCTGTAGGGCCATATAAATAAAATAAGATGATAATGATATATTTGAAGATAGTGCCATAACTAAAATTAAATGCCTAAGAATCTATACCCAGGGGTAAATGTATGAACGTCCGTTTTTTTCAACTCGTCGGAAATCGGCGACTTTGCAGCTAAAATTTAAAGCGGCGATGGCTTGTAAAGGCAAGTTTGCCTTCTTATATATGAAGTTGCTGACTGCTGCTCCTCCATGTCAGTGTTACACAAGGAGTGTGGCACTTGGTTATGATGTCACATGCAATCGCCACACTTTCAGTTTGAGGAGACAAGGAATCCACCTCTAACCCAAGAAGCAACAAGCAGGGATGGGTCCGTTGCTTCAAAAGGGAGGGGAAGGACGCTGATACTGGGAGGGTATTGTAGACAGTTTATATATATACATATATATATATATATATATATATATATATATACACACACACATATATATATATATATATATATATATATATATATACACATATATATATATATATATATATATATATATATATATATATATATATATATATACACATATATATATAATATATGAACATATAGTTATAGTTATGAAATTTTATATATGTTGGTGGTAATTAAAATAATTTACATTTTATGTGACACTTATCTCAATTTTCAAGATATTTTGTGCTGCAGCCATTTTAGCCTTATATTGGGTGATGACAATAGACTGCGGTGCTTAGAAAAAAGTCTCCCCATAAAAGAAATTAAAAAGAACTCTTCAATTCTGTCATGCACATAAATGTGTGTGAGTATGTGTGAATATTATTAATAGCATTATGCACAAAATAACCTTGATTTTTGGTGTAGTGATCCGTTAATTAAGCCTAAAATGTATAATTTTCCTAAAGCAGAATGTTATGTTAAAACGGGGTTTGTATAATCGCTACATTTGTATTCTAGTGCATATTTCATTAAGTTACAGTCTTGTTAAATAACGTTAACTTTCTACCATGTCTGCTTTCAATTTTACTACATCATTATTTCAGATGAATGTTGCGACTGCCAGCAGAATTTGTTGCAAATCATATTTTGTTAGAAGTACATCTTTTTTGGAATTACAATTAAATACAATCACATTTAGGAATGTAGAAACTATACTTGTGGAATAGAATCCTGTGTATACCCAGAGCAGGCGCACGCCAAGCATGTCCAATGAAAAGGAAAATAAAGTTAATATGATTTTAATAGATAAAACATTTGGTTTTTAACAAATAAAACATTTAAGATTTGGCAGTGAAATAAGTCATGACTATAATTTCCAGTAAATGTTAGTGAGTGTACAGACACAATGGATGGGAGAAGTTTCCCAGACTACAAATATTTGAGAAAAATGTGTAATATGTAGAGGCCCAAATAAGCTTATCTGCTATTAAAAGAAATAGTGATAGGCTTTAATAAAATTCATATTACACTGAGTACATTATGTATGCAGGTTTACGGTCCATGACAGGACTGCATAATTCAGAATAATTTAAAATGCTATATCCTGACTACTTTCACTTTTTAGACCTTCTCTTTAGTTATTTGCTTCTTTAGTTTTTGTTTAATCTAAAATACTGCTCATTGAAGCCTTGGTTATGCCGAACATATGTCGTAAGACTAAAGGGACTTGGAGGCTGTCAAATTGAAGACATCATGTACATAAGACTATTTTGATGTCATAATTACTTTTGTTTTTGTGCATATATAAATGCATATTTCAATATCAAATGTACTCTGACATATCTGAGGATATCAATAATCAATAAATATTCTGCATTTATGGGCGCATAAGTAAAGAAACCCTAAAAAACATAGATGTATAATATTTCATGATGAATTTTAACCGGTGTAGATGGATGCTCATTAAACATTCTGGAGATGTTTGGAATAGAAGTACAAATAGTTAATTGGGTATTGCTAAAATCTTCTTCAACAGAGGTACATTGTCTCCACAGAAAGTAAATCCCAGATGTATATGCAACAAAAACAGGAGAATCACAAAATAGTGTAGTAAGTTATATCTCTAACAGATGGCAATATATAAGTGCTTGATGACTCTTCAAGGGTGGATATATGAAGAGTTAATCTTCTCCACCTGCACACAGAGAAAAGCCCCCTGGTGAATACTTTATAGATGGTAGGAAGGCACCTCATACCAAAAAGATAGTGAAACTGTAAAACCAATATTCTCTATTCGAAACACCCCTCTTTGTGAGTCTGCTTACTTGACTAAAGACTGGAATCAGCATGTAGTAATATAATAGCAACAAGCCAAATGGTGTTTTGTATATCCTCTCCAATGATAACTCAAAGGACATTTTCAGTAGTCATAATAAGTAGGAAATTAGAATGAAGTACATAGTACATTACCTTTATCAAAATAAAATACTAATTTAAAATAAACTTTAAAAACATTAAAAAATATTTGGTAATAAACAATCCCGGACTAGGATAGAATCAACTCGCCTACCAGAGTTCTAAGATGTCAGAAGCAAGAGTTGGATCTTTTAAAGCCTGTATAATCCACTCACAGAAAATCACTGGTGGGCAGGGGATCCCTGACTGATACTCTTTACCAAACGCGTTTCAACCAACTAGCGGTCTTTCTCAAGGCAGTGGTAAAAGGGTATGACTCCCACTTATCTCAGTTAAGCACCCATAAATTCAGAACATTAATTATTATAAACATTACCCATATTAAGAATATATATATATATATATATATATATATATATATATATATATATATATATATATATATATATACACACATACACACATTTGGTTTGTCTTTACGCTCAGGTGTCTTTCTCCACCTGAAATAGAAATGAAATGAAAGTTTTCTCCTAGACAAAAACCTGTTTCAATGCAAGGGGTGCAAATTAGTTTTGTATTTTGCAAATAAGGTATATACTGTCTGTTTTTTCATGTAGCACACATATACTTCATATCTTATTTGTACACTGACATTTAACGTTGCTGTAGGACATGCCCTCCACCAACTATAAATCTGTCCTCACATTTTAAATTTATCTCCCGCTTCAATGAAACATGGTTTTGCCAAGGTTCAAAGTTACTAATTTTTTTTGCTTTAATTTCCTTAGTGAATCAGGACCAATAAGTTGACCTTGTCTACATAAGAAATGTAAATACAATGCTAAAAATCTCAAATTGAATCAAGGTATAGGAACTTTTAAATATATTTTTGAATATTATTAGCTTCTTTATCTTATAATTTAGGTTTAGCTGTCTATTATTTTTAGCTAACTTGTTAAGTATTATGTTATAATTTCATGTACAGTAACAAGTACACTACCAGAAATCCAACAAGGCATATTAAAGAGACAATATTCCCTTCATTGATTTGTATGAAGACATTTCCATGACCATAGTCTCTGTTTATCTTCTTGCTTTTAATTCCAGTTTCTAATGATGTATTACATTGAAGTGACCAAATAATTTGATATGGACCCATCATGATGCTAAATAGATGATTTAGGTCTCTAGTAGTGATTTTGTATTTTCTTTAACTTTGCAAAGTGTGCCAGAAGGAATTCCTAAAGATGGATCATGCAATGTTCTGGGAAATCCCAGAGAGTGTAGCACACATCAAAAACATAGATCTGAAGATACAGTTTCTGTGTTTTTACCAGCATTATTGAATCCAATCCAGATTTGATTCACGCAGCTGCTTACAGTGATTCATTTCCTCTGTTCCCATGTAATCCTAATAAAAAGAGCAACTGAAAAGAACAGTTGCCATAGTATCAACATAACAAAATACATTCCTTGCCCTGTCCTTTTAGTCTAGCAGAAGCTAAAGCTGTTACACGTTGTTTTTTTTATTATTGCATAAGCCCATTGGTGTTCAGTCATTTTGTAATCCAGTACAAATTTTCAAGGCTTTGTTTCTGAAGAAGTTACTTAGAAATATCAACTTTATGAACAACCATGTCTGTGGTGTTGGGTAATATAAAACAGATGTAGAAGCATATGATCAAAATTATTGGGGAGATCCAATGAATTCATACTATTCAATGCTTCTCTGACATACACATTGGGCTAGATTTACTAAGCTGCTGGTTTGAAAAAGTGGGGATGTTGCCTATAGCAACCAATCAGATTCTAGCTTTCATTTATTTAGTACCTTCTACAAAATGACAGCTAAAATCTGATTGGTTGCTATAGGCAACATCCCCACTTTTTCAAACCCGCAGCTTAGTAAATCTAGCCCATTGTTTCTTTCCTGTAATTCACCTCCGAGAAATGTATTTGATGATTTGCCTAAATATCAGTGGCTTCCAATGGTGGATTATTGCTTTCAACCAGAGGTAAAAATGTTCCCTATGATAGAATAGGGTAGAAGTTCATTTATAAAAAGCTAAAAGTGCGCTGCACAGTGCAAACTCAGCTTCAATCCTACTGTGTGCCTGAGTTTGTGCAAGTGCAAATATATTTCCATTAAAAGTGAATTGGTTTGTGAAGCAAGATGGCAGTGTTGGCAGAGAAATACAGAGTAGGCACACCATTGCACCTAAAATGATATAAAGGGGTGAAACATGTGAATTTTTAGAAGAATTCCTTGCTATGCATAGAGGCACATGTCCATTTGAGGAATTGAATTTTGGACAAGCTTGGCGAAGTCTATTTAACAAGGATTGTTCCTCAGCAATTCTTCTTCTGTTATCGCCATCGTATGATGACAAAATGAATGAAAAAATGCTTTTTTTTAAAAAAAAAAAAAAAAAAAAAAGCTTTTCTTTTTGTTTGGCAAACATTTTTAAACATAGTTTTTATACTAAATTCCCAAGATTGGGCTTTCTGTTCCACTGCACATGCGTGATCCGGCTAGCCTGGGTCACACATATGTATATCTCCAGTCTGGCCTGGAGAAGTGGTAAAAGTTAACCTTAACTGCTCCAGGCCAGTATCACCAAGGCAGCCAAGTATCACTTAGAATAAATATTATACAATATTTAGACAAAGTCCAGAGTGACGAAACGCGTTGGTTATGAGAGGATTTGGTTCCTGGACAACTGACTGTGACCGGAAGTTGTGCGGACAACCGGAGGAACAGAGTGGAAAACACGCAATCCACATTGGCATCACTATTGAAGGAGATGTGGTCTGAACCATCGTGAGTAATATTGATTCATGATGGACCATCGTGAGTAATATTGATTCGGAAAAGCCCTTTTGGCAGCCATGAAAACGCTATTAGTGTAAAAACAAGAACTGGCAGTATATGTATTAAAGAACGCTCATATCTTTTGATGGACTGTGACACATCTCGGTAATCCTATATCTTTTTCTGGATTACTTTGTTTTTATATATAATTCTTCATTCAATATATGAATTCAGTGAATGTATTTGTTGCCTCTACTTATTTTATTTATTTATTTTTCGCTCATGTATAATAAGATGTAGGTTATTATTTTTTTTTGTTTTTTAATTACGTTTCTGAGATATTTTTATCAAGTTTTAGAAATTGGATGTGCAATAAAATATAACTATGTGATTTATACAAGAGGATGCGTGCCTTTTGAGTTATATTATATGTTTTCATAGATTTTAGGTAGCTATATTGGAAGCACCCATATGTATATATTTCACTCAGTCAATTATTTTAATACTTTTGAGATAAGTCACATATTACTACATATTTAATGGTTTTGAAGCTTAAAGGGAATAAGTACAGTTTGTGTTACTTTTAGAGTTGGTGTAGAGCTAGTTGTATTTTTCTTGTTTTCAATTTGTTTTATAAAACTGTATTGCATTTATTTTTCTTGTATGTAATTTATTATATGTTCTCTTTTTTATTATATACCAATTCCCTGTACCTTTGTATATTAAATCTAATTTTTAATAAGTGTTTTCCTTGATACTCTAACAAATCAATTAGCCTTTTATGAAGGGTATTGCTTGACCATGTTAACCCTTTCAATATTGGAATCGTGTGTAACCCGATACAGAAAACCCCAAATTCATTGGGTTCCTGACACTCATAGGGGAGACAATTGTGAGTGTCCAATAGTGTAAATAGTATATGTGGTATTAGAGATTAGTTTTCAGAGAGCATTTAAAGATTTGACTTCTGTTGGAAAGTCTGATTAGGAATTGTAGGGAATTCCATAAATGGGAGATGCCTTGTAGGCCAGAGTGAGAGGTGGTTATAAGAGATGATGCTTAGGTCAGTGGTAGATCCAAGAGGATGAGAGTAAAATTATTTTGTAGGTAATGATGAGTAATTTGAATTGGGTCCTGGAGGACATGGGAAGCCAGTGTATGGTGTTGTGGTGCAGAAGATGTGTAGTGGCATGAGGGGAAGATTAGTCTTGCTGCAGCATTTATCATCATCATCATTTATTTATATAGCGCCACTAATTCCGCAGCGCTGTACAGAGAACTCATTCATATCAGTCCCTGCCCCATTGGAGCTTACAGTGTAAATTCCTTAATATAGACACACACACACACACACACACACACACACACAGACAGAGAGGGAGAGACTAGGGTCAATTTTGATTGCAGCCAATTAACCTACCAGTATGTTTTTGGAGTGTGGGAGGAAACCGGAGCACCCAGAGGAAACCCACGCAAACACAGGGAGAACATGCAAACTCCACACAGATAAGGCCATGGTCGGGAATTGAACTCATGAGTCCAGCGCTGTGAGGCAGAAGAACTAACTGCTAGGCCACTGTGCTGCCCATTTAAAATGGATTGAAGTAAAGATAAATGAGGTGGCTGAAGTGAGTGGACTTAGGCATGAGAAAATATATTGCCAAATTGTGTTAATTTTATTTTAAGTCTGAAGTAGATGGCAAATTCATGGATTAAGAGGGAGGAAGCGCAGATGGGCAGAGAAATGAGTTGAAGGTGACAAAGAGTTGATGTGGATTAGAAGATTGGGGATATATTAGAGATTTACAGTATATTTTCTTGGTAAGTGAACATCCAGTGCTGTAAGATGAAAGATGAATTTATAAAGGAGAAAGTAGGACTAAGATTTCCTCCAGTGACGCTCAGCTATGCATGAGTATTTTTGCAGGTAGAGGGTCTGTTTGATGTGCCATGGTTGGGATTTGGATCATCAATGACTATATGTGGTGGCTTGAGCAGCACTGTCCAGGGCTGAAGTGTGCGTTTTTTTGTAGAAAGAGGCAAGCTGATCAGGGCAGAACAGAAAGTAGTTGTTTTACAGAAAATGAGAAACAGATTTGGTCAAGACGATATAGGTGTCACTGTTTACATGTGACTTGGATGCAGGGAATGGGATATGAGATAAGGTGAGGCTGAGATCAATCCATTACCACTGAAGAAACATAAACAGCAAGATGATATTGTTACAGTCAAAGATGACACCTGCATCATCACAAAAAGGAGTCAACCTCTAACTGAAGGAAAAATCAGAACCAATGAGAAACGTCCTGTTTTGCTGCGAAACTTCATTCACGTGAAATTGTTTGCTAATTTTTTTGAGAACTGACTAACATGTATCTTCTGATGTGCTAAAAGCTGTCCGTTACTGAGCAACTTAATGGACCTAGATCTATTTTATGTAGACAGGACCAGGTTAAAACAATTAAGTATAGTGAACAAACAATACCTAAACAAATTGGAAAATAAAGCATGCAAAGACTAAACTACAGACACTATAAATAAAAGCGGATAAACTTTAGTCACAATTGTATCAGAAGACAAATGATTCATGTCTGAGTCATTTGTTATTTTAACTATTTTGTGACTTTTCTGAAATTAGCAAAAGGATATTTATGTATTAAAGAGGTACTGTTTCAATATTTGATGTCCCAATTTAAGACTTTTCTTAGCACAAGTTACCAAGATGTGAATAACTTTAAGGAAATAACCTTTGTTAACATTGTATTGGCGCAACTATGTGTTGCCCAAGAAAAGACTTGAATTGGATGCATCAAACACACAAAAAGTAACTATTTAATACATAAATATCCTTTTACCCATGCCAATATATGTCATGTGTGATAGATTGTAGCTGAATATGAAACACTGCTTGCCCCAACATGATAAGACAATCAGTCATGACCATAAATGAATAGTTTTTTTAACACATCATGTTAATTTGGATATATACAGCATGTGGACTATGAATATACATTGTTAAATGTTCCTAGTATAATACTGAAAGCAATAAAAAACAGGGACAAATGATCTAACGTTCCTGGGGGAATTTTTGAAAGCTGTAACAAAGATAAACTTTCAATGGACAGTTCACAATATTTTTTTTAATTGTTAAAAACAAAATAAGTCTCATACTTAATTTTTAATGTATATTTGCTCAATTTGTTGATGGTCTTTCTTATAAAATTAGGTTGATAGGTACTAAGCATATATAGAGGAAAGATTGATGCATTCCATATTTGCCTCCTCTCTGTTGTTTTGCACGGCCATCAGCATGGGGGATGTACAATAGAGGAGTAGGGGTATAGCTAAAGCCTGCACGCCTAGTATAGAAATTAATGATTACCATGCAGAGTGAGCACTGCTGCCTCCCTTCTTCTGTGCTAAAAAATCCTCGTCACCTCAGACGTGGTATCTGTAACGTTTTGGATATGATGCTGCTCTGCTCCAAACATGGAGCAATTGGGACAGACGTATGATAGAACAAAGAGCCCATAGTTGTTTTAAAAAAAACAGCAATTTAAAAGCCAACTTTTTTCAGCATGATCTCTGTGAACAGAATCACTGTCCATAAAGACAGTGAAAATTTGCCAAAAGGTTTCACTCATTTATAACTATGACTACGGAAATTGCTTGTAATAAAAATATGTGTATAGAACCTCACAGCACCCAATAGGACTGTAGCTAAATTTTTAGTGAAAACACACAAAAAATTCAAAACTGTAAACAAACAGATAAAAGAAAAGTTCAGTGCTATCCTTTCTCTACAGCATGTATCAATAAAAACGAAACAATACTTCTAATTAAATGGTATTCCTGTGATCTTCTTGTTTCATTATCTTCTTATATCCACGTGAATATAAAACATAAACAGTCTAATAGTCTAACACTGTAAACACAAACAGGTGAAACACCTTAATAAGGGATTTCAAAATGAAAAAAAATAAAACTCTTCCAAAAATATTTTGTGCAACTTTAAGATATTCTCCAAAGAGTTCCAAGAATTCCACATGTATTATCCCTCTTGGTGTTACACTTACAAGACAAATTCCCTTTGCTAAGGACAACTGTATCAACCACTAGAACCACTTTATCATCATCATCATCATTTATTTATATAGCGCCACTAATTCCGCAGCACTGTACAGAGAACTCACTCACATCAGTCCCTGCCCCATTGGGGCTTACAGTCTAAATTCCCTAATACACACATACACAGTCATAGACAGACATAGACAGACACACAGACTAGGGTCAATTCGTTAGCAGCCAATTAACCTACCAGTATGTTTTTGGAGTGTGGGAGGAAACCGGAGCACCCGGAGGAAACCCACGCAAACACGGGGAGAACATACAAACTCCTCACAGATAAGGCCATGGTCGGGAATTGAACTCATGACCCCAGTGCTGTAAGGCAGATGTGCTAACCACTACGCCACCGTGCTCTTCTCGAGATGTTCACCTATAGCAGTCCCCTTTCTGAAGAACTGAATAAGTTCCACAGTACTCTGTTGCCCCACCAGGTCTTAAGCTTGGCTTGTAGTGGCTGTTAACCTAACAATTGCCCCGGTGGAGTGGACAGAACACGGTTGGAGATAGTCAGCATCACAGATGATATCAACAGTATAACTGAGAATCAGACTGGCAGGGGTTAATGCAGAATGATTTTTCACTGGCCCGGTGGAGTGGACAGCACCTCAGAGGCCAATCTTTGTAGAGATTGATACTCCTTTCAATTGATTAGACAAATCTGGAATAAGGGAGAGAGGATGTTGGATCTTGACAGTCAGACCCTCATCTTTCTTAGTCACAAAGAATAAGCCGGTACCCAAGGAAGACTTAGAGGGTCTGATGAATCCTTTGGCTAGGTTTTTGTAAATATAATCCTCTACTACTTTCAGTTCAGGTGAAGCCAGGTTGAATAGAACAAAGATAAAGCTAGTCTTACTGGAAGTGAAATAGAAGATTGTAGACAGAGTTCACCCAAACAAGTCATTTATCTATGCGGCCAGTTAATCTGTGGATTGTGCCAAGACAAACACAGAAACCCCAATATTACAGGATAATTAGGAGATCTTACGATATACAAGTGTTACGATTCAGATACCTGTATTAATCTTGATTAGCACAGGCAGACCAGAGGCATGGAGTCTAACGGATTTCCCGGTGTTCACCAAGAACCGCCGCAAGGTCGCGGCCTTTAGGATTGTTTCAGAATGTAACACTGGAACTGAATACTTGAGAAAGTCACTAGAGAACAGCAGATCCGGCAGGATGCATTGAAAGGCATCAGAGTAGTTAGACATGCTGGGTACTAGTACATGGAGATCAGGTCAAGAATAATCAGACACGCTGGGAACTGGTACACGGAGATTGGGTAGTGAGGTACACAAGAAAGTTCCACAGACTTGGTCAGACGGGTGATTACTGGTACACGATTTAGGCAGCAAAGTACGCAAGGATGCTCCACAGACTTGGTCAGACAGGCGATTACTGGTACACAGATCAGGCAACGAAGTACACAAGGATGTTCCACAGACTTGGTCAGACAGGCGATACTGGTACACGGTGATCCAAGGGTATAGGGGTATAGGTAGCGACTAGGTAGCAGCTGAGAAGAGAACTGGATGTCAGAAGCACAGCAAACGAGTTTCACTGACACAGAGCAAGTGTCAGTGCAAGTTTAAATAGGAAGCAGCTAAAAACTCCCACCCCGGAGACCCGATCATGTGATCGCATCGAGAGCCGATCACAACACTACAGACAGATGCAGGAACGAGTGACAGGTGAGTGTCCAATCAGTGCGATTTGAGCCTGGCTGCGGAGAAGTGCAGAGAGAGGCACTGAGAGAACATATGGAGGCATAAACAGTGAGTTTAGTTACAACAAGGAGATAACCTCAGAATGTAGGCACCCCACCCGTAAAGTAAGAGGGATGACCTATAGATCAGACTGATGTTAATAACATACAACAAAATATAGCCTAATCTAAACAACATGAAGCTAATCTAAATACCGTCTATCAGCAAGGTCTACATTAAACATTATTCTCTTTCACTGATTTCTCATAAGTTACACAGTTCATAGCTGTCTCGTACAGGTTCGCCAGCTAGTAGACCAATTCCCATAATCCTTAGCGGGTCCATCGTCTAGGAGACCAATTCCCATAATTCATAGGAACTGGCAAACATCTGGTGCATGGCTATGTTTAATTGTCATGGCAATACTTTCGTGAATAGTAATTACTAGAGGCTTTCACATAGTTACTGCAGTCCATGTGCGTGTAATTGATTACGACTGATTCCTGTTCTTCTAATAGGTTTTTAAGGTGATTAGAATGCTATCCTGGTGCACATAGCAAAAGAGAAACATCGCTATTCAGATTTGTAAACAAACCAGCTGATGAACTTATTTGGGTTCTTGATGTAAAGTTCTTAATGTGTAATAAATACATCTGTTCTTCTTAAATGCTAACAAATTAACGTGTTATATAAATTGATAAACAAATATGTAGATGAACCAGTTCAAATAGACGTTTTGTTCTCCACCATAGATTTAATAAACAAAGGTGGTACAAATGGAATCTTGTGTTGTAGATGATCAAGCATCAAATATGATCACTGTTGTTGTCTCAATAAATATCTGGAAACAAACTCAAAAGGTAATCATTTAACAAACATACTTCCAATCTCTTATCTATGCTCAGGCTTCTAACCCCAAATGCCTTTTCAATACATTTAAATATCTTCTCAATCCTCCCACCCCGAAACCTCCATCTACTATCAGTGCTCAGGATCCTGCTTTCTACTTCAAGGACAAGATTGATAAGATCAGAATAGAAATGGTATCTTCTTTCTCGACAAGCAATCAGCTCAATTCCTTCCCACTACCCTCTGACACCCTCTCTTCATTTGACCTCACAAATGAAGAGGAAATTTCTACTCTCTTCTTATCTTCCTACTCTACCTCTGGTCCTCTTGATCCTATTCCCTCGCAAATTGGTAGATCCCTGTCTCCTGTGCTCATTTCACCTCTAACTCAAATCTGTAATCTCTCATTCTCTACTGGCATCTTTCCATCTCTATACAAGCACGCAGTGATTACTCCTATTCTAAAAAATTCCGACCCAAACTCTCTCTGAAATTACCATCCCATCTCTCACCTCCCTTGCCCCTCCAAGCTTCTAGAGAGACTTGCTTACACTCGCCTTACACGCTTTCTTTCCACAAACAACCTGTTGGATCCTCTTCAGTCTGGCTTTCATTCTCAACACTCCACAGAGACTGCGTTGACTAAGGTTGTCAATGATCTGATCACTGCTAAAACTAAACGCCATTACTCTCTCCTAATTCTCCTGGATCTCTCGGCTGCATTTGACACCGTTGACCACTCTTTTCTCATACAAACACTGCAATCCCTAGGTCTTCAAGACACTGTTCTATCCTGGTTCTCATCCTACCTCTCTAATCGCTCTTTCACTGTTAATTTCTCTGCAGCCACCTCTGCTCCGCTTCCTCTATCAGTTGGAGTCCCACAAGGCTCAGTGCTAGGTCCTCTGCTGTTCTCTATCTATACTGCTTCTCTTTGAAATCTAATAAGTTCCTCTGGCTTTCAGTATCATCTTTATGCGGATGATACCCAAATCTATCTATCCTCTCCTGATATCTCGACATCTGTGTTGTTCCGTGTAATTGACTGTCTTTCTGCCATATCATCTTGGATGTCCTCTCACCAACTCAAACTTAATCTTCCTAAAACAGAGTTAATAATATTCCCACCCACCAATAAGAGCATACCTGACATTTCTATCTCTGTTGATAACATGACCATAAATCCCACCCAACAAGCTCGCTGCCTAGGTGTAATCCTTGACTCACACCTATCCTTTGTTCCCCACATTGAATCTATATCTAAATCATGCTACATACATCTAAAGAACATTTGCAGAATTCGCACATATCTCCCGCAAGACCTTAATCCATGCACTTATCATCTCCCGCATTGACTATTGCAATTCCCTCCTTACTGGTCTTCCCAAAAACAGACTAAAGCCCCTACAATATATTTTGCACGCTGCGGCAAGACTGATTTTCCTTGCAAATCGTTATTCCTCTGTTGAATCACTCTGTATGTCTCTACACTGGCTGCCTGTTTTCTACCGAAAATACTTTTACTAACCTACAAGGCCATCAACAAAGCTGCACCAACATACATCTCCTCTCTTATCTCACAATATCTCCCAACTCGGCAACTCCGTTCTACACAAGATCTGCGTCTCTCATCTACCCTCATTACATCTTCCTATTCCCGGTTACAGGACTTTTTTCAGGCTGCATCCACTCTATGGAATTCTCTCCTTTGCACAATAAGACTCTCCTCTGGTCTACAAACTTTCAAGCGTTCTCTGAAAACCTACCGCTTCAGACAAGCTTATAATATTCCTCAGCCACCCTCTTAACCTCACAACCTTAGCCTATTACCGCCTATTACACAATTTCACACAAGACAACTACTCCCTGACCAACATTGTTGTGTGACAGGATCATTTAGCCTATGAGTCACTTTTACCTTTGCAGCCTGGCTGGACCAAAATGCAAAATGTAGACTTAACCTCATGTGTCAATCTCCCATTGTCCCATAGATTGTAAGCTTGCGAGTAGGGCCTTCTCACCTTTTTGTCTGTTTTACCCAGTGTGTTTATTAGTTTATTATGTTTGTCCCCAATTGTAAAGCGCTACGGAATATGTTGGCACTATATAAATAAATGATGATGATGATGATAATAGTAGGCATTATATTTTTATAATCAATGTCAATGTCTGTTTTTTCTTTTCTATCTTTTATTTTGCATTAACTATGAGGATGGAAGCCAAAGAAGTTTTAATTGCCCTGTGTAAGCAGTGAGGTCTTGACTGGACAGATAAAACTAAAAAGGTGCTGGTTCGCGCATTAGTAGAGGATGATGCAAAAAAGCAATGTGATTTGGGACCTCAGCTGGGGACCAGGACAGCACCAGAGGATCGAAGTGTGGATATTGTCCCAGATGCAGAGGATCCCCTATGATGAGTATGGCAGAGATAACTAAAGAATGTCAACTGTGAGGTGTCTCCTGCCACAACAAGACTTGAAAGGAGATGATTAAGGACCTCACCTAGGCACAGGAAGACCCGCAAGATGCTTTCAGCCAGTATCACATGTAGACTCTTATTCTAGGTTACAAGATAAGTCTTGTGGAACAGCTGGACTGTCTAGAGGAGAGTTTTGAAGTTGCTCAAGAAGAGGTATATTCTTGGGGACGGATCCATACCCCATTTTGGCAAAACCATTGTCACCGGGTGGCTGCAGAAAAGCACCGCCTGCAACGGCTAGAGAAGCAATTGCCCAGCCTATAGGGATGACCCACGAGGAAAAGTTGCCCCTGCCAGCTACAGTCAATGTGGAATATGCTACCGAGATTTCGCATCCAGAGGCCCTGTTTACTCTGCTGGAGAAAACGGATGATGCTAGCAGTATACTACCAGAGGCTGCACAGAATTTGCTACTGGAGGAGGCTGATTTTAAAGAGGACATAATTGTTGAGAAGACTATTTCTGTGGGAGAAATTTAAGTGTCTGAAAAAAATTCCATAAATGTGTTAGTAGGTAGTGGTACTGATCTTAGATGATTAATATCCCAGTATGTTCCCGCAAATGTTGTTCCTGCTGTCTCTAATTCTGTTGGACCGTGTGACTCATCTCAGGTATTATTGGATAATGCTGAACTTGGCAATGATGGGACTTTGTGTAAAGAACCTGACATGCTCTGTGATAATTTTGCATCTGGTAATGTGCTAGTGATATCTGAAAGTGAGAAGCGGATAGGTGACAGTGTTAACTCTTGCAATTATGATGAGTTATGTGAAGAACCTGAGGTAATAGGGAGTAATTTGGAAACCCTTAATAGTGTAGTGTGTAATGAAGATAATGCCACACATGTCACTGTGTTAGAATCAGCTGAGAGTACCAACATTTTTCCCAGGTACCAGAAGGTTACAGGGAAAAGGTCTGTTCAATCGCACCTGAACTGTGTAGGCCAAGATGTGACAGGGAAAGGGTATATTCTATTGTACCTGAAATGTGTAATAAGGATAATGCCAAAAATAGTATTGCATTAGAATCTACACATGTTCTTCCACTGACATCTTGTTATTAGGTAGGGACAGATGACAATGTTACTGCAAATATTGCCATTGATTCAGGTGTAGATAAGATGCTTGCTAGAAATGGGACTGATGACCATGTGATTAATTCTGTTGGTTTAGAGAAAAGCAATGTTTCTAGCCAGGTAATATACTCAGAAGATAGGGTACAGTGTGAATGAGAGGGAGGGCAGAGTGCAACTATGTGTTCTGTGCCTGAGCCAGCCGTACCCAGGGTTGTTGAGAAAGTGGGGGAAATACATAGACAGGACCAACGGGAAATAGTGAGTGACAGCAATCCTTACATTATTGCTGTGACCTGTAGTTCGAATGATCACCACTCAGATCTCCATCTGAGTTGTGAACATTCACCTGAATTTTCTATAGATACAGGGGAGTCAGTTGCTAGCCCACTGTCTCCTAGTCAGCCATCTAACGGCTTAGAGTAAGTAGATGAGGGGGCCCAAACTCCCTGTTACTCTACACCCCCATATAGATGAGTCCAATGAGGAGGAGAGTGTCCTGTCTAGTAGCCCCCCAGATGAGAATTATATAGTATGTCCCACTGACAGGGAATTTTTTTAACTGGGAAGCAGGGCAGAGTGGAAGTAGGTATTTTGCTGTGCCAGAATTAAGGGGTTCCCACTTAGATGTGTTTCTGGTGGAGAAAGGCGTTCTGTCAGGCAGCCCCCACAAAGAGACTCAGCCAGTGAGCAACACAGAGAGTGTAACTGAGGGGGCCTAGCAACCCTGGTACTGTACGTCCCCACCTAGAAGTGCAGTGTCAGAAATCCCAGGCCATATTTCACTCTGGCTTTAACTTAGAGGACATGAGGATTAGAGAAAAAGTGCACACTCTGACAGGGTTGATACATGAGAACAAGACGCAGGCCCAGGCAAGCCAGAAGCAGTGGTATGACCTTCCTGCCAGGGAGAGAGTTTACAAAGTGGGTCAGATGGTGTGGGAACTACCCCCTCAGATCCAGCAGAAGCTCCCGGCTGCATGGGAAGTCCCCTATCTCATCCATCAACACCTAAATGAGGTCCACTATGTAGTCACTATACACTATGCCAGGAAGATACATAGGGTTTTTCATGGTAATCTGTTGGAGGCTCATAATGACAGGGATGTGTGTGCCCTGTCAGTCTGTAGTTTGCCAAATGAGAGGAAGAAAGACTTGCCAGTTGAGCTAGTAGCCTCAGCGCAAGGGATAGGACCCCTTATGAATGCAGAGGGTAGCCCACAGCTATGGAAGGACCTGGAGTACCAGCAGAATGAGGTATTTAGCCACATATTGACTTTCCCACCAGAAAACCTGGTGAGACCAAGCTATCTGTTATCCAAGTAGATCCAGGCGGATATCTTACTAGGGGGAAATTAAATGAGATGAACTTGGTCACTGACATGTCAGTCAATGCCCATGCCAACTCTTAAAGGGGGATAGTGTCAAGCTAAGGGCATAAATATAATAGGATGAAATAAAAAATATTGCATTGATACATAAAGTGACCCTGATTTTCCCCTCAGATAAATGTTTGTTTCCTTTTTAAAACATTTGGTCAATTAGCTCAGTAGGAACTAATTAGGCTGAGCAGACCCCTTGTGAGAAAACAAGCTTAAGATATGCAGATCCTAAGCCTCCATTGTTTTGATCATGTATTCCACTTCCTAATTGATTTCCTTTCAATAGGTATTGAAAACACAAATGAACCACTAGATGTAAATTAGAGAGCCATTTGCCTAGGTGAGAATTTTCCAGACTCAGGTAAAACCTGAAGGCTCTTTATGCAGGTGTATAGAAATATGAACTTGGAAGATAATGCATTCATATTTCATATTTTAGGAACCCTGTGTGCCACTCCATACTGAGGAGCAGAAATCACACCAGGGTTGTGAATGACAGGTACTGGCAGTATCCGGGAACAGCTATAATCACATGTCTTTGGGAAAGGTATTTCATATTGCTATGATTTCATCATGTTTAGTATTTAAATGTGCAGGAGATTATGTCCGGTTTATTGACGGGGGAGGTATGTTTCTGAGATGAATCTGAGAAAAGCTAAGACAGGTCAAAACTTAAGAATAGTTTTGAACAAGCCTTAGGTGACACCCAAGGGGCATTTCCGCCCCCACATTAGCTTTCACACTGTCCCTGTGTATGCCGTCCCATTTGCGTTTGCTTAAAAACCTGTGTTGTGAAGGGGCAAATTGTCAGTTTCTTGGGGATCAATCTAATTGAAGGACTGACCATCTTTTCTGCCTACCCCCAGGCATATAAATTATTATACGTAAGTGATGCTCTATACTTTCATACCATTTGTTTTTATAACTGCTTGCAATTCTTTATTTGTATGTCAAATCTTTACTTGTTTTTATTATCTGTAAGCACTATACCTTTTGTATATTAAACATAACAATTTACCGTATATACTCGTGTATAAGCCGAGTTTTTCAGCAGATTTTTTATGCTGAAAAAGCCCCACTCGGCTTATACACGAGTGAACTTACCTCTCCGGTCCCTCAGGTCTTAACTACCACAGTGGAAAGCATGTGCGTTCCACAGACAGGAAGTTCGGCATTTGGAACGCAAACTTGCGTTCCAAATGCCGAACTTCCTGTCTGTGGAACGCACATGCGTTCCACTGCGGAAGTGATAGTCTGAAGACCTCTCTCTCTTTCCTCGACTGTTGTATTGGCGGCTCTTATGTCTTGGGGGTGAGTTAGGAGCCAAACTCTGCTTCTTCTTTTTGGGGACACCCTGCTGATGATCGCTCCTTGTGTAGTGTCGTTTTAACGGACTTCAATACACCAGGGTAACCGGAATTTCCAGCTTGGTATGCCAACTGTTTAATCCCAGTAAGTACGGTAAGTAAAATCAATCTCTCTCTCAAAGAGATTTTGTGTACCTGTTCTCCAGTTGAGCCATGTTTCTACTTAATTTAAAGACATTTATACTAACACTCATCACATGCCAAGATTCAAAGGTCACAAGACAATTCATCAAGAATGACCCCTCTTTCTCCTCCACACCAGATTAACATTTACTGATAGTCTCTTATTAGTTTACAAACAGAGATTTAATAAAAAATTTGTGTATTAATCTAATGCATTGATGCCACCCCCCAATATTTTTATTTTCGAAATTTACCAGTAGCTGCTGCATTTCCCACCCTAGGCTTATACTCGAGTCAATACTTTTTCCCAGTTTTTTGTGGTAAAATTAGGTGCCTCGGCTTATATTCGGGTCGACTTATACTCGAGTATATACGGTAATAGTTCTGTCCTTATTGCTCTAAACGAATCCATTGCCTGTGTAGAAGAGATAAGATTGCTTGTCCATGCTAAAACCTTTCATTGCTGAGTTTTGAATTGCGAATTCTCGAGAACCAGCTTTGAAATAATGCGGTACAATCGAGTGACTTATATTAGAATGGACAATGGTATATAACAATTCTCCTTATTTTGAGGAGTAATTTTTCAGGTCTATTCAACATTACCGTGAGTGTCTTCAATTGTCATATAGTAATAACGGCATGTATAATATGTTGTTTTGATACAATATCCTAAAACCATTGGTATATGTGTTCAGGCACTTTGAGATTGAGTTTATCCATATTCACAACTTTTTAGCTCATGTGAATACTTAATTTTGCATATCATTTATACTATTTTTATTTTTTGCATTTATTTATCTATTTTTTTCATATTTATTTTCAATTTTATTTTTATTTATTTTTATTTTCACCTTTATTTGTATGTGATTTTTTTATGTCCTGATACTGAGCGCTGCAGGATTGGACCATCTATATATACAGCATTGAGATTTTGGCTGCAGAGAAGTACCGAGAGGGGCATCTCCCTACATGCTGCTTGTATCAGGTTGAGTGTATAAGTGGATTAGAGCGCTTATCTTATTATTTACATATAATTATTACACCTATGATAATAGTCTTTATATGGACTAATGCATAGAATTCCCCTATATTACCTAAATGATCAGCCTCTTTGAGAATTATTTGTCACTTGGGGATAAATAAAGCACTTATATGCATCAAAATATAAACTCCAAAAGGTGTTATTAAAATAAATAACTATTTAAATTTAGGTTTGTAAATTTAGTACTCAAGTCAAAAAACATTTTATTTCAAATTATTTATTCAAACCATTAGAGAATAGACTAATTCATAGATCCTGAGCGTTTCAGTTCTAGCGAGTTTTACTCTCAATTATATCTATTCCCCAAAAGTTGATCAAGAATTCTTCCGAACAATCATGTGTGTCCCTAAAATGTGATGAGATGTAATAGGAGTCTTTACCCTTTCTTATGTTCAGATTATCAAGTATATAATGCTCTCAAGATCAGGCGCGGCCGCATCACAGATATGCAGCACATTTACCTACATAAAAAAGTCTGCATATGCATTTTATTAAATAGATGACATTCTTTGCATTGCAAATGATAAACAGATTAATTTTATAAGTATGACCGTGTACTATATATTCTTGGATCTTACTATCCTTACTTTTAATATTCTAGAGGTCAGGCAATATATACATCTGTGGAACCCTTTAGTTCTAATTTCCCCCTATCTATGATTTGCTTGACAGGCACCTTTAACCAGTGTATCTTTTAGAGTAGGGGGCCTTCTGTAAATAGAAGATGGTTTTAGGCTTTTCAGGTAGCACTTAAGTACAGGGTCTTTCTTTAAAACATCCCAATATGTATTGTGGCAAGAGCACACTTCTGCTGTAACACAAGAGAACAACTTCTGGCTTTTTAATTAGTTTTAATGTCAGGATGTTAAAGGTATTTCACACAGTTTCTTGGCTCTCTAAAGACCAGCATTGGTCTCCCTGACCAGGGACACAGACATGCTTTTATACATGACACTCCTCCCATAGCCCTAGCTTGATGGGCAGGTGACACTCCCACCTTCCTTTTAAGAGGGAACTCCCAGCAGCTGCTCTGACTTCAGGCACACCCTTGTCAGTCTGCTGTGGGGAAAGACATTTCAAACCATGTATATTATTATTAAACCAAACTTTAAACTATTGTTTGTCAAATATGTTTTCAATCTGTTATCTTTAATCTAGGTGCATTACTGCACAAATGTTTTACGCTGCTTGGATGCTTTCTCTGCATATTGCCAGTTAAATGTTTCTCTTTGTTACAGTATTACAATGTTTTTAAATTTCTTATGACAGTTATATTTGGTGATGAATGACCAATCCCATCTCTTGACTTCAATATTCTCCGTTTTAATCTTAGCATCTAATAGACTGTCTGTCCATATTTAAAGCTTTTGTTCTAGTGCAGGGTTTCCCAAACCCAGTCCTCAGGGCTCCCCAACAGTGCAGGTTTTCTGGATCATGTGACATAATTAGGACCACCTGTGGATCTGTTACAATGTGTCAGTCAGTAATGACTACACCTGTGCTCCAACAAGGAGATATGGAAAACTTGCACTGTTAGGGAGCCCTGAGGACTGGGTTTGGAAAACCCTGTTCTAGTGTATTCCAATTTCTTATGCTCTTCTTTTCTAAAAAAATATTTTGCATCTCATTCATTTGGTGCATAACATCCTGTTTAGTACATTCCTTTTTAACCTTAAAAGTGGGCTATATAGTACCCCATTAAGTCAGTTTTCATGATGCTCATCAGCTTGGATAAAGGTGTTAACAGTTGTCCATTTTTAATATAAATACTAAGCCATAGTCAATTTACAATGAAGGCCTGCCAAACTCAAGTGTGCACAGCCATGTCCAAATCAAGGTCTGGGCATTGAATACTTACTAGTTCTGCTACATCTCTTGCTCCAGCGACAGGGCTAGTCTAAGTCCTGAGTACTAGTGATGATAGGTGTGCATGCTATAACATGTGCTTGCAAACAGTAGAAACTGTAAAAATGTTTTTATGTCAAGTAGACATTAAGAACAGCCTAATGTATGTCATGTTAAAAAATAAAAATAGTAAAAATCTTTTTTTTTTAGTGTTTAACCATTAATGATTTTATTATTAACAGGTGTCATTAATTCTATATTTTTCTTGTGCTTTCCTTTGCAAAATTATAATTGACATAGACTTTGGAGTATCCTACAGAGTCTTGTGTAATAGAGCACAGCAGACCTACACCTGAATTCATCAGTGCACATATCTTCAGATTTGCTCCTTGTTGCATTTGGGAGTACGCAGAGATGATTTACATGCGTTTTAAAACAAACACACATTGCGCCCAGTATGCATGCCCTGAAGAATCAGGCCCAATGTGTTTATTGACTGTTCCTGTCACATCTTTGAGGTAAGCATCAAAGCTTACAGTTGGTTGCACCTGTACCTTTTCTGTATTTCTACATGTCTTAGAACAACCCTGCTGCTAAAGGGGATGGTTGCTGCCCACTACAGACATCAGAAACACAGCTTAATTGTAGGGATGAGCGCGCTCGGATTTCTGAAATCCGAGCCCACCCGAACGTTGCGGATCCGAGTCGGATCCGAGACAGATCCGGGTATTGGCGCCAAATTCAAAAGTGAAACTGAGGCTCTGACTCATAATCCCGTTGTCGGATCTCGCGATACTCGGATCCTATAAATTCCCCGCTAGTCGCCGCCATCTTCACTCGGGCATTGATCAGGGTAGAGGGAGGGTGTGTTAGGTGGTCCTCTGTGCTGTTTAGTTCTGTGCTGTTTAGTTCTGTGCTGTTTAGTTCTGTGCTGTTTAGTTCTGTGCTGTTTAGTTCTGTGCTGTTTAGTGCTGTGCTGTTTAGTGCTGTGCTGTGCTGTGCTGTGCTGTGCTGTGCTGTGCTGTGCTGTGCTGTGCTGTGCTGTGTTCTGCAGTATCAGTCCAGTGGTGCTGTGTGCTGTGCTCTGTCCTTCTGAGGTCAGTGGTGCTGCTGGGTCCTGTGCTGTGTCCTGTTCAGTCCAGTGGTGCTGTGTCCTGTGCTCTGTGCTTCTAAGGGCATAGTTATTTCCCCAATATTCCCCTGTGTTTAAAAAAATAAAAAAAAGTTTTTTTTATAAAATACCAAAAACTACTTTAATATTTTTTAATTACCACAAAATTTTCACAACCAATCCTGCAGTATAAGCCCATTGGTACTGCAATATTACCAAGTTCACACATTCAGCAGTAAAAGTCCAGTGGTACTGCAATATTACAAAGTTTACACATTCTGCAGTATCAGTCCAGTGGTGCTGTGTCCTGTGCTCTGTCCTGCTGAGTTCCGTAGTGCTGCTGGGTCCTGTGCCGTGTCCTGTTCAGTCCAGTGGTGCTGTGTCCTGTGCTCTGTGCTTCTAAGGGCATAGTTATTTCCCCATTATTCCCAAGTTTGTAAAAAATAAAAAAAAAGTAAAAAAAAATAAAAAATTAAAAAAAAAAAAAATATATAATAATTATAACCAAATTTGCAAAACCAATCCAGCATTATAAGTCCATTGGTACTGCAATATTACCAAGTTCACACATTCAGCAGTAAAAGTCCAGTGGTACTGCAATATTACAAAGTTTACACATTCTGCAGTATCAGTCCAGTGGTGCTGTGTCCTGTGCTCTGTCCTGCTGAGTTCCGTAGTGCTGCTGGGTCCTGTGCCGTGTCCTGTTCAGTCCAGTGGTGCTGTGTCCTGTGCTCTGTGCTTCTAAGGGCATAGTTATTTCCCCATTATTCCCAAGTTTGTAAAAAATAAAAAAAAAGTAAAAAAAAAAAAAAAATTAAAAAAAAAAAAATATATATAATAATTATAACCAAATTTGCAAAACCAATCCAGCATTATAAGTCCATTGGTACTGCAATATTACCAAGTTCACACATTCAGCAGTAAAAGTCCAGTGGTACTGCAATATTACAAAGTTTACACATTCTGCAGTATCAGTCCAGTGGTGCTGTGTCCTGTGCTCTGTCCTGCTGAGTTCCGTAGTGCTGCTGGGTCCTGTGCCGTGTCCTGTTCAGTCCAGTGGTGCTGTGTCCTGTGCTCTGTGCTTCTAAGGGCATAGTTATTTCCCCATTATTCCCAAGTTTGTAAAAAATAAAAAAAAAGTAAAAAAAAATAAAAAATTTAAAAAAAAAAAAAAATATATAATAATTATAACCAAATTTGCAAAACCAATCCAGCATTATAAGTCCATTGGTACTGCAATATTACCAAGTTCACACATTCTGCAGTATCTTGTGCTGCATATAATGGAGACCAAAAATTTGGAGGATAAAGTAGGGAAAGATCAAGACCCACTTCCTCCTAATGCTGAAGCTGCTGCCACTAGTCATGACATAGACGATGA
This sequence comes from Mixophyes fleayi, assembly GCF_038048845.1. Lineage (NCBI taxonomy): Eukaryota > Metazoa > Chordata > Amphibia > Anura > Limnodynastidae > Mixophyes > Mixophyes fleayi. The sequence continues at coordinate 72,552,511 of NC_134406.1, forward strand.
AATGCCATCAACGTCGTCTTCCAAGCCCGATGCCCAATCTCGTAGTACCGGGCATGTAAAATCCAAAAAGCCCAAGTTAAGAAAAAGTAGCAAAAAGAGAAACTTAAAATCATCTGAGGAGAAACGTAAAGTTGCCAATATGCCATTTACGACACGGAGTGGCAAGGAACGGCTTAGGCCCTGGCCCGTGTTCATGACTAGTGGTTCAGCTTCACCCACGGATCTTAGCCCTCCTCCTCCTCCCCCCCCCTACAAAAAATTGAAGAGAGTTATGCTGTCAGCAACAAAACAGCAAACAACTCTGCCTTCTAAAGAGAAATTATCACAAATCCCCAAGGCGAGTCCAAGCGTGTTGGTGGTTGTCAAGCCTGACCTTCCCATCACTGTACGGGAAGAGGTGGCTCGGGAGGAGGCTATTGATGATGTAGCTGGCGCTGTGGAGGAACTTGATGATGAGGATGGTGATGTGGTTATTGTAAATGAGGCACCAGGGGGGGAAACAGCTGATGTCCATGGGATGAAAAAGCCCATCGTCATGCCTGGTCAGAAGACCAAAAAATGCACCTCTTCGGTCTGGAGTTATTTTTATCCAAATCCAGACAACCAATGTATGGCAATATGTAGCTTATGTAAAGCTCAAATAAGCAGGGGTAAGGATCTTGCCCACCTAGGAACATCCTCCCTTATACGTCACCTGAATAACCTTCATAGTTCAGTGGTTAGTTCAGGAACTGGGGCTAGGACCCTCATCGGTACAGGGACACCTAAATCCCGTGGTCCAGTTGGATACACACCAGCAACACCCTCCTCGTCAACTTCCTCCACAATCTCCATCAGATTCAGTCCTGCAGCCCAAGTCACCAGCCAGACTGAGTCCTCCTCAATACGGGATTCATCCGAGGAATCCTGCAGCGGTACGCCTACTACTGCCACTGCTGCTGTTGCTGCTGTTAGTCGGTCATCTTCCCAGAGGGGAAGTCGTAAGACCGCTAAGTCTTTCACCAAACAATTGACCGTCCAACAGTCGTTTGCCATGACCACCAAATACGATAGTAGTCACCCTATTGCAAAGCGTATAACTGCGGCTGTAACTGCAATGTTGGTGTTAGACGTGCGCCCGGTGTCCGCCATCAGTGGAGTGGGATTTAGAGGGTTGATGGAGGTATTGTGTCCCCGGTACCAAATCCCCTCGAGATTCCACTTCACTAGGCAGGCGATACCAAAAATGTACAGAGAAGTACGATCAAGTGTCCTCAGTGCTCTAAAAAATGCGGTTGTACCCACTGTCCACTTAACCACGGACATGTGGACAAGTGGTTCTGGGCAAACGAAGGACTATATGACTGTGACAGCCCACTGGGTAGATGCATCCCCTTCCGCAGCAACAGCAACAGCTGCATCAGTAGCAGCATCTACAAAATGGCTGCTCATGCAAAGGCAGGCAACATTGTGCATTACAGGCTTTAATAAGAGGCACAACGCTGCCAACATATTAGAGAAAATGAGGGAAATTATCTCCCAGTGGCTTACCCCACTTAGACTCTCATGGGGATTTGTGGTGTCAGACAATGCCAGTAACATTGTGCGGGCATTAAATATGGGCAATTTCCAGCACGTCCCATGTTTTGCCCACACCATTAATTTGGTGGTGCAGCATTACCTCAAGAGTGACAGGGGTGTGCAGGAGATGCTTGCGGTGGCCCGCAAAATTGCTGGACACTTTCGGCATTCAGCCAGTGCCTACCGCAGACTAGAGGCACATCAGAAAAGCTTGAACCTGCCCTGCCATCACCTCAAACAAGAGGTTGTGACGCGCTGGAACTCCACCCTCTATATGCTGCAGAGGATGGAGGAGCAGCAAAAGGCCATTCAGGCCTACACAGCCACCTACGACATAGGCAAAGGAGTGGGGATGCGCCTGAGTCAAGCGCAGTGGAGACTGATTTCCGTGTTGTGCAAGGTTCTGCAGCCATTTGAACTTGCCACACGAGAAGTCAGTTCCGACACTGCCAGCTTGAGTCAGGTCATTCCCCTGATCAGGCTGTTGCAGAAGCAGCTGGAGAAAGTGAGGGAGGAGCTGGTAAGCCATTGCGATTACAGCAAGCATGTAGCTCTTGTGGATGTAGCCCTTCGTACGCTTTGCCAGGATCCGAGGGTGGTCACTCTTTTAAAGTCAGAGGAATACATTCTGGCCACCGTGCTCGATCCTCGGTTTAAAGCGTATGTTGTGTCTCTGTTTCCGGCGGACACAAATCTACAGCGGTGCAAAGACCTGCTGGTCAGGAGATTGTCCTCTGAAGAGGACCGTGACATGCCAACAGCTCCACCCTCATTTTCTTCCACATCTATGGCTGCGAGGAAAAAGCTCAGTTTTCCCAAAAGAGGCACTGGCGGGGATGCTGATAACATCTGGTCCGGACTGAAGGACCTGCCAACCATTGCAGACATGTCTACTCTCGCTGCATTGGATGCTGTCACAATAGAAAAAATTGTGGATGATTACTTTGCTGACACCATCCAAGTAGACATGTCAGACAGTCCATATTGTTACTGGCAGGAAAAAAAGGCAGTTTGGAAGCCCCTGTACAAACTGGCTCTATTTTACCTGAGTTGTCCCCCCTCCAGTGTGTACTCGGAAAGAGTTTTTAGTGCAGCGGGGAACCTGGTCAGTGAGCGGCGAAGGAGGTTGCTTCCTCACAACGTTGAAAAAATGATGTTTATAAAAATGAATAATCAATTCCTCAATGAAGTACAGCACTGCCCTCCAGATACTACAGAGGGACCTGTGGTTGTGGAGTCCAGCGGGGACGAATTGATAATGTGTGATGAGGAGGAAGTACACACTGTAGGGGGAGAGGAATCAGAGGTTGAGGATGAGGACGACATCTTGCCTCAGTAGAGCCTGTTTAGTCTGTACAGGGAGAGATGAATAGCTTTTTTGGTGTGGGGGCCCAAACAAACCAATCATTTCAGTCAAAGTTGTTTGGTAGGCCCTGTCGCTGAAATGATTGGTTTGTTAAAGTGTGCATGTCCTATTTCAACAGCAGACCTCTCAACTGCAGCTCATCCCTCCTCTGCGGGGATAATGTCTCCTGTGCTCTGACACGTCACTCTGTGTACTCTCAGCCTCAGGATCTGACACTACAGCTACCATGCCTCTTGTAGCAGCCCTCACTCCAGGGCCTCTTCCATGTGCAGTGTCCCCCTCTCTCTTGGGTTCACTATAGTGGCATGGAGTTCTCCCCCTCATCCAGGGCACACATTCCTTGCCCTGGCTCAGTCACCACGCTCAGACTTCCAGGCAATGCTGGGGGAGCCTGGGAGCTTCCACCCCAGGTCCCCAGCTACAACTCTCCTCTCCTGTGTCTTCTCTCTCTTTCTGACACTTGAAAGATCGTGCCTTTAAATGAAAAAGTCAGTCTTGATTGCACGACTATGTGCAAGTGCAACAGGGACATTTTTTTGGGTTTACAAAGTCAAACAATAACACTACGACCCTGTCTGTCTGGGGTCTGTCAATGACGAATTGTCTGGAGCATGTTTTGAGGAGGTATTGTGGCCCCGGTATCAAATTGGGTACCGGGGCCACCCCACTATGCAGTCCAGATACTTGTTTGGTGGAATTCCGACACGTGGAGGGTTTTTTAATTATATTGTGGCCTCGGTACCAAATTGTGTACCGGGGCCACCACACTACGCAGTCAAGATACTTGTTTGGTGGAATTCAGACCAGTTGAGGGTTTTATTATTATATTGTGTGGACCACTCTATCTATACCACACTACAACTCTATACCACTCTATTTCCTACTTTAATTCTATTTAATTCTATTTCCTACTTTAATTCTATTACTAATTAATTAACATAAAGAGGAACCAAAAAAACCAATTTTACCAAAAGTATAATATGACTTAGACTTACAAACACTACACTTGAAAGATCGTGCCTTTAAATGAAAAAGTAAGTCTTCATTGCACGACTATGTGCAACAGGGACAGTTTTTTTCTTTACAAAGTCAACTAATAACACTTGGACCCTGTCTGTCTTTAACATACTTAATGGGATCTCAATGACGAATTGTCTGTAGCATGTTTGGAGGAGGTATTGTGGCCCCGGTATCAAGTTGGGTACCGGGGCCACCCCACTACGCAGTCCAGATACTTGTTTGGTGGAATTCTGACACGTGGAGGGTGTATTTATTTTATTGTGGCCCCGGTATCAAGTTGGGTACCGGGGCCACCCCACTACGCAGTCCAGATACTTGTTTGGTGGAATTCTGACACGTGGAGGGTGTATTTATTTTATTGTGGCCCCGGTATCAAGTTGGGTACCGGGGCCACCCCACTACGCAGTCCAGATACTTGTTTGGTGGAATTCTGACACGTGGAGGGTGTATTTATTTTATTGTGGCCCCGGTATCAAGTTGGGTACCGGGGCCACCCCACTACGCAGTCCAGATACTTGTTTGGTGGAATTCTGACACGTGGAGGGTGTATTTATTTTATTGTGGCCCCGGTATCAAGTTGGGTACCGGGGCCACCCCACTACGCAGTCCAGATACTTGTTTGGTGGAATTCTGACACGTGGAGGGTGTATTTATTTTATTGTGGCCCCGGTATCAAGTTGGGTACCGGGGCCACCCCACTACGCAGTCCAGATACTTGTTTGGTGGAATTCTGACACGTGGAGGGTGTATTTATTTTATTGTGGCCCCGGTACCAAATTGTGTACCGGGGCCACCACACTACGCAGTCAAGATAGATAGATGCGTATCATAGATAAAGTACATTCAGTGGTGTGGGGCAAATTGAAAAATATTCAAAATGCACTGACATTATCAAAAACAAGAGGTTGTCACACGCTAAAACTCCAACATGTATATGATGGAGAGGATGGAGGAGCAGCCGTATGTGTAGTGTAATGCAGACCTGTTGAAGGTTTTTTATATATTTTATTGTGGTGCCCAGTGCCCACTCCTCTACGCAGTCCAGGTACATTTATTGGTGCGAATCAAACAAGTTGATGGTTTTCTTATTATATATATTGTGGTGACCCACTCCTCTACGCAGTCCAGGTACATTTATTGGTGCGAATCAAACAAGTTGATGGTTTTCTTATTATATATATTGTGGTGACCCACTCCTCTACGCAGTCCAGGTACATTTATTGGTGCGATTCATAAAAGTTCAGGGTTTTTAAGATATTGTGGTGACCCACTCCTCTACGCAGTCCAGGTACATTTATTGGTGCGATTCATAAAAGTTCAGGGTTTTTAATATATTGTGGTGACCCACTCCTCTACGCAGTCCAGGTACATTTATTGGTGCGAATCAAACAAGTTGATGGTTTTCTTATTATATATATTGTGGTGACCCACTCCTCTACGCAGTCCAGGTACATTTATTGGTGCGATTCATAAAAGTTCAGGGTTTTTAATATATTGTGGTGACCCACTCCTCTACGCAGTCCAGGTACATTTATTGGTGCGAATCAAACAAGTTGATGGTTTTCTTATTATATATATTGTGGTGACCCACTCCTCTACGCAGTCCAGGTACATTTATTGGTGCGATTCATAAAAGTTCAGAGTGTTTAATATATTGTGGTGACCCACTCCTCTACGCAGTCCAGGTACATTTATTGGTGCGAATCAAACAAGTTGATGGTTTTCTTATTATATATATTGTGGTGACCCACTCCTCTACGCAGTCCAGGTACATTTATTGGTGCGATTCATAAAAGTTCAGGGTTTTTAATATATTGTGGTGACCCACTCCTCTACGCAGTCCAGGTACATTTATTGGTGCGAATCAAACAAGTTGATGGTTTTCTTATTATATATATTGTGGTGACCCACTCCTCTACGCAGTCCAGGTACATTTATTGGTGCGATTCATAAAAGTTCAGGGTTTTTAATATATTGTGGTGACCCACTCCTCTACGCAGTCCAGGTACATTTATTGGTGCGAATCAAACAAGTTGATGGTTTTCTTATTATATATATTGTGGTGACCCACTCCTCTACGCAGTCCAGGTACATTTATTGGTGCGATTCATAAAAGTTCAGGGTTTTTAAGATATTGTGGTGACCCACTCCTCTACGCAGTCCAGGTACATTTATTGGTGCGATTCATAAAAGTTCAGGGTTTTTAATATATTGTGGTGACCCACTCCTCTACGCAGTCCAGGTACATTTATTGGTGCGAATCAAACAAGTTGATGGTTTTCTTATTATATATATTGTGGTGACCCACTCCTCTACGCAGTCCAGGTACATTTATTGGTGCGATTCATAAAAGTTCAGGGTTTTTAATATATTGTGGTGACCCACTCCTCTACGCAGTCCAGGTACATTTATTGGTGCGAATCAAACAAGTTGATGGTTTTCTTATTATATATATTGTGGTGACCCACTCCTCTACGCAGTCCAGGTACATTTATTGGTGCGAATCAAACAAGTTGATGGTTTTCTTATTATATATATTGTGGTGACCCACTCCTCTACGCAGTCCAGGTACATTTATTGGTGCGATTCATAAAAGTTCAGGGTTTTTAATATATTGTGGTGACCCACTCCTCTACGCAGTCCAGGTACAATTATTGGTGCGAATCATAAAAGTTCAGGGTTTTTAATATATATTGTGGTGACCCACTCCTCTACGCAGTCCAGAAAGATACCTTGTTGCAACGTTTTGGACTAATAACTATATTGTGAGGTGTTCAGAATACACTGTAAATTAGTGGAAATGCTTGTTATTGAATGTTATTGAGGTTAATAATAGCCTAGGAGTGAAAATAAGCCCAAAAACTTGATTTTTAAACTTTTTATGTTTTTTTCAAAAAAAATCCGAATCCAATACCTTAAATCCGAACCGAGACCTTTCGTCAAGTGTTTTGCGAGACAAATCCGAACCTCAAAAATAACGAAAATCCGGATCCAAAACACAAAACACGAGACCTCAAAAGTCGCCGGTGCACATCCCTACTTAATTGTACTGTCTGAAGGCACTCAATCATTCCTTGTTGACTGAATTTCAACTTTGCCACTTAGTTTGCAAGTACTAGTGTAAATAAGATTTGATTTATAATGTTTACATTTATAGACTAATAATACTAAATGGTATTATGAAACATTTGTTTAGCCCACAATTTCTAATTTCAGCCTGAACTGCCTCTAAACCTTCTTTAACTAATACTTAATCCTATCAGGATTACAATTATGACCGCCTCCATCCAAAAAATAAAAATAAACCTGTGATAACACTCTAGGGGGTATTTTTATCAAGCTGCGAGTTTGAAAAAGTGGAGATGTTGCCAATAGCAACCAATCAGATCCTAGTTATAATTTATTTAATACATTCTACAAAATGACAGCTAGAATCTGAGTGGTTGCTATAGGCAACATCTCCACTTTTTCAAACCCGCAGCTTGATAATTTTACCCCTTGCTCTGGAAAGCAAGTAAATTTATTCAATGGGGCAAATTAATTCCATGGAACAGAGTTTTGCAAGGACATGATTTGTGTATACTATATTGTTGCTGTTCATGTGGTTTACATTAAATTGTATCTAACATTTCCTAATTCTTTGCTCTGGATTAATAAGAAGGTTATATAAGAATGTTAAGAAATACATTACTTCTGAATACTTTTCCACCTGTAATGTGATGTCACCTGCTCAGTGAGCTCATGCAGAAGCTGAGAAACAGTCAAGGATTTGAATGAGTGCTCCACTTTAATATGTTTTAATGACCAAAGTGTTTCATAGCAAAGCAAAGTAAAAATAATAGAGCGCAGTAATTGCAAGTTTGCATAGCTTCATGGTAGAATGTTTTCTTACTAACCTTAAAACATAATTGTTGTAACCTTGGAATATAAATTTGTTACGCATTTTCATTTTGCATATTAATCATTACACAGCATTGAAAGATCAAAAAAATGTTGACTATTTAAAATTACGATGTTCAGTAATTGTCTCAAGAACTCCCCTTGGCACATGCAGCATTAATATAATTAGCAATTGGTCTTCAGCCATTTGGTAATCTCTAGCAGCTGCAAATCTGGTTTCAGTGTTCAGAGCATCTCACACTAGATTGATTAAATGTTACAACAATTTCCCAAGAGATGGAAGTTTTCATTTAAACATTTTCTTATGTGTGCTAAATTGAGTATTGAACAGATTGCCAACAGACAGTAATATATTTGTTTAACCATAAGCTCTACTAATATTTTTATTTTGGGCTAACTAACTGATTAGTCTATAACCCATACTGTGTTTACAATAGCACATGACAAATAACACAGAATAATTTGTTGTTCTAAAAATAAAATGCACATATCATTCGGCTGCAGCAGGATTTGTTGAGATGCATGGTGTCTGTCAATAATAGTCACAATGTAATGATGATAACAGGACATCAAATAAGAACATCCCAGGAAGCTCAAATATACCTGATATTCATGGCTTGTTCACAGTTGCAATGGATTTTTTAATGCACAAAAAATTCAGGATATGCCCATCAAAAACTGGTTTGCTTTTCATTCAAATTTTTATAGATCTTTTTGTACGGTCATGCAAACTACAGCTTTATATACACTGCAGTATATGTATGGAGCCAGGGGGTAAAATTATCAAGCTGCGTGTTTGGAAAAAGTGGAGATGTTGCCTATAGCAACCAATCAGATGCTAGTTAACATTTATTTAGTACATTCTACAAAATAGCAGCTAGAATCTGAGGGAACATCTCTACTTTTTCAGACCCGCAGATTGATAAATTTACACCCAGGTCACAAAACTGGAATTGTGGTTTGCGATTTGCCAATTTGAAAAAATGTGTCTTGATGTATAGTTTTTACTTTGCTAAATCACCCGGTTTGAGTAGAGGAAAAAATGTATTCTCTCCTAATTTTTATTTTCAATTTCAATGTACATATTTAATGAAGAATATGGACATATATTATCCTAAAAGCAATATAAAAATAACATTTTAACAGTTTAAATACTAACAGTAGTTATCAAATCTATTGTGCATAATTAATTTAGATAATGCAAAAAAGAAATTAAATCACTCTAGGTTCCTCTCACAGTAAGTTCTTTAATAAACAATAACATTATTAAATGGGTAAAAAATACAAACAATCATGAATTAAAAATATCCCTTTATTAAGATGCCTCCAATATTGTCTCAATGATAAATTCCAATGTCCGATAAATTTTATATGAATGGATTCAATTCACAATCAGACATAATGGTCTGAAAACAATGTTTACTTGTGAGGTGAAGTGTCCAGATCATATTAGAGATACAGTATCTTCAAAAGGAGTCAGTATAATTTCAGAGAACTATGGTGATTAGTGAAAAAGTACCATGACATTTAATCCCAAATAACTCACAAATAGATCAAGGGGTATATTTACTAAACTGCAGGTTTGAAAAGTGGAGATGTTGCCTATACCAGCCAATCAGATTCTAGCTGTTATTTGTTTAGTACATTCTACAAAATGACAGCCAGAATCTGAGGGAACATCTCCACTTCAAACCCGCAGTTTAGTAAATATACCCCCCAAGACTTGCATCAAGGTCATTAGTTCCAAACATAAGACAAATGGAGCCATGTGCTGTAGCAAGGGCATAGCCTGTTTAAGACATCATGGAGCCCTACACGAGAAGTAGGGGCCCCTTCACCCCCTTCTTTGTCAAACAATAGCGCATAAAAATGTGTTAAGGTAATCTGGGCCCCTAAATTCCTACTTGGCCCTAGGCTGGAGCTTAGGTTGTCTAATGGGTGATCTGTATCTGAGTCAGGGTATTTATATATAACAATATATTAAACCAATAAGCATACAACATATATAAACATAAACACTTTCTTCACAGAATTTGCAATTTCTTCAAGCTAATCTGCATGGTTATATTAAAGTATGTGGCTGATGACTGATTACTCCACTGGTTGACTTCTTGCTTAGCCTTATTAAATAATAACTTTAGTTTAAGAACCTTAGATAAAGCAGCATTGTTACACTCAAGAGACATACATAATATATAAAAATGTCTAATTTTTTTCTACAAGCTTTTTCAAATTATTTTAATGTACTTTTAACATGGTTGCTTCAGTGGCAAATCAGCTACAGCTTCTCCACAAAGCTAGTCATGTAAACTGCCAAGTCCAACACATACTGAGAAACACAGTGGACATCCAATTTAAAGTGCATTGGTTATGTTATATGCTGCTGTGACATTTCTAGGGAGAGAATAAGATGGATGATTAGTAGTAGCTGTGTTACATCATGACGAACATGCTGCCTGTACACATGGCTGTACTAGATACAAAAATGTATTGATAAATCTGATTATAGCATAACACTTCCAATTTTGCTGATAGTTGTTTACAAATGAACAGAACCATGCTTTGTAGGAGCCGATATAACTCTTCAATAAACAAACCAACCCCCCCCCAACAAAAAAATGTACTGATGGTGCACATGGGCTCATACCTATAAGGCATATCTCCCAAATACTGGGGGACTGTCCCATCATCCCCCCAGCCAGTACTTTTCTCCTGATTGTCGGGAATGATGGGTTGGTTGTCGTCCAGTGCTTCTGAAGTGCTAGGCATGTCCCCACTGTGGTTTGGCCTCAACCTTTTTTCATCGTGTCCCAAATGCAAAGGACTATAATGTGTGGCGGAATAGGTAGGGTTGAGGAAAAATAAAGCTTATCTTTATCCTGTCCAAGTTTGATCATATCACTTATTAAGAAGCCTAAGTGCATCTCCAGTATGATTTTACATTAAAGGGTTCTCCATCCATTGCTCAAATAAAAAAACAGAGTAGAGATGAACAAAAATACATCAGACTATACAATCCCTTAATGATCAGAAAGGATTTAGGATATTTGAGGAAGTTAAACTTGCTCAGTTCATTAGTTCCAATAAGCGTCTCTCAAGTAGCTCGTTACTGCATAGCGCACAGTATCTACTGCCAATTAGAATCCCTTGACCATGGAGAAGAGCCAATAACTGTAAACCGACACAACTCATTTACCGAGTGTGTGGAGGGTTTATGATGAAATCCAGTACAAAATATATTTTCTCCTTAAACAAAAAGAGTGGAATTTGACTGTTTCGACCCTTTTGTTAATGGGAAATCATAGTTGAAATCTTACTGGTATATGAGCAAACTTTACAAAAGAGAGAAATATGGGAACTGTTGTATTGCATAGCTCAAGCCAAGCAGTTTGTTTAGATTTATGAGACACTATGGGGGGTCTATTTATGAACAATCGCAAATTGTTCACATTAATTTTCATTTCTTATCGCAATGATAAGAAATTAATTAATGTTGCAATTTATTCAAATTGATTAGCTGGGACTGTGGCTCCGATGGTAGCAAATAATCTATAATAAATTTTCTTAAATGCATACTGAATTTGCGATGGGGGGAGTACAAAGCCTGCTCTCTCCTGTGATCCTCTCCACTTAGGTTATAGCCATCTTCAGATGGCGTTAGCTACTGAGGTCCAGCTCTGAGTTTCAGAGCTGGACAGATAGGGCTGAGTTGCAGTCCCCATGGACACCTAGGCGATCCTCTATAAATAGCACCAAAACTTGCAAATGTGGCAAACTGCAGTTTTCAGGGGATTTAAACCTCTTCAGACAATCATAAAATAGGTCCCTATGTTTCTCCTGCTGTGTCTTATCTATATTAATGGAAACTTTTGCTATATTTATAATCACTGCTATAAAGACTTTATAAAGTAATAATCTCAGCAATCCTCCCAGTTCTCATTCTCACTCACCTCATTTTTTCTTTAAGGTCAAAGTTACCTGTTGTCCGCCCCCCCCCACACTTCCTCCCTCCCCCACCCGCCACCGCCCCCTCTTCTCCTTTCGCCCCACTACGGGCGAAGAAGTACACTCTCTTATTTCATCCTCCCCTCCGTCCTCCTGTCCCCTGGACCCCATCCCCTCCCACCTACTCCGCTCCCTCTCCCCCGCCACCTGCTCCCACCTCGCCCACCTCTTTAATCTCTCCCTCTCCGCCGGCATCTTCCCCTCCTCCTTCAAACACGCCCTTGTATCCCCCATTCTTAAGAAACCTAACCTTGACCCCACCTCTTTCTCTAACTATCGCCCCATCTCTCTTCTCCCCTTTGCCTCCAAACTATTGGAGAGGCTCGTCTGCAGCCGCCTCTCCACCTACCTCTCTGACCACTCCCTCCTTGACCCCCTTCAATCTGGCTTCCGCCCCCTCCACTCCACTGAAACTGCCCTGGCCACAGTCACTAATGATCTCCTCTCCGCGAAAGCCAGGGGCCACTTCTCCCTTCTCATTCTCTTGGATCTCTCAGCGGCCTTCGACACCGTTGACCACCCGCTCCTGCTCCTCACCCTTCAATCCTTTGGCCTCTCCGGCCCGGTCCTGTCATGGTTCACCTCCTACCTTGCTGACCGTTCCTTCTCTGTCTCCACCTCTGGATCCCTCTCCCCCCCCTCTTCCCTTCCAGTAGGGGTCCCCCAAGGCTCTGTTCTCGGACCCCTACTCTTCTCTCTTTACACCTCTTCCCTGGGGAAACTCATCAGCTCTTTTGGTCTCCAGTACCACCTTTATGCCGATGACACCCAACTCTACCTTTCCTCTCCCGATCTCTCTTCCTCCCTCCTCTCCAGGGTGTCTGCCTGCCTCTCTGCCATCTCCTCCTGGATGTCCTCCAGATTCCTTAAACTTAATCTCGCTAAAACCGAACTTATTGTTTTTCCTCCTGCTCATTCCCCCTCCCCTTCCGATCTTTCTATCTCTGTCCTCAACTCCTCTATTTCCCCTGTTCCTCAACTTCGCTGCCTCGGTGTCATCCTTGACTCCTCTCTCTCCTTTGCTCCTCACATTCTCTCTCTCGCCAAATCCTGCCGCTTCCAGCTGCGGAATATCGCACGCATTCGGCCCTTCCTCTCCCAAGAGGCCACTAAGGCTCTTGTCCACGCTCTTATCATCTCCCGCTTGGACTACTGCAACCTCCTCCTTACCGGCCTCCCCCGCGCTCATCTCGCTCCCCTTCGCTCTGTACTGAATGCAGCCGCTCGGCTCATTTTCCTTTCTCGCCGCTCCTCTTCTGTCTCCCCCCTATACCAATCCCTTCACTGGCTCCCCTTCCCCTACAGAATAGTGTTCAAGCTCCTTACACTTACCTTCAAGGCTCTCTCCAACTCCACTGCTCCCTACATCTCCAACCTTATTTCCATCCACGCTCCATCCCGCCCTCTGCGTTCGGCTAATGACCGTCGCCTCACCTCCCCCCTGGTCACCTCCTCCCATGCTCGCATCCAAGACTTCTCCCGCGCTGCCCCCCTTCACTGGAACCAGCTCCCCCGCTCCATCAGAACATCCCCCAACTTGTCCAGCTTCAAACGGGCCTTAAAAACCCACCTCTTCCTCAAAGCCTTCCAGTCCCCCACCTAACCGACCTCCTTCCAGCCTCCCACCTACCGCCGTCCCTATCCTGCCCTCCTCCTGCCTCCCTCCTCTTAATTCTCCTCTCCCCCCTCTCCCTCTCTCCGTTCTCCCCCTTTCCTCCTCCCACCCTTGTGTCTCTGTCCGTCCTACCCTCCCCTTAGATTGTACGCTCCTTTGAGCAGGGCCTCCTCTCCTCCTGTTCTCCACCACCTTAACTCTGCTCTCCAGCTCCTTGTCTCTTCCGTGGGGTCCTCCTGCCCCTCTAGCTTCACCGCAGGGGGCTCTCACCTTTCATCTAGCTGTACTTTGAGCTTCTGAGTTACTGTGCTTTTTGTTAACTGTACCGTGCTGTCTCACCCTGTATCGCGTCTCTGTATGTCCCTGTACGGCGCCACGGATACCTAGTGGCGCCTTATAAATAAAAATTAATAATAATAATAATAATAATAATAATACCTGGAAGCTAAGCAGCAGTCCCCATTGGAATTTCATGCAAGTCAGTAACTGAAAACCAAATAGGGGCCACTAAGCTCCTATAAAATGGTCAGGATTTAAGCAATATATTTTGTTTAAAACTTCAGCAGTTGATAATTGTCACCACTTACATCACCAAAATGCTTCACTGAAGTAAATGGATTGCGTCAGCTGTATAACCCATATATTGCACTGATTACAAAGTAATCTAATGGGGGCTATTATGTCTTCTGGCTATTTCATACGTACACGTATTCAGGTTACATGGAACTCTGATTATTTCTTCCACATGCTTGAACTATTAAATGCTATTTTTTTGTGAAGCTTGTATAGTACTCATGTCAGCACGTTATCACTGTTAAATTAAAAATATATGGTTAACTATTTCTGTACTACAGCATATTGCTATATTTAGTAATGCTGAAATGTCCATTTTAATCGCTTTTGTTTCCCACCATTTATGAGTTTTTTTGACCAGAGATCTACTTTATGGTTGCATGAAGCTTTGTGTATATTTTAACTTATTTATACAGACTATAGCAACAAATGCTAAATTACACTGTATTAGTCACCATGAATATTTTCTGGTCTATTATATTTAGTAAACAAGAGCACGCCTAATATAATAAACTATCCCACCTGTATTAGATCATTGATAGACAGATTAAAATTGCATTGGTTTAACATGTTACATGCTGCAACAAATTCTTTTTGGCTCTCACAACCGTTTTTCACACCATGAGACCATTAAATATCAACATGCATAATTACATTATAGTGTCTGAATAAACATAAAGGCCCAAAACAGGATTTTAAAATTCTAAGATATTGAAACTAACAGGAAACAAATGTGTAACAATTGCAATGCCATTTGACACATCCTCAGAGTGGTAAAGAGATAACAGAATGAAAATGAATACACATATTAAAAGTAGTTTGAACAAATATTATATTATGATACATATGTAGGACCTGATTCATTACGCCAAGCAAAGTGAACATAAATTGCGTTTTCCTTAAAACGTACATAATTGGGCATACGCACATCCGTATTTAAGTAGGCGTAGATTTGAAGAAACATCTCTCTCATTGAATATAGATCTAGGTATACTGTGCTCTCATAGACAATACACAGCTGGGTACGTTCAATACATCTATATGGAATATAAAGTCCCAGCAGAACACACAGGAAAAAAAAGTATTAAATTATTGTCACCTGTTAATAAGCTAGACATAAATTATTAGCCTCTGCGCTAATCAGCCTTACCGGCTGACTGTTCTCGAGCCACCGTGCTGCTGTGGCGGCTCACATTACCCTTTCTCGGCATCCGGGACTCGTCTGTCATTTCCGCCCCAACTGTTTCTTCGGCAGTCTGGGCAATTAATTGTGATTGCAGTGCTGGGGTCTTGCCTCCTCCCTGATTTCTCCTCTCCTGTTTAAATGGCAGGGAGGAGTTAGCCTCCCTACCGTTATAGCGTCATTGCCCTGCAGTTTGCTGGACCTGCTCTGCTCCTGAAGATCATCCTGTTTGTCCACCTTATACCTGACCTTGCTTTTCAATTGGAGTCTCCTTGTCTGCTGCCTGTCCTTGATCTCTTGGCTTTGTTACTGGACTATTCTTGCTTTCTGCCTGCCCTGACCTCTTGGCTTTACCTGTAATGCTCCTTGATTGCCGTCAGTAGTTCGACCCCCCGCCTTGGCTTTAGGTACTCCGTACACAGTACCAGAAGGGTTGCCTCCCTTTGCCTCCTTACTCTACGCTACCTGTTTTCTGTTATAAGCTTTTAATACTCTTTAGTATAAGACCTGGGGGCATCCAAGTACCTGTAAGGATATCTGTTCACTGGTGTATAGTTTGTTTCTGGTCATTCGCATTTATGTTCCTTAATGAATCAGGCCCGAAAATGTCAAGAAGAAGACTGATACCAAACTGAAAAAATGAGAAAATATAATTGTTTAAAATAATGAAATAAAAGGGCTGAGATCATATAATTTAACCTTTTGGTCTCCCTGGTATTTAAATACCATATGCATTAGACTTTATGCATTTTAAATCTTTTGTGCTCAAAATAGCTAATAAGCTAAAGTAAAAAACAATAGAAACACATGGTGAGAGATTTTATTTTTTCCCCAATACAAGCTACTTATTTGTAGTAGCCCAAGGTCAATCTTTGCAAGTTCATCTAAAATGACAATGTTTTCATTATATATTTCTGTTATAGAAAAACATAGCATTACAGCTGACTGTCTTGCTTTTCTTGCTTCACTTTATAATAGATATTGGAATCATTACTGGTGCCTAGCAGGCATAGCCAAGTGCAGGTGGAGGGGGAGGAGGAAGACGTGTGCTGCTATTTCCAGTTCTGCACTACTTGTACTGACTCATGTTTGTGGCAGTGTGATTTGTAATCCTTTCCATGGTGGGAGTTTTTTTTGTATATAGTATATATTGTACTTATACTATGATAGGGGGACTTCAGTTTTGTCTTTCTCCAAATCTTCAAAGTCCTGTGTTTTAGGCTGCCACAGAAATAATCTAGATATGTAGTAGCTCAGCTGCCTCTGTTTGATATGTAATCAGGTGCAGCTTGTGAAGGCATTTCCTAAACTCACTGAGCATGTACTTGGATACAGGATGACTTTGGTTTCCTGATTGGGTACACCCAGCACGTCCACAGCTTACTGTAGACTGATAGTATTGTTTACATCAAGCATTTCACCACCATAGTAATGTACCACCCTCATTATACATCATACATTTCTTA
This sequence comes from Mixophyes fleayi, assembly GCF_038048845.1. Taxonomy (NCBI): domain Eukaryota; kingdom Metazoa; phylum Chordata; class Amphibia; order Anura; family Limnodynastidae; genus Mixophyes; species Mixophyes fleayi. The sequence goes on from NC_134406.1 coordinate 72,569,199, forward strand.
TTATGTAAACAATCATAGACAGATAATATTATACACCAAGACTCAACTATAACACTTCTTTTATTTACAAACTTCACAATTCAAAATCAGATAATAAATAGAATCTATTGACATACACTATTGCATTGCAGCTTGTGCTTGGGATGATAGATCTACTTAATTGCAATATTCAGAATTGTCTGTTAACAGAGCTCACAATATTGCACTACTGTATAACGAAATAATGTAGTATTAACTGAAAACATAGGAACTGTCATGTTAAATTGGGACTAATAGTAGATTAAAAATAGGATATCCTCCTAATAGGGCAAAGTTTTAGGTGAATCGAGTATCACAGCAGAACAGGCTGTTTTGCAGAGGTGCGATGCTGCGGAAATGCAATCTTTGAGTTCTGCTTTTGTTTGATATTCCATGGAATACCAGTGACCACTGTATTTGTAAACTTGATTTTACTATATTTATAATATGTTAATAGAGTCGGGACAGCAGTCAATTCATTATTCTGTGCAGAAGAGATAGGGCAGGATTGGGAACACTTACGGCGAAATTCCATCAGGACAATAGTGCAAAATTTCATGGCCAGGTTATCTACCTCTTACTGTTTGGTAAGGTTCACTCATGAAAGTGCAAAAGCAACAAGCAATCAAGAAGTTATGCGCTTACTCTTGTTAAAATACACTCCTTTTTATTTTTATTTTAAATGGTTGGCCTCCAAGAGTCTTGTGGTTGGGTGGCTTGAAGAATCGCGTAATTTTAACCCTTCCCCCATGATGTAATGACGCAAATGTGTAATTTTACCACAGGGGGTGGGCCAAAATGATGTGACTCCTGGAGAAGTGCATCATGCAGGCTCAAAATCTGCCCACTTCACTAGGAAGCGAGCAGATGCGAGAGAATCCTGCCTGGAATTCGGGAGACATTTCAGGAGAGTTGGCTGTATGGAATATACAAAAGTAAAACTGCAGGCAGAACAATAAGTAAAACTGCGATATGGCTGTTTCTCTAGGGGTAAAAAGGTATGTACAGTCTGCATAGCCGGTGCAAGGTTGCTTGGCACCCTAGGCAAATCTTCAGCCTACCACCCCTCCTTCTCCCAATACTCACTTCCCAGCCCCTCACACACGTGACATGTGTAAATTAAAAATAAATCTTACCTCCTCCTGGCTACCTTGCCAACCAGCCTTTTTTCTCACATACTCTCTTGCCCACAATAGTTTAAGAAACAGCTTAATGGTTGAGCAACCATTTAATTGTTTGAGTATTTGCCCACTATTTGGCTCTCCTCTTTTGCTGTCTTAGTATAATTAATTTTACATCTACAGAATATTTTAGCACATGAAAATAAATGGAGAAAGGTAATCTGAATGACATAGATAATCTAGATCTTTCATCATTTAGTTGCATTTGTTAATGTATTCTGTGGATTTATTATACTAGTAGACAGCAACAAATTCCTCAACTATGTAGTTCCTTTAAATTAATAGGAGTCTATTTATTAAAGTGTGATCAGCCATTAAAATGGTAAACTCTGTACAATGGCTATCACACAATTTATAGCAGAAGAAATCTTTGATTAAATGTCCATCTATTTTATCCTCTTCACCTTCGTGTTGCTGTCATTTATCGCACACAGGTCCAGTTTCCCTTATTTGGACTCTCCTAGTGGACCTCACCCCATTGTGATGGACACTCCCTTGACTTTGTCAAGCTCCTTCTACAGCTCCATCTCTAGTTTCTCCAGCTTGGACTTCCCACTCTCTAACAGGACCTCCTTTCCTTCAGCCTCACTTTACCTCATGCCTTCTCCCCTGAACCCAAATCCACAGGTACATAGCAACACCTAAGCACCCTTAACCCAATCTACTTCTCATTTTCGCTAAAACAACTTTCTCCTATAACTGTAAAGTCCTGCCCTAATCAGGCTGCCTTGGTCTACAGCAAAGCACTCCCTTCAGCCATAGACAATGCAGGTCCAGCTACCACATACAGTCTCTGACAAACCAAAACCCCAACCATGGCACACCAAACAGACTCGCTACCTGTAAAAGTGCTTCCGCAGAGCTGGAGTAAATCTTGTTCCTATCCTGGTTCCTTCAACTATAAATTTGTCCTTTCATCTTACAGCACTGCCAGTTCAATTGCCAAAAAAAAACATACTTCAAATCTCTAATATCGACCCAGTCTTCTAATCCATTTTGCCACTTTGTCACATTCAACTTGCTTCACTATCACACTGCACCTGTACCTACTCCCCGCTCCTCCCTTACAGACCATGATTTTTTCATCTACTTAAAACTAGAGATGCTCACTGACCCCCGTGAACTGGTTTTGGTTTTGGATTAGCTTCGTGTTTTGGCTTTGGCAAAACTGCCCTCATGTGTTTTGGTTTTGGTTTTGGATTGTTTAGAAAAAATCCTAAAATATGCTAAAATCACATATATTTTGTTCCTACATTATTATAAACCTCAATAACACTCATTTCAAGTCATTTTCAGTCAATTTTGACCACCTCACAGATCACAATATTATTTTCATACACTTTAGGATAAATACTGCAGCGACCTGGCTGGATGCTAAGCAACAGAGCAATGACACAAACACACGGCAGTTCCTAGCACATCTAGGGCACATTGGCACACAGCAGTGGCAGAAAAGAAAAATGGTGCAAGATGGAATTGTCCTTGGGCCCGTCCTCCCTCCTAGGAATTGTCCTTGGGCCTGAAACTCGCTATTTTGGATCTTAAAAAGGAATTCAAAACTCACAAGATCCGAGATCCTACAATGTCACAATGACGTTTTGCCACGTTTTTCGATTCCGAGGGTGCGCGACAATTCGGCTTGGTACTCGGATCCCCTAAGTTCGCATTTCGAGGAACCGAGCCTGAGCATCTCTACTTAAAACACAAAATCGACACCATTCGACTAGATATTTCTTGATGCCAAATTCCACAATCCACCCTTAATTCTCTTCAAGTAACTTAAGACAAAGACTCTGCAATCATCTCATTATCTCACTCTACAACCTGTCCCCTCGACCATATTTCCTTCCATTTTTTCCCCAACATTTTTTTTTATACTAACTGTTGTTAATGCATCTACTTTTAGTTTTTATCTGTGTCTTCTGATCAGACTTTATATATGTATATGCATTGTGTATCCTGCAGTGTGCTGTCTATCTGCATATGGCAACTGCCATGTAGGCAGAGTGTACTTAGACCTGTATTCAACCAAAAAAAAACATTTCTTGGGACCGTCTTCTGGAATACGGTCGCGCCTGCTTGTATTTTCAGTTAGTAATAAAAAAACAAAAAACACAAATTGCGTTCACTTTGCATTCCTTATTAATTCAGGCCCAGAATGAGGTATTGCTACTAAAAGAGATCGAAATCAGTGGATTTTTTAAGATTCTGTACACTTTGAAGAAAAGAGTCATTTTGATCCAACATTGAGAGGCACATATATCATGTTGAATCTGATTTTCTTAAGATACGAGATTGCAACAGTTTATGTAAACATGATAGAAATGCTATGTGAACCTTATGCATTGTGTCTCTGTATTAGGGTGCTGACAAGGAGGTTGCACTTGTTCTTAAGGGTAAGATGAGAGAGGTTACATTTCTAAGACAATGAATCAACTATCAGTAACCATTCCACATACTACTATTTTTCAAAGAGATTTGCAATGCTTTATTTGGTGTAGTCATTGATCAGGAATTGTTTAATTGTTTGTAGATCCATGACCTATCTCAGTTAGCTGTGTCATGCGTGTTATCCAAACTACATTATAATCTGTTTATTGATGTGTTATGATCTCACGGAGGGGATATATTTAGCAAAATATGTGTAAATTCAGTGTTGCAACAAATGATATATTTGCAATATATTGATTGATCAGCTGGGGTCACTTATGGATATTCATTAGATGTTAGTTTATATACCCCCACCCGCCTGCTGAAGATAGAGGTGGAAGTTAGACCACATTTAGTTCCTTGATAATCCACATTTTACTCCATTAATCCCATTTCAGTCTTTAAATTACATTTTCATTTTATGGACAGATTTGTTTGAACAATTATTCAATTTGGTTTTATAGGCAAATGATCAAAATCCTGCTGTTACTCTTACCCTTAACACAGAACAAGAAAAGATTTCTTTCCTTGAACACAGGTTTTGATACAGATGTATTCATGAAAGAGACTGATCATAACAATTTGTTACATCAGAAAAGTTTTCCCTGATGTTTTTTAAAGGATTACCTAAGACTCCGTTTATCCAAGTTAGATGGATTACATCTGCAGATGATAGGTACTTTAAACAGCCTGAGAAGGTCATTGAAACATATGTCTAAAAAAGAGATGACGGGATTGAATTACAAAGCTTAATGGGTGAATTGGGTTTCAGTGAAATCCATTCATTAGATATTGCTGTCAAGAAGGTTGACATATAGTATAACATAATTAGCATTATCATGGACAGGAGGAAGTTTGCATAATTGAGATAATGCTAGATACACTCAGAGAGTGGATCTAGCCAATGATGCAGATCAGGGTTTGTCAACTCCAATCCCCAAGTATCACCAACAGATCATGTTTTCAGGATTTCTCTCTGTAGGAACGGGTGGGTTAATTAATTACCCAGCAAAATATTACTTACCCATGCATGATTAAAGAAATCCTGTAAACCTTACCTATTGGTTGTACTTGAGGATTGGAGTTGAGATAAATAGGGTCGTTGAAGTAGATAGGTAAAGATATTGGTGGGGGAAAAAATAACCAGTGGGTATTGTACATTTAAATACATACAAAATGTCAACAGAGATGGATATCCTATATAAGCACATTATATTAGGTTCTCTTATCTTGAAAACTATTACCTTCTTCTTGTGTTCCTGTTTTCCTGTAATGTGCTTTATCAATTGTTATTTGATAAAGCTAACTAAAAACTTGACTTTATCAAGTAAAAGCTACATTGCTGACTAAATGTAAAAAATATCATTTGTGAAGCACACCCATAGTTTGTTTCTTCAGTGAGAGAAGAGATTTAATCCGATAGGCTGTGGTCACACAGGCCTTTTATCTGTTCATGTTTCTCTCCAACAAATGAAACATAATATTTAGATGTTTGCTTTTGTAGTGTTCAGTGGGACATGGTGAATTAATTCAAATCAAAGCACTTTGGCCGTAAAATGCATATGCTAAAAACAGAAGAAACAGAAATAAGAAATGCCTTAATTCCACCATAAGGAAGCAGAATAAAAGTAACAATGACTAATAAATATTTATACTATTGTTATAATTAGACTGGTGGCAAATTGCTTTGAAACGATTTACACTAAATACACTTTATACACAGTATTTTCTAAGGCAAATTTTTGTATGACCTTTTTATCTTTTATATACAATTTGATATACAAACTAAAAACACTTATGTGCAAAGTGAGCTGACCTGCCTGGCCTCTTCATAACCGTCCTTCCCTGAGTGTTTGTTTTATGGTGTTATACAATATAATTCTCTTCTCCATCTCCTTCTCTATCTCCTATTTTGCAATAGGGGTATATATTTACATGCTGTAGTATGCCTGACCCGGGATGTTGCTGTCACTTACCTGCTGGTTTTCGGCACTTATTGCTTTCCCTCTGCCGAAGCCCCCATTTTGCTCATAACGGCGGGTGCATGACATTTCCTTATTCTTTAAACAGCATTTAGCTGACACCCGATTCAAATCAGTCATGCTCTTTAGACAGCACTGTGTGAATATTTCTATTTCTTCCCTGTGTTCCAGACCTGTGTTTTTGGCCTTCTCTATTGCCTCCTGAGTTGGTACTTTGGTGTCTCTGGGGCATATTTAACAATCAGTTTTTTCATAAAAAACCCCCGAAAACAGCAGTTTTCCGGGGAAAGCCGCATTTTTAAGTATAGTTAACATTTATTGTTAGGACATCAGCAGATATCGTAGATATCTGCTGCTTTGTATTTTTTATAGAAATCCATAGTAGACCCCCTAAATGTCTATGGAGACTGCTATGTAACAAGTAATGAAAAGGTATTTACACATACGGTAATGTTCTCCAGATCAGGCTGGTGTACATTACCGTACGTGTAATTTTTAGATAATTGTGGTGGAGGGATCTTACTGCTCTCCCCTCCGGTCACTATCGCAAAGGTGGTCACCTTGTGATAGTGACCATAGCAAAGATAGGAAAATGGTCTTTGCAGTAACAGCAGTTTTTCATGACTGCTGTTCCTGTTTAAGTTTTTTAATACATGCACTGGATCTTTCAATCATTACCTTTGCGATAAGGATTGACAGGGAGTGTGTTAAAAATGTGGTCATTCTTAAATATGCCCCTCTATGTTCCTGACCCCAGCTTGTCTTGACTCCTCTTCTGGTTTTCGATTCTGTGCTTTACCATCTACTAATGTACCAGACCTTGGCCCATTTGATTTATTCCCAACTTACTGATTTGCTACCACGTTTCCCTTGGCTCCCAGCTTGTCACACTAAGGGGCAGTTTTGAGATCTACGACCTGCATATCTCCCTGCAGTAAAACTTGCGAGGGTCCTTGGTAAAAACTGGGAATCCATTATATTAAACCTAAAATGTAAGTTGCCTAAAATATAAAAAAGTAAACTATTATAATTCACAATTAGGGATTGCAGAAGAGACCATAAGTCTGTGATAATGGAAGAACATGGTTTTTCCTAAGCACATTTTCCTTCCTTGATTTAATATTGCCCATTTCATATTCACCAACTTGTGTTTTAGATTAAGCTGCCTTTTAATAGCCCTCAGTAGTTCTCTCTTTGGCTGTTAGTTATTTATTTGTATTCAGCACATAATGTAATTCCATAACTGGTCTATTAATATACATGGATTAAAAAAAAATTCATTTTGATGTCTATTTGTACACACATCCAGGCATAGTTAGAGTTTATTGTTCAAACTCTATTGGGATTAAGCAAAGTAGTCTGCATGTTGTAGACAATTTTCCTATTGTGCTGGAAGAAATAATGTACTTTGAAATATCCTGCCTATAATCCACAGTGAGGCTGTGTGCCAGCTGAAGCAATGGAAAAGTCTGTAAAAACAAGCAGCCAGATATTTGGCATTTTGCTAAATGACGTAATTTAAGTTTGACCCAAGTCTGAATGACGTTAGCAACAAGTACTATTGTGACTGTATAATAAGTGGGGCGAAGATTTGTGTAAGGTTCAAAGCCATTTGTTGATGAGTGTGCCTAATCATGTAAAAGGGACATGGAAACATGAACCTACTTCCTGCACAGCTGCCAAAACATCTAGTAAAAAAATTGTGAAGCTAAGGATGAATACTAGATATAAAGAGGACAGATTCCTTGATCACAATTAAAAGGATGGGTCCCTTTTGCAGAGTTTATTTGAAATGTGGTGGAACCTATGGTCTATTTGAAATAAAACAACCTATTCTAAACAATTTAATATTCTCTCTAGCAGAATAGATCCAACAATTACTTGAAACTGAAAAAAACATGACTTTCTACAAGAGGTAGGCATTTTTTGTGGATGAGTGTAAAGTGCCCACCGCCATCTCCATATCATCAACCTGATGTAAGCAATTTGGAACGTACAGTACTAAACATGTGACAGTTGAGCACACTGTATATTATTGTATTCTGTGGCTGTATTTTGAGTTACATACATCTTAAGCCATCTTATTGTATATGCAGAATGGACCCATCCCTCCCTTTCTATTTTATTCATCTCTCCCCCAGGTACTGGCAGAATGTGCACAATGTGGTGTCAGTAATCAGCAGCAAGTAGCTGACACTGCATGAATCCTACTCAAAGGGAAAGGAAACTCTAATGCTCTTTTCCTCTCTGAGCAGCATGCATAGTCTTCCCAGCAGATTACCAGAATGAGCAGGAGTCAGCCTGCTCAGTGACGAGGTAAGTGGAGTGACTGGCTAAGAGTGAGTCTGCAGAGCAGGTGAGTGTGTGTGGGGAGGGGTGTTAATGTAGTGTGGTTGATATTCTAATTTATTTTGAAGTTCTATGGACAGTTAATATAATAGGGACTATTACTGCAATGTGGGTTCTCTGTATTAAATGCATTGACAATAATGTAATGTCAGAACTTATTTGGGGAAATAGACATCTTTAATAAATGTGAATACTATTCATTCAATGTCAGGGCTGTTTGAGGGAAATATGCATATTTGATGTGAATGTAATTAATTTCAATAATTTAATGTAGAATGTTCACTTACTCAGCTTTCCAGGTGGTGAACATTCCAGGATCTAGACAAGCAGCAGTAGAGCTTAAGATACCAGCAGACGCAGGTAATATAAACTGTCAGAACAGGTAGGCTGGAGACTGCCTGCCAACTGTCCCAATTGTGGTGAGACTGCCAATTTTGGGTGACTGTCCCACTCAGTCTAGATAGCAGGGACAGTTGGGAAGAAGGTCGTGCTTCATGCTGCATTGCTCATGGTTTGGGAGCTGGGTACGCCTAACAGTGGTGCATGCAGCATTGCCAGTGTGTTTTAAGGTGAAAGAGTTGGAGGGCAGCCTAACACTGAAGTCATGTGCTTTGCATGCTCATCATGTACACTATGCTGGCATAGCAGCACCCACATTGGTGGAGCACTGCCACTGCATGGAATCACATGGATTGCCCTGCCTCCTGTGAAATTGACTCCAACTAATGATCATTTTGATCCTGACTACAACATAAGAATATTTTCCAGGGCGCCTCTAAATTGTCAATTCACCAGAGCTTGTTTCTATAATTTTAGTGGGAAGCAGTTTGCACCTTCCATTTACATTTTGCATGAAAGCACACAAGGTGCACTTTGAACATTGTAATAAAAATATTAAAATGCAGAAAAGTGACATATGTAATAAAGACTGCTCCAATGTCAAATCACTTGTATAAATAATTTAAGCATAGTTGCCTATTCTCCTACAATAACTGCACTCCCTGACTATTAGGGGGGCCTCCCTGACATTCAGGAGAGCAGGATAAGCTCCTGGAAGAACACTATTTAGCCTGTACAGTCGACAGGGATTTGCTGTGATGATCATAGAGTTGCTCGTCCGGATTGATGACGTGAATGGAGTCATAAAGGGGCATGATGACTCATAGACCTTGCCTTGCAGAAATTACATTATCAGGTGATGCCTACTTCTTTTTACATCTGACCTCTGCATCTACTAGAGGGCAGATAAAAAAAAATTGGCAATTATGAATTTAAGATGTAAATTAATCTAAACTGAAGTGGATTTTGGGTTCTCCTTATAGGCTTTGAGGTATTGCTGGATCAGCCAGATTCATAATGAACATATCTCATCTAATTCCCTCCCAAAGTTTTTACTTTGGTTGGATTTATCCTTTAATAGCAGCTGGATAAAGTAGAATTATATTTGTCTCTGGCCTGTATTTTTTTTTCAATGTAGGGGTAAACTTTTACTTGTGTCATCACTCAGTAGAAGTGATTTTGCTAAAAAAAAAAAAACTTTTCAGTAAACCATAACAACTAATTGGACATTTGCTTTAAACTTCAGAAAGAACATGTCTCCCTTTTTTGCTAACCCTATTAAGCTTACATTCCTAACTGCATAACTTACATAAATAAAGACACAACACAAGTATTTTGGTGAAATAAAGGTCACAGTTTATTGAAATTAGATTGAATTAAAAGATGGAAAAGGCTAATTGCGAGATGGCATGACCAATATCCAAACCAAACAGTGTATGGCCATTCGGCACTAACCACTAGTCCCAGGACCACAGTTCTTTACGATTAGCCGATGCTAAATCTGGTGTTCGTGACCAAGTCCCCTTCTGGACTGACAATAACCAGCTCGCCTAATGCTGTTCAAGGGCCCCCCTACCCCCCCACACACACACACAGGGGACCAAGAGCCAAAGTACTTAGAAGAGGGTAGTGACCTGCAGTCAACCAGTGATAGCACCGTGTGATGTGATCACTGACTCACAAATGCCTTTCTGCCAATGATGTAGACCTTTAATGGACTACAGCCTGTCACCAAGTGACCTGACCACGACTCCTAGTTTCCAAAATATTTGCTCAATAAAATAAACTAACCCTTCCCCTCTAAGATGAAATCCATCGGATGATAAAGATGGTCTTGCGCTGTATTAATTAGCGGATCTTTAATACTAATACGACCTAAAGATTGCACTTCTTTCTCAATAACTTTGTATAATTTTTTAAGAACACCTCTCATCACTGGCAGCGAAATTAAGAATCGGCAAGAAAGTCTTCAATTAATTTCTGACCAAAACAACATTACCGCTGGCCAGTGTGCTTTTATTAGTTTTAAATCCTCTCTGATGTTGATAATTATGTTGATTGATTTGCTTTGACCTAGGTCTTGCCTCCTAGATGAATGACCAATATATCTGGTGGACTGGATTTATTTATTTCTATGGACAGTAAGGGCATAAGGGCTTGCCAGTTTAAACCCCTCCTACCTATCCATCTTATCGTACCTGGATAGAAAAAACAGAAATAATTATTAGCAGCAGGGTGGAGTGCCGCCCAATGTATATATGAATGCCCAACTACCCAAACGCAGATCTTTCTTCGACACTCTATTAGACTCTAAGACATAATACTAGTAATGTCTGATGTAAATCCTGATGAAGGCGAAAGCCCATAAAACCCCGGAGACACAGCACTAATCAGGCCTTGATCCAGCGAAAAAAATGGGGAAAATTTCTTCACATTCCGCTAACAGCGGTGAGCAGATGAGCCCTTGGATAATGAAGGGGAGGTAAAGGGGAAAGGAAGCAAATTCTTATTTTACGGATGTAAGTCTTGTATGCTTAGATGACCATCGCCCCAAGCTCTTAATGTTCTCTATGGAGGCCCCGGACACGGCTGCAGTGGTAGCCATCCCAATCCTGAAAGAATGAGTGTTGTATAAGGAAGGGTCAGAGCCTGTACACAATAAATCCTACTACAAGCAAAACATGAACACAATGTAACTGGACATATAACTTTATCCCCGTAACTGGGTAATGAAATCCAATGGCCTGTTCCCATCTGGTCTGATTTGGATCTTCGAATTTTACATGAAACCTGTAAAGATGAAATATTAACGCACCTAGCCAGCAGAGTGTTGCCTAGCGTGTTTTGCGATGGGGACACTAAGTCACTAATGCGAAAAGCACCAAAGTAAGCAAAAGCGAAGGCAGTGCTAAATATCAACACCTCATAGTCGTTGCTAGCAACCTGGGAAAAAGCTTGGATTGGCTGGCGCAACAGAACTAATGTCAATGGTCTCCTACAGTCTTTCTGTTGGGTTATAATTTACTCTATCTTTTCAGTGCCTTCTTGATCAGGAAATGCTTAGTTAAGTCAGTCTTGCCTAACAAGCTGGAGGATATGCCGGGTAACAAAACACGACAGATGATTTTTGTAGCACCTTCTCTAAATTTCGCCCAAACGAACGACAACATCATTGTTACTACTCGCATCCACGTGACCCATGGAATCCATGAATTCAACCCACTGGTGCCAGGCCACTTGATAAGCTCTCCTGGTGTGAGGGGCTAGGGCACTCGCCGCCAGTTCTTGTATGCTGGCTCGATGATCTGCCAAACATGAGGAGGATATACTGTACTTGTAGGAAGAGTTTCAGGAGCTAGCTGCCGGAAATGCTGCCTTTGACAGCGGGACAAAGTGTCCGCTATATTATTCTCTACTCCTGGAACATGTAGGGCCTTAATGGAAAATTCATGTTTTAAGCAACGGAGAACTAGGTGCCTAAGTAGGTTAACCGCTTGAGGGGAGGATGCACTTTGTTTATTAATGCACTGAACCACTTCCAAGTTATCACACCAGCATACAATGTTTTTGGCCTCGCAGTTGAGGCACCAAAAGTTCTACCACAACCACTATTGGGAAAAGCTCAAGGACCAATACATTTTTAACCAAACCGTTCTTGAACCAGGACTCAGCCCAGCGGGATGCATACCAGGCTCCTTGAAAATAGGCATCGAAACTGCAAGAACCCAAAGCGTCTCTGTGTAAGACTAACAATTTAGCGGGGATGCACTAAGGAGGCCAAATGCGTTCGCCATTGAAAGATTAGAGGAATTCTGAGCAGAATTCTAAGAGGACCATACAATGAGTACGAGTGAAACCCGTAGTTGCTAATTGTAACTTTCTGCAGAACACCTTACCCATGGGTATTAATCTACATGAAAAATTAAATGAACCCAGAGTGGACTGAACCTGTCGGAGACTATCATATTACCTGCTTAATTTTATCCAAGGAAAGACGACAACATCCAGTCACTGTCAATTACTATGCCTAGAAAAGAGAGGCAATTTGATGGTCCCTCCCTTCTTATCGTGTGCTACAGGGATTCCTAATACTGCGAAGCACTGAGCCACCAGCAGTATGTCTGCACAGACCGATGCATCACCTGGCCCTATAAATAGAAAATTGTAGAGGTAATGAGCTACGCCTCTATGACCCGTTCCTGCCTGTATACACCAGTGCAGGAAGGAGCTGAACTTCTCGAAAAAGGCACAAGAAACTGAACAACCCATAGGGAGATACCTGTCGATGTAGTACCCATCAGGCAGATGAAACCCCATGAATCGAAATGATTCCGGATGGAGGGGTAGGAGACAGAGGGCCGATTCAATGTCCAATTTAGCAAGAAGCACGCCTTTCCTGAATGATTTCACTATTCTGAGGGCTGATTCAAATGATTGGTACGTAACTGAACTGAAAAGCGGATCAATGCTATTGTTCACTGATTTACCTAAGGGGTGGGATAGGTGCTATATAAGCCTGTTTTTTTGGGATGACACCTACTGGTGGAGATGACCAAATCTGGGATGGGGTGGAGAAGGAAAAGAACCTAACATACGACCCAATTTAAACTCCTTGCCCACTTTGTCAGCTAACACATTGTGTAACTCATAAGCCGATCTTAAATTCTTAACTGCCTTAGCTTTAACTTCTCTGCAAATCGGTAGCTTAAAACCAAATTGAAAACCTTATTGAAGGAAAGAAACTTGCTCTATATCTGGGTGTAGTCTAAACCACAGTTTCATTTCGTCCAGCCGAATTGGGGAGTTGGCTTTAATAAGTGGCAGGAGCGCCATCTCGTCCCTTATTGGTATTTGTACATTCTCTCGCTGGGTTTGCTCCTCGGCATTATGAGCAAATCTGTCTATATCTACAATTCATACCCAGGGTACAAACTCCTAAATTGAATGCGAAACGTGTTTCTTGTGCTATGGGGAGCATTGTGACTCCCCTGTGGCAGAAACCTTGCGGTATTAGTTTGCGTAACTGCTGTTGCTCCTGGGTGAACCAATTTTAACCATACCTCGACATGTTTACTATCAAGAGATATTATGTGTTACCCTAACACATTCTTAAAACTTTCATCATGGATGTGCCAGTATGAACTGCCATCTGTCAAGTAAATGTCCATGATAAGATGTAAGTAGCGCCACAGGTATGTAGCCGCTTGGAGCTTGGTTTCTATGTATGAAGCCGCATATTACTTATAGCTAGCAACCAATTGTGGGAAAGAGTTATATGCATCTTCTCCTATACCTCCTTCTTCTTTTGTGGTGTCTAAATCATTCTTGGCTGCTTCACTTAAGGTAAATACGTCTACATAGACTCCTTTATTTTATTCTATCTTTGATGCTAGGGCGTAGACCACTAAATAGGGCTGTGTTGGCACAAGTGACCACCTTAATGCTGCGCTCTTACTGCCTATTGGAAATTTGACTATCTTTCTGATGCGCCTTAGAACTGCTAAATGTGCGTGAAGGATTCTCATAAACTTATGGGGGCCATGTTCTTCATCTGAGGAGCCTTCACTAGTGCTGACCATAGGGGAGTTGTGTGTTTGTGAGGGTGCTGAAAAAGGGTTTTCATGCTCAACAGATGCCACTTTTGCGGTAACTACTTCTGCTTGCGTGACTGTTGTAGCCGCCATGGCTGGCGCCATTTGCTCGGATGTCTGAGATGATCTCGTCACTGATGGACCCATACCGGGTTAAGTTGCGGCTGTCCTCAACATGCGAACCTGAAGGGTTGACACATTATAGATATTAGAAGAGTTGCTACCAGCGAGGTAACTGTGTGGTTGTGGCAGCGGAGGCTGTCTGTATGTGTATGTGGGGAGGGGGGGGGGGAAACATTATCATTGAATCAGTATGCGAGTATCAGTTATGTGAGGAGCCAGTGGGAACGGGAATGGAAGAGGGATGGGGGATGGTAAATCCCTGACGTTGGTAGTATAGGAAAAATTAGCATTTGGCTTAAAGTGTCCCCTATGCTGCGGGTAGGAGCCCGACCATTGAGCCTGGGATTGGGAACCTGTTCTGAAGCCTTCTGATCCTGATGACAAAGGGGGATTGTGTAATTATAAGTATTATTTGTAGGGCGATAAGTGGAAATGGATATAAGGTGGGAAGGGATAGGGGGAAGCTGCCAGCTGGCATGCTGTGCTGGGATGGGGAAAGTGTCTGAAACGAGCTCTGCTGCCCATAAGAATCTGTGGGTCGGGAGGTTTGTGAATATAAAAGAGGGGAAACAATGGGAATCTGGCCAGAAGGGTTCTCTGCCATAGGGTCATAAGTGGTAGTGTGGTCTGTTAATAAGGGGGCATGATACTGTGTGGATGTAAGAGGTTGGTTAACAAAAGGAAAATGTGGTGTGCGAAACAAGGGGGAGGTCCTATGGATCTTCATCACAGCATTTACAGAGGGGGGTAACTCTGCCTGCTACAGCCACTGTAGGAAACGAGGGTAGGAGGGAGCTGCTGACTGCGGGGATAGACTGGGAGGGTTGACTAAGTGTTGCATGATGGGGACGGCATGAAGGGACAGCATTAACTCCCTCAGAGTAACGGGAGGGTGGGGGAGCAGTTCTGCGTGGATGGGACATCTTAATGGAGAAAGAGGGAATGAAAAGAGAAGAGGGAGAGAGGTAGTAGAAAAAGAGAGGTGAAAGGGAGAAAGGAATAGATATATATATATATATGGAAAGCAAAACAGAAAGACAAAATACAGGAAAAACCTCTTTAAAACCAATAAGAGAGACAAACGCACTGAAACATTAAAACAAAGTGTATACTGAGCCTGCTATGCTTCCTTCTGGATTTCAACCCAAGAAAGGGGATCCAGAATGCATTGCCAGGAAACTAACCTAACTGCTAGGTTTCTCCCCATAGGATCCCATTGGCTGGAATCTGCAGTGAGCTTACAAGCTGGTGGTAAGCATGAAAGTTAACCCTATCTTCTGAGTTTAAGGGCATTCAGCTTATGGCTTCACTTTTCATTACTGTCTGACTTGCACTAGAGTAGTGACAGGTAACAGGAAACCCTAGGGCCACATGAGGTTGACACTCATATCCAATTGGTTGCTATGATTTATTGCACATTTGCACTTTTGGGCACAGTAGGGATAATTTTCTAACACTACATGGATTGCATACATATTATGTTAAAGTCAGTATTCCAATTGAAAATCACACAAACATAATACTTTTGGTAATGGAAACATCTTATCATTTCCATTGGTTTTATTTATGAAAGCAAAAACTAACTGTAAATAATTGTAAAGCCCATAAAGTTATCCAAAATAACATGACATAATTTAAATTCACCGAGCAGAACTGTATTTAAATCTAAATTGCCTTTTAGAAATAATTTCTTCATTTTACTGCATAGAATATAAATTTTATATTTCTAAGGGAGTGGGTCATCTTTATTCTGTGCATATATTAGGTTGATATAGCAAGGATGCTTGTAATTATGGATGTTTATGGTGCATAGTGAGTTCTGCTCCAATGAGTAAGATTAAGTTAAGTGTCCTAAAGACATCGGTATGCATACCAATATCCTGAGTCAGCCTGATATAAACTCAACATGTTCAGCATTTTGTGATACAAAAATAAAGTCTGGTGAGTAACTCTATGTTGCTATTGCAATTTCTTTTGTTTGTTCATAATCTGACAAATGTAAAAAAAAATAATTCTATGACTGAATACTTATTGTCTAGATAAGTACTTGTGAAAATTAGCAGACAGGGCTTTTCAAACACTAATCACATAGGAATTTGCTGATAAAAAGACAGTTGAAAATCCAATGTGTAATGTAAACAAAGAAATATTGGCTAGCTAACTCCTAACATATGTTCATGTCATAGTTGCCGTCTCTGTCCTCTGGGAGTCATGTGACAGGGGTAGGAGGGGGTGTAGTGATGTATTTGCATCACCATAGACTCGCCCCCATTATAAAATGCCTAAATTCACTGCATTGAATAGTGGGGGGGGGGGGCTTAATTACGTGATTAAGCCCCACCCCCTGATAGTCAATGTCGTGAATTTCAGCATTTTTTAGGATCTGGGAGGGTTGCCTACTCGTCCGGGAGGACTCCCCGAAATACGGGAGCCTCCCAGAAATCCGGGAGAGTAGGCAAGTATGGTTCATGTGCATTCAGAAATCATAAAAGTCTTCTAGGATGCCACCTAATCATGTTTAATTACTACATAACAGGGCCTTATTTCATTAAGTACCTCTTTGTGACAAAGCCCATTATTAGTTTTGGGTGTGTCTGTTTCTTTGGGAATAACTTTTTTTGCTGTTCTGTTTTCAAATGTGAATTTTATATTTGTCTTCTTTGGAGAGATCTTTCTTCTAGTAGCACACTGGAATATCTATCTATCTATCTATCTATCTATCTATCTATCTATCTATCTATCTATATATATATATATATATATATATATATATAGAGAGAGATATATATAGAGATATATAGAGATATATATATATATATGTCCATAGACAAAAAACCTTACGGGTTAACATGCCCAATTAAGGTTCCTTATACAAAATCTACAATGTAAGAAAACGATTGAAACTCTTCAACTCAAACTGCAAAAAGCAATAAAATTTCGACGATTAAGGCAGAAACCTTAATAGACGTGTTCCTTGTGCAATACAGACATGGTATGCCATCACATCCTGTGGTTAGCTGCAGATTCAGCACCATTATGGAGTGAGATTGCTGTCACTCACAAAATGGTGGATCTGCTAATTCACAGATTTGTATATATTAGATATATATAATATAACTATTTTAAGTCTGTTCTGTAAAGAAGAATAGGCAAAATTTAGGTGAACATAGACTTTCCAAGATTTTGCTGTTTGCAACTTTTACACAGTGGGCCTAATTCATTAAGGGACGTATACTGAGTGCAATGTGGGTTTGTTTTAAAACATAAATCAGGTATACGTACATGCCTCAGTTCAACAAGGAGCAGCGTGAAGATACGTGTGGTTATGAGTACGGGTGTAGGTCTGCTCTACTAGACAGGACACTGCAGGATATGTCCAATATGTTAATGTCATTAAGACAAAATATTAAAATATTAAAAAAAAACTATATAGAGTATATATATTTTTCTTCAATAACAAACATTTATTAGGATATTCTTAATGTCTATTGTACATAACATAAATTTATACAGTTGCTCCTGATTGCAAACACATCTTCTAGCATGTATACACAGCCGTCATCACTAGTTAAACTAGTTAAACAGTTAAATAAGACTTATAGCTGTTACAAGAGATACAGCTGAGTAACAAATACTTTTGTGATGTCCAGAGGTTGAATCGGACACTGCTGCGTGTTCGAGACTGGCATGCCCTTACTATACATTAACTACAGGCAAATGTCTCTTTCCAATCCCGTTCCCTCCCTAAAATCGTAGGCTGTAGTGTTCTTTGCGCTCGAAGGTGAATTGAATGTTGCTGCATTCTGTGGCGTATTGTCTAGTTCTAGGCATGCGCAGAATAATTGCGTTGACTATACGTACAAAATCGCTGTTTACATCCCTTAATGAATCAGGCACAGTTAGTGCAAGCCCATTCATTTATCTTACCTGTCCTAGTCCAACTACGCTAAACACCAGAATTAACTATCATCCCAGCTCTATTCACACACTGCAAAATTTTGTGCAATGCAACTTTGCATAGCAAGACAAAAGCAGAACTTGAAGATTGTATCACCAAAACTTTGCACCTCAATGAAATAACCTGTTCTGCCACAAAATTTGAATTGCATAACATTTTACTGTAACTCATCTCTAGTTTACCATTTTTCTAGCACTAAAATATTATGTGTAGTAGAGCTACATTTGATAGATAAGGTTCATATGGCTCTTAGTGCTATCAAGCAGGAGAGGCATGGGGCAAGTCACTCCCGCACTGCCCTAGAATATTTCTCTTCTGCGATTTGGCAAAAAATTAAGAATTGCAGAAAAATTTGATTGTTCTTAAAATCCTGCATACAAATCACAATTCACTTTGATTCATAGAATTGCCCACTTCCTACCAGCCATCTACAATTTCATTGGAGTGACAATTAGAATAGTGCAGACAGTGAAAACTAGTTGTCAATGTGGTATTTTTCTGTGTTAGAAAAATTAGATTTAACAAACTTGACTACTGTCCTACCCACTCTTATACTAGGGGAGTTCAACATCTCCAACAACACCCTTTTTGGATATTTTGCACTGTGCCTCCTCTATTGTGCCTCTCTGGAGAGATGTGTGCCTGGATTTGCAAAGGTTCGCCTAGATTTCTGCCATCTTGTGGAGCAATATGGCAACATTTCCAGACAAGTATTATTATTATTATTATTATTATTATCATTTATTTGTTAGGTGCCACAAGGTTTCCGCAGCGCCTTACATAGTATAAACAGTAGACCATACAGGGTGAAACATTACAGAACGATAAACACAAAGTACCAATGCTTCAGAAACTCCGGGCAAACATATGGAGTGAGGGCGGAGCAGAAGAGTAGGTATGGAGACAGGAGGGGAGAGGGGCCCTGCTCATGCGAGCTTACATCCTAAGGGGAGGTGGACAAAACAGGTACGAAAGGTAGGAAACAGGTACGAAGGTAGAAGTTTACTTCACTGTCAGACCCAGGCAGACCCATACCATAGCAGAACAGTCGGCCCACAAGGATAAAGGGGCTGGTGCGGGGGCCCCATGACTCATAGGCACGTATGTACTTATGGTGCACTCATGATATTTATGCCACTGAGGTTGGATTTTTTACATTACTATCGCATAGTACACCTCTTTAAATTTTTCCATCTCTCAGTAAGCACACTACTAGTTTGTGGAGGCATATCTCAAGAGCATAGAGTTGGTGCATGCCTTGATAAGCGGTGAGCAGACAATCTAGGCTCAACGGTAAAGATCCAAGGTGTTTTGTGCTGCACGTGCAGTGCACTTTGCAAATGAGGTCCATTGATTTCTTAAGAGGCATGCCCACCCAGTATCAGGAAAGACCTACCACTAGTGAAAAAAGTGGACGCATTTGTTGTAAAACTTCGCACACATGCACATAAGACCGCCAGCCAAATCAATATTTTAATAGGTTAATAACTAACTCTAGCAGTGATTTATTGGCTGTAAATAATTGGATTAACCTCATTGGTTTGCATACACATAATTCCAACTGTCCATTCCGCTTGCAGTGAAAAGTGGGTATGGCCTCATCTCAAAGTGGGCATTGTAGCAAAATCAAAATCATGGTTTTGTGTGTGGGCTGGGCTTATTTTGTTTAGATTTTGCCTGGGTAAATCTTGGTAAAGACTTAGATATGGGATAAAATATCAAACCAATTTCAAATTCGATCGATCCCAGATTCAAGCTTGTTGTTTGAAACTTACCTCTTGCAAGTGCTGTTCACAGTTGATTCCTGTAAAATCAAGTGTCTTAAATTTTTTTACCACTAGTTACATAATACTAATAAAAAAAAAAGTTAACTTTTTAAAAAATAAATCTTTGCTGTTCAATGTTCGCAATTAAAAAACTGCCGAAGTGTATTAATTTTAGCTTAAACATTTTGGAGATGGCTCACACATTTGTGAACCAGCATGAGCATGTGTGAACATAATTGAACCTGTTTCACAATTTTTGGACTTAACTGTTTCGACAACTGATATGTAATTCAAGTATTTCTTGTTGGGAGGTATGCATTCATGTAAAACTTGGAGTATTAAACATAGTTGCCTACTCTCCCGGGAGACTCCCGAATTTTTGGGAGTTCTCCCGGACTCCCGAGAGAGCATGCAAAAATCCCGGAACCAACATCTCCCCGTTGATGTAAATGGTGGGGGCGGGCTAACTGCGGCATCGTGGCCCCGCCCCCTGCTACGATTGGCCAGAATTGACTAAGATTGACAGTGGCGGAGCCTAACGGCGCATTGCACGTGGCCACGCCCCCTCGACGGACCCCCTCCCGGACAGCTGGTCTCAAAAGTAGGTAAGTATGGTATTAAACTGACCAAGATATAAGAGCAACTTTTCCAAAATGTTGTTATGCCTAAAATCACACATGGAAGATCCCAGGCTTCTTAGGAAGCATGCTTAAAAATCTGCATACAACAAAAAGATAATGGCAAGCTGCTTGTTTATAGTCTGGTGCATATATGGGTATGGAATTCATTGTAAAGTGATTACAGAAAAATCCTCAATCACTTGTTAAAAACTCTGTGAAAGCATAATGCTGCTACTAGCTGCCTGTTTCCTCCAATATACAATGGTATTGACCTAGAAAGAACTTAACTATGCTCAGTCCTTTTTGCATATTTTAGTATGTCGTCTGATCTGCCAATGACTTATGTCTATTATCATTTTTTTTACTCTCTCTACCCCCACCTACAAAACCTCTCTCATACTCTGGAATGCACTACCATGACCAGTTAGACAAACTATTTAACAAGCTTCTTCCCACAGCAGCTATAATTTTTTTTGTTATTGTGGCATATGTTATTTTGCCCTTGAAAGAATGTGTTACTGCTCCAGTCCCTGGCATTGTGGGCATGTGTAAGTTGGTTTGCGACTCTCAAATTATTATTATTATTATTCTTTATTTATATGGTGCCACCAGGTTTCCACAGCTCCATATAAAAATACAGTACAAACAGTAGACCAAACAGGATACAACAGTACAGAGTAAAACGAGTATAACCAAGACTTTAATAGCTACAAGCATTGCAAGTACAGTGATGTAAGAGAAGAAGAAATGGTATTAGTCAGTAGGTTTGAGGGACCTGCTCTTAAGAGCTTACATACTAAGGGGAAGGGAAGCATACACCAGGCACGAGAGGAGTGAGTAGAGGGGATCAAGTGCAAGAGGAGACAGGGAGGTGGGAGGTGAGGAGAAGAAGGAAGGAGAAGGTTAGGTGGATGGCTGAAAGGCCTTGAGGAATAGATGGATTTTGAGAGCCCGTTTGAAGGTATTAAGATTAGAGGACAGACGGATGAAGGGAGGGAGGTCGTTCCAGTGGAGGGGGCAGCATGGAAGAAGTCTTGAATTCTGGCGTGGGTTGGGGTAAACAGTTTAGAGGACAGGTGACCGTGTGGATGGAGAGGAGGTTAGAGATATACAGGGCATGGGAGAGAGCCTTGTAGGTGACAGTGAGGAGCTTAAAGAGGATTCTGTAGGGAAAGGGGAGCCAGTGTAACTCAAAGCAGAAAGAAGTAGGCAGAGGAAGAGCGGCGTGAAAGAAAGAAGTCTTGCAGCCGCATTGAGTAATCGAGACAGGAAATGATTAAAGCATGGATGATGGCATCCTGGGAGAGGAAGGGCCGGATGTGGGCAATATTACGTAGTTGGAAGGAACAGGATTGGGCAAGAGATTGAATGTGGGAGCCAAATAGCGGGAGGAGTTGAGGATGACACCCAGACAGCAGAGTTGGGGAACAACAGAGATGGTGGTGTTATTAAGGGTGATGAGGAGTTCAGTTTTAGCAATGTTGATTTTAAGAAAACATGAAGACATCCGAGATTGCGGTAAGGCAGTCAGAAACACGAGAGAGTAGGGGGGGGGGGGGTCAGGAGAAGATATGTAGAATTGAGTGTCATCAGGTGGTACTGGAGACCAAAGGAACAGATTAGATCGCCCAGGGAGGTAGTGTGCAGTGAGAGAAGAAGAGGGCCAAGAACAAAGCCCTGAGGGACTTCAACAGGGAGGGCGGAGGAGGGTGAGGATGAGTCAGGAGTGGAAACAGCGAAGGAGCGGTTGGCAAGGTAAGAGGTGCTCAAGTGAGCATTGTAACTGGAAGCCCAGATATTAACAAATAAAGTATTTCTAAATCAAAATGCAAAGCAGCATTAATATGTAGCTATGCAATATGTAAACATTATATTTTTTGTTTATCAACAGATGCTCATACCTTTGCGATATATGATACCAATGATGAATATAATTGCTCTGTCTTCAACTTGTAAATTTTATCTTCCTGACTTGTTAAATACTTCTCCAATACCTGCTGATCTTTGCCCTGAGATGACAATAACAGAACATGTATTCAAACAGTACAAGTACCGCTGTGATATTAAATTGGTTTCCCCATACACCACGGTCAACCTTTCCTCTATTGTGCAAAGTGAAAAAAGTGCTGTTTGATAAATCTGCTCATTGGTCTCTTATTAAATGACACTCCTTCTTTCTCTTCAGTTACAGCATACCTCTCAGCAGTCCATGTTCAGACACGACAGTCCCAATTTGAACAAAATCTTTCACCCACCCAACTGAATAGACAAAGCAAAAAGTTCAGGGATTAACTTTATCAAGCTGGGGGTTTGACAAAGTGGAGATGTTACCTATAGAATCTGATTGGTTGCTATAGGCAACATCTCCACTTTTCAAACCTGCAGCTTGATAAATTTACTCCCAGAAGTATGATGTTATAATGAAGCTAAAATTACAATCCTTAAAATTCTTGGGATCTCTAGATTTTGGAAGCAGTGTGACAAAAGGTTAGCTATGTGTCCCATAAACCTAAAATAAAAATAGCCTTGTATGAAAGAGGTTTGAATAACATTCACAATAATACACTGTGAATGGGGGAAAGTGGTGCATTTTTCTTTTAGTAATGCTATTGCAGGACACTGCTCTTTTGACTCTTTTTGTATAAAAATGGTGATAACAGATAACAAAAGGATAACAATAGAATGTTGCAAGGTTGGCGGCACAATTCTAGCAACAGCAGAGATGATGGTGTCACCTTGCCTCTTGGACCCCGAATATGTTCTTGAATGCCACCTCCAGTGTCAGTTGCCAAAGTATGGTTGCACAGCTGTTAGTTTTGTTGCCATGCAGTGGTGGGGCAATGGCCTCTATTGTTGTTGACCATGGCACTAGGTTCTCCCTGTATATGTTCTCCTCGTGTTTTTGTGGATTTCCTCTAGGTGCTCTGGTTTCCTCCCTCAGTCCAGCAACCTGGAAGGTTAACTGGCTTCTGACAAAATTAAGCATTATGTGTTTGGGTTTGTGTGACTAAACTTGCTGAGCAAAGTGCTGTGTAAAATGTTGCTCTGCAGAAGTAAATGTTAATAAATATAAAAATAAATGTAGCAACATTGCTACTCAGTGCTCTCCCAGACAGCTATGAAACAAATGTGACAACACTTGATATTTGAGAACAGATTGTAGATAAAGCCAAAAGTGCTATAAAAGTGAAAAACATGCATAGAGTATTGCCTTTACAGCTACAAATCGTGTGACTAACAATAAAAGATTCTTATTTAACCAAACCAAAGTAAGACAGAAAAGTAAGGTGCCAAACCTTGAAAGCCCCCTGTTGTCAGTAAAGAATATCACAAAGCACTGTTTTGTCCTGCAATAGGGCATTCATCATTTGGTAAATCAGCCCCAAAGAGTCTATCGCTGCAGAGCTCTAGTAAAGTTACCGGTAAGCTGGGAAAGTGCCACACTGTAATGCGGTCACCGAAGCACCATGATGCCAGCTTATAACTTTCTTGGAACTGCAGAGTCAGCATCATGTTATCAGATTCAGAGATGGGCTCTTGCTTCCATACCTGCCTCTTTTGCCATGTAAGGCAAGATGAGTAGTGAGAAGAGCAGGGCAATACATGTTGCATGTTATATGCAACTCCTTTCCCTTTCCCCACCAGTTAGGAGTAAGGGGGAGGGGGTGCTACTATGATATGCCACCAGTGCTTAGTGAATAGATTACAGCAGTGAATACTGCTTTAACATATTTTGAGCTGTGAGTCAAACTCATATTAATTGATGGTTGTTGTCATTGTAGCACCCAATGGGGCAACTGGTGCTCCAAATATGCTCTTGCCGAGACCAGACCACAGTACCACACAACCCTTATCAGCATGGTATACCCGAAAGAAAGAATCATACTCTGTGAAAGTGGGCAAAGTATGCTCTTTGATGCAGATATGCCAACAACATAGTATGATATTTCCAAAATCATTTACCCAGTAAGGCTTCAAAAAACTTCACATGAACAGTGGGACAGAAAGAATTCTGAGCTACAGCATATTAAATTATTTGGGAACAAGGCCTATGTACATGTTGCAAAAGAAAATCATACAAATAGGAAGCTTATGTAAAGGAAGGACTTCTGGTAGGCTACAGCGAAAGCCAAAAAAGGATACAGAATTTTGCACCTAGACCAATGGTCGAGTGGAAAATTCAGAAGTGGCAGTATAGAAATTTACAAGTGATCGTATAGAAAACGTTAATGAATGGAATTAAAGCAGTAGGAGAAGTGGCGGTATGGCATACCACCACATACCAATCTACTTTGGCCACAGAACAAGGCAACAAAAGAAAACAATTAGCAGAAGGATAGTGATTGACAAAAATCTGTACCACTTCTACCTTCAGTTGAAGATGCATAAGATGCAATAAAAACATTCCAGCCAAACACCTATTCTACATGGTTCAAACACTGCCGCAGAAGAAGCCTTAGTCATAGAGCGACATACAAAGATTGGCTGTAAATGAGAAGCAAAAGTAGATTACAGTTGCTGCTGATGAGATGAAGTCTCACAACCAGCTCCAGACCAGGGAACTCAAAATCAAGATGGGACTACACTGGTAACTAGTTATTGTGTGGAGGTATTAGAATAATGTTTATTCATACACTATTTTTAAGGACTACTGTACTATATGTCTTCTAGTTTTTTCTGCTGTTATCTGTTATTAAAATTATTATTAACAGTTGGTTTGTAATCTATGTTATAGTAGCAGATTGCAAGATGTACTGTACATTAAAAATAACTTACTTAACTTCAACAAGCCTGGATAATATCCTGAATCTGTTGCTAGCACAAATGTACCTTGGAAACATTCTGAGTTATTTCTATCTTTTTTTATTATTTTATTTTTACAAGTACCAGCAAAATACTTGTTATATGGTCGGAAGTTACTCGTAGCATTACATCTTGATGTATAGGATGAAGTCCTATTGTCAGACAAAGCACCCGTTTTCACTGACAATAGGGTCAACTTTATGGCTAAAGAGGGTTAAATCTTGATGTCTGTATAGAACAGAGTGTGTTCTGGTGATAGCAATTTACATCCTACCCTGATCTGACATTCCTCACTAGACACATATTGTTATTGTTATCCTGTTATTAATAATTATCCTGTTTGCAAATAATGCTTTGTAAATAATACATTTGACTGGTGTCTGACTTTGTTCCTGAGCTGCTTGTACTGTTGCTGACAGCTCCATTGCTTGCTTCTTTCCTTCCTTCATTTATCTCTCTTTTCTCCTCATTCTACCATCTCCTTGGTGTTTACAAAACTCTGTATGGAAGTAGCAAAGTGAGAGCTGAGCATTTAAAGGACCACAAGATGCAAAATCTATTCACTTTTATTTTAAGCCCCCAACTCCTCCACACCTTCCTACCAGGGGAACATGGTGGCACGGTGGACAGCTTTGTTGCCTCAGTGTTGTGGACGTAGGTTCGATTATGACCAGGGCCCTATCCTTGTGGAGTTTGTATACTCTCCAGGTGTTAGAATTTTTTTTTCCCTCTTGGTGCTCCAGCTCCCTTCTGCCATTCTTAAACATAGTGATATCTTCATGTTAGCTTGTGTGGTTGAGAACTTAGACTAGCACCACTGGTGGAGGGAGTGATGTGAAATATTAAACATTCTCTGCAAATTATTATGTCACATGCTGGTGATATATAAATAAAGATTTATAATAATTAAGCAGGGTTAAAAAAAGAAAAGAGGAAAGCATGCTGGAAAAACATCCTTCTTTATCGTATTAAGTTTAATTCTATGTTTGGATGGACAGTTATGTTATGGTGTGCTGGCACAGCTAACAGGGTTTGTTTTTTTTAATACTGGTTCCCTTTCTTATTTCTAAACTAAAGTGGTTGCTGTGGGGAGTGGGAACACAACACTGTAGGACCTTTCTGCACTTATACAGTAAATACTTAGAGATTTCACACAGAGTAGTAAAGAAACTGTAAAGAAGACAGCTGTTAAAGAACATAATGATAGTGATTAACAGCCAAACATTTAATAAATTAAATCTGAGAGGAAATGATGATCAGCACAGATGGATCCAATAATTGAAATTGGTATAAATAGATGAAAAGATAACAGGATTATAATGCAATTATAGAATTTTTTGTGTAAGATGCGAATTTCCATACTGCACACATGCACCACAAATGTGTACACATACTGCCATATATAGATTTTTGCATTTGGTAGACTTGCGTCCCTTCATGTAATTGCAACACAATTAACTGCGGACACATTGCCAGATACACCTTTTATTGCAGAGGAGAAGGGGTTGGACGCAATGATGATTGTGACTATTGGCAGCGCTGTCTAGACACTTCTAATTGGCTGTTTGCTTATTGACCCTCTAGCGCATAGTACTTAACTTGTTAGCAGTGCAGCTATATTATATCACATTGTGCCTGTTTATTTGCATTACTTACATTACTTAATTGACATTTGCGTTTGGATTACTGCAGGAATGAAGATTCCCATTTGCATTTTAACGGGGACAACATATATGGAGTTCTTCCTATGCGATTACATTTTAAGTGGAAAATGGAAAATTCAAATTTATTAATAGCTCTCAATACATTATTCTCATATATATATATATATATATATATATATATATATATATATATATATATATATATATATATTGGGGCATGAGTATACACACTTGTTATGCTTGGTGTAATTACCACAGTTTTTGAGCTAGATGATTTTTCTCTTTGAATGCTCGGAGTGGTAATGCGTCCTTCTATATATGATCCTCAGTGTCTATGTTACTCTTAAAAATCTTTCTTGCATATCATTAGATAAAAGAGATACTGTATTTTCATTCCATTATGTGTCTTATAACCATATTTTCATGATTTGAGGAGAAGTGTATGCAAGTTACAGTCCTAAATCAAGTGTCAGTACAAGGTGGCTTGGGCAGCTCTTGTTAAAGATATTGCTATAATGATATACCATTTAATTCTACCTTAACTAGATCAGTTATACACTGGTTTAAAAAAAAACCAACATTTTAATGTTATTAAAAGCAAGAAAATGGGTTTGATGTGGTTCCAATGACTTAATACCCACTTCCTATCCTGGCTGCAGTTGGGAGTGCCTGCACTGCACCGTATCAATTTTTCTTCTGAAATATTAGCCACAGGGTCATTCCATGTCAGTTCAGCCAGGGTTGTCCACCATCCATCTCAGATTTCTAAGAATTTTTTTTAGTTAAGAGAGGATGTCAAAACAACTATTTCTGCCAAATATCTCGACTGTCTGACAATTAGTTGATTATATATTGATTTTTAAATTTATTACATAATTTGCTAATCGCGGAACCTTTATCCAGTTTATTTGAAGTATTACAGGTGTTTATTAAGGAATCAACACAAAATTTGGCACCCTAAGGTAACTCTTCCTCCTGAATCCAAAAATCCAAACCAATTTACTTTATCTGCCTCATGTTTTGCGTTACGGCAAAAAAGCACGGTTTTTGAATATCATTAAAAACGCTAGATTCAATTGACAGTAGGGATTCCATTTTTTCGTAGAAAAATAGAAAATCTGAGACGGGTGGTGGACAAATCATGTTTTTTTGGGTGATCTGATGTGGAATGACCCCACATTTATTCCTAAATATGTAAAGAGAGTATGGGGACATCTGGGGCCTGATTCATTAATGAACTTAAATTAAGAAGTTTCTTATTTAAGTCTCCTGGACAAAACCATGTTACAATGCAAGGGGTAAAAATTAGTTTTCTGTTTTGCACATAAGTTAAATACTGACTGTTTTTTCATGTAGCACACACATATCAACTTTAAATTTAAGTTCCTTAATGAATCAGGCCCCTGGTCTTTATTTAATGTGTAACATTTGTAAATTTTGGTTTGTGTGGATATAAATTGATTGACCATATATAGTGGGCCAAAGGGGGCAAAAGGCTGCCTATTGAAAGTAATGACTGATATCTCCAGCACCTTGTAGGATGTTTAAAAATGATGTCAGCTTTAAGCTCTGCGGATACCTGCTAAACTGTAATTGCCCCCCAAATGTGTTTTCCACACCATGTAACGCTCATTTACTATCTAGTCTTGAAAGTGAAATTCCATGTTTGAGAATTAGGAGCATTATTGCAGCTGGCATACATTTATTAAGAAATGACCCCTAATGACTCCCAGCGGAAGGAAAGTGATTTTGATCCAGCACATTTGTTGCTATCTTAAAGCGCTAAATCACGAGGCTGCGCAAAAATAGGGACATGACATCACAAAAGAAGAGAGAGACAAAATGCTGAGCATGTGCAATTTTCTGCATTCATAAATTTCTCTTATGTTGCTGTGTGTTCCAAGATACAGCATGTTAAAATGAACAAATAGAGTTTAAACAATAATTGGTATTTTCATGTAAAGATTTATATTGATAGTGGGGAAAATAAGTCTCCCACATGCTTAGAAATTCCCCTCTCTTTCATCAGCCTCTCTTTCCTTTTCCTGTTGACTTTGTGAACAGTCATCCTGTCCAGAAGCGGGGAAGCAGTGAAAGGAATCATTTATGTTTGTTAGTTTCTGTTTTCATAGATTTTATTTGTGATAACATAATACAAAAAGCTCACATATGACACAATGGTGCCGATTTAGCGTTAAGTGTAAATTTTGCCTAGGTACAGGAATTGCAACAGAACAAACCATGTTGCACTGCAAGGGATGCAAATGCAACCATTTTTTTTAAATCCAGGGCAGACACTACATGATCTTGCATGCTGCATACAGATGCTGGCCAGCTCTACGTTTACATTGCATTTTATAGTTGGGCTAGTTCAGTGTTGGCTAACCTGTGACACTCCAGGTGTTGTTAAACTACAAGTCCCAACATGCTTTGCCAATATATAGCAGCTTATTGCTGGAAGGGTATGCTGGGACTTGTAGTTTCACAACACTTGCAGTGTCACAGGTTAGCCAACACTGGGCTACTTCATGCCCCTCATCAAACCTCTAAATCAGGTTGGGCATTTTTTCCCCATCTAGAGCAAGAAATTATTTTTTTTTAGTTGCAAATTTTGCACCCAATAGATGGATTTCCTCCTAATTGCAAATGTCTCTAAACAAATTGAGGTCTATGTACTAAGACAAATGTAGTGACACATTTCCACTTCCATATTCTGTTTCATACCTAGACCTCAATGTTCCTCTCTGTCACTTTGAACGGTCATCTGTATTGCTCAGATGAGGAGCTACATTGTGCAGGCACGGTATTACGATCAATCATTACATGTGCTGCTCCCTCCCCTGCTCTGTGTACCGAAATCCTTCTCTACCTCTGGTTTTGGAGTAGAGCTGCATTTTATATAAACAATGAAGTTGAGCTGGTTTTGGTTCAATAAATGACATATTTCTAGGACACAATGGTCACAGTACAATTATGAGACATTCACAGCTATAAAATGGTGAAATATCATAATAAACAGGAAGTCCAGTCTATCATGTCTAAAGTGCAACACTTCATTACATTTAATTATCAAAGGCAGTAAAATGACCCTACTGTGAAAGTAAATAGGACATAATGATACTGTGATTTCTTATTTATTGATAATCAGCAGCAGACAAATGAGCAGTGTTACAGAAAGCAGAATCGGGAGGGAGAGGTTACGTTTATGGGCGTATGGCACCCATGACAAATGCTCATCTCTGGCGGGTTCTTACATCACAATGTGTCGTAGATAACAACTATCACAGTTAATAATACACTTATTCTATTTATAGGTTATTATATTACAATAATCAATGAATTGTGTGCATTTATGTCAGGGAGATATGGACTATTAATATCTCCCTTCAATATATTTTCATCTAAATTAGGAATATCTTGCTTACATGGAACAAGAGATCTTTCTAGAGAAGAGTCTTGCTAGATTTGGCTGTAAGATATGATTCAAAGTATAATCTCCTCCACCCTCCAAATTCAGATGCTTGTAAGCTTCTGGTAGTGAACTATTGCTTTGTTATAATCTGTGGTAAAGTGCTTATGACACTAAAGAACTAATAAAGTACCAAAGCTCAGAAGGGTATTATAGGTGTGGCAAATAAGGGACTGGGGATCCAAAACACCGGCACCGGCCCTCACAAAGTAATTAAGTCTTCTGCCATGTGGCGCCTGTATTCCTTGTCACAGTGCCGCTTACACTTTTAACAGAAAGCTATGCGCGCCTACTACAATGACAACAAGCCAAGGAAGTGTTCTACAAAGTTATTGTCAAAAGAGATTTTAAAGTCAAATTTCCAATGTTGAAATCCTTCTGAGAATGTATTTGAAAATGATGGTGTCCAACTGCAGTGTTGAATGGTGCAGTTCCAAGATGAAGATAATAAAAAACAGACTAAGAACCACAATAAATCAAAATCGCCTTTCATGGCTCACATTAGTTGAGTATTGAACATGATCTACCGCACAAAATGGATTTCAAAGATGTCATTGATATATCTGCCTCTCGGAAACTCCAGAAGCACACACTTTTAGTTTAAAAACATCAACTAAATAACATTATTTATTTTGGTGCATGCTATGGTACGCTAAAAGTTTAACTGTATCTATTGGCCTATTTTATGTACTATGCAAGGTACTTAAAAAAACTGTTTTTTTAATTTATTTTTTTTAATTGTTTTACTTTTCATATGATCTGTCTGTATGAATTGGGAAACAAAACCAATGCTGACAGACACAATTTTAGAATTTAGATGTAAATTTAGTGGTATGGAAATTGGATGGCTGGGGAACTGAAAGCTGATTAGGTCCCCAGGCACTTTAGGGATTTTGATATTGTGAAATTTATTTTAGATTCTTTTTAACACTATATAGTATAATATAAATCATACTAATTGATGAAAGGTTATCCGCACTCTGTCCTGTGTCCTATTACCATTAAAAGGTGACCTGAACTGCATCAGTTCCATCAACGTCTGGACAATGCAACAGAAAGCGCAGTACACAAGGCTGCATTCAGCATATTAGTGAATGGGGAACAGTATAGAAATGTCTATGTTCATTTTAATTACATTTAACAATGATAATTATTAAGAAAAAAAAAAAAGAAAAAAAAATATATATATATATATATACAGATTTTTATATAAATCATGGTTTTAAAATATATGATGCCAATTGAAATGGCAGACATTATTTCTGCTAAGAGTTACATGATTTGGAAAAGATTAAAATGGCAAAACAATTATTGAGAAAAAAAAAGAAATATACACAAACCACTTTAGTCCGTTTGGGGCTGATTAATGTGCTGCCGAGAGTGATAGAGGGGAATTTGTGGGGGATTTACAGCTGAAAAGAGCAGGGGCAAATGCAGGATTTCTAGAAGGGGGTTTCCAAATTCTTGATTTTGGAACAAAACAAAAAAATGTGCTGTTTATAGCTTGCAACACACACTTGGGAATGAAAAGGAGTCAGCATACTAAGCCCTCCCTCCATTTCCTTAGGCTGGGCCTTTGATTGAGAGGTTTTTCTCAGTGGGTTGGGTACAAATTAACGGTCCTTATAACACCGACACTGACTTCCACAACAAAAAAATTACTGAAGGTGACAAGGGCGACTGACCTGAATAATGACACAACTATCCAACGGTGTTCTGAAAAATTATGAACAGAAGTAATGACGGCACTGCATTTTTACATAATTTAGAATGGAAATGGGCATATTAGTATTTTTAAAGTGGCAATGCCGGCTCCCAATCCCTAACTCTAAACCTAACCCTAACCCCAACACTTACTTTATATGACAACCGGCATTACCGCTTTAAAAGTGCTGATATATTGGTCGCCATTTAAATTATGTAAAAACGCCGTGCCATCATTACTTCTGTTTGTGATTTTTCAGAACACTGTCGATAGTTGTGTTGTTATGATTCAGGTCAGTCGCCCTTGTCACCTTCAGTCATTTTTTCTCATGGAAGTCAGTGTCAGTGTTATAGGGTCCGTTAATGTGACTACCACCGTCCTCAGCAGCATGTGCAGACAGAAGACAATTTTTTTTTATTTTTTTTTAATGTTTTAAAGCACACATATAGTACATTTAAATTTGCTCTATTAGGATGGATATCGACTGGCATTTGATTTGCACTTACAAATGCATGTTCAAACGCAAGAGAAACTGCATGTGCTTGACATGTTCTTGTCAATTAGCATTTTTACATGCATTTGGGAGGGCGTTGTTAAGTCACTTTGTTAAATACATTGAATGGTGCAAGAAACTTTTGGATACCTGCAAGGCAATGCACCAAACTGAAGTAAAAATGACAGTGGCTATGCTGACATTAATAACAGCAGTGGAAGCATCATTAAAACAGTTTACAAATATTGCACTAGCGTTAAAAATACTATTAAACTCATGTAATTTAACACCACTGGGTATGTCTTTAATGACTGACACATCCTGTGTTTCAAAACACATTGTTGATATACATTACACAGAGGTTTACATAACAATCTACACATACAGCAATGTTTACATTATCCCACTGTGACATGAGGGGACAGATGATTGGCTATTAAGTTGAAGACTCTCCGTATGACCAGGGCCGGATTAAGGGAATGGAGGCCCCTGGGCTAAGGGGGCCTCCATTCGCCCGTGAGGGCCCCCCCCGCCCCCCATGATTCGAGCTGCCTGCGCCCCCCCCCCCCCCCTCCCAGCACTTACCTCCTTCTCCGGCGCGCTGTACGCTCTTTACTGAGGGGATCTCGTGAGAGTGAGACTCACCAGATCTCCTCAGTAAGGAGACTACAGCGCGCCGGAGAAGGACCGCAGTGAAAGTGCTCAGCAGCACTGATCGCGCCGGGGGCACCCCCGACAGGTCAATACTGCTGCTGAGCACTTTCAATGGCCCCCTGGATGCCAAAGGCCCCTGGGCTGTAGCCTAGTTAGCCTTATGGTTAATCCGGCCCTGCTTATGACTCCCCATGCTTGATCCTTTGCCTGCTGATGGGGCAACAGTGTCTGTAATCCTATGCTCACATGCTCTGCAAGCAAAGCGTTTGCTTGTAGAACATGTAGCAACATCAAAAACAGTGGAGAGAAGAAGTGCTGGGAGATGCTGTTCAACATTGGATGGACAGTTATACTCTGTTAACCTTTCAGAAATAAGGTAAATGCAGTAGTCCTGTGTAACCTGGGTCTTGAAAGCTATCAGCTGGAAGGGCCAATGCACAATCAGTCAATCAGAAATGGGTAGATAGCTGACAGCGACAGCATCCTTATCATTGCCATTGCACCTGTCCTCCAGCACACACAAGAGATACACTCCAAAAAGGTGAATAGGCAGATGTGTCCATGTCTAATGGTGTGCCAATTATGTGGTCATGTCTTTGCTGTACTCGGCACAGGGAGACTTTTTTGGCGCATATGTACATTATGGAAATGCGTTTCTTACACATAAAACATCCATGTGTCCCCTTCTAAATGAGCCCCTGTCTATGCATGTTTTGTATGATAATTGTCAAATGCATATGTAAATGGGTCTCCAGATATTTCATACTATTCCAATTGTTTTGAAAGCAATTTATACATAGGTGAATCATTTTTATGTAACTTTCAGCAAATATTAACATGTTAATCATTTCTGCTGGAAAAGCATCATTCAGATCACTGTTGTTTTGGGAGATGATAATAACCTAGTATTCAAAATTATGTCACTCCAAAAAATGCACTGAATAATACATCTGAAATGTATGTTTTTTCCAAGATAACAAATAAGATCTGAAAGTAGGTAGATTATGCACATTATCATTTTATCTGTACTAGATAATGCTGTCTCTGCTGGATTCCAGGAAAGCTGTAATCCCTGTCTCACCATATGCACTTGACCACTGTGCCATCCAATATTACAGCTATCATGCAAATAAAGTCGATCTTCCATAAAAACAAAAATCATTATTTGGGAATTAAAAGCAGAATAAACACATGCACTATTACCCAATGTTTATTTTTACGAACAAACTCTTAATGCACCCTTAGGGCTGGGAATCATAGCGGATTATATTCGTTATCTCTTCATAGCTTTTTCATGTAACTGTCGTATTCATCAAAGTCAAAGCCATTACTTGTATCAATAAAAGGAAAATTATTAGTTGTTTGTGCTGCCTGGGAATCTGCAGATAGGTCTATATTTCAAGTAGAATAAAGACAAGGAGCAACAAATGCTACCTATTGCATGAAAGGTAATTCCTGACTACCTGTGGGGAAAAGCTAATACAAAGCTGAAAACTTATTTCATTTTAAATTGTCTCATATATTCTCCCATGCTGAAAGGTAAATGTGAAAATATTCTCATCTGCTACTGCCTGTGCTTGATAGCTCGCTGCAGTGCTATAAAGAAAGATTGTTTATATTTTTTTTTTACTGTTAGGGATGTAAATTGAGTCTCACCTTATCTTGTAGGGTATAATTGTCTGAATAAAGGTAAAACTAGAACAAATTGCTAGACTGTATAGAAAGGAAGCTGCTATGCAGAGGGCAATAACTAATCCAGGGAGTGGCAGCATTTATCACTCAAACTGTTATGACATTACAGCTATAATACTGCTCAGTCACTTGACTACCCCTGATCCAAACATAGGGTTTATATCACTTTAAGAGCGACTCACCCTCCACATGGTAATGTGTTCATAATCTTCATAATTGTTTCCTGTTCTGTGATTGTAACCCTTAAGGGAGTTGCAGAAGTTCTGCTCTTCTGTCTATTTTATGACAGTATACCAGGAAGAGGCAGGGCCTGAGCTATCATTAGACAAACCCAGGCAATATAGCATACCTCCCAACAGTTAGAGTCCCGACCAGTGGCAGATCCAGGGGGGGGGGCGATTGGGGCGATCGCCCCCCTACCAAGGGCTTGCTGCCGACAGCTGCACACTGTGCAGGTCCGTTCAGCAGTGATAGTGTGCTGCCCGGCTGCTCTGATTGTGTTTTAAACACAATCAGAGCAGCGGGACAGCAGACTGCCACTGCTGAACGGACCTGCACATACTGTGCAGCCGCCGGCAGCCTTAGACATCAGAAAGGGGGCGGGGCCTAAATCGCCCCCCCTAAAATCTCCCCGGGTAGGGCAAATGTCTAGATCCGCCCCTGGTCCCGACAGAGGGACAAAAAAAGCCATGCCCCTATTCTGCCCAATCTCTGCCCACAAATGAGCAATTTAAAAATGCCAACCACTTTCCTGTTATGCTCTGCCCCTTTTGTGGAACGCAATTTGGAATGTCCCTCCAAAATCGGGACCATTGAGAGCATTGGGTTGCAGTCAGACCATTTAATATAACAGACTTTAACAGACTTTAACAGCAAAGCATTGGATATCTCTGTGTGACTGGCCGTGCATTGGAGGAGGCATCCTTTGACTGTTCCAATTGCTAGTGTCCCTTACACCGCCTCCTTCAAACATTTTGAGCAAGAGAAAGCACGCACATAGTGCCAGAATCATGGTGACGAGCAAGTACTGGGAGCCGGAGAGATCCATGATGTCTGCGCCTACTTTACTCACTTTCTGAATACTTTTCTAGATATTATTGTTTCTTATTCTTTTAGTTTTTATGAAAAGGTTAATTTGGAATAATTATTTTGAGTTGACACTCGACACAACAATTTGTGGATTAGTGCCAGAAATCCTCTTAATTCCATTTCAAATTCAGATTTTCTCAAGTGTGAAAAAAAAATGTGTTATGGGCTGAATACTTGTTCATGACATTGTGTATAAAAATACCCAGAGGATCTAACACAGATTGAAGTATGTTTCTGCCAGTGATATGTAAAAGATAAGGATTACGAAATGACTAGGGATGTGCACCGGCGCCTTTTGGTGTCTCGTGTTTTGTGTTTTGGATTCGGATTTTCGTGATGTTTTGGGTTCGGATTTGTTTCGCAAAACACCTGCCGAAAGGTTTTGGTTCGGATTCGGATTTTTTTTGAAAAAAGCATAAAAAGTTCAAAAATCAAGTTTTTGGGCTTATTTTCACTCCTACTCTATTATTAACCTCAATAACATTCAATAACAATCATTTCCACTAATTTACAGTATATTCTGAACACCTCACAATATTGTTATTAGTCCAAAACGTTGCAACGAGGTATCTTTCTGGACTGCGTAGTGGAGTGGTTCCCACAATATAATAAGAAAACCATCAACTGGTATGAATCGCACCAAAAAATGTACCTGGACTGCGTAGAGGAGTGGGTCACCACAATATAATTTAAAAACCCTGAACTTGTATGATTCGCACCAATAAATGTATCTGGACTGCGTAGAGGAGTGGTCACCACAATATAATTAATAAAAAACCCTCCACGGCTCTGAATTCCCCAAAAAAAAATTCTGGACTGCGTAGTGGGGTGGCCCCGGTACTAAATTTGGTACTGGGGCCACAATACCTCCTCCAAGTGTAGTGTTTATAACATATTGACACTACACTAATTCTAGCATGTCGAAACCTCTTGTTTTAAATAATGACAGGGCATTTAACTTTTGATTTAATTTTTTGAATTTGTTGACATTTTCTTTTACTTTTTGAACATGGCAAACGACTGTTGAATGGTCACATAATGCCCAAAAAATAGTTGCAAGATGGAATTGTCCTTGGGCCCTCCCACCCACCCTTATGTTGTTGAAATAGGACATGCACACTTTAACAAACCAATCATTTCAGCGACAGGGCCTACCAAAACAACTGTGGCTGAAATGATTGGTTTGTTTGGGCCCCCACACCAAAATAATAATTCATCTCTCCCTGTACAAATTAAACAGGCTCTACTGAGGAAAGATGTCGTCCTCATCCTCAACCTCTGATACCTCTCCCCCTACAGTGTGTACTTCCTCCTCCTCACACATTATCAATTCGTCCCTGCTGGACTCCGCAACCACAGGTCCCTCTGTACTATCTGGAGGGCAGTGCTGTACTTCATTGAGGAATTGATTATTCATTTTTATAAACATCATTTTTTCAACGTTGTGAGGAAGCAACCTCCTTCGCCGCTCACTGACCAGGTTCCCCGCTGCACTAAAAACTCTTTCCGAGTACACACTGGAGGGGGGACAACTCAGGTAAAATAGAGCCAGTTTGTACAGGGGCTTCCAAACTGCCTTTTTTTCCTGCCTGTAACAATATGGACTGTCTGACATGTCTATTTGGGTGGTGTCAGCAAAATAATCCTCCACCATTTTTTCAATTGTGACAGCATCCAATGCAGCGACAGTAGACATGTCTGCAATGGTTGGCAGGTCCTTCAGTCCAGACCAGATGTTATCAGCATCCCCGCCAGCGGCTCTTTTAGGAAAACTGAGATTTTTCCTCGCAGCCATAGATGTGGAAGAAAATGAGGGTGGAGCTGTTGGCATGTCACGGTCCTCTTCAGAGCACAATCTACTGACCAGAAGGTCATTGCACCGCTGTAGACTTGTGTCCGCCCTAAACAGAGACACAACATATGCTTTAAACCGAGGATCGAGCATGGTGGCCAGAATGTATTCCTCTGACTTTAAAAGAGTGACCACCCTCGGATCCTGGCAAAGCGTACGAAGGGCTACATCCACAAGCGCTACATGCTTGGTGTAATCGCAATGGTTTA
Organism: Mixophyes fleayi; assembly: GCF_038048845.1. Lineage (NCBI taxonomy): Eukaryota > Metazoa > Chordata > Amphibia > Anura > Limnodynastidae > Mixophyes > Mixophyes fleayi. The sequence continues at coordinate 72,607,186 of NC_134406.1, forward strand.
CCAGCTCCTCCCTCACTTTATCCAGCTGCTTCTGCAACAGCCTGATCAGGGGAATGACCTGACTCAAGCTGGCAGTGTCGGAACTGACTTCTCGTGTGGCAAGTTCAAACGGCTGGAGAACCTTGCACAACACGGAAATCAGTCTCCACTGCGCTTGACTCGGGCGCATCCCCACTCCTTTGCCTATGTCGTAGGTGGCTGTGTAGGCCTGAATGTCCTTTTGCTGCTCCTCCATCCTCTGCAGCATATAGAGGGTGGAGTTCCAGCGCATCACAACCTCTTGTTTGAGGTGATGGCAGGGCAGGTTCATGCTTTTTTGATGTGCCTCTAGTCTGCGGTAGGCACTGGCTGAATGCCGAAAGTGTCCAGCAATTTTGCGCGCCACCGCAAGCATCTCCTGCACACCCCTGTCACTCTTGAGGTAATGCTGCACCACCAAATTAATGGTGTGGGCAAAACATGGGACGTGCTGGAAATTGCCCATATTTAATGCCTGCACAATGTTACTGGCATTGTCTGACACCACAAAAATCCCCATGAGAGTCTAAGTGGGGTAAGCCAGTGGGAGATAATTTCCCTCAGTTTCTCTAATATGTTGTCAGCATTGTGCCTCTTATTAAAGCCTGTAATACACAATGTTGCCTGCCTTTGCACGAGCAGCCATTTTGTAGATGCTGCTACTGATGCAGCTGTTGCTGTTGCTGCGGAAGGGGATGCATCTACCCAGTGGGCTGTCACAGTCATATAGTCCTTCGTTTGCCCAGAACCACTTGTCCACATGTCCATGGTTAAGTGGACAGTGGGTACAACCGCATTTTTTAGAGCACTGAGGACACTTGATCGTACTTCTCTGTACATTTTTGGTATCGCCTGCCTAGTGAAGTGGAATCTCGACTGGATTTGGTACCGGGGACACAATACCTCCATCAACCCTCTAAATCCCACTCCACTGATGGCGGACACCGGGCGCACGTCTAACACCAACATTGCAGTTACAGCCGCAGTTATACGCTTTGCAATAGGGTGACTACTATCGTATTTTGTGGTCATGGCAAACGACTGTTGACGGTCAATTGTTTTGTGAAAGACTTAGCGGTCTTACGACTTCCCCTCTGGGAAGATGACCGACTAACAGCAGCAACAGCAGCAGTGGCAGTAGTAGGCGTACCGCTGCAGGATTCCTCGGATGAATCCCGTATTGGAGAGGACTTAGTCTGGCTGCTGACTTGGGCTGCAGGACTGAATCTGATGGAGATCGTGGAGGAAGTTGACGAGGAGGGTGTTGCTGGTGTGTATCCAACTGGACCACGGGATTTAGGTGTCCCAGTACCGATGACGGTCCTAGCCCCTGTTCCTGAACTAACCACTGAACTATGAAGGTTATTCAGGTGACGTATAAGGGAGGATGTCCCTAGGTGGGCAAGATCCTTACCCCTGCTTATTTGAGCTTTACATAAGCTACATATGGCCATACATTGGTTGTCCGGATTTGGATAAAAATAACTCCAGACCGAAGAGGTGCATTTTTTGGTCTTCTGACCAGGCATGACGATGAGCTTTTTCATCACATCAACATCAGCTGTTTTCCCCCCCTGGTGCCTCATTTTCAATAACCACATCACCATCCTCATCATCAAGTTCCTCCACAGTGTCAGCTACATCATCAATAGCCTCCTCCCGAGCCACCTCTTCCCGTACAGTGATGGGAAGGTCAGGCTTGACAACCACCAACACCCTTGGACTCGCCTTGGGGATTTGTGATAATTTCTCTTTAGAAGGCAGAGTTGTTTGCTGTTTTGTTGCTGACAGCATAACTCTCTTCAATTTTTTGTAGGGGGGGGAGGAGGAGGAGGGCTAAGATCCTTGGGTGAAGATGGACCACTAGTCATGAACACAGGCCAGGGCCTAAGCCATTCCTTGCCACTACGTGTCATAAATGGCATATTGCCAACTTTACGTTTCTCCTCAGATGATTTTAAGTTTCTCTTTTTGCTATTTTTTGAGAACTTGGGCTTTTTAGATTTTACATGCCCTGTACTAGGACATTGGGCATCGGGCTTGGAAGACGACGTTGATGGCATTTCATCGTCTATGTCATGACTAGTGGCAGCAGCTTCAGCATTAGGAGGAAGTGGGTCTTGATCTTTCCCTACTTTATCCTCCAAATTTTTGCTCTCCATTATATGTAGCACAAGATACTGCAGAATGTGTGAACTTGGTAATATTGCAGTACCAATGGACTTATACTGCAGGATTGGTTTTGCAAATTTTGTTGTAATTAAAACATTTTATAATTATTTTTTTGTATTTTTTTTTATAACTTTTTTTAAATTTTTTAAACACTTGGGAATATTGGGGAAATAACTATGCCCTTAGAAGCACAGAGCACAGGACACAGGACCACTGGACTGAACAGGACACAGCACACAGGACCCAGCAGCACCACTGAACTCAAAATTGACAGAGCACAGCACACAGCACCACTGGACTGATACTGCAGAACACAGCACAGCAAAGCACAGAACTAAACAGCACAGCACGAGATCTACCAGGACAGAGGACCACCTAACACACCCTCCCTCTACCCTGATCAATGCCCGAGTGAAGATGGCGGCGACTAGCGGGGAATTTATAGGATCCGAGTATCGCGAGATCCGACAGCAGGATTATGACTCAGAGCCTCGGTTTCAGGTTTTCATTTGGCGCCAATACCCGGATCTGTCTCGGATCCGACTTGGATCGGCAACGTTCGGGTGGGCTCGGATTTAGGAAATCCGAGTGCGCTCATCTCTAGAAATGACATGGTCTCAATAGTCACAATACAGATGTAGTATGTTGGCTGGCACATGTCACTATATGACAGAGGTTGGCTGTATTTATCACTATAACAACAGCTAGCCCCGCCCACCTGATGTCACTAGACTGAAAGGCTAGGTGATCCAGGTGACATAGCCTAATGGGCGTGTCTGGGGAGTACCTGTGATCAGTGCTGCTATCATGTCCGGGTTCCATCCAGCAAACTCCATAGTTGTCTGTACACAGCGATGTGTCTATACATAGCGGGGACAGATCTCCTTCCGGTGACACAGCCAGAATCCCCCTGGAGTGCACCCCATGGTATATCCACCACCTGCACTGTCTCCTTCGTCCTGCTGAGTGACACAGAGCACTGGAAGCAGCAGGGAATCAGAGCTGTGCTGCCTGGGGTCATGGGGAACTGGAGATACCTCCCAACTGTCCCGATTACAGCGGGACAGTCCACCTGAAATCAGGACTGTCCCGCTGGAATTTGGACAGTTTGGAGGTATGATATAGCACAGCCAAGGGTGCCTAGAGGAGGGGGTACAAATTACTGAGGCTTGGGCCTGCCTAGGGGGCCCGGGACTTCACTGGGAACAGCCAGTTAAGATTTTAAAAACATTTTTTTAAATTACTTTTATTTCTTCCAGTGGGTGGCGCATGTATGCAGGGAGGGGGTCAAGGAGAAGAAGAGAGTTCATAGCTTCTCCCAGTCCCCTGACAGTGTGTGATATCACATTGTCCGAGCAAGCTGAGGAGCCTTAAATCTTGTGAGATTTAGGTAATCTCACGAGATATTAAGGAGAGCAAGGCAAAAAAAAGAAATTTAATCCTGGACAAAGCATGTTACAATGCAAGGGGTGCAAATTATTTTTTTTATTTTACCTGTCATTAAAATCCTGATTGCGGTTTCATGTAGCACATAAATACTAGGACATGCCCTAACCCAACTATAAACCTCTCCCCATATTTTAAATTTACCTCCCCCCCTCCAATGCAACTTGGTTTTTCCCCAGGAGCAAAATTAATCCTTCTTTACACTTTGATCTTCTTAATTATTAATGAGATTCCCTGCTCACTCTGCAGGAAGTTGATATCTGAAGTCTGATGTCAGCAGCATCAGCACAGCACAGGTGTTTGGGGGGTGGTGTGAATGGTGTGATATGACTGTGGGGTGGTGTGATGTGGCTGATTGTGGCATGGAGTGGGTGTTTGGTGGCGTGATATGGCTGGAGGAGGATGGCGTGATGTGGCAGGTTCTGGTGTGATGTGGCGTATTTCAGTGCTGCAAACATTCCAGTATGGAATTTTGGATGTATGGCTTATGCTGCCAGTGAACATGATAAATAATTTGCCTAAACTGGTATTTCAAGATTCCTACTCCATCATTGTGAAATGGGAAGCTGAAAGGCTAAGGAGAATTAAAATGAAAACATATTTTTGCATGATTTTAACTATGCTGCCATTGGTCAATGTCACCATAGGCCTAGTTATATTTCTACTCTAATGGATTCCAAGGCCTATTTGCTTCATTTACAAAGTGCACTCAATACGTACGGTAAAACTCACATCAGCTCACATCAGAGTACATGCTGATTGGGAGATGATTCCATAAGATAGAAGTGTGTCTATGTGTGCAGGATATCTCCAGAGGTGCACTGTACAAAAGTTCAACCTTCTACTACTCTAGAACCATCTCTTTCATTAAATAAAATGTTTCACTTTTGTCCTCAACAGTTCAGTTTATTCTCAATTATGACTTAAATCAATCATGAGATAGGTCAATCATGAGTTAGGGGGCACCTACAAATTGTGCCATCTTACTCCACAGATATAATCATTTTGACATAAATTTGGCTCAAAGAAGGAAGTAATTTAATAAGCATGTGTACTAACAGGAAGCCCTAGCAATAGGCTTTAATTTAAAAATAAGCTTAGTAATTTTGTGCTAATTATGCTCAACTGAAACAGAGGTTTTCAAGACAAGCAACAGTTTCCTTCCTTCACTTCATTGTCAAATTTGAAAGTATTTGTGTATTTGAATACTGCCTTTTGTACTGGCATCAGGACCTTCTACCACTTAAGTATTAATAACTTCTCTCCAGGAGCAATCTAGTGCCATAACTTCCACCATGTGAATCAGACAAGAAGGCAAGGACTGATTTTCCGCACAAAAGTATCTGGTTGCCAAGCTATAAACCAGTTCTTATTAACTGACAATCAATTCTTGCATTTAGCCACAAGGTAGAAAACTATATACAGATGGAGCACATTTTGTTTGGATTAGTAACATGATTTAAAGCATCTGAAACTGTGAAGGATGCATAAGATCATGACATACTAACACCACCCACTCCATAATTACACTACAGAGCCGCTTTGTATTTAGCATGAACAATACAATTGACATGCCAAGAAGTAGTCACTTGATCACACTGTATAGGAAAAATGAGGTCCAGTACTACACAATTCAGTAGCAAAATCGGCACACTCCTTGATCACAGCGAAAGTACCCCATAGTGGTTCTATAATACAAGTGGCAAGACAACTGTACATGAGTTCTTGACAGGAGGCCCAGGAGATGCCCCTCTCTCGCTTAGACAGTGAAATACTTAATTTAAGTAGAGAGAAGGTTCAAGTGAACCCCCCTGCACATAAGGTTGGGATCCACTATTAGGCAAAGGCCTTGGCATATAATCTCTTTTGCAATAGATGAAGCTGTGTCCTGCTTTTAGCAGTGTGATGGGACTCCACTCCTGGTTGGGTACGAATTTCTAGCGTTGAATATACAGACACTTATCCTGTCACCACCAAAATGTCGACAGGGAAATATCAACACATCCATGCTGTCTACATGGTTAAAATAGAGATACTGTGATTGTCAACAGTACTAATGTCGACAGTCACAATGTCTTAAACAAGCAATGGCGGCGGATCCGACGGCTAGACAACTGCCAGACCCGCAGTTATAAAACCAGTAATAAAGCTTAAAACTAATCCCTCCCAAAACAACAAAAAACTTGTGCTGGTAGCCGGCAGACCCACAAGCCACCGACACACAAAGAATTAAACAACATACACTAGCACCCCCTTTCAGATAAACCCTAGTAGTACTGCAAGCACCAGCATGCCCATGGCTGCCAGGTCATACTAGCAGTTGGGGATCCACAAGTGCCAGCAAGCCCTGACACAAAGGGCCTGCTGTGTCCTGTAGTACACCAACCCAAAACCTGAATAAACTACACTCCTTGTGTTTCTGTTAAAATTTAATGCAAATTAAAAACCCAAGTAATACTTACCAACATCTATGTTCTTCATCTGTAAACGATCTTGAAAGCTTTACAAAAGTACGTAATAAAAAATTTTCAAGCATGATAAAAAAAAATATTCTTTTCTTGCAGCTTGTCAAACCCAAATAATCCTCTGAAACATGCATGGCAAAATAAAATAAAATAAAATAAAAAACCCAATTGAAATGATGCAAACTAGTTCCTCTATGCAGGAACTCCTGCTGCATACGGAAAAAATGACAGCTGCTAGCAGGGGAGGGCTGGCAAATCATAGCCCAGGGGGCAAGACTGGATTTAGCAGCCTCTTAGGAACATTTTAAAAGATAAAAAAATGCAGGTGGCCCAGTGACCAAGCGAAAGGTAGTCCACTATGGGACTGGCCTGAGAGGCAGATGCCCCCCCTGCCCATCAGCCCAGCCTGCCCCTGGCTGCTAGGTCTCTTTATAACCTGGGACTTTCCCACTCTGTCAGAGCTGAATGTCGACAATTACTCTTTCGTCGTTTTGGTGTCTGCAGGATAAGTATTGGCATATTCACCGCCAGAATGATGACTACCTCCACGACTCCTTACTTGACAAGTGGCACTGGTTTTCAGGGTCACTGTTTAGATGGTATCCTAAACAGAAAGGTTATGTCTTTATAGCCCACCTTCTCAAGGATAACTTAAACAGATGTGTACACACAATTTATAGCCATCATCAACTTGAAAAAGGTGATGAACTGTTTCATAATAAGCCCACATGATCTGGGCTGTCACATGAAAAGCCACCTAAAAAATAAATGTACCTAGTATGTAAAATATAACACAAGCACACACGTACACATATCTTGACATCAGCACTGCTTTAGCTTATTAAATGCACCAATTGAAGAAAAATGTACATTTAATTGCACTTATAACAACCCAGAATTGTTTATTCTTGTTTTCTCTGCAAGGTCTAAAACTATATGATATTAATGCAATGTGTAACACAAACTGTGCCATTATAAACCCACGGGATGAATAAAGTATCTCAAGCAAAACAATGTTCAAAATATTTCATGGTGAAAAAATGAAGTGAAATCTCTGGTTGCTATGTACATTGGCATGTGTCCTATTCAAAGAAGTCTGCTTTTTGTATAATGGAAACACCTGCCAAAAGGGAACTTGGGACAATTTTTTTTAAACAAGATATCTGCCAAGTTTCCAGTACTGTTGATGCTGCAGAACCAAAATGCTTACTGTTTTAAAACATGCTTTAAGGGCAATTGTAATTGGACCAAAGACAGAAAAAAAAAAGAATATGAGTAAAACACTGTTTACATTCCAGAACCACTTGTGAGCAGGAGAAATGTCTTATTTCTAAATGTTGTAGATGGGCAATATAAATGACAAATAATGTTTATTTGTGCTTGTTAAGTATATATGCAAACCAATAAATTAAATCAGTTGTCCACTGTGACCTACTCTCTTTCTGTGTAGCTAATCGCCCCATTACCCGAAGCGCTGAGGAGCTGATCACATTGTAGTTGGCTCTTTTTCACTGTAGCATCTCTGCTGCTCATGGCCCGGTTTATAAACCATTCAGTCCTCTTCAATAGAGCTGTGTGGTTCTCTGACACAGAAAAATGGATAGATTGAGTACCCCAGAATTGTGAGCTTAAGCACTAATGGTGATGTAGGTTCAGGTATGGGGGAGCTTTGTTTTTGCCTGGGGGAAGATAATATTAAGGGGGTCATCCACTTTATGTTCATCTGAAGGTTAAAAACTACTTTAATCAATGCAACTTGTAAGATCATTTTAGAAATAGGTTGATAACAATATAACCATTAAAAGTGTACAGCAGTATAAGTCACATTTAACATATGATACATATCCTAGCCAAAATATCTTAACTGGGTTTTTACACTTTCCTCTATGAATGAAGCCATGGAGAGCTGGTAACTTTTTTAAAAAAAACTCTACTTTCCTGGAAATATAGAACATTATGTGCAAGGATAAAATACTTGAAAGTATTTTCCACAAACCACACTTGACAGAAAAATAATTAATTTAAATGCTGTCTGGCTAACTTCACTTACTAGACATTCTTGTTCTCTCAACAAATCATAAGACAAAGTTGAGCTATTCATTTCCTATATCACAAACTTCAAAGGTCATTTATCAAAGCTTGGGTTATGTCTTTTTTGTCATAATAAGCAATTATTAAATTAGCTTTCGGCTTCATTTATTGGGCAGTAGAAACAATGATGGTCAAAAGGAAGAATATTTCCATTTTCAAGATGTTTAAATAATTTGGCACATTGTTTTTAAAACTAAAAATACATTTTCAGTATGGAAGCTTCTTGTATTCACACTTTTACAGAAAATAGTAATGTAACGCATTCTATTAGATCAGACCTATAACATGACTTTTTCCATTACAACAGCACAACAATCAAAATTGGGCTCATTATCCGCCAACACAAGTACACACTGGCCTTTGATGAATTAAGCAACATACTAGCATAGACCTTATAACACTGAGGAAGAAATTATCTCTATTAAGAAAAATAAATTTAGTAGTGATCACTTAGAAAAAAAGCCAGGAATTCAGAATTACTCTCTTACTCTTTCCAATACCAATCTCCACCCAGCCTCTCCGGACACATGCTTATATTGTTATCAATCACCTAACATAATTGAAAATGTGACTTTTACTAAATGTGAAGATAATAGTCTCTCTTGTGTACACTTTGGGGCAGTTTCAATTCAGCGCGAGGTGCCGCTGATCATCGCCTCAATGTTCAGCTGTGCCTCTTGCCGTAAGAAATCTCCACTCATTTTTCTGCACACCTCTATTGGACGTCAGGAAAAATGAGTAGAAATTTCTGTAAAAACTGTGACCCAATGTGTCTCCACGGAATGTTTCGGACCTCGCGCCGAATTGAATCTTCCCCTAACACTGTCATATCTCTGTACTATCCCTTCACATTTGTGGAGTATACACATTTGCTGATGTATGCCTAGTGGTAATGTTACTGTTTCTAACCTCAATGATCTTGACATGCATCCGACCGAACAATGGCACACAACTCTGTTATTTAATGTGTTCTCACCTCTAAATGATCTCCAAAAATATTTATTAGATGATTTTAATACTTCTACTCTTCCACATTTATTCACTTTCTACCCCTGTATGAGAACAGAAGAAGTACATGTTGATTCTTTCTATCATGTTACCGTGAATGTCTTTAAGAAACACCAGCTAACAACTAAATAAAGAAATATAATCTGGATCAAGTACAATGACAAGCCATACACTATAAGGGAGGAGGTATCATTATTTTAAACAGGGAGGTTTATCACAAGGGATAAATTAGGTTACAAGATTCTAATACAAAAAACGAAGATTGGAACCTACCAAGACCTATAACACTTCTGTTAAAAGATGACTTGAACAGGTCTTATCAGAACAGTTCTTACCAAGAAGAAATGTGATCTCATATACAACAAGCCACAAAAACCCTTATTTCACTATCCCATTGTAATGAATCTACCATCTTAATAAAAAGATTCCACAGATGTTATTCTACTGTGTGAGAAAATAAAATAGAAACCCGTGTGTCCCTCTTGACCATCAAGGGCACCAAAATAGTCAGTCTCCAGGAATTCAGTCCAGTAAGAATGAGCATCTCCAGGAACCCTACAAGTTTTGTTCTTACAGGGATGTAGTCCTAAAGTTGAGTACACAGTGAATGAGTTTTCCTCTTCTGATAGAATTCTTAACATCAAGTACCTGGTAATATAATCCTAATTGGTCTGGTCACATGATCCTCATAACAAACTAATTAAACCATATTATGTTCCAAGTTTTCTCTCCAGATAAGCCTATTCTGATTATGCCATATGTGTTATTATACACTAAGGGCCTGAGTCATTAAGGAGAGCAAAGCATAAAGAAGGAGTAACTTTGCACCTGGCCAAACCATGTTGCATTGGAGGTGGAGGTAAATTTAAAATATGCCGAAATATTTATAGCTGGGGTAGGGCATGTCCGAGATCAATTTTAAATTTCAGTGTAAAAATAAAGCTATGAAGTATTTGTGTGCTACATAAAAAAGCCAGTATTTAACTTATGTGCAAAATAAACTAGTTTGCATCCTTGCATTGAAACATGGTTTGTCCCAGAGGATGTTTAATCGTTTTTTTGCCTTACTTTCCTTAACGACTCAGGCTTTATATGTGTTTATATCTTTTTGGAGTTCTAGACAAATAATTTTCCATTATTTGAGTTTCCTGGGTTCATTTAAAGAGGTTGTATAGTCCTTGCCAAAAGTTGAGAATGACACAAGTATTGGTTTTCACAAAGTTTGCTGCTTCACTGTTTTTAGCATTTCGTAAGTGACAAAGGCTTTTATTGACAATTACATTAAGCGCTTGCAAAGAGTCAATATTTGCAGTGTTGACCCTTCTTTTTGAAGACCACTGCAATTCGCCCTGACATGCTATCAATCAACTTCTGGGCCACATACTGACTGATGGACACCCATTCTTGCCTAATCAATGCTTGGAGTTAGAATTTGTGGGTTTTTTCTTTGTTCACCTGCCTCTTGAGGATTGACCACAAGTTCTCAATGGGATTATGGTTTTGGGAATTTCCTGGCCATGGACCCAAAATTTTGATGTTTTGATCCCCCAATTCATTTAGTTTTCACTTTTGCCTTATGGCAAGGTGCTCCATTATACTGGAAAAGACATTGTTCGTCACCAAACTGTTCTTGGATGGTTGGGAGAAGTTGCTCTTGGAGGATATTTTGGTACCATTCTTTATTCATGGGTGTGTTCTAAGGTAAAATTGTGAATTGCTACTGCATTTAAGGTCCTTATCACACATTTTAAATGAAATTGTATTGTTATTGTTTCATGTATCAAAGTACTTTTTCTAGTTTCCACTCTTATTTTATTCACCATTTTGCAATTGAACTGTTAAAGCAAATTTACTATTTATTTGATGAAAAAATACAAATGAACACATTGAATGAATATAGCATGTGCAAATGTTTGCTCACCCTGTCAGTCAGTGTGTAGTATACCTTCTATGGCATGAATATCAGCAAATATATTCTCAATATATTTCTTGTAGCCACCTAAGAGTTTTTCTAATCTTGCTTCAGGATTTTTTCCCTCTCTTCCTTACAGAACTCTAACTAGATTCTGCAGTCTTTATAAATCCTCTAGCTCCTCTATACGTCTTCATGCATGCACTGTATGTTTGAGATCTTGCTATAAATGTTCAATAATATTCTGGGGACTGTAAAGGCCATTCCAAAACCTTATTCATTCATTAATTCGCGTAAATACGTCATGGTTGATTTTGAGCTATGCTTAGCGCCTTTGTCTTGCTAAAATATACTACTTCTTTTTAGCTTCAACTTCATCGCCAAATCTGAGACTTTAGCTTCTGGGAGTTGTTGAAATTTATTTAAATAAATAGATCCACAGTTAACAATTGGTGCAGTGTTCTTTTCTTCAAATATTTCACCTGTTATTCTTCTAATTTATCATTTTTGGCTGTAGCCAAAAAGTTACATTTGTATTTGATCAGTCCATAGCACTTTTTTCCAAAATATTTCTGTTACATCCAAGTATTGTTTTGCATACTTTAGACATTCACTTTTACATACCTCCCTACCTAACGGTCCTGTTTTAGGTGGGATCATCCCCGATTTGAGGACCCTGTCCCTCCATTCCATTTGGGACAGCTCTGTACGGATTGGTGGGAAATTAGGGATGTATTGTCTGTTCATTGCTACTCTGCATGACACAGCAGAAGTGAACAGGTGCCGCGCGGACTGGAGTGTATGGCAATGAATGGGTTAGGAAGGATGGAGAGAACTGGGCAGCCTATCGCTTCAAATTGTTCTGTGGCCCTGCTGATGCCTCTTACTCAAAGGTTGGGAGGTATGCTTTTGTGACAAGGTTGTCGGAAAGGTTTCCTTTGACAACTTTTCCATGCAAATCATTTTTGTTTAAGTAATGCTGTACTGTGGACCTGTCGAACATTATTCCAGTGTCGGCTATAGCTTCCTTCAAGGTCATTTACAGTGATATGTGGGGTCTGTTTTGAATATCTGAGCAGTTCTATCACACATTTATCTTGCCTTCACTTCAACAGCTCCACTTAATATCCAATTGTTAATATTTCTGACAGTGGAAATTCCAAACTAGGAGTGTATACATGTTGTTTATAGCCTTCCTCTACTTTGTAACAGTCAATTATCTTAATTTCTAAGAGAGTGCAACCATAACATACTGACAGGTTAAAAGGAGTATTTATTCAGCTCTAGTACTGTATTCACTTGGTTTCATTTAAGGCCTAATAAGTCAATCAGATTTTAATGTCTTGAAAAAAAAAAGTATTAAAGAACCAACTGAAAAGGTGACCAAACTATGGACCATATTTTTATTTTATTTTTATTTAATCTGTTAAATAAAACAAATAAATATTAATTGTGCATTATTATTATTATTATTATGCACAATTATGCATTATTATTATTTATATATCATTATTATAATGTTACCATGCAAATGTTGTGTTCACTTATTTTAAATATTGAAACTTAATTTAATCAGCGGTGCTCAAACTCAATCAATAAGATGTCGAAAGTGTCTCCAATTTGTCCAATACTTATTGCAAATGAACTCATATTAACAGCCACTCTGAATAAACTATTTAATCTCATTCCACAAATGTTTGAATTGATTGAGATCACTTCAAACATGTTATGTTAATAAGTCTTTCCAGGATCTTCCTACGTTTGTGGCGGCATGGACAACTATCAAGCTGAAAAAGTACATCCGCAGATGCTTACAATACTGCCATGAGAGCAATGATGTTCAGATACTCTGTGGCATTTAAACGTTGCTCGCCAGTGGACCCAAATCTTGCCATTTAAACTGTACATGCACAGTCGTAATCTGTAGCGTTGCCTACTTAAGCTTTTTGGAAAAGTTGAGATGATTTAAGTGCTTAGTAACTGTACCAAACCCATAATAGTAAGGGCATTTCCGTTGTGTCTAGGACCGCCCATTTTCTTGTGCAAAACTTTCATGCACTTACTGTTGTACTTGAGTCTTCAATAAGTAGGAAACTGTTTTTTTTTAAGTTTTAGTCAAATACAACCAAAGCACACAGTCAAGTTTCTTTATGTCTGTGAAGATACGTGGCTCCCAAATCATTCAGACACGGTATTAGAGGAAAAATAGAAGGATGATTTATTCTGCAGAACATGATTAAATACAGCACGGCCTTGTAGTGATAGCAGGTCCAACAAGTGAGGAAATCAGTTCAAATAAATCCAGTGAGATATGTTCCAGAGTGCATCTCTGGCAGAGCATCAACTCTTGGCCAAAAGTTAAGTCACACATGTGTCCAGCTCCCAGGGTAGCCTCTTTTATCACCTCCTAATCCTACCTTGGGAACTGCCTGCCCAGGGAAGATGCAAAAGGTCTCGATTGGTGGGCTGCTTACACTACGTCCCCAGGTGTCTTCCCACAGGTGACCCCTGCTGGGTCTGCCTCCTGGCTGGCTGTAGAGCTCACTAGTGGACAATAGGGAGCACACAGAAATAACAATGGTAGCATAATTCACTCAAATCCTGGCTACAGAGTACAGTTCGGGTATGGATTAGATCAAGGGTTTGTAACACCATATACCATGCCCATTGCTTTACAAGGTCCTTAGCATTTAATGATGCAGTTCATAGGCTTAAGGAATGCCATATGTTCTTTTCATTCCAATTCACTCATATGAAAATACATTATGCTATAAAACGTCAATGCAGTCACAAAATAAATTATGCATGGAAAATGGAGAACAAACACGTAGTAAATTGGCTGAAATATCATTAAAACACTGTTGACCTGCTAATATTTATTAATATTTAGTTGTGAAAGCCTGGTAGACAATTGTTGTTAGTTTTGATTGCACACATATCCAGAATTGCACTCATATACAGTAATGTATTTATATACTATTTCAGTGCTTGGGCAATTATTGTTAACTTGCACCAAGGATTGCAGAAAAAAAACATATTAACTAAATGAAAAGTATGTGATATGTTTTGAATTTTAACACATACAGTACAAACAATTTTACCAGGGGAAGGCTGGCAATTTTAGCCTGGAGGGCTTTTTTAAACATGTACCTTTGTTCCCTGTGACTATTAAGTAGCACAGCTACATAACCAGTATACAAAACAATGCTTTATGAGGACCAGTATGTAATACAGCCCCAAGACCAGTAAGTTCACTTTAATTGGCTATCTCTGATTTGTGGGGGAAAAATACTGTTTCAGCATCTGCCTTCATCTCTCCTACTCCCCATTGCAGTCACATCTAGAAATGAAAGAACTGAATATTTAATTTAGTGACAGGATACACTGGAATCTGTTGTTAAGTGCAACCCATATAATTGATTTGTTTAACACTATGATTTCCACATAGTCCAGGAACAGTATGTAAAGCAGTACATAAAAGGGCGTATCTACATAATAATTTCAAAAACACATTGGTTCATATACTATTCCTGCAGACAGATAAAGCTATGGTAGGAAAATATATTTTTTAAACCACTTCAAAACATGTAAGTTAAATAAGACTCTTTACTATTATTTTGTCACACATATGTCCTCCACCTGTGTCTCTTTAACTTGGGTGAACTACTGTACAAATATGTAACTCTGTTTGCAGACTTTTTCTGCCGATTGCCAGCTAAATATCCTCTTTTAGAAGCATGTGGCAAACACCTCTCTTTGTCACACCTTTCAATATTGCATCAACTACTAGATTAGGTTTACCCAGCTGGTAGGTTTGGATATGTTTACCTTGGAACTAACTGACGTCTCGTGCATAAATATATCCTGGTAAAGCATGCCTGATACACTCAAAAAGCTGCTCTAAACAATGTAGTTTCAACAGCATTGGTGACAACACTCTCCAGACACAGCATCATAGCAGAAGGCATGGGCTCATCTATGTTCCTCCATCTATCTTCCACTACTGTGTGCTTTACTGTACACTAAGAGCTTTAGAATCATAGTGTAAGCATAAAAGACTTTGGGAATTGTAGTGTATAATGAGTGTATATGTGTTATAGTGTATTTTGTGGATATGTGAGATGCAATAAATACTGTGGGCATGGGAGTCATATTGTCAGGACCAGATTAAGGGGAGGGAGGCCCCCGGGCTAAGGGTACCGTGAGACCCCCCCAGCCATGAGGCCCGAGGCCCCAAATCCCCCCCCCCCCTGAGCTTACCTCATTCCGTTGTTCCACTCCCTGTAGTACGGGGCGTAAGTGCTCCTTACTGAGGACATCTCGTGAGAGTGAGACTATGACTCATAGTCTCAGTCTCCCGAGACCTCCTCAGTAAGGAGATTACTGTGTGCTGCGTAAGTCTTACAGTGACTGCAGGCAGCTAACAGCATAACATTTGCTGTTAGCTGCCTGCCATTCTCCTTGAACAGGTGAGAGCCGGAGCCCCCGACCCGATGAAAGCCGGCAGGCCCCCCAGCTGCCTGGGCCCCTGGGCTGTAGCCCCTTTAGCCCTATTGTTAATCCAGCTCTGCATACTGTATACACATGATAGCTAGAACTGTATGTACATTGTGGACAAGGGAGCTTTACTTCATATTTGGGCTTGCAAGCTGAAAATTCAAAATTGCATTTTTGTGCATTCTCATCAGGGCTTGAAAAAAACACCCAAAAAGAAGTAATACTTTTAATGTGTTTTTTTGCTTTCTTGTTTATTTGATTTCAGCATCATACAATCAGTTCAATGAGAACAGATACAAAATGCTACATTGCAATTAGGGCAACAATATATATTGTCAACATGGAGAGGGGGATTGTAACATAAAGTATTTTGACTCTACACTCACACACTGCCTGTTGTGCCACTCACTTGTGCTCGCTCTCATGCACAGTGTTGACAGCTCTTTAATGTGCCAGAACTCTTTCACCAAGCTAGACAGAAGCAGAGCAACAGAACATAGACAGATATCACAATCGCCAGGAAGTACAGATCATGAGACTCAGGGCCTAGTACTGTAACTAGCAATTAGATAAAGAGCGAGTTCTTCTTAGCTACAAATGTTGTAACCACTAGTATTATATTTTTATCCAGTGCATACATACATACATATACATTTACATAGCGCTACGAAATTTGCTGTTGCTTTATAAATAAATGATGATGATGATGATATTAGCAAAGAGAAAGCAGAAAAAAAAGAAAAGTATTAAAAAAAAGAAAAGAAAATACCTAATCTAATATCTTATTTATCCTGTCAAATTTGAATGTCTTATCTATGTCTGACTTTTTCAGAATTACTTGTAACCAGCACTACTCATTTGAATGATACTTAAGCTCCCAAAAGTTTACTGTGTGGCATTTAACAATTATTTGTTATAAAGAAATAGTTCTTTCATATCCCTAAACAATAAAGTCATTATCATGATTTAACAATATTTCTGAGTTCCATTCCTTGAAAAAAATGTTAATTATGAATTCATCAGATTTTGCATGCCAGCGGTATGTCAAGCTGCAGACAGACACTTCAGTTATTAAACAGATGTCACTCTTTGCGTAGTTTGGTCTCTTGGGGTTACAGAAATGACAGCAGGATACATAATAGCGAACATCAGCATTTTTTTTCCTGCGTACTCGACAGAATTGAAAATCTCTTTTACATACCACTTTTTCGTAGACTAAGAAGCCATTCTTTGGTTGACTTTCACCAAACAGAACCACATTTTATGAAAGGTCATTAAATAATAAAGGACTGGCATGCCTGTTGCATACAAAATAAAGACTGTGCTATTCAAAATATAGGACAGAAGATCATTTATAATTGTACTTAACTGTAGAAAACAATTGACAAAGCATTTTTACTGTCTATTGATAAAGTCCTTTTTATAATGTGTAATGATCCTTGTTAATTGACATTCAAAACCTGTATGTTTGTACCGCATTTTTTTCAGTGATATTAATGGAGTTTTAGTAATAGGAGATATATAAATTACCATTGAAAAATAAGGGGTCTATATATATATGCATATATGAAGGAATGATCAGTGCAATTCCAGTCTTTTCTCAATATTTGTTTTGCTCTCAGTTATATTGCATAGCTGCCTACCAGTGTAGACACCTGCTGGAGGACCTGGGGCAGAGTAAGGGTGCACACAAATAGTAATTAGATTCATAATTACCATATGGTGCATTCTCAAGCTCTTGCTTTCTCTGTGCATCAAAGCCTTCTGTCACCTCAGAGGTGACAGAGGTCAGCTCCGCTCCATCTTTGGGCTGACCTGTGTTATATGTAATAAGTGAATATTACATATGGTGCTGCTCTGGTAAAAGGGAGCACTGAGGCTCTATAGGAAAGAGCTGTGCAAAGATCCCTAAATTGTTAAAAAGATGGTTTAATACATTGACAAGTGATACATTTTAAGGAATGTTTTTCCCTTGGAGGGTATAGACTTTCAGCACCAGTGCTGGACTGAGGTATGATTGGCCAAATGGAGAAAGCAGGGACCCAAAAAAATAGTGCTCCGCCAAGACGCATGGCAAGAACAATGTGGAGTTGTGGTCAGCAGGCTGAGGGGTCATGGCCAGGGTGACTAGAGCTTTACTAGTTCAGCCACCAAACTCCTCCCTATCCCTCAAATATACCAATTTTTATTTCGGTAGTGGAGAACCCTCAGGCAGTGGTCCCACTGGGTGTTTACCCACTGGGCAGTCCAAAACTATTAAGCAACCTGCCAGGCACACTTACTTCTGCAGCCCGACACACCCTACAATACTGGGCCTTTGTGGGTTTTCCATAACTCTGGGAGACTAGAAATAGTTTAGGAGAAAGCTGAATTTGAAAGCTGGGATTATATTTGTCACTTGTTTTAAGGAAGAATCATGAATGTTATGAGTGAGAATTGTACTAAAATGGATTTTGTATAAAGCATATCTAATATTAACAAATGTAACATCAGAACACATTAGCCATGACCCTTTTAAGCAGGCCATGTTTCTTTTGGTATTCAAAAATCTGGACTGTTTTGGAATGTATGACTAAGGTACTTAATATACACTAATCAGTCATAACATTAAAACCTCTGACTTATCTTGTTACAATGAGTTGGAATATATTAGGCAGCTAGTGAGCAGTCAGTTCTTGAAGTTGATGTGTTGGAAGCATGAAAAATAGGCAAGCATATAGGATCTGAGGCAAGGGTCAAATTGTCAAATCTCCAAAAGGCAGGTCTTGTGGGGTATTCCCTTTATGCTGTGGTTAGTACTTACTAAAAGTGGTCCAACGAAGGACAACTGGTGAACCGGTGACAGGTTCCTGGGCGCCCAAAGCTCATCGATGCTTGTGGGGAGCGAATGCTAGCCCGTTCGGCTCAATCCCACAGAAGAGCTACTGTAGAACAAATTGTTGAAAAGTTACTGCTGGCTATGATAGAAAAGTATCAGAACACATAATGCATAACAGCTTGCTGTATATGGGGCTGTGCAACTGCAGACCAGTCAGAGTGCCCATGTTGACCTTTATCCACCGCTGAAATTGCCTATAATGGGCACGTAAGTGCCTGAACTGGACCATGTGGCAATAAAAGAAGGTGGTCTGGTCTGAGGAATAAAAATTTCTTTAACATCATGTGTGTTATTTACCTGGCCAAGTGATGGCACTAGGATGCACTATGGGAAGAAGGCAAGCCAGTGAAGGTAGTGTGATGCTCTGAGCAATGTTCTGCTGGGAAACCTTGGGTCCTGGCATTCATGTAGATGTCACTCTGACACATACCATACCTGAACATTGGTGCAGACCAAGTACACCCCTTCATGGCAACGGTACTCCCTGTTAACAGTGGCCTCTTTCAGCAAGATAATGCGCCCTGCCACACTGCTAAAATTGTTCAGGGATGGTTTGAGGAACATGACAAAGATTTCAAGGTATTGACTTGGCCTCTAAATTCCCCAGATCAGCTCTAACTGACCGAGCGTCTGTGGAATGTGCTGGAAAAACAAATCTGAGCCATGAAGACCCCACCTCACAACTTACAGGACTTAAAGGATCTGCTGATAACATCTTGGTGCCAGATACCAGAGGACACCTTCAGAGGTCTTGTTAAGTACCTTGATGGGTCAGAGCTGTTTTGGTGGCATGAGGGGAACCTACTCAATATTAGTCAGGTGGTTTTAATGTTGTGGCTGGTCAGTGTATATGTCTCTAGTTTAAATACTTTAATTTTGAAATTAAAAATCATGAGACCTGAAGTTTGCTCTGGTGTAATAAGCCACCATATCTACAACATATCTATGCTTCAGTTTTACCTTTTTATAAGGTATGTTATCATACCTTATAAAAAGGTAAAACTGAAGCATAGATATGTTGTAGCTCAAATGACCATTGGTTGCATCACAAGAGAATTATTGGCACCATTTTATATAAGCAAATTCAGTTAAATTTATATAAAGCTTTGTTGTGCGCTCCTATGAATAAGAAAGTTAGAGTAAGTTAGGGTCCTTCTTTATTAATAAACATGGATAGCTTAACCACTAACATTCTGTTAACTAATTATTTATCAGCAAAGTTGTTAATAGTCTAGAGTGATGAACTGTGGTTGGAGTTTACCCCTCTATTCGGGTGCACATGGAGTCAGAATTATGGTGTAAAAAGCAGTTAAAGCTTTTTAGTGCAAACAAGAGGATAGTCCTGGAAAATCAGGTTACACAGCAGTCCTTTTACAGACTTTATGCTGAAAAGAGACATATCCATTGGGTTCAGCCTTTTATCATTAAACATACCAGTTGATAAGGTAAGAAGGTACTATGAAGTCAAGGTCCATGCAGCCATTATAATTGCTTATTTTATGAAAAGCCATCTTATATGACTGTACACAGAAAATGTTATCAGTCACATCTGTTGCTAATCCCTAAATTCCCTGCCACACTAACACTTACACAAAGGTCTTTTTTGGCAATTAACTTACTGGTATGTTTTCGGACTATGGGAGAAATCTGGAACAGAAGTAGGAAACCCACACAAACATAAAGAGGACCTAAAAGCTCCACATAGAAATGGCCCTGGTTGGATTTAAACTCATAGCCCCAGACAGGGGCATAACTAGGCATTTGGGTGCCCTGCAGCAAAATATTAGTAATGTACCACCCAGTGGTGAAGGCGCTTTGACAGGGAAGGCGAGCCCCCAAAGCAGCTGCACCGCTTGCGTCTATGGTAGTTACGCCATTAGCATCTGTGCTGTGAGGCGGCAATACTAACTACTGTGCCAGTCTGCTGATCATGTGACAGACCAAAAATCATGTTTCCTGAGTGTCCTATTTTCCATTCCCAAAGTGGAGCCCTAGAGAGAGGAGCCAGGAATGTTTTTTTTAATTAGATACCTTAAGCAGGAGTCAAATATAATAGAGTTTGATTATTGCAAGACATGAAGAATACACAAGTCTAAACAATCTATTTACAGCATAGCATGAAAATGTATTTGGCAACAGCAATCAGAGAAACCAGAATTGAAGGACAGAAAAGTTTCAGACATGGCTTTTTATCAATCCAATTTCTCAGCTTAATATAGTGCATCTATCCATGATAAGAAGCAATTTTGAACACAATTACAGGAGATGAGACATTGAAAACTGTCAACCCTTCACTTGTATTTCTGTATTGCTGCTAGCCAGAAATCAGAATCAATATATATTTAGAGCTGTAGCTTCAGTTACTCATATTGTTGTATGTTTTAGGCCAAACACAGATAAGTGCATTTTCTAATACGAATTGTGCATCATGCTCATTGCTCAAAGATCAAGTCATCTCCCTCTATACTCAATAAATCAGAGAAATTGGAAAACAAGCATTTTCACCATAGTAAATCCCATTTTGTAAATATGTTTCTCCACGAGAGCAAGCCAAGATATCCCATTCATTCCATTTAAATAAAAATCTATTTTAATTATGATTTCCTTTGTCATTGTAAAAGTACAGGATATAGCCTTGTTTTGCAGAGTTAAATATAGAAACATATAAACAGAGTTACAAATTTAGAACATATTAAACAATGTAACACCCAAGGTTTGCTGTTTTCTTCAGTTTCTTTGAATGTATAGAAACACTTTTAATTCCCCAGGACATCCGCTGTATGTATTTCTTAGAAATATAATATATCCTTGTTATTTTTCAATGTCTTTTTTTTATGATTAGATACACTGATTGCCCAGCATTGTGAAATTTTCTGGTGCCTTATAAATAAACAATGATTATGATAATGTTTATACTGCTTTATGCTTTAAGGATATTAGTACTCATCAAAGTTTTCCATGACCATACAAATGCTCAGGAATAAATCTTTAAATTATGGTTTGTTGATTCTTTTCTTCTTTACAAAGTTTTGGTAATAGATTAAGTAGGGGTGAAGTTCATTTAACAATTATTGATGTTTAGTATCTAAAATTATAAAAAGTTAAAAAGTGACGTACAGCAGAAAAGCAACTATAAGGCTCAGGGTCACAAATGTTTAATGGCCTGCACAGAAATTTATGCACTGCTGCCCTTAGGACAAATTAGACACAGATTGTTCTACTGGTTACAGCAACACTTGGATTTAAATATTTTGGTCTAGACCAGTGGCTGTCAAGCTGTAGGGAATGAGGCAGTGGGGATTACGCAGAGGGTTCAGTTCTGGATACTAAATAATTGACATTCAGACAGAGGCAACAGGAAGACTGCAGGAGAAAGCAGAGGTAGCAGTGGGGCAAGCATTGCCTGCATCATTTCTCCTGTGCTGGCAGTCAGGTAAGTGTGTCTATGTTTGTAGGAAAATGGGAGTGATGACATATATATTTACATATACAATTAACTAAAGTTATGTTAGTTTTATCAGTTAAATATACATTTGCTATCCCTATTTTTCTAGGTTTTTGTTGGACCCAACCAAAAATTTTAACTCAAACATGGGATCCAAAAGATTGAAAACCTCTGTCTTTGATATTCCACTCTCAGAACTGTTTTTATTACATGTGCCAAGTTTGTGTGTTTGAAACTTTGTTTTACATTGGGCAAAGTGGACCTAGGAAGGATGATGCATCCGATTCAAAATATGAAGCAAGACTAATCTCCAACAGCTTAGAGCTGGTTCAAAAAGTCTTATTGAAAATGGCTGTGCAGGAACATTTGCCCCTACAAATGGACCCTCTCCACCCCTTCATCTAGTTTTAATAACCTCTCCTTGCAAATTTAAATTCTCTTTTTGCCCTGCTTCACAAAAGTAATTACACCGATAAACGTAATCTGTATTCCAAACTGAAAGGAATGTCCATCCAACTCTTTCCATTGGCTAGTGCAAACACTGCCATCTTGATCCTGTGGGTTCCATCTTGCTGATTACTATGGTTTTGATGAAGCTGGCTTGAGAATCGTAGTCATAGTCCATGACTAGCTATCATTAGCCAGAGAGATTCCATCCACGCTACATTGCTACGTTAGAGGATCAAAAGCAATCTAAAAGCAGAAATACTCAGGTACTGGGAGGCAATTTACATGATTGGGGAATGGTAAAACAGACTTTAGCATTGTAATGATAGTATACTATCAGCACCTGGAACATTGTGTTTCAAAACACTGTTCATATAAAGTGCGCATGTAGTATGGACACTTGCCCTTCTCTATTCTGCAATTAAATCTGTTCAGAATTGATCTGTGATCTTAAGCTATGCTTCAGTGATTTGCCCATGTTCCTGAATAGTGTAACAATGAACTGCCTCTGCTAAAGTGGGTCAAATCCTGATTCTGCCCAGTTGGTGAAAAAAGAGGCTGTTTTTAAGAAGACTAAAAATCACCTTGTAGAAAAACACAAAAGGGTCTGCAGTCTACTACATCTGGTCTTTACTTGCTAAAATTGTAAAGATGCAGCTTCAGGAGTTAATAGTTAAGCTATGCAATTATGTACCCATTAAGACATTATTACAAGCCCGAGTGCTGCATCCAATTGGATAGCTAGCATTTATCTAATATTCAGATATTCAGCCCTCCCTTTTAATGTTTTAGCTATTAGGATGCTTTTCCTGTAGTTTGCAATATGTGGCTTCTTTGTGGTAAAGTTATAGTTAAGATATAGTCAAACTGGGCAAGACTCAAAATCATGACAAATATATCAAGGTCTCGGAGTATAGTAAGTATGCTAGGTGTAATAGCCCAATTGTTTAGCTCCCCTATGATGAGTGTGCTGTGTTTGCATAGTTATTGTTACAAGCATTTCATAAGTGTCAAAGGCTTTTATTGACAATTACATTAGGTTTATGCAAACAGTCAATATTTGCAGTGTTGACCCTTCTTTTTGAAGACCTCTGCAATTCACCCTGGAATGCTGTCAATCAACTTCTGGGCCACATACTGAATGATGGCCACCCACTCTTGCCTAATCAATGCTTGGAGTTTGTCAGAATTTGTGTTTTTTTGTTTGTCCACCCGCCTCTTGAGGATTGACCACACGTTCTCAATGAGATTAAGGTCTGGGGAGTTTCCT
The DNA here is from genome assembly GCF_038048845.1 of Mixophyes fleayi. Lineage (NCBI taxonomy): Eukaryota > Metazoa > Chordata > Amphibia > Anura > Limnodynastidae > Mixophyes > Mixophyes fleayi. The sequence continues at coordinate 72,630,835 of NC_134406.1, forward strand.
GGCCATGGACCCAAAATTTTGATGTTTTAATCCCCGAGCCACTTAGTTATCACTTTTGCCTTATGGCAAGGTGCTCCATTATGTTGGAAAATGCATTGTTCGTTCGGATGCACTCACACTTGCCTGCTGCCATTCCTGAGCAAGCGCTACACTGGTGGTGCCCCAATCCCGCAGCTGTATCAACTTTACGAGATGGTTCTGGTGCTTTCTGGACATTCTTGGTTGCCCTGAAGCCTTCTTCACAACAATTAAACCTCTCTCCTTGAAGTTCTTGATGATCCAATAAATAGTTGCTGTAGGTGCAATCTAACGAGCAGCAATATCCTTGCCTGTGAAGCCCTTTTTTTGCAAAGCAATGATGACTGTTTGTGTTTCCTTGTCGATGACCATGGTTAACAGAGGAAGAACGATGATTTCAAGCACTACTCTCCTTTTAAAGCTTCCAGTCTGTTATTTTAACTCATTCAGCATGACAGAGTGATCTCCAGCCTTGTCATCGTCAACACTCTCACCTGTGTTAACGAGAGAATCACTGACCTGATGTCAGCTGGTCCTTTTGCGGCAAGGCTGAAATGCAGTGGAAATGTTGTATTTGGGATAAAGTTCATTGTCATGGCAAAGAGGGACTTTGAAAATAATTACAATTCATCTGATCCCTCTTCATTACATTCTGGAGTATATGCAAATTGCCATCATAAAAACTGAAACAGCAGACTTTGTGAAAAATAATATTTGTGTCATTCTCAAAACTTGTGGCCATGACTGTACAAGATTGGATTCCAATCAGGAGTCATATGCAAATTCCTTATTTGAACTGCAATTTATACTAAATATGACTCTGATGTATTTTCTTTACCTCCATATGTTAGGTCATACCTGCCTTATCTTGCTTTACCTAAGCCCAAAATTAAGACAATTACTCTCTCATTAAACTTGGATTGGAACAACCAATTAAATATTATGCTACGTAGAGGTCATTTCTAAGTCAACTTCTCTTTATTTTATTTTAAGCATAGAAAATGTCACAGTGAAGATATAAGTTTTATGGATATTTAGGAAACATAGTTAGCTCCTCGTTTCTGAATTATGATAGCTACTATTACGAACAAATACAAAAATGTTTGCACTTTTCTTTTCTTTTTGCAATATTAAAACAGTTTGGGCCTTAATTAGAGTAGAACACAATTTTGCTTCTTCTTGCTTTCTGTCTTTAAACAATTCTAGATGAATCCAATGGTAAAAAAGGAAATACAAAATAACCTTAAAACCATGCAGGCATAGCTGCAAGTGAGTGGTGTTGTGAAGTGAATGAATGAGATGAGATCTGTAACTAACTCAGGCTATGAACTTTGGTGCTGGTTTCAACTTGGCAAAGGGGGTGGCATTTTTTGTAAAATATATTGATTCATTTTAGATTTTTTTTAATACTTGTAAGGACGCATATTGATAGTCATCCTCATTAGCACATATCTTTACACCACCAAACATAAAGGGTCACATCCAATTATGAATCAGGCCCATAGTTTTCATAGAAAAGTGGTGAACAATGGCTGTTATGCTGGGCACAGTTCCATATGGAGTGTATGCCAGACACAATATTGTACTGATGGGTATAGTACTATTGCATGACGCCCAACAATCCAGATATAAACGAGACAGTCTCAATAGGAGGGGCCTTTCAAGGACCAGGACTTTTGTCTCATTTTGATGACATTTTAAGGGGTGTGGCCCAGTAATGGATGCTCCATCAATGTTGCATGTATCAGTGCCAATTGGGTTCAGCATGAAGTTGTGTTTTTAGGGGATTTGAAGTGGTCTGAGGCTGGCTCAGCCTTTTGGAAGCACTAGGTATGTATAATGTGATGTGGCCATGCCCTGGTGTAGTGTGTTCACACCCCCTTCTCTCTGATCCACTGTTCCAATTAGAATCATCTAAAAGTTGTCAAGTATACTATTGGGAGCATAAACCTGCAATGCAGAGTTTAGACCTGTATATAGGGTGAACGGTGATATGTGGTAGACATTATCAAGGTAATCTGCCTATAGCTGTATTTGGTTGGCATAGCTCTGCCATTGATTTTCTTTACTATTTTGCAATACCACACTTGGTATTTACTTTTTTTATTTACTATGCACTGTACATTAAGTAAATCTTGTTTTCACTCTGCAGTGGAATTACCACTACTTCAGGGGGTGAAGTTACTATGTGGCCGGGAGTTAAGGTGAGACCTGTAGCCGTCACAATGCCTGCTACGATGGTAGTTCTGGCAGTGCCTGTACCCACTGTCATCTGAGAACAAGCACGGTGTAACCAAAACAGGGTTTGACTGCATGCGCAGGCCCTACGCACATGCTCAGAAGAGGACAACAGCCCCATACTACTGTTGGGCCAACCTCATATCGTGCTATGGGGCCTGGTGACATATTATTCCATTACTGTTTTTACCTTACTAACTATGGTAAGTATTTATTTTTTCACATTTCCTGGTGCGCTTTGTATAGCCTTTCTCAACATACCACAATTTAATTTTTTCCCAATTCTGTGCCACCCCATGTTGTCTTGCCCTCCATATGTAAGAAGTTGGTCAGAATTGTTTAAAGCAATTTAACAATATACATTTTTCCACCAAAGCATACTTCAATAGTTAAAAAAAACCATGTACAAGAAGCAGAAACTAACCAATGTATGACATTTGCATTAGACATTCAAAAATTCCAGGCTTAAACACAAAGAAATAGGAAGGAATCTTTTACACAATAGGCTTTCTTCTGACTTCCTTTGTAAGTTATCCTGTCAATTCTGGAAAGTTTGTGAGTTTTGGCATCCAATACTCAACTTAGAAAGATTGCTTTATGTTTAAAAACACCAGGGTGTATTTTTTTCCTAGCTTACAACTATAACCAGTCAATGACATCTAATGTACACCTTGAAACACAAAGTAATAACACATCTCTGAAGGTCTATACCACCTGGATTTACATTTGATTCATAGTGCATTTGTCTTTACAATGCACTTGATCCTAGTAGAATAAAGATATTTTCAGCTGGTACAAGCAGAGTTAGAAGATAAATGCAGAAATGAAGCTCCCCATTTTGCTATTTGCAGATGCAACTATTCCACTGGGTGCCTTGAGTTTCTTTATAGAATATTATCCCGTGCAAAATTGCATTTTGAAAAGTCATTTTTAACAAGTTCTTATAAAGAAATGCTAAAAATAACAAATGTAATAAGTTTACACTATTTATGACTTTCTAGGCAGATTTTTTTTTTTTTTATCTCTGAATGGGTTATCTGTGTTTTTACCTTAAGATATTGCCCCACTAGGATTGTGTGTGGGGGGGGGGTCAATTACCAAGGGCTTAAAGCAGAAGGGGGTGCAGGGAAACTAATATTTTACTTTCATTTGGTTACAGTTGATTGCTAAGGGGTGTCAGTTTTTCGTCTTATCCCCGTTAGCTAAACCTTCCAGTATTGGCTCTGCTAGAGGAAGAACTCTATAAACGTCAAAAGAACCCTGTTGGTAACAGCCCTGACCCTAATGATTGGTTGTCCAATGATACAGGCCATCCCACAGATAGATCCCTTTCTTTTTGGCACTTTGAAATCCCTGACTGTGGGCAGCTCCTTGCCATAGGGATTGCATACACTACATAAAGGGAAGGTAGGGATTCAGCACAATGCATGACATACCTACTCCTGCTTTTTCTCTTTACTATTGTTTAAATGCTAGTTGTCTGTCAATGAGAGAAGCTACATATCATCTGATCATTAAATCCCATACATTAGTAGTAATCACACAAGATTAATGTATGGCTTTTCTCCACAGATACGCAGGGCTCCATGTAGGGTTGGACGTAATTTACACATACAGGTAATAAAGGTACATGTACTATGGTACTCGGAATAGTACGTAAATTGTGTAAATTTCATGGGATTCGCTTAAAACATATCCTCTGTTACTATCGTTTGATGCACTTTAAGCTTATCAGTCACCATTGCCCTGTTAGGCCGATAGATAAATAAATATTTTTTAAAAAAAAAATCAAGGTGCCCCCTCCCCCCCCATAACTGCTTAGCCAGCACTAGTACTGCCAGCCTAGGCTAGCAATATCGCTGGGACAAAAAGTATGGGATCCTAATTTACTAGTATCAGCATTAGGCTTTGCCAACCAGATCTAGTGGCACTACAGTAGGAAAAGGCACAGTGTGCAGTCCCCCTGGCCTAATGCCAAACCAACCCTAAGCCGGTTAACATGGGGCTGGATTTCCTAGGGACATCAGGCCTGCAAAAAAATGTGCCCCCCCTCTCCCTAGGTATAAAAAGCCCCATGCTGAGAAGCACTAGGGCTCCTCCCACACCCCTGGTGCGGTAGGTGTGGAGTAATAGTTTAAAAGTAGATGGAATTTTTTTTTCGCCCATGGTTCACTACAGGTCCCAGCATGCCCAGGCTGCCATTAAGTGTTTGGTCATGCTGGCATTTGTAGTACTTCAAGTGCCAGCATGACCATGGCTGCCAGGTCATGCTGGCAATTGGGGAACAAGAAGTACATTCTTCATTCTTACTTTAGGTATAAACCTCATTGATGGGATTTACATGAAAGTGAAATTATTGCAGATAAATGTAAAAATTATATAAAGCATTCACGACTTGATTTATTGTAAACTCACACTAATGATTTTAGTACAAACAGCTGGAGGGGTGAAGATGCAATCAGCCAATCAGAAGTAGCTAGATAGTGCTGCTGATTGTTTTCATCATTATTGTATATCTTTGCTAGATTTCTCTAACATAGGCATAACTGTGTATGTATTCATGTTTACTTGTGTCACAATTAAATGAACACTCTCTTCCTGTACTTGGCCTATGACTGTTCCACCTCTTGTAAATCACAATAGACAGAATTCTACATACAGTCTTATGCGTGCGCATTTTTTGTTGTCCATGTGCAGTACAAAAATGTATATTTTGCAGAAAAGAAGATTTCTGCCTCTGTTTTTGGTAGACCAGGCATATGCGGTGGTCTTGTCAATACAGATGTGGAGGTCAGGCGCAGGCAGAAAATGGCATATTCACAGCCCACTGAAGATAATGATTCTGCATAATAAAATTATTTAATATACTCTGCTTAAGCACATCAAATGCCTAAATAAATAAACAATATAAATGAACTATAAAATTGTATAAATGTCATACACTATCAGCATTTCATTACTTTGAGTCACATGAAATAATAGCATTTCTGAACTTGTAAACACAAGAAATATATATATATATATATATATATATATATATATATATATATATATATATATTCATATATTCTTTTTAGTTTAAAGTTCCAGGGTACATGTACCACAATACACTTCAGTCATGCGCTACAAATCATAATACAATGTCAGAGCTTGTCCTTGAGAAACCATTCACTCATACATATGAGGTGCTCAAAGTTAATTTTAGTTACTGTATCTGTTTGCATTTCCCTATTCCCATTTTAACTTCTTAGTGTTACAGTGTGATAATTCATCATCCTGGAAAAATGTTCACATGAAAAGTAACTAACTCTCATGACTGCCTTTTTTCTTTTCTATTCAGGTATATGACCTTGCATCCAAAATTCTTTGGGACTTTAGACTTTCTGACAGGATTTGATAAAGGAGAAGTCAATTGTGGTAATTGCCTGAGGCCACATAATGCTTTATGTCCCAGGTAGTAATTAGCAACTTGTATCAATAAACCAAAAAATATGTATTTAAACTTAGTTCTCTGTGTTTTGCAATGTGTACCCAGCAACCTTATTAGCAAGAAGTGGCAGCATGACAAGGCTCTACTTTGTTGAATATAGTTTTGAGATAAAGTTTATTTAAGTCCTACAGTACGTTATTTCAAGGGTCTTAAATCTTAATGATCAGGGGGTAAATGTATTAATGTCCGGATTCTTCAACTCCGGCGTGTTCAGCGTCTTCGGTGATTAAATTTAAAGCGGCGCTGCCTTGTAAAGGTAAGTTTCCCTTTACAAGGCAGCGCCGCTTTAAAGTTAATCGCCGAAGACGCTGAACACTCCGGAGTTGAAGAATCCGGACATTAATACATTTACCCCCAGATGTACTTTACAGGCTGGTGATCCAACAATTTATTTCTTATATAAATAGGGATTTTTTTATGATTTTGACAGAGATAGTTTTAGTAGTGGAGAGAGATGGTTTGACTACAGGGGTTGATGGGAGGTACCCACATGTTTTTTAATTTCACATTATTTGGTTAAGCAACCCTCGATTTCTGGATATGGGGTTACTAAAATTAACTTTAAAAATATATCAGCTTTATCATTTCTATCCTGGAAACTCGTGTAGCAGTTATCCGGTTCTCCTCACAGTAACTGTAAATAGGTTACTGGCTCCTATTGGCTGGGCAAGATACAATGTTCTAACGCCAGCCAATGGCATATGGACAGATTTGTAATGCACTATTGATTTATTATGGGTTTTTTTCTCTCACAGACACCTTTATGGACCCAGTTTCTAAGTTGTAAGATAAAAGGTATGGACTAATATTCTACTTCCCTGTGGTCTTTGGAAACTCCTCATGGTAGGTGTCTGAAGATTTTTAATCTGTGTCAATTTATGTGGAGCGTCGTCAGATTTGAGACACCATTTTTTCCTTGTGGCAAAAGTAGGGTGGGGATCTGAAGCATACTGCTTGATCGTCACTGGAATCGCAAGCTTAAGTAGGTGGCAGTAAAAATAAAATAAATCTTAAGAGGGGATGGAAAATAATAAATTTTCTGTGAAAAGCTTATTTCAGGCTATGCAATGTGGGAGTCATAAATATTCAAACAAGTGATATGAAGTTATTTCTGATCTACTTCTGGGTCTAATGGAATGTCTTTTGACTGTTGAATCAGCAACCCAGGCCAGAAATAATGAAGAGGATGGATAAAAGAACATGAAACCATCAATCTCTTTGACTCATTGACTAGGATATCAAATTTGGGCTTTCCAAATTAGGACTATCTAACTTATTATAGTCATAATAAATTTAAACACATTTATGACAGGTATAATACTTGTGTAATATGCACTTGCAACTAGAACAATTATAGATAATTGTTTTCCAGATTCTTATTTATATTTGTGTTACATATATAAAGTAATATAATGTGAGCTTTGAATGCATTCCAGCAATGTTTGACGGGTATAGAGTTTGAACTGCTGCAAAGGAAGAATGTAAACAGCACATATGATCTTAAGAGAGGCTAACCATTGCCTAACACAGAAGTCCATGGAATTCTTTTTATCTAGTTTGAGTGATCTATTTTTCCCTTATTTGCAGATCAGTACAACTGTCTTGAATTGTATGTCTAAAACTATTGGACACTCATTTAGCTTTTTAGCAGAGTATTTTAGTCAGTTTTTAATTAATAATGTCTATTATAATATAATAATCTATTTCAAAGTATGGAAGATCATCATTTTAATGTTCGTGTAATAATAATAATAATAATAATAATAATAATAATAATAATAATATTATTTCTGTTCTTTTTCCCCCGTATGTTTTACACTAATATGATGTTTTGCCGTACTATGAAATAGACTGCACTATGTTTTTCTTTTCTTTTTTATTCTTTTATGATTTATACAGATTTAAGAATGAAGAATGATAGAGATTCCAAACTACATTAGACCTAAGTCTCAACTAACATCAAGTACTCAATAATAATATCTATATCATTTGGGTAATACATTAGCGTGGAATGTTTTTTCCAGGACAGTATTGTGTTCAGGGGCTAACAGAAGGTGCAGTAGTTGATTGGCCACAGGTTACTTCCCCTTCTATATACATTGGCTCTTGGTCCTTTTGTGTGGCGGACCCCTTGACCTGATTTGTGTGGACCCATCATTGTGAGTCCATAGAGGGCGCTGTTTCTCTGACGACAGATTAAGCACCTCTCATTCAGTAATTGATGATATGCTTGGTTTAGTAGATTCCAGGCCAGTGGGCCATGCACTCGTTTGGTTTAGTATTAGGGCTAGATTTACTAAACTGCGGGTTTGAAAAAGTGGAGGTGTTGCCTATAGCAACCAATCAGATTCTAGCTGTCATTTTGCAGGAGGTACTAAATAAATGAGAACTAGAATCTGATTGGTTGCTATGGGCAACATCTCCACTTTTTCAAACCCGCAGTTTAGTAAATATACCCCTTAGTCTGTTTAGCTGAACTCGCATTTTGCTTCATCTGCCACTCTTTCAATTATAATTTAAACTGTGACATTTTTCCCAAATTGCTGTGTGTTTATATCATTATTAGAAGTAATAAGTTTAATGTGTTTTAAGAGGATTATTGTGGAAAGAAGCATCAACATTATGCAGTTTGTCGACTTCCTTTGCACTTGGATGTTATATCACTTAAAACAGTAATAGCTAAAGGATCCTTCAATGTTCTGCACCACATTCTTCCTTATTTTTATATATACACTAAACTTGCTTTCATTTCCATTCTGTAATAGAAAGCCATCTGCGGAAATCAATCCACTTCAAGTTAAGGTTTAAACACATTCTTGTCAAAATTGGCTAAAGGGTGGCAGTCATCGGTCTCAAAATTAATCATTAAACATTTCAGTTTCACTTTAGCAATGGGAAAAATGCACCTTTAAGCAATTCTAGCAAATTGAACATTCTCACATTTTCTAGCAGAATATCATCAGATTTAGCAGCTGACAGAAAATAGTGTGTCAAATAGTATTCATCTATCCTACATGATAAAATATAGCAGTTTCTGCATATGAGGAAGAAAAGTAATCAATCAACACTGAAAACAGATGGCTCGTGAGTTTCTCACAGACATCCTTCTTTATAGCTTAGCACAATTCATAATATGACTACATATCAAAGATACCTAACTGGATAATATTAAAGGTAGTATTTGGTTTCTCATAAGGAATGCAAATAAATTATACTGCTGTCTGCTTTAGTGTTAACTGGTATCTTGAAAACATATGCGTGGCCAACGTTAGCATTAGTCATAGTAAGCCTGTGACTAGTGGTGGCAGAGGCTAAGTGGTAGCTCTGTCCTTGAGCATTGAGAGTGTGGTGCTCTTATCTGGTATCCTCTGTAGGACACTACCTCTTTCTTTTCTGGGGAGAGAGGGAGTTGCAAACACCGATGTAAAGAGATGTGAGATTCAACACATGAAACAATAATTGGACACTTAAGGCAGTGCCATTGATTGCAGGGTTACAGGAAAGTGGATAGGAGTAGGAAGGAGTAGGATGAGGTCCTATTTAACAATGTACTCTTAAATAATTATGATAATTGTACTACATCAACAACAAAACATATTTCCCTTATATTACTAATCCTAACTAATCATGCACACTATTATAAATACAATTAACAATAATTTAATTCATCCTATAGATTATGTATTTCCACCATTTTTATTATACCTTCATTACAGAATATTATTAATACTAATTGTAGTCCCAATCTGCTCATATTCTCTATTTGCAATTATGAATCTTAGATTTGTAATTGTAGGTTTGTTAATCACTAGTGGGTATATTCACTAAACTGCAGGTTTGAAAAAGTGGAGATGTTGCTATAGTAACCAATCACATTCTAGCTGTCATTTTGTAAAATGTACTAAATAAATGACAGCTAAAATCTGATATGTTGCTGTAGGCAACATCTCCTCTTTTTCAAACCCGCAGTTTAGTAAATAAACCCCTTAGTGTTCCAGTTTCTGGGCTGAATTAGAGTTTATGTAAACCACAGAGTTCATTGGTAGTGTTAGGTTCGGATAAAATTGATAGGTCTTGTTGTAAATGTAAGAGCAGTCTTATTCATTTGGCCAGGATTTACACACAGGATGGGAATGTTTCAATGTACTTCGGTTTACTTATTTTTTAGTGTAAGGTACCTATCTGTTTGAAAATTGTAGAATCTCTGGATGCTCCCTGGAATCCTGGCACTGTTATGATAAGTCTCTTCCTTCTAGGTGACTGCTACAGAAGTCTCCTTTCTTTGTCCCTGCTCTGCTGTAATCTACTCGCTATGCTAGAAAATTTTCTTGTATCTCCCTAATAATTTAAATTGCATCCCTATCTCCTGTGGTTTCTGCTTTTCTTGCATACTGCACTGGATCCCATCTACTTTTTACATCAGACATCCCTTAATGTTGCTGTCACTCTTCTCTATGTCTGTTGCCTTATCTTTACTTGTCTCACTTACCCTAATTATCACCATAGAACGGTAACCTCCCTCTATTGTAAGTTTTTCTGCTTTGTCTTTGCGTCATTTCTTAATCAGTTTATCTCCTACACACTCCAGTGCTCAAATTAGGGCGGTATACATCATTATGCCATACAGCTTTCTGCCACTAACGTAGGTGCCAGCTTTGTAGATGCTGGAGGATGCACAGGTCAGCACTTTTCGATTGACTCTATTTCTAATGCAAATCCCCATGCCTGGTACTCCTTTCTATTCACATTAAGAATTATATACCACAGTAGGCAGGCAGTTATTCTATTGAACATATAGAGCACACGTTTTATTTCCAGGTGCAGTATATGATGACATCAAAGATTCTGCTGTGAGAGGGGTGGAATTAAAATAAACAAAACAGCGTCCCTCTTCCACTGGTACCACTGAAAATGCTCTCTCATGCAAAGGGCAATGAGGCCTGGCACGTGTGAAATAAACTAAGAAAAACAGGTAGCCAGTTGGCATAGACAAGATAGCATGGAGGAGCAAAAAGCAGTAAGAGATACTTTGGGGATCACAAGAGATAAGAGGTTGGATAAAACAACACTGGGGACCAATGTAACAGGCAACAAGGAAGACATAAGAAAAACTAGGAGCACATTGGTCATGGAATAAATGTAAATTTAGTAGTTGGCAGAGGACTAGGGGAAAAATTGTGGAGACAAATGGACAGACAGGCAAGAGGGCTGGGGAGATGAGGACTCCTCATGTGATCGGAATCTAAACCACTACCAATGATATTAATACTAATCAGTACCAGCCTGATCCAGGGACTGAATTGCTCTAACACACATACTTGTACTTAGCTCCTTCCTTCATATGTTTTTACTATTCACAGTCTCTCATATAAACAGCAGTGCCAAAGTTATTTATATATTTAAAAGCTATTTCCACAGGTGGCAACACATATGTTAACTTTTTTGGCAAATGAAAATTAAATAATAATCAACTGATACAACTTTAACTTTGGTGTGGAAAAGTTCAATTAAGTGGCTGTGAAAGATTTACTTAAGTAATAAGATTTATTTAAGAGGTAGATGAATTGTGCCGGGTAATTGTACTATATTCTGCTCTTTGACACAACCAGCAAGCTCCAATTGTGTAAATCCAACCCTAGTTATATCTTACCTTGAGACAGAACAATATGAAAATCTATTGTACTAGTAAAATCATACCCATCTATTTTGGCACTGTATGCTGCAAAATTAATAATTGAATGTTTAAGCAAAACAGTTAAATTTTGAGTGTGGTGTTTCGTTTTTTCTTACCTTGGCGTTTTCTTTGAAGTCTTCAGGCTGTGTTGATGTTGTTTGTGCTAAGTTATTTCTTTTTTCATATTTGTCAATCTCAGTGTCTCTGTTTGGGAAGAGAAGGGGGAAGGGGTGAGGTAAAAGAGGGTTAAGCGGATAATTAAACAGTATACATTACTGGTGCTACTTTTTAGGTAGCTGATGTTTATAGTTCTTTCAAGATTTTTCCAGTTATAGCTCTTTTGCATTATATCCCTTTTGGTAGTTTATGCTCTTGGTGTTTATAGCCCTTGTATTTTGTAGTGATTATAGCTCTTGTGTAAGAGAACTTGTGTTTTAAATTTCTTGATTGCCCTGCTTGGTGGATTCTCAGGGGGAGAGTGTGTTCTCTATTGGTGGGTGAGTGGTGGTCAGCGGTGTTCTTAATTGTAGCTTCGCCCGAGCAATTTGAGCAATTTGAGAACTTTGTCATATACATACCACATACACCATAAGTAACCACATGAATGCCACTTACATACACCATCTCCACTTACCATACTTTACAGACATCTTCTCTCCATCCAAATATAACTGTGCATCAAGCTGGTAGCATGCCAGACAGACCCTGAACTACATACGCTTAAGAGTCAAAAGGGCTATTACACAAGAGCTATAATCACTTCAAAATACAAGGGCTATAAACACCAAGAGCATAAACTACCAGATCTATAATCGCTGCGGTATACTGCTATGCAACACAAGAGCAATACCAGAGCTATAATCACCGTAACCCCACAGCGGTCTAGCAATATACCAAAGGGCAAAGGGCTATAACGCAAAATAACTATAACGGGAAAAAGTGCAAAAGAACTATAAACATCAGCTACCTAAATAGTAGCACCAGTAAGGTATACTGCTTAATTATCCGCTTAACCCACAAGAGGCTCAAAACCCTCTTCCACCCCACCCCTTCACTCTTCTTTTTCCAAATAGAGACACCAAGATTGACAAACAAGAAAAAGAAAGAAAGAACTTAGCACAAACAACAACATGGCCTGAAGACTTCAAAGAAAACTACGAAGGAAAGAAAAAACAGAAATTTTAAAAATCCATATCTGCCACCAGTCATACACACACTTATGCCAACGGAAACACCACACCCAAAATGAGTACCTACAGACCCGGAACCACTGTGAACTACATCAGGTAACAAACAAACAAAACATCCAAACACACAAGTGCATATGTCCAGACCCAAGAATCCAAAACAGTTGATTGTGCCATTACAGTAAGAAATTATATATGTGCTGCACTGCACTTGGCAAAATGAATGACCTAAAGTAGGTGACTGCTATAGCATGCCACTGAAAGTTTACATTAGCATTCTATTAGAGGAAAATGTATATATACAGTATATCTGCTATGCATGGTAAAAAAAGAGAAACAGAGAAAATTTTATTTTTACTGCACATGATATGTAAAACAAAATACTATGTATTTCAGATGTATTATACTACTTGAATGACTCCATATAGCCTCACATACCCTTTCATAGCTAACATGCCAACACATGAAGTCTATATAATTTCATATAGCTGTATACAATACGACATAACCAGTACATATGGATATAGTATCACATGCAAATAATATGCCCTCATAACTCCATATTGTAAACGGAACCTCAAGACAGTTATAGGTTTGCAGAGCAATATGGTAGCTTTTGTGGAAAAGTAGAAATTTGCACTGGCAGATTGGAGGCATTGGACAAAGAGAGGTTTCTTGTTGCAAAGTATAGAGTAGGCACACCGCTTAGCACTGATTAGAATCAGTTTGAGTGCAAGACTATAAAAATGTGATATAGCAGTGGAGGGTGTGCAATGGGCTTACCTGGGTATATAGAGGGGGTTCCTCTCAGCTGTAAGGTAGACATTGCGATATGCTGGACTATGTTATTGATCCACAAATCTTTTTTTTATATTTCTTAGATATTTAAAGGATTAAGAGGATCTGGAAATTAAACATATTTATAGGCAGTTGTGGGATTCCTTAGTGCTTCTTAGCCACTATCTCTCACAAACCTGTTTCACAGGAGGTCTTTCTGGAGACTCCTGGAATGCAGATTTGCTGCTCCCAGTAGAAGGCCCCTGGCAGAGGTGACAGGAAAAAATACACTTTTCAAGACCAAGCAGCTTAATTAAGGAGAACGAATGTTGATGGACAATTCTGTGGTTAAAGTGTTGGGGCTAGATTTACTAAACGGCGGGTTTGAAAAAGTGGAGATGTTGCCTATGGCAACCAATCAGATTCTAGCTTTCATTTATTTAGTGCATTCTACAAAATGACAGCTAGAATCTGATTGGTTGCCATCGGCAACATCTCCACTTTTTCAAACCCGCCGTTTAGTAAATATACCCCTTAGAGAGAGTAGAATTGTGGGTTGTAGAAGTGGAGACTTTAGAATAATGGGCAATGTAAGTCATGCTTGTAGGAGTAGAATAATAGAAGAAAAGTTGACTAAAAATCAAGTCAATACAATAGTCAATTACTAAGCAATGCAGAAATGTTATCCAAACTTTGCTTCTTGAAGGATAGATTGAGAGTTCAGGGTATATAAGGGCTGCAATCAGTTGTAGCTTCTCAGCCCAAATTGCTGTTGTAGCAAAAATTCTGAGATGTGCTTGAAATTACGTGTTTCTCTTCAGCCCGATTGCTGTTGACAGTACCACCTACTACCTGTGTGTCATGGATACCTTAGAAAACAGTGCTGTCACATGCCGAGAACTGCCGGTATTGACTACTTACACTCAGAAGAATATCCTGAAAGCTACACCAGATGGAAAAACCGGATATCAGTAATTTTCAGTAATTTCAGTCAAGTGCCGTGCTCCATCTAGGTTCATATAAAGCACAATTTAGGCATAATGGTGATGATGCATAGTTGGCTGCCAAATGTTTGTAAATTATTAAGTTTGCAAAAATAGCATATATCCTATTTCTGTCCATATGCAGAGTCATATACATCCCCTTATCGGCAACATATGCACCTGGTTTAAACCAAGTTATCATCATCAGCATTTATTTGCACCTGTTCTCTAGCAGGTGCAAAAGATACACCTCTTAACAGGCATATATAGTCGTGTTTCTGCAGGCCTGCATGAGCTACATTTGCATGAACACGCCCTTATTGTATTCTGCCTGTGTTTGCATGCCCGCCGATCCGCCGTTCCAGTTGTTATAATTTACTTATCTCTGTTAGTGCCTTTTGACTACAAACAATCTTGGAACAAGGACTGTATACTCCTCTGATTAAAAACACCAATGGATAGATGGGTGGGACTGTGAAGCAGTGAGCACTCCTATAACCATCAATATATCATGATGTCATCGGGAAGGAAGAGGGGGTGTCTGGCCAAAGAGTTTGCCTAGTAATGACCTCTTCTGTATTTAACACTAACTGACCCTGCAATGGGTACTGGATCCGCACGATCACTCTATATTCAACAGCAATACTATTTCTATATGTATTGTTGCTAATATTCTCACTCTCTTGTAAGCTCTCTCTTAACGCATATATTTTCACACTCTCACACATGCTATCTCTCACATATACTCTTTTACACTCTCTCACATGCACGCTCTTTCTCTATCTCTCACAAACATACTATCATGCGCTCTCTCGCTCAGCACAGACATATAGACACATACACTATATGAACAAAAGTGTTCGGACGCATGACCATTACACCAACAGGGACTGTAATGACATTGTATTCAAATACATATACTTTATTATGGAGTTGGTCAACCTTTTGCAGAGATAACAGCTTCCACTTTTCTTGGAAGGCTTTCCACAAGATGTTGGAGTGTTTCTGTGGGAATTTGTGTCCATTCATTCTGTAGAGCATTTATGAGGTCAGGCACTGATGTTGGACGAGAAGGCCTGGTTCACAATCTCCATTTCTATTCATCCCAAAGGTGTTCGATGGGGTTGAGGTCAGGGCTTTGTGCGGGTCAGTCAAGTTCTTCATGCTGAACTCATCAAACCATGTCTTTGTAGTCCTTGCTTTGTGCACTGGGTCACAGTCATGTTAGAATAGAAAAGGGCCTTTCCTAAACTGTTGCCACAAAGTTGGAAGCATAGCATTGTCCAAAATGACTTGGTATGGTGAAGCATTTTTCCTAAAGGTTATTTATACAGGAAACACTAGATGGATATAACTGAATGATCAATGTTAGTGTTACAGCAACTAAAGTCCAAATGTCCCATTTTGCATCTTTCCACCTAATGTATGACGTTTTCCTGTGATTTAGCCAATCTCTTCATAAGAAATGAAATACTATCTACACAGCTGTTGAATGTAAATGCAAACATTAGGATTGTGCAATGTTCTAATGAGCTTCTGTGTGTTTCCTTCCTGGAATGAGTGTACAAGGGTTCAGCTGTGACATATTATCATATATCAAAATTCCCATCTGTTCTCATTCTTGGTTTTGCATCCTCTCCCTTTCATTATCCTCTGGAATGCTTGCTGCTTTGGGCGTATGTCATCAACGATGAAGAAACAAAACTTAATCTAAAGTATAGTTGGAAGAATTAATGCAGTACTTGGTTCACATATGTAATGTCAAATGACTGTAAATTAAATAAACTAACCAAACCTCAACAATTACATTTTCTTGGATCATATATACTTTACAGTGGACTCCATTTGTTGTAATACTTATGGGCACAATCACATTTACATTTTTATGCATTTTACTGAACTCACAAAAACCACATGCAAACATCATGCATAATAATGAACCTTGATTTGAACAATAACTAATCCACACACGCTATTTGGCATTATAGACTTTAGTGGCAATGAATCGCATGAAAATCAGACTGACAGCTAAAGACTTTGAGAGTCCTTGTACTAAGATGGGTTAACCCACTGCGAAGTAGCGTATCATGCATCACCCCCTGTCTGTGTTCTGCAAAATGGTTCAGTAAAATGCTGTTATGAACTGTGGCAGCTTTCTCTTGTTAGTCTAGCGGCTAGATGACTTTAGCCAATCAGATGGGCCTTTGATAAAGTCATTAGTTGCTTTGAGACTCCAACAAAGAAATATAATACAAATTGTACTGCTGGCTACAACAGGACTGCCATCAGCAACTGCTGGGCCCAGTATAAATGAAACAGGCACATGTCCCTCTCCTCCCCCCCCACCCGCGCTTCCAGTGGTGTCATGTGGAGCCATTGAGCAAGTATATTCTATGTTCCTCACTCTGTACTGAAATGTCCCAGGGAGGGGGCATTGTCATCATGTAGGGACACATCAAAGTGGGAAAAAAACAATATAGTTCCTTGACAAACATCATCTGGAAGGAAAATGTTTTCACCTATGTGAAGATAAATGGTTGGTGTGAAGATAACGGGTTTATATGGCCCAATGCTACCCACTTCACGCTGACTGGCCACTTACGGGTGCTTTACTATGCCAGGGAAGTCTACCCAGTATCTTCTAGGGTTCTCAGTCACTCAGGCAGTTAGAAAGTTAAGCAATACATTTATTGTAATAAAAACAATCACTTGATTATTATATACACACAATAAATAAATGCCAGGCAGGTTTACCACATTATCTGTCCCTTACCCCACTAGCTTGAGTTACAGTCACCTGGCTATCCGAACTTGATGACCCATGGATCTGTCGATATATTTCACTGGTAGAGTATGGCAACTCTAAAACCAGCCACCCTGCAGCTTCTAAACCCAGAATGGATATATCCTCCCCCCTGGAGTGGCTCCTTATATCTAGGGTCTAATTTCCACAGTGTTTTCCCCTCCCTGGGCAGACCCCTTGGTATATCCTTCTTAATCACTGGTGGGTGCTGTATCAGGGGGTTGAGGAGGAGTGGAGATGAGCTGTACTTCCATAGAAGGTCCCCTGCTGGGCTCTAAACAAAATGTCTGAACTAGTCATGTTGAGAACAATGGATACTAATTGACCTTCCCCCTCAACTGTATCCTGCAATCTGAGCCCTAAATATAACCCCCCCTGGCTTCACTTTAAGGACAATGAATAACAACCTCTCTGCCACATCATCAATATACAATACACAATATACATATTTACAATGAGCTACAATGTCCCCTTATCCACATGTAATTAGACACTGCAGTGGTATTCTGTTGAGCTGGGGAACAAAAGCAAGGCCTCTAAAAAGTACATGCTATAATCCACATTTGGTGAGAAACGAGGGACAGACTGGTTAGGGTGTTATCAAACTTGTTTTGTCACAGTTGGGTTCTGCTCTTTGTGCCTGGGGCTGGTTTTCACAGTCCCGAAAGTCTGTGAAGGGAGGGTAAGATTGGAGAGCATGAAGAAGAGTTAAGGTGGCAGGGAGGAGGTGAGCAAGATGAGGTAGAAACACAGCCGTTTGTTGGACCATTGAGGAAGATGAGAGACAGAGGACAACAAGGGAGAGGGGAGAACAAGAAACACATGAGAGAGGTTAGGAAACAACATTAGGATGGCTAAAGGATGACACTGTATGTGGACTATGTTGCCTTCTTCTAACTGTTATTGCAGCTATCACAACCTGGTGCTGGTTTGATATCTGGATCCTGGAATGTCAGGGCCTATTTGGAAAATATATCTGTACATGATTTGTGCAATAAGTGGGCACAGTACATAACACAGCCCTCGCAATGTCCACATCACTCATCCCAAAATGCCCCGACATGCCCCTCACTTGCTCAAAAATTACTCCACATGCCCATCAGACATCCCTACGTGCCCCTCAGACCTCCCCAGACCTTTCAGCCAATGTACTGTACATTAACCACTTGTCAGTTCCGGGGCCACCTCTTGGGCCATTTCCATGTTCTCTTCCACTTCCTCATGCTTCTCTTTCTTCATCTTGCTCAAGTTGGAGAGGTACGAGTCACCACACTGCAGACATGTTTTCCACACACACATTTAAAATGCAATTTACAGCACTAGCTACCTTAAATTAAAGGAAACTAAAACATTAAATTTATTGCATTTTTATTTAATATTATATAAATATTAATATTGATATATGACAGGTCACAGGAATGACTGCGCATATTACCTCAGAAATACAAAAAATACAGTCAAATACAATGCCATTTTATGTGCAATACTGTTTGTTTTATAAGTAATCAGCCCAATGATTTTCCAGAAGTCTTTGCCTCTTTCAATGCTAATTATATGATATTGAAGGTCATACAGTATAAGAACTTTGTAAAGGGTCTGTATAGTACTGCAGAGAAAAACTGTTCATAAACATAATTACTTCTAAAGAGAAAAGTACAGTTATGGACATTATACTCCTTATAACTCTTCAACCCCCCAGTCCACTCCAACCCAACACAATTTACTTGCCTTGTTGTTTCTATATCTCCATTCTTCCTCTTATGCTTTCTCCCTTCTCACAAGATGTGTTGGCTCCTAGCTACTTGTAAACTGATAGTGTGCTGCGCAATGATGAGGTCACAGCACGCTCCAAGGTTATCAGTGACTAGGAGCCACCACATCACTGGACGAACTTAATTTCAAGGAGGTGTGGGCAAGGAGGTCATTGCTGGCCCTCTAGTAATTTTGTGCCCCTTACTACCTTACCACATGTATCCCCCTGATGGCGACCATGGTCTACACCAGGGGTCCTCAAACTTTTTAAACAGGGGGCCAGTTCACTGTCCCTCAGACCGTTGGAGGGCCAGACTATAGTAAAAACAAAAACTATGAACAAATTCCTATGCACACTGCATATATCTTATTTTGAAGTGAAGAAACAAAACGGGAACAAACACAATATTTAAAATGAAGTAAAGTTAAATCAACAAATTTACCAGTATTTCAATGGGAACTATGGGCCTGCTTTTGGCTAATGAGATGGTCAATGTCTGGTTCCAATGTATGTGTGCCCAGGGTGTCTGTACCAGTGTATGTGTGCCTAGTGTGTGTACCAGTGTATCTGTGCCCAGTGTCAGCATGCAAAGTGTCCATACCTGTGTATCTGTGCCCAGTGTCAGTGTGCCAAGTGTCTGTACCTGTGCATGTGTGCCCAGTTTGTGTACCAGTGTAAGTGTGCCTAGTGTGTCTGTACAAGTGTATGCGTGCCTGGTGTGTGTACCAGTGTATGTGTGCCCAGTGTCAGCGTGCCAAGTGTCTGTACTTTTGTATGTGTGCCCAGTGTCATCGTGCCAAGTGTCTGTACCAGTGTATCTGTGCCCAGTGTCAGTGTGCCAAGTTTCTGTACCTGTGTATGTGTGCCCAGTGTGTGTACCAGTGTAAGTGTGCCCAGTGTGTCTGTACAAGTGTATGCGTGCCTATTGTGTCTGTACAAGTGTATGCGTGCCCAGGATGCCTGTCCCAGTGTATGTACCAGTATATGTGTACCAGTATATGTGTGCCCAGTGTAAGTGTGCCCAGTAATGTATATATCAGTGTATGTGTGTCCCTGTATTTCTTGAAAATTACTCACCTTAAGATTCCTACCTGTTGTACAGGACGGCAGGGCGCAGCCACAGGTCAGAAGAAGTGGGCCCCACCGCGGAGTTTGAACAGTAGTGGCCATCAGACATGAGGTAGAGGCTGTGCACTGTATCAATAGACTGCACAGTCCCCACTTTGAAAAGGAAGCAAGGAGAGACTAGGGTGCGCTGCACATTCATTCATTCATTACTTAGGCAGACTCCGCGCCCATCCTCCCGCGTAGTACACCCGCACCAAGCACTGACGTGCGCGGTGCGTGTACTTGGGGAAAAAAATGCCTGATACTGCCTCTTGGCGGCGCTGCAGGGTACCCCTCCCTCCCCCTTGCGCCGACTGCCAGCACACACGCCGAGTGTATTTGAAAAAAAAATCCGGCGCTGCTGACAGGTGAGATGATGCGGGCGGCGGGGGGCCCTTGGAGAGAGGGGGGCCGGGAGCACGTGCCCCCTGTGCCCCCCCTTAATCCGGCCATGCCGGCGGGCCATATAAATGTCCTCAGGGGGCCGCATGTGGCCCGCAGGCCGTAGTTTGAGGACCCCTGCTCTACACCATGGAAACTAGCTATGTCATTTTAAGTTGGAAAACATTATTTTGGGTTTGGGAGGTAAAATAATTTACATTGCACATACTAAACGTGCCTATTCTCCATCTGTCGCTTCCTTGGTGCACTGCATCTAGTTGCCTACTTATGGTATCATTCACAGGTGCCTCATTTGGGGCATACCGCCTATAGTAGTCCAAGTCTGACAAGCAGTCACTACCATATATAATTTCAGTTTATTTAGCGCATATAAGCATCCACACTGTGACTTTTGTTTTGCTTACCTTTGCTTTGTATTTGAACCTTGTCTGGACTCTGTTAACCTGTTGACCTACTTTTTCAGACTGTATAGTGTTGGTGCTGGTTTTGATCTTGGACTGCCTGAATTAAACCTGTGGCTATATGACTGTGGCAAACAAGTACCTGAGAGCCTGCTTGATCTTTGGGGGTGGTGTAAGTGAAAACCATGAAAGTGGGGCATCAACTGATCATGAACGGGTTCTTATGGATCAGACAAGACAGTATTAAGGCTAAATATTAAGAGGAAATATTTTGATGCAAATTTTTAATACATGAAAAGTGATAATGCAGCCTGGAACACAAACAGGAGGACAGTGCAACATTCTCAATATAACATGCAAAGACAAATGTACATTAGTACTACATATTGATGAGTTTTTAATGCCTAAATTTCTTTTACTTGCAAATTGTAAAAAACTAAACTTCGGACATGTGTACATGGCTCTTTTCATTTCCATCTCTCCTCCACTCTGGGTTTTCACAGAACACATATGTATTCTCCCATGTAGATTATTTCTCTCTATGCAGTAATATCATTATTCACATATTTTTCAATCAATTACATGGAAATGTCATGCACACATAATAAACTGGCCACCCAGTATTTGTTGGAAATTTACCAAAACATTTTTAATTAAAATAATAACAATAAAAAAAAATCACAGAATTTCAAACTGCAGCGGATTGTGTAGAATCTTTTTCGGCCAAGCCAAAGTCAGTAGTGGCCTGCAAGACTACACTCTACCTCAGCACAACAGATAGCTGAGTGAGATGCAGCCTAATAGCCTGACTGGCATATATTATAACTCAAACATGGTTTACATACCATGTTCTGACCCATAATCCTGCTTACTGCTAAATTAAACATTACCTCTACTGTTCATCTTCTTACTGGGTGCGTCGGTATCTACTGTTTAGTTCATTAAGAACAAGTAACCTTCTTGGACTCTCTCAGGGGTATTATCCCCAATGTAAAAGTTATGCCACCCCACAGGCTCATCACCTGTAATCCAGGGGTGAGTGAGGGCCCTTGGGAATGATTCACTACAGTGATCTGTCAAATTAATCTAAGATCCACTGAAGACAACATTATATATTTACTATACAGTATTATCTACCCTAATGCAATCCACCACTCCGACTACATACCCTTAGTTCTGGTGCCTGCAGGGAATGACTGAAGAAGCGGTAGACCACCTACTGCACTCATTACATGAAGAGTGCCTACCTAAATATCACTTTTCGAGTCTACAGATCCTCTAGAGATAATATTATGTGGCTGCAGCCTGTAGGCCTAATAATATGCTTTGCAGTTTCCCTTCAATAATATACTAGCTCCAGATATTAACATATTCTAACTTTTTGCAGTGATCTGACACACTGCGACCTTTTGTACACGCTGATTACGCGCTGCAACTTTGGAATATTAGAGTTTGGATATTCTGTTTATCAGCTGCTCCCTATATTAATTACGCAGTCACCTCAAAGGGAAAACCAGATTTCAAATTATATTAATTTATCAAATATCAATACGCCTGTTAATAATCTGGTGAGGTCATTTTGAATCTCTTGCATTTATGTTTGTTTGTTGCATATACATATGGTATCTGAGTGTTTATATGAAATATTACTTAATGTACATTGTATTTAATATTACATTGTATTTAATATTTCACTT
Organism: Mixophyes fleayi; assembly: GCF_038048845.1. Taxonomy (NCBI): domain Eukaryota; kingdom Metazoa; phylum Chordata; class Amphibia; order Anura; family Limnodynastidae; genus Mixophyes; species Mixophyes fleayi. The sequence continues at coordinate 72,653,365 of NC_134406.1, forward strand.
ATTCTGCTCAGCTATTAACCGTGACATCTATAAAATTACCCAGTGAACATACCCAGTGAAAATTTCAAATTTGACACTGGTCTCTGTAACACTAATTTATCTATAGGTGTTTGTAACATTTGTATTATTTCCTCTGATTACCTGAAATATACATTGCTGAATATAGGACATCTACTACATATCTATTTGAACATCTACCTCAAGTAATTTTGGTGGACCAATCTCTCTATTATTACAACTAATGATGCATACAGCTAATGCTAATTTATTTCTGTAAAACAATTTTGACTTTGTTGTACATAGAGCATGTAGATGTATGCTGTATGTGTTTGATGGAAGTGACATCACTGCCATCCACTTACCAACCAGGAAGTTCTGGCTGACAGGAGATACCTGGCAGCCATTTTCATTTCTCAGTATATACTACATACTAAAGACATGTTTTTACAACTCTCCAGCCTCTTCATCTGGATTTGAACGCAGACAGTTCTACATGATGTCAAAAGGTTGGCTGCAGTGGTACCAGGTCTCCGATGCATAGATCCACTTGTTTTTGACGACATCGCGGACGCATGGCTCAAATTCAAGAAGGAATGGTGTGTATATTGCTGTACTGGGCTCTCACACAAATCAAAAAAGGTACAGGCATACACCCTGCTCAATTTAGCTGGAGGATCCAGACACACTAATAAAAAAAATTTGATGAGATATGCTTACCAGTGAAAAAAATGTCATAATGGACAGACATGCATTTAACACTGTTGTGCAGAGCCCCTCTGAAAGCATCAAGTCATATGCTGCCAGATTGAAACTATTAGCAAAGAAATGTGAATGTGGTGACCTATCAAGTGAGCTTATCAGGGGCAGAATTGTGTGTTGGACTTATGATCATCATCATCATTTATTTATATAGCGCCAACATATTCCATAGCACTTTAAAATTGGGGACAAATACAGTAAGAAACAAACTGGGTAAAACAGACAAAGAGGTGAGAAGGGCCTGCTCGCAAGCTTACAATCTATGGGACAATGGGAGTTTGATACATGAGGTTAAGTCTACATTTTGCATTTCGGTCCAGCCAGACTGCAAAGGTAAAAGTGATTTGTAAGCTAAATGATCCCGTCAAACAACAATGTTGGTCAGGGGGTAGTTGTCTTGTGTGAAATTGTGTAACCATTTTCAGTTCTCACTATATACCACATAGTAAATAAATGTTTTCACAGCTCTCCAGCCTCTTCTTGATTTGAACTCAGTGAAGACAGTTCTACAGAACAAAAAAAAAATTGTTTAGGTGAGATTGGTGACTCAATTTCTAGCTGCTACACTTTCCAGATTATGAACAAATCTCTGGAAAAATCTCAAATAAAATGGATAAAAACAAAGCATTGCCAAACCACACTCATACAGAAACTTCATGCTCTCCTCTTAAATACCTGATGATTCACAATAACCTCCTTCATAGGAAAGTGCCATTTTGTTGTCAGTGGATGAAACCTCATTATCAAAAATGGGTGGTATCCAGTTATCCATGAACAATGTCATTTAGAATCCAATAAGAAACATACATGGATTAGAATTAAGGATCAGGGACAGTAAACACAATATATTAGGACTTAAAAATACCATTGAGCTACAAAACTGTGAGGACACCAGGGTTGGAACCATAGTTCTCTAGGTACCCAGCCCTCTAGGTTCACAGATCACACAGGTAAGGAGGAAAGAAAGAGATAATAATCTCTTTATTTATCAAATGTGTACACACAAAGTGAATGTAACAGTGCTCTACAAGCAGAAATGTATTCCCCCACCAAATATAACAAAGTGTCAGTAATTTCACCAGTATCAGCAAAAACCCCAACAAAGTCCTCAGCAGGTTACCTCAGAGCTCAGAGTCTCAACCATCAAACTCCCGGCAACAATGTCCCCAGCTGAACACTCAAGGTGGGCCAGGGGTCCAGGAGTTCCGATTCAGAGGGTGAATCTGTGTACTTGTTGACCCCAGCCGCTTGGCCAACTTTCCACCAGCTTGGTGGCACTCTGGGTATCAGTCTCCCAACGGATGTAGGTTCACCAATTTCCCAGAATCTACAAGTACCTCCTAATGAAGTGATGACAAATCAGTCCCAAAGATACAGCACCAAGTCTGACTGAGCAGGTTCATGGTTCAAACAAACTCCTCTGGCACTGAGTACAACTGCTCAACATCATTCCAAGTCCTTCTCCAAGGAAATCCTCCAGCAACAACCACAATGTCCCTCCAGGGTTCCTTTTTCATTGGTGGTGGCTGGACTCTGTGTGATAACAGGGATGGAGGTAGAATATGACCTCAGCAGTAGCCTACCTGCTGTTTCCCTGCCATCAAGTCTGGTTTTGGAGCATGCTAAGACAATGGTCAGTCAATAATCAAATTTCACCTCCTGATTTTAGATTTTAGAGTCCAGACCCTCCCATTCTTAAACGTTTCCACTACTTTGTGACTTGTCAGGGTCCCCAGCTGTTCCATACTCCCCGTGGGCAGCCTTCCCTTCCCTGTTTGGTCACAAAACAATGCTGGATCCAACCACCAGGTGGCATTTAATAAACTGGGTTGGCCAATGTAGCCCAATTGGCCCACTGACTGACAGACAGGGTTGGCCCGGTCTCGTCACAGAAACCATTCAAACTCTTATAGACAAACTGGATGACTTTGAGAACCACCATTGGTGGAACAATCTTAGATTCATTGGTATTCCTGAAAACATGAAATATTCTGTTTTAGCTGATTTTCTTAGTGTAGACATCATTCAAACGTTGCAAGTCCCAATGACATCTGCCACTGTACACATTGAACAAGGGTATGGGTTAGGTCCTGATAGAGATACCAAAAATGATAACCCCTCCCCCCTCCATATCCAGTAATCATGTCTGGATTACCAGGAGAAAGAGAACATTCTTGTTGGTTATTGCAAATCGAAGTCATTGTTAGTGAGCGACATCAAATATTTTTCAGGATTTCTCTACTACAGCAGCCCATAAAGAAAAGGATCTTCATCCCTTATGCTGTAAGTCCTATGGACAAAACATCAAACTCACACTTCTATGCACAGCAAATTTGTGAGTAATAATTGATGGCAAGCCAGTAATACACAAGCAGCCTGATTTCATTTTAAAATACCTCAATCAAAACATTATACACATGAGTCACCACAGCTGGTAAGCTTTCTCACCTATGATTCCAATGTATGTTTGTATTATTATTATCTATAGTTAAAGACTCTTGACATCACTGTGATAAATAAAGGATGGCAGAAATATCTCACTCACATCACATAATTAAGATGATCACAGCCAATCATTTGAGAGTTCTTTCCTGGAATGTAGAAGGTCTTAACACAACTTAACACAAAGAGATTTTGTGGTAACATATCTTAAAACATTTAACCCTGATATTATATTTATTCAGAGGTGTTAAAGACTAATACAGTAGAGCAATTTAAACTTGCTTGGGATAGACATAAGCAGACGCGGGCTGGGAGAGGCGTGGCCGGGGGGGCACACAGGCGGCCGCGTCTCATGAAAAGGGATGCGGCCGCGTCATTGATGACGCGGCCGCATCCCCTGTCATGTGATGCGGCCGCCTGTGCGCTGACGCGGCCACATCTGATGTCATCAGATGCGGCCGTGGGGGAAAGAATTGTATTTTGCAGCCGGGGCCTACCCCCCGGCCCTAATAGCGGCCTGACCGTGCGGCTCGGGGGGCCGATGCCCCCCTGCCCCCCGGGCCAGCCCGCCACTGGACATAAGGATATCCTTACAAGGAATAAAGGATCAACTAGGATTTGAGGTTACCATAGGTTAAAAAATGGCCAGACTAGATGGACCAAGCGATTCTTATCTGCTTTCAAATTCTACCTTTCTATGTTTCTATTCACATTAGCAAAATCTGTATCCAAGACTGCATTTTGGTCCCCTAAACTAAAAAGAGAAGATAAGCCATATTAATGAGCAAACATTTACAATATAGTGTCCCAAATTTTTTTTTTATTGAAAGCCTGGGAACGTGCAATCAAAAACCCAAAGTGCCCAAAAAAGGTGTAAAACCATAAAAAAGTGCACAAGGGGTACGGTACTGGCCCCTTCTTTAAAAAGAAAGGGCCCTGGTCCCCGACCCCCGGAACCAAAAAGGTCCCTTAGGGGGCAAGGGTCTTCAGACCCCCTTCGCTGCGAGGCTAGGGGGGTCCCTTTAGCCCCTGGGATCCACCGAAGCTTCACCCAGGGCTTAACAACTAGTCCACCCCCTAAGGGGAGGACCTACGTAGGTGTTCAGGGAGGCTGGAGCCTAAGGGCCACACAACCTCCCCTAGATCGTCTCGGGGACAGGAGCCCAAAAGGGCCTACCCGTACCCAATAAAATCCAGAAACGTGAACACAAAAGAAAAAGTGACAAACGTGAAGAAAAATAAATAGTGCCGAGTGGGTACGGCCCCAGCCAAATGGCTGGGCTTGGTATAAAAATTTTCTCGTCCAGCCATAAGGCCGGGGCAAAGAATAGAGCGGGTGCTTAAAAGAAAGTGGTCAAAAGTGCATGGGTGCCAATCTAATCACGTGTTTAAGGTGCTATGACCAGTGATTTATGGCACCCCCAGGGTCGCCACTCCCAGAGGCACATTTGTCCCAGGCTTTCAAAGCAACAATCCCAGCCCCTGGCCAGAGGACCAAGTGCAGCTCTGCCACAACTGCACTTGATCTTAGCCAAAAGGCCGAGAAGCGATATAGTGTCCCAAATACTATACTTGACCCTGAAATACAATATATCCTTCTACACATAGCAATCCAAGGTGGGAAATTTACTGTTCTAAACATATACACACCCTATTTGGTTAGGGAGATACTTTGGTTAGGGAGATATCCCAAATAATTATGCAGAATACCTGATCATTAATCAGGTTTATGCACCCAGCTTGGATAAATACAACCCTATTTACTATGGATAGCAAACCAACAAGGAGGTATCCACTTGCTTAAAACCCTTTACAATACTATTGCTCCTTTACTATTTTCCGTCTCAATAGTATTGAGATGGAAAAGCATAACCAAATAAAAGAGTATATGTTTCACACTAAAATCCATAACACTTTCACTAAAATATACTACCTTTAACTAGGGATGTGCATGGGCGACTTTTGAGGTCTCGTGTTTTGTGTTTTGAATCCGGATTTTCTCGATGTTTTGGGTTCGGATTTGTTTCGCAAAACACCTGCCGAAAGGTTTTGGTTCGGATTTAAGGTTTTGGATTCGGTTTTTTTTTGAAAAAAGCATAAAAAGTTAAAAAATCAATTTTTTGGGCTTATTTTCACTCCTACGCTATTATTGACCTCAATAACATTCAATAACAAGCATTTCCACTAATTTACCGTGTATTCTGAACACCTCACAATATAGTTCTTAGTCCAAAACGTTGCAATGAGCTATCTTTCTGGACTGCGTAGTGGAGTGGTCCCCACAATATAATAAGAAAACCATCAACTGGTCTTAATCGCACCAAAACATGTACCTGGACTGCGTAGAGGAGTGAGTCACCACGATATAAATAAAAAACCCTGAACTTGTATGATTCGCACCAATAATGTACCTGGACTGCGTAGAGGAGTGGGTCACCACAATATAAATCAAAAACCTTGAACTTGTATGATTCGCACTAATAATGTACCTGGACTGCGTAGAGGAGTGGGTCACCACAATATAAATCAAAAACCCTGAACTTGTATGATTCGCTCCAATAATGTACCTGGACTGCGTAGAGGAGTGGGTCACCACAATATAAATTAAAAACCCTGAACTTGTATGATTCGCACCAATAATGTACCTGGACTGCGTAGTGGGGTGGCCCCGGTACCCAATTTGATACCGGGGCCACAATACCTCCTCCAATTTCCAAGTGTAGTGTTTATAACATCTTAACACTACACTAATTCTAGCACGTCAAAACCTCTTGTTTTAAATAATGACAGGGCATTTAACTTTTGATTTAATTTATTGAATTTGTTGGCATTTTCTTTTACTTTTTGAACATGGCAAACGACTGTTGAATGGTCACATAATGCCAAAAAAAAAGTTGCAAGATGGAATTGTCCTTGGGCCCTCCCACCCACCCTTATGTTGTTGAAATAGGACATGCACACTTTAACAAACCAATCATTTCAGCGACAGGGCCTACCAAACAACTGTGGCTGAAATGATTGGTTTGTTTGGGCCCCCACACCAATAAAACAATTCATCTCTCCCTGTACAAACTAAACAGGCTCTACTGAGGAAAGATGTCGTCCTCATCCTCAACCTCTGATTCCTCTCCCCCTACAGTGTGTACTTCCTCCTCCTCACACATTATCAATTCGTCCCCGCTGGACTCCACAACCACAGTCCCTCTGTACTGTCTGGAGGGCAGTGCTGTACTTCATTGAGTAATTGATTATTCATTTTTATAAACATCATTTTTTCAACGTTGTGAGGAAGCAACCTCCTTCGCTGCTCACTGACCAGGTTCCCCGCTGCACTAAAAACTCTTTCCGAGTACACACTGGAGGGGGGACAACTCAGTTAAAAAATAAAGCCAGTTTGTACAGGGGCTTCCAAACTGCCTTTTGGAGTTCTAGCACGTCACTACCTCTAGTTAATTTAGATTGCAAGGCTTGTAAATATAAATACTTTGAAGATAAAAAAAAGCAGGCTGCACAGACTGTGGAGCTAGAAAGTGAAATGAAATGGACCACGTTACTTTGGTGGCTATCTATGCCCCCCCCCCCCCCGCCCTACACTTGTAGTTGAATATAAATAAAGCAGCCTGCATAGACTGTAGAACTAGAAATTCAAATATACAAAGAAATGGACAAAGGCAGTTTGGTATCTGTCTGCATCAGATCCCCTCTCCACTAGGAGTAAAACAGAAAACTTTTCAGCCGTTATATAATCTAGAATATAAATAGAAATTGAGAAAGGCAATTTGGTATCTGTCTGCATCATAATCATCAACATCCTCCTCAGTGCCAGCTACATCAATATCCTCCTCCCAGTGTACAACATTCACACCTTCATTAGCCAAATCTGTAACTGGACTGTGGGTGATCCTTCCAGCATATGCAGAGGGCGTGCTGCAAATGCTGGATGGAGTCACCTCTTCCCGTACAGTGATGGGAAGGTCAGGGTTCACAACCAACAACACCCTTTGACTCGCCTTGGGGATTTGTGATGTCATCTGTTTAGAAGGCAGAGTTCTTTGCTGTTTTGTTGTTGTTGCTGACAGCATAACTCTCTTAAATTTTTTGTAGGGGGGGGAGGAGGGCTTAGATCCTTGGGTGAAGCTGGACCACTAGTCATGAACACGGGCCAGGGCCTAAGCCGTTCCTTGCCACTACGTGTCGTAAATGGCATATTGCCAACTTTACGTTTCTCCTCAGATGATTTTAAGTTTCTCTTTTTGCTATTTTTGGAGAACTTGGGCTTTTTGGATTTTACATGCCCTGTACTAGGAGATTGGGCATCGGGCTTGCCAGACGACGTTGATGGCATTTCATCATCTATGTCATGACTAGTGGCAGCAGCTTCAGCATTAGGAGGAAGTGGGTCTTGATCTTTCCCTACTTTATCCTCCAAATTTTGGTTTTCCATTATATGTAGCACAAGAGAGCGTACCCCTAAGCCACACACACTCGGCAAAGCCTTTAAAAATTATATGCGGCACAGGAGAGTAGCACTGGACTTATACTGCTGAATCAGTGAACTTTGTAATAGCAGTACCACTGGACTTATACACTGCTGAATCAGTGAACTTTGTAATAGCAGTACCACTGGACTTATACACTGCTGAATCAGGGAACTGTGTAATAGCAGTACCACTGGACTTATACACTGCTGAATCAGTGAACTTTGTAATAGCCGTACCACTGAACTTATACACTGCTGAATCAGTGAACTTTGTAATAGCAGTACCACTGGACTTATACACTGCTGAATCAGGGAACTGTGTAATAGCAGTACCACTGGACTTATACACTGCTGAATCAGTGAACTTTGTAATAGCCGTACCACTGAACTTATACACTGCTGAATCAGTGAACTTTGTAATAGCAGTACCACTGGACTTTTAATGCTGAATGTGTGAACTTGGTAATATTGCAGTACCAATGGGCTTATATACTGCTGGATTGGCTTTGCAAATTTGGTTATAATTTTTTATTTTATTTTTTTTATTTTTTTTATAACTTTTTTTTTATTTTTTTAAAAACTTGGGAATAATGGGGAAATAACTATGCCCTTAGAAGCACAGAGCACAGGACACAGCACCACTGGACTGAACAGGACACAGCGCAGGACCCAGAAGCACTACTGAACTCAGCAGGACAGAGCACAGGACACAGCACCACTGGACTGATACTGCAGAATGTGTGAACTTTGTAATATTGCAGAACCACTGGACTTTTACTGCTGAATGTGTGAACTTGGTAATATTGCAGTACCAATGGGCTTATACTGCAGGATTGGTTGTGCAAATTTAGTTGTAATTAAAAAAAAATGTAATTAGTTTTTTGTATTTTTTTTAAATAACTTTTTTTTATTTTTTGAAACACTTTGGAATATTGGGGAAAAAACTATGCCCTTAGAAGCACAGAGCACAGGACACAGCACCACTGGACTGAACAGGACACAGCACAGGACCCAGCAGCACCACTGACCTCAGAAGGACAGAGCACAGGACACAGCACCACTGGACTGAGCACAGCACAGCACAGCACAGCACAGCACAGAACTTAACTGAACAGCACAGAATTTAACTGAACAGCACGAGATATAGCAGGACAGAGGACCACCTAACACACCCTCCCTCTACCCTGATCAATGCCCGAGTGAAGATGGCGGCGACTAGCGGGGAATTTATAGGATCCGAGTATCGCGAGATCCGACAACGGGAATATGAGTCAGAGCCTCAGTTTCAGATTTGAATTTGGCGCCAATACCCGGATCTGTCTCGGATCCGACTCGGATCGGCAACGTTCGGGTGGGCTCGGATTTCATAAATCCGAGTGCGCTCATCTCTACCTTTAACTGTACATCATCTCTTCTCATCTAATATTGTGATATCCTAATTGCCAAAAACATGTGGTCTAGCAGAAACTGCTTTTGTCTTTCCCTTCAATATATGAAGACTTCCAAATGTACTTCAAAATAGGGGAAGGATATATTGATGACAACATAGATTCAGGGCCGGATTAAAGGAATTGAGGGCCCTGGGCTAAAGGGGCCTCCATTCCCCCATGGGTCCCCCCTTTGAGCCAACCCCCCCCCCCCCCGTGATCTGCCCGCCACCCCCCCTGTGAGCCCCCCTGTGATCTGCCCGATGCCCCCCCCTCAAGCGCTTACCTTTTTCGCTTGGGACTGTAGTCCTTCCGCGGAGCGCTGTGTGCTCCTTACGGAGGAGATCTTGTGAGAATAAGACTCACGAGATCTCCTCAGTAGGGAGACAACCAGCGCCACGGAAGGACTACAGTGACAGTGGTCAGTGCTGCTTAGCACTGTCAAGGGCCCCCTGAATGCCCGAGGCCCCTGGGCTGTAGCCCAGTTAGACCTCGGGTTAATCCGGCCCTGCATAGATCAATAGATCACCTCCGTTGTTTTGAGAGGTGTCAAAAATTGTAATGCAATACCATATCACTGCATATTTATCCAAAAAATATAACTATAATGTGAAATGTCATACTTTAAACAAAAGGTTGAAATAATCCCACTGATGATGCTCTAGCAAATTACACAAAAAACCAACAGATTTTTGAGACTTTATTAAACAACAAAATTCAAAAACAAAAATTCTACAGATGGAGCAATAAAGCTGGGAAATACTGGCATCTTTAGCCAAACAATTGCTGTACCCCTCAATCGGAAGTCACCACTCAATGCCTACTATACAACCTGTACTTGACCAAACAAGAAAAATTAATGAGGAAGAGGTTAGAATGGCTTTTACTGCACTACACTGAAATAGATCTTGGGACCCCGATGGACTTGATCGTAATTATGAGAAAGTTTTGAAGGATGACCTGATACCTACTTTAACAAATCTCTTTCAAACAATCTATAAAAAATGTATATAATACCCCAGCCTCAATGAAGCCTTCACAATTTTTATCCCCAAACCAAACACAAACATAGAATAAGTATTTCTTATAGACCAGTCACACTGCTTAATCAGAACTTTAAATCATTAGCTAAAACAATGGCACCAGATTACAACATATGATGCCAAAAACTTTAAACACCTCTGCTCTTCAATTATTAAGTTTTACCTATAGACGACAGAAGCCCAGAAGCCAGTAGTCGGGCAGATTACCACATTATTGCGGGCGGTGAGATCTGCCCTAGGCGATCGTACCGTCCACATTCATTTAGCAATTAGTATTGGGTCCCCGACCTCAGTGCCGCCCTGGGTGCAAGCCCAAGGGGGCGCAGCCGCCCGATACCTGCCTCTGTGCCTACAATTCATTCAGGGCATCAAAAGCAGTGCAGTTACACCGAAAGCCGGAAGTTCGGCATTTGGAACGCATTTGCGTTCCAAATGCCGAGGTGACCTGGAAGAAAGTTGGTTTCATCCCCGCTGACGAGCGGGTCATATCCGGAGCCATGCGCTATCACGCTTACTACAGGAGCGTTTAGGAGATCCTCATAAGCAGGTCTGTGTTTTGAATTTTTCACGTGCTGTCTATTGTGATTCCCTCCGGAGGGTGAAGACAACATTGGGTAAGAAGCACGTTGTTTAGTTTGAACTAATTTAGTTTTAATTTCTGATCTATACTGGATTTGACCCAGAAGTGGTATAATTTGGAGTTACAGTCCTTTCAAACAAGACGTTTTTTGATTATATATTTTTATTTTTGCACTTTATTTTTTACTTTTTATTTATTTTTATTTCATTTTTCTACCTGTTTTTGATCTGTGACTACGAGTTTTCTATCCACTTGTATGAGGCTACAGCAATTATAACAATCCATCTGTTACCTCAGTACTGAAGGTTTGTCTGTATATCGGGTCCACTGGACCTAAATGCTGGCTGGTTATATGTTTTTTATACACTCTGTTTTTTATATATTCTATTTGTGTATAGATTCCTCCAATTGTACTGTTCGTAAATAAAACACTGTTCCTTTTGGATTGCCTATGTTTCCAATATTCTCCGTTGGTTCTTGACAGATTCTCCAGTTATATTGATATAAACACCAGTGATAGAGGTTTTTCGCAGTGCAACCTGTTTTGTTTGTTAGGATCTTTCCGAAGGACAGATCAATAACCTTTATAATCAAGTTAGCAATGGTCTGTGAGAGGCAGCTTGACCCTTCCTGTCTGCTGAAAGGATGACAAATTCTGTTTTTCTCCACTGTTCTGTAACATCCAGAGCCATAACTAGGCAGGTGCGGGCAGTGCTGTCACCCAGGGCGCAAGCCCAAGGGGGCGCAGTTGCCCGATATCTGCCTCTGTGCCCAGGCGGAGCACAGCTCTAATCACGGCAGCTTTCCCCACAAGCAACAATTCATTCCGGGCACCAGAAGCAGTGGAACGCATGTGTGTTCTGCGGTAAATGCATGGACTGGGGTAAATGCATGGTCCTCTAAGGAACCCACAGACCGCAAGTGCAAATACTAGTTAACCACTGTGTTTGACATGTGACGCCACTGGTATTTAACCCAGTGCCATGTATCTATATAGATATAAATATATATACATGCATTTGGCTTTTCATGCATTTGCAAATATGTGTAACAGAATTTTTTCAGTAAAGTGCCAACCACACCCCCACATTAGGTTGGCAACACCCACTCGGCAAATGTCACGCCCACTTAGATGGGGGGCGCCAATGCCCTGTTTCGCCCAGGGCACTAAAATGTCTTATTACGGCACTGGTTAGTGCTATACGGAAAGTTTAATTGCAACAATTCCTTTTACCCTCTAATTATTAGAGATGGGCGGGTCCGGTTCTCCGAGAACCGAACCCACCCGAACTTTGGGTATCCGAGTACCGAGCTGAGCAGCTCGGTACTCTCCCGCCCATTCCGAATCCAAATCGAGGCCGAACGTCATTGTGACGTCGTCGGATCTCGGGACTCGGTTCTCGCGATACTTCAACTTTATAAATACACGCCTCCACAGCAATCCATCGCCATTTGACAGAGGGAGAGAGCAGGGTGTAGTCATAGGCTAATTAGAGCAGGGACAGAGAATACCATATTGTTCTTGCAATTGCTCTAACCAAAATCGCTAGTGCAGAGAGGAGGATAGAGGTTTATTATTTTTTCTTCATATTTGGCACTCCCCAGCGCTTTTGGGGTGTCCCCCATAATTGTGCATTAATATTTCTGGCTGTCAAAAGTCATATCTGTCAGCAGTATCTACTAAATAATTTGTAGCACACCTCAGTGTTTTTGGGGTGTCCTCCCTAATTGTGCATTAATATTTCTGGCTGTCAAAAGTCATATCTGTCAGCAGTATCTACTCAATAATTTTTAGCACTCCTCAGTGTTTTTGGGGTGTCCTCCCTAATTGTGCATTAATATTTCTGGCTGTCAAAAGTCATATCTGTCAGCAGTATCTACTCAATAATTTTTAGCACTCCTCAGTGTTTTTGGGGTGTCCTCCCTAATTGTGCATTAATATTTCTGGCTGTCAAAAGTCATATCTGTCAGCAGTATCTACTCAATAATTTTTAGCACTCCTCAGTGTTTTTGGGGTGTCCTCCCTAATTGTGCATTAATATTTCTGGCTGTCAAAAGTCATATCTGTCAGCAGTATCTACTCAATAATTTTTAGCACTCCTCAGTGTTTTTGGGGTGTCCTCCCTAATTGTGCATTAATATTTCTGGCTGTCAAAAGTCATATCTGTCAGCAGTATCTACTCAATAATTTTTAGCACTCCTCAGTGTTTTTGGGGTGTCCTCCCTAATTGTGCATTAATATTTCTGGCTGTCAAAAGTCATATCTGTCAGCAGTATCTACTCAATAATTTTTAGCACTCCTCAGTGTTTTTGGGGTGTCCTCCCTAATTGTGCATTAATATTTCTGGCTGTCAAAAGTCATATCTGTCAGCAGTATCTACTCAATAATTTTTAGCACTCCTCAGTGTTTTTGGGGTGTCCTCCCTAATTGTGCATTAATATTTCTGGCTGTCAAAAGTCATATCTGTCAGCAGTATCTACTCAATAATTTTTAGCACTCCTCAGTGTTTTTGGGGTGTCCTCCCTAATTGTGCATTAATATTTCTGGCTGTCAAAAGTCATATCTGTCAGCAGTATCTACTCAATAATTTTTAGCACTCCTCAGTGTTTTTGGGGTGTCCTCCCTAATTGTGCATTAATATTTCTGGCTGTCAAAAGTCATATCTGTAAGCAGTATCTACTCAATAATTTTTAGCACTCCTCAGTGTTTTTGGGGTGTCCTCCCTAATTGTGCATTAATATTTCTGGCTGTCAAAAGTCATATCTGTCAGCAGTATCTACTCAATAATTTTTAGCACTCCTCAGTGTTTTTGGGGTGTCCTCCCTAATTGTGCATTAATATTTCTGGCTGTCAAAAGTCATATCTGTCAGCAGTATCTACTCAATAATTTTTAGCACTCCCCAGTGGTTTGCGCTCAGAATGGATTCAAAGCAGTCCACATATGATCTAAATGAGCAACCAGGTTCTGTCACCAGTCCTGATGTTAGTGTTCCCAGTACGTCATCTGGCCAAGGCGATGTCAAACAACAGAGTGTTTTCAAATTAGTGCAAAAAACAAAAACCAAAAAAAAATTTACTGTATTGAAGCGAAAAAGAAGTGTAACTGAGCAAAAGTTAAGTGACGATAAAAAAAAAATTGCAAGCATGCCATTCTACACACGCAGTGGCAAAGAGAGAATGAGGCCTTCACCTTTGGCTATTAGTGGCAGATCCCAAAAAGTTACCCAGGCTACAATTGGTGCACAACTACTGTTACGCGTCAAAGCTGAGCTGCAAGATACCAGTGAGGCATTACAGGAGAATATTTGCTCTGATTCACAAATGACAACAATCCCTGTGGAGAGTCCATCCAACAGTGGGATGTCTAATCGTGAGCATTCTGCTGATGTGTGCCTTAATAGCCCGAGTGTAGCCGGTGATACCCAAATTGAGGATGCCACTTTGGAATTAGAAGAGGATGAGGGGGAGATTTGTGTAGGCGACGAGGGCGCTAATGAGGATGTTGATGAGGATGAGGTTGTTTGTGTAAGTCCTGCACCAGTGGCAGCAGTTCTGGCACGTGACAAGAAAAAGGCCATTGTCATGCCTGGGCATAAAACAAAAAAATCCACTTCTTATGTGTGGAATTATTTCTACCCAAATCCAGACAACAATTGTATAGCCATTTGTAGTGTATGTGAAGCCACAGTCAGTCGAGGGAGGGACCTTAACCATCTTGGAACCTCGTCTATGTTACGCCATTTAACGAGAGTTCATGGCAAAGTGTTGGGAAAAGCTGAAAGTTCTTCCCAAAAGAATACAAGCACTCCCTCATCAGCTAAGACCCTCCGCTCACCGACATACCGACGGCTACAAAATACACCCACCACACCATCCTCATCAATATCCTCAGTAGCGCTCGGAGTTAGCCCGGCATCCCACTTAAGGCTGGATGACTCCGGCACTATTATTGATTCCTCTGAAGAAAGCGTTAGTCCTGCTGCTGCTGTTGCTGCTGCTGGGGGTGAATCGTCATCCCAGAGGCAGGTGAATAAAATGAGCAGTCCTACATTTCAGCAATTAACTGTGAAACAATCATTTGCGAGGGGAAGCAAATATGACAGCAGTCACCCAGTCGCCAAGCGAATCACAGACGCCATGGCTGCAATGTTAGTGTTAGATCTGCGTCCAATCTCCACAATAAACGCAGCTGGTTTTTCACAGTTAATTGAGGTTTTGTGTCCGCGTTACAGAATTCCATCGCGACACCATTTCTCCCGTAAAGCTATTCCACAACTATACCAAAAAGTGTGTAAAAATGTAGAGATTGCGCTGAAAAATGCCATTCTGCCCACTGTTCACTTAACCACAGATATGTGGACAAGTGGAAGTGGCCAAACCAAAGACTATATGACTGTGACAGCCCACTGGGTTGGTCATTCACCTTCACCAGCAGGAACAGCAGCAGCATGTACACCACTACGTAACATTTGTCACAGGCAGGCCACTCTTTGTATCACCGGCTTCACTAACAGGCATACGGCTGACAATTTGTTACGCAAACTGAGAGATGTGATTGATGCATGGCTTATACCACTCGGACTCTCCCCAGGGTATGTCATTTCAGATAACGCCAACAATATAGTGCGAGCATTACAGCTGGGTGATTTCCAACATATTCCCTGTTTTGCTCACACCATCAACTTGGTGGTGCAGAGCTTCCTACGAAATAACCGTGAGGTGCAGGAGATGCTTTCGGTGGCCCGTAAAATTTCAGGCCATTTCAGGCATTCAGCCACAGCATGTAGGAGATTACAGCAGCTCCAAGAGCAGTTTAACTTGCCCTGCCACCAACTTAAGCAAGAGGTGGTAACTCGGTGGAATTCCACCCTGTACATGCTTCAGAGGATGGAGGAACAGCGCAAAGCCATCCAAGCATATTGCACAAGTCATGACATTGGGAAAGGAGGGGGGATGTATTTCACTCTTGCACAGTGGGGAATCCTTTCAGTGCTGTGCAAGGTGCTGAAACCATTTGAAGTTGTGACATGTGAGGTCAGTGCAGACTCTGCTAGTTTGAGCCAAGTCATTCCTTTAATTAGACTATTGGAAAAGCAGCTTGAGAAAATGAAGGAGGAGCTGAAAGCAAGCAATTCAGCAAAGTATGTTGGCCTTGTCGATCAAGTACTTAATTCGCTTCACAATGATCCTCGAGTTATTAAGATCTTGAACTCGGATCAGTACGTTTTGGCCACTGTGCTTGATCCAAGGTTTAAAACCTACATTGAGTCTTTACTTGTAAATGAGCGAGATGTGAACTTTTGCAAGGAGCTATTGCTCAGCAAGTTGGCCGCTGAACTGGGCCTCGGCTTGACGACGTGTCCTCCTTCACTTTCTCAAGCTGTTGCTCGTAAAAAATTAAATTTCCAAAAAAGAAGCAGGGAAGACACAGGGGGCAGACGAGAACAATTTAACATCTGGGCTGGTTTGAAGGATTTTTCAAAAAAATGTGTCACTTTGCCCATAACTCCATCCAATATGAGTATAAACATGCAAAGGATGGTGGAGGATTACTTTCAAGAGGTAGTTGATATGGAAATGTCAGACAGTCCCTTTCCTTACTGGGAAGAAAAGCAGGCCATTTGGAAACCCATGTACAAACTTGCTTTGCAATACCTAAGCTGCCCACCCTCCAGTGTGTACTCTGAACGAGTGTTCAGCACAGCAGGGAACTTAGTCAGTGATCGCCGTAGAAGGTTACTTCCCAAAAATGTGGAGAAAATGATGTTTATAAAAATGAACTACATCTTCCACGAGGAAGGCCTTCACCATCCAAGACATCCAAGCACTGACTGTTCTCTAATGGCGGATTCAAGCGGCGATGAATTGATAGTCTGTGATGATGACGTACACACTGATGAGGGTGAGGATGAAGCTGAAGATGATGCCGATAACATCTTTTTAAAACTTTCTATGTAAGTGTAGGGTGCAATCTACCCCCAAAGAGGAAAGGGACTTGTGGCATTTCCATATCACATACCATCTTGAAAGGCTGCTGTTAGGGCAATTTATCCTTAAGGGTAGGGTGTCATAGACAGAGTGACCCTAAACTGGCTTTGTCCATTTTTCATAATATTGTACAGTCTATAATGGCTGAATTTTTTAGTATTTTATACAAGTGGAGGGGGGCCTAGAGAGACAGAAACCAAACTGGCTTTCTCCATGTCAATTAATATTGTACAGTCTATAATGGCTGAATTTTTTGGTATTTTATACAAGTGGAGGGGGGCCTAGAGAGACAGAGTGACCCCAAACTGTCTTTCTCCATGTCAATTAATATTGTACAGTCTATAATGGCTGAATTTTTTAGTATTTTATACAAGTGGAGGGGGGCCTAGAGAGACAGAAACCAAACTGGCTTTCTCCATGTCAATTAATATTGTACAGTCTATAATGGCTGAATTTTTTGGTATTTTATACAAGTGGAGGGGGGCCTAGAGAGACAGAGTGACCCCAAACTGTCTTTCTCCATGTCAATTAATATTGTACAGTCTATAATGGCTGAATTTTTTAGTATTTTATACAAGTGGAGGGGGGCCTAGAGAGACAGAAACCAAACTGGCTTTCTCCATGTCAATTAATATTGTACAGTCTATAATGGCTGAATTTTTTGCTATTTTATACAAGTGGAGGGGGGCCTTGAGAGACAGAAACCAAACTGGCTTTTTCCATTTCTTTACATATTTAACTATAAGTGTAGGGTGTAATATACATTCAAAGACGATGGCTGCATTGCCAATATGCATAGATGGAGAGGAAGACAATCTGTTTTGTGTGTAGAATAGGCCTACCAACGAAGAATTAAACTGTTTTTTTGGATGATTTATTACCTCAACAATTAGATTACTTGTCTCTAAAACAGTTGGAGCACTAAATTGGGTTAATTTAGGCCCAAAAACATGGATTTTCCCAAAAAATAGCAAAACAAAACCAAACAAAACCAAAACCAAAACCAAAACACGCAATGGCGGTTTTGCAAAACCAAAACCAAAACCAAAACACGACGGTAATCCAGATCCAAAACCGAATCCAAAACCAAAACACGGGGGTCAGTGACCATCTCTACTAATTATAGATAGTATACAGGCAACTATGAGACTAGACTACTTCTTGATGATCCACAAGTACAAATGTAAAATAACGATCCATTTGTTTTGTTAGTGATCTACAGAGACGATGCTGGAGATTATCCCCCATATACTTCGACCATGGGTTGCCTACAAACAATTTTCCGTCATTTTCAGGAAATTTGCACTATAACCAATATATCATTTGTACGTTTTATGTACATCATTTTATGTATTGATATAAACTTACCAAATTAAGTTGTACAATTTTGTATCCCACATCATGTACCTTCCTCTTTTTTCTCTCTGCATCATTTCTCCTTGCAATTTAAATTTAACAAAAACAATTTAAAAATATCATGCAATATCTTTTTTTTATAAACATTACTTATGTTTGCATGTACCCTTAGATACTGTTTGAATAATGCTGATTAGCTCAGCCCAGAATGTGCAATATCCTCATCACTGCCTTGAAATTGGAATAGCAATTCTTTGAGCTGTATAGTTGATAGCAGCTATAACAAACTAATGAATAACCACATTAAACATTTTATAGATATTTTATGAATTGAGTAATGCTCTCTCATTAACTTTGCAGTCCCTACCAATTCCTAAATGAATTGTAGCATAATATAAGACACAACTGACAACAAATTTGATTATCATATGTTCTGACTTATATTGTTTTATTATTTAAACAGCAATTGAAGCCTAGAGACATAACTAAATAATATAAAGCAGGCTTATTCTGAGAGCTTTTTATCATTTTATATAATGTGAATAGGAAAGTTAAGCTGTTTATGTGAAAAATCATTCCATTTAGCAATGTAGTAATATACACTTTCTATAACAATTCTTAGAACAATTTCTTCAGTTTTTTATGTAATGGTGCTTACCTGATTACTTCCACAGCATGGGATGATGGTGAAGCCTACATTGTTATCTTTAGCTACCTACACATGAGCAATGCTAAATGTTTGTCCTAGTTGCTGTCAACGCTTTGACTTGTATAGCAAGTCAAATTGCAATGACCTGGTCATTCAGCTATTTGGCCACATGACTGCATCATGTGGGGAAAAGTCATTTTGGTCTGCAGATCACTGCACACACATGCAGATTGTGACCATTGTGCAATCAGATTTTCCAACAAATCTAATCAAAATTCTATCAGACTTTGCTATATTTGGATTGGTTTACTTGGTCATTTTGGTCCAACACATAGAGCAAAAATTTCCAAATGGTCAAACCGGATGTTTCCCCTGTCCCATGCATGCATTACTACTAACTTCCAAATAGTCAGTATTTATAACTCTTAAATCCATGTTTCCTAATTATTTTATTTAAATGGAGAAGCTAATCAGTTTCTGTTTAAGTATAATAAATTACAATTCCATCCTCTAATGATTCCTGAACAGGCAGTTGGATAGCGAAAGAGTCCTCGTCTGGAAATGATCAAGCACATATGTAAATACAAGACACTGAAATCCTTTCTAAAATGTAGCTCTGCTTAAAGTGCAAGCCAAAAATATCAAGTCTATACAGCCAATATGTTTTCAGACTCAGGGGAAAAACATGGCATTGCCCAGCGAGGCCACTCCACCCTCCACCCTCCCAGGACCCCGCTCTGCTTTTTCTCTGGAGGGTATCCAAGCACTGCTAGCCCCTGTAGCGGCCATACCTCCTACAGTTTTGGTAGTTCTGCCACTGTCAGGAATCTTCCATTTTTTCTCTTATAACACACTGGCTCTGGAGCTAGTAATAGACTAGTAATAGATTATAAATTACATGAAAACATGAATTTACAAATACAGTGCGGAATGGAATTTTACTAATGAACTTTGAACTCTTTTAACTCTAATTGGTACTTCCCCACAACTACAAGCTGTTTCTTTATCAGTGGTAATGTTATGCCCTAACAGAGTGCTTGTCTTATGCAAATGCCTGACCTCTAATATTTTGAGACGTTATGGTATCTTGAAAAAGAGATGGGGTTTTCAGCCACAGTGATAACCTTCCCTATTAGGCCTGCCTCTATTTGAATATACGGTTGACTTTTGCAGAAATATACATGGTGAATTGGTGGTATTTTATGAAATCCTCAGAATGTCATGGATACATTTTCAAATAATCAGTTTGCAAGTGTCATATGTAAAAAATTGAACAACCTAAAAGAATGAAGGAAATTGTCTTCAAAAACCCCTCCTTGCCTGGACACCATATCCCATCTTGATTTCACCACTATCATACTGATTTCAATCAAACCAAATTAAATAATGTGCGTGCCAGTGTTGGACTGGCTCCACTGGCAGAGGACCCATCCCCTTCCCATGTCGCAAGGCTCCAGACTGTGAACTGATGATGCCCACCCACTGTGATTTCCATGACAGTGGGTGGGCGCCATGCTTGAAAGGTGCTCAGCGTACCAGCCTGTTCACCCATTAAAGGTTTGAAGCCTTCAGTTTGAAGGAGCTGTGAACCCTGCTGATGCATCGTGTAAACTTGCTTGGGGTGCCAGGATGTAGGATCTAGTGTAATATCCCCCCCCTTTGTTGTATCTTTCTGCTTTAGCTCCGGCTATGGCGTGGGTGTGGCATCTAAGACCAGAGAGCTGACCTAATACATGGGTGCCTAGCACATAATAACCAGTGGAGTGGAGAGAAAGTAGTAGTTTAAGTGCTCTGCAAAGTCTATAGAAATGTTGGGTCACATGTGGAGAACCGTTCAGAATCGAAGTAAAGTTTGATTGTGATATGTGACCCACAGAGACCAAAGTTTGTGGAAGGATGCGGAGGAACCACTCAGGATGCTGGTGATATGTTCCATCTTGTATGTGTGCCAGACCCAGCCGCAGACCATTTGAAGCATTGGTGGTGAGGGATTTTTCCAGGATAAGCAATTTGGCATGTCACCACGCTAATAATATGCCTGGACAACTTATGGGTATGAGTAGGGAGGTCTGGGATTGGTACTTGTAACAGTATGTGTTTGGGAACAGAGGGTATATCCACTGGTCTACCCAGATCTGCCTCCCACTGCATCTGGAAACGGTCCCTATATTCTGTTGCGAGAGGAAGCAGCGCTTTATAAATTGTAGATATAAGGCCTCTCGAGGAAGGTCCAGAAAAACACAGATTCTCAAATGCAATGGGTGGTTTAGCTGACAATTGGGTTTTAACAGTTTGATGGAAATGCCTGACCTACAGGTATGGATGGAACTGTCCCTTGGAAAATTCCTGGTGTCTCACCAACTTGGAAAATTGCGGGAAAGTTGTGTTCCTGGTTACATGGTTGAGGAGTAATATACCTGCATCTGTCCATTTGATATGCATTGAGCTGGAAAGGCCTGGTGTGAAGGCATGGTTGGACCAGAGGTGTATCACAATTGGGGGAGTGGGGGAGAGAAGCCTGACTCTAGGTTGACTCAAACCCTGGTCCCAGGTGGGGAGTGCCTTTGCACACATTGGGCCAATCGGGCCGTGTAATAGGGGTTTCGGAGGTTGGGGAGGCCGAGTCCACCTGCCATGGAGGAATGTTTTAATATGCGAGCAAGGATCCTGGGTCTTTTATTGGACCAAATGAAGCACATCAGGGAGGCCTGCAGCATTTTGAGAGTTGGAGGGGGGGGCCATAATGGGTAGGGTGTAAAAGAGGTACAACAATCTGGGGAGTAGGTTTCATATTTGCTGAAGTTATCCGACCCACCCAAGATATCATGAGTTTATCCCAGGATGCAAAGTCATTCCTAATTCAGGCTATTGTGGAGAAGGGGGAGGGTAGTTGGCCTGGTAAAGATGTTCTACCTTTTTAATGAGCGCTATACCTAGGTATTTGATATGAATGGAGTTCCAGTGAAATGGGAAATTTAATTCTAAAAGCTGTTTTTGCCGTGGGGGGATGTAAAAGTCCAGAATGCCAGTTTTGGTCATGTTAATTTTAAAATTAGACATGGCAGAGAAGGTGTCGAGTTCCCGGAATAAATTAGGAAGTGAGAATAAGGGGTTAGTGATGGTGAGTGAAATATCATCTGCATAGAGCCCTATTTTGTAAAAATGAATGGCCAGTTGTACACCAGTGATGTCTGGGTTGAGATGAATCTTTATGGCTAGTGGCTCTACGATTAGTGCAAAGAGGAGTGGGGAAAGAGGACAACCTTGTTGGGTCCCATTACGGACGGGAAAAGAGGGTGAGGAGGAGTCATTCACCTGGGCCGAGGCAGTGGGGTTGTAGAATAAGGCTGAAATCCCAGTGAGAAAGCGGTCCTGGAAGCCATAGGAAGCAAGAGTTATTATCATGAAGGGCCAACCAACTTGGTCAACACTTTTTCAGCATCTAGCAATAGGAGTAGGGAGGCTTGCCTGTTCTCATTAATATGTTGGATGAGATCTATGGTATGTCTAGTGTTGTCTGCCAACTGGCGGCCTGGGACAAAGTTGACCTGTTTAGGATGCACTAGCATTGAGAGGATGGTGTTCACACGGTTTGCCAATATCTTAGCATATATCGCCAAGTCCACATTCAGTAACCAAATGGGGTGGTAACTACTACAGAGGGAGGAATCCTTGCCCTCCTTTGGGATGAACTTGATCCAGGCTCGGGTTGTGGCTGGATCAAAGGATGCCCCATCTAAGATAGAATTAAATCAGATGGCAGGTTTAGGATTTAGAACACTAGCAAATTGTTTGTAGTATTTAGCTGGAAAGCCGTCTAGGCCCGGCTAGAAAGACGCAAACCTCATGTAACGCAAGGATGTAGTGGTCTCTTCCTCTGGTATATCAGAGCTGAAATATTTGAGAGCTGAGTCGGGAAGCTTTGGGAGGTGACATTAACATAAGTTATCATCAATCCGCTTTGGCCAGGGGGCGGTGGTTTAGAGGCATTCAGATCATAGGGTAAAGAGTAAAAACTTTGAAATTCTTTGAGGATCAGGTCTGAATGATAAACTATCTGATCCTGGGAGGTGTTTATTGAAGAAATCGCATTGCTTTTACGCCTCCGCCACCGCATTTGTCACAGTCATCCAAGTGGGCTGTATTGTAAAATACATTATGGCAGGGGAGGGCTGGCAAATTTTAGCCTGGGGGGGCAAGTTTTGACTCAGAAACCTACTTTAAAGAAAGAAAATGCAGGTGGCCCAGTGACCCAGCAAGGTAGCCCGCTATGGGACTGGACTGCAGGGCAGATGCCCACTGCCCTCTAACCCAGCCAGGCCCTGCATTATGAGGCATTCAGTAAAACTGCCTATAGGCCGGGTCCAGAGTACCAGCTGCCAGACGAGGGCGGTGGCCATCTTGAAATGAAGCTCTGGGAGGGTTAATACCCGGCACCATTGGGGTTAACTCAACGGCGCTAGACGCTACGTGGATAGGGTGACATGAGAAATGTTTAATAAAATAAAAATGGTTTTGAAAATGTGTGCTTCAGCGCTGAGTAGGTAGTACCCAGCGCCGCAGCAAGGAAGTGGATAAACCCCTGTGCTAGGTGCCAGGGAGTGTAGAAAGTATTTTAAACGTTTGCAATCAATAAATGGCAACTGTATTAATGTATAGGAGCTTCAGCGCCGGTCATTCAATGGCACGCAGCACTGGAACGGTTAACTTCTGGTGCTAGGCGGCGAGAGTGCATCTGAGTTTAACTATGTGTATTATAAATGTAAAATGTGTATAATGTAAGTTTATATGTAAACTAAACTGTGTAGTGTAAAATGTGTATCTTAAATTAAATGTGTGAAAATTAAAATGTAAAGTGTGCCTACCTGCTCCCTGTTGGTCTAGTGGGCATCTGGGGCTCTCCTAGTGGGGTTCTGCTGCAGTTCCATTCCCTGTTCGGTAAACTGAAGCAATGTGGTGCTGGGGGGGGGGAGTGTCCAGCGGGGGCAGCAAGAGTAGCCCTGGTGTCTTCATCTCCCGGCAGCCAGCTGCAGTGGCTGCAGGAAGGACTATCACACCAGCCACCTGGAATCAAATAGATCCAGGTGGAGCAGCGTCTCCTGGGTGACCCAGGAGGCTAAGTCGCTTGTTGGAGCTTGAAGAGCTTCAGCTAGCGACAGGGCAGGTACTGCTACCCGGGATCTGTCTGCTCTCCCCTGGATCTTTTTCAGCCAGGGGTGAGAGCCAGGGTCCCTGGAGGTAGTTTTCAGCGGGAGATTTAAAAGATATATCTTTCACCCCAGACAGACAGGCACCAGGCCGCCGCACAGCATTCAGATGCACGGGGAGGGGGGAGAGGCTATTGCTCACCACCGCCGCCTCTCTGCTCCGTCTCCTCCCCTCCACTCACTAGTGTCAGTGAGTGGAGGGGAGGAGACGGAGCAGAGAGGCGACGGTGGTGTGACAAGGTAAGGAAAGACGGGGTGAGGGGGGGAGGAGGGCGCCGATTTTTGCGGGTGGGGGGGAGGCGCCGATTTTTGCTGGAGGGGGGGGGGGGGCGCCGATTTTTTCAAAATGCCTAGGGCGCCATGGACCCTAGCACCGGCCCTGCTTATCAGGACACTTGAGCTAATAAACATCACTTACTTCAAGATCCTACTTTGACAACTTCTTCCCTGCTGTAATTCCTGCTGTAGCATATTACACTATGACGCTAGCCATGACCTTTGTGGGCTTACCATGTCCCATCTAGTGGCTGCTCATACCTCTCTGGTCGCTGGCCACACTCCCCCTGGTGGGCCCCTACTATTGGATTCTCTTAATGGGCCTTCCACTGCAGCACCCACCGACATCTACCACTGATTTCATATCAGTTTGATATGGCTTAATATGTACATATTTACTGCAGCCTCTCTGCAAGTCATTTACTTTAACTATGAATTGATACCATTATTGTACTACCCTATGTCTGTACCCTGTACTCCCTCTCCTGGAGGGCCACATGTGGCCTAAGCCTGATATATAATATGAATCATATCCAAGAGTTGCCTACAAGCCACAGTATCAAAGAAATAGGCAGTGGTAAAATCAGAAATATGTGCTGCATGCAAACCACATGAAGAGCTGTAATGGCTGTAATCCCTTCCATAACCCTGGCTGTATTTTTGGTAAACAAATCCCCCTTATATATTAATGGATTTAGTAATAGGAAATAATATTGATTGTGTCCCCATAATGCCTGCAAATAATGTACAATATGGGAATAGAAAATTATTAACAGGGCATTTTAGTTTAAATCTTAAAACAGTCCCAAAAATGAATAAATTACCAACTTTCTTCTAGATTGTAAACATTTGTAAGCAGGGTTTTCTCACTTTGTTTTGTCATGGCCTTTCAATGATTAAATTGTTCTGAATGCCTATTCATAGACCTGAGGCGTATATAAGTTTATGTAATAAAGGCTAAAAGACAATAAACCTCCACATACAGTATAAATGTACTGGAAGATAAACAATGTGACCACCCACTCACAACACCATGCTTGAGCTGCATTGTTTAAATTCCTTACACATAGCATTTATAAACACACATGCAGCATTTATATAACAGCACAATGACAAATTGGCAATACAGTGTACATCTTATTACCTGAGCTTCAAAAAATAGATAATAAAGTCTTAATGAGTATCATTATCCAATTCTCGGATTAAAAGCACAAGTAAAGCAATTAAACCACACAGCTGTTTACAGTATATCAGAACAGACCATGGTGCTCTCACTATAAAATAGAGAAGTGTACAGAAAAGAAAAGATCCCTTATAACAAGATTAAATAATAAACAAAACTACAAGATAAAACTGCAATGCAAGAGCCGTAGTGTGAAGCAAAAGGGTGCAGGCTCATGTCATATGACTGACAGCAACTGGGCGAGGTTTTAAGATAAAAAAAAAAAAAAAAAAAAAAGTAGAGGCCAAGCACAGCTGTTTGTGAATTTGAAGATTTCCTGTTTCCCCAGGACTTGCTAGTGAGTCACAGAGGTTTCTGGCAACGGTACTCAGAGGAATGCAGGGAGGACTGCTTAGCTTTGCAGCCCGAGCAGAGCGGGGACATTAGGAAGGGGAACGGGGGGTAGACAGAAGGAAAAGGAACTAAAGAGTACCCGGTGAAGAAACTTTCTGGATTACTTTATACTTTTTTTCAGTTGTACTTTTATGAGAACTCAGCAAAATGGATGCTGTGGGCTTTGTGTGGCTTCTCCCTTTACTCTGGACTTTGACAGCCCCCCATACGTATGCTACTGTTCAGATTCTTGGTAAGTTTTTACTACTTTTAGATTTCATTATGTGTGTTTGTGTAGTTTTATGCAGTCCAGCAGTTTGTCTTTCTTCTAGTTATGTACGAGTAGTAAGAGTTTGGTTTCTGGTAATGTGACACTTGTGGACAGAGTGAAGAGGCACCAAGGTGGGGATCGTGCTGCTAGAGACAGCACTCTGGTTTTGGGCCCCCGGTTACTATTCGTACGTTCTTATTGCGATTCGGCCGATACTCGGTTCTCTTATCCGTTGCTTCTCAAGTTTCTACACAGTTCACTTATACTTCTAACTGTTTTTTTTTTTTGTAATACAGAAATGCTTATAGTTACACAGTAGAGTTATGCTGAACTATGTATTAATTCCTGTACATAGTATCTAAACAATTAGTTCTGATGCCACTTGTTCATTAGGATAATTGAATAATGCACTCTCTACTGTAAATTGTTACAGGTATTCAGGGATCCATGACAAGTATTAAAGCACTGTTGCTGTGGCCTCATGCCTGACTATGTGCACGGAACTCCTTGATAACTTATAATATAATATCCTTATAATTTACAGTAGGGGTATATTATTTCATATATTAGTAAACATAATAATGTAATTTTCTATACCAATACTACAATGTAGTGTTTCAGTAATACATCTTTGCACTTGCTTTTATTTAGTAATATGGCAGAGATGTCCAGTACACATAAGACAATTCTTCATATATTTGTAGAAGAAAAACTAATAAATAATAGCACACTAATTTTGTTATGACACTGAATTGGTCTGTCTTAATTGACACTAAGGGTCATATTCAATTGTTGGCGGAAAGGCCAAAAATCTTGCGCTCCGCACACTAGTAATAGTGCGCGTAATACCGTTATTACGATAGTTTTCTCGCTGGATTTCAGCTCGCAGCTCCCCGAAATCCAGCTTACTATTTCCGGAATAACGGTAATAGTTTTAACGCAGCGGGGATTCAGAACAATTGAATATGCCCCTAAGCATTACAGTTTGCTTAATATGTGAAAAGGTCAGTAAATTGGTGTAAATATACATTTCTGTAGGTTGATCTATGGGCTATTTGTATCCTGAACCTCCCCCCCCATCATCATCATCATCATTTATTTATATAGCGTCACAATTCCACATAGTGGCAAATACAGTTTTAGTAGGGAGCAAAGTCCCTCTTTTACTTGTCTCACAAATGGTTTCGTGCGCTGGCACAAGCGTGCATCTGGAGTTTATGGATTTTCAGTAGTAAGGGTTGTCTGGGACTTTCAGTAATTAACATACAAACAGATTATTCAATGGTGAGTTGATAGTTTAGTACAATGTGCTGATAATGCCTATTTACCGTTCATTCTAATGAGTAGGCATTATTGGGATTGTATAACAATCTGTAGAATCTATCAAATTTTAATATTGTAATATGTCAGTAAATTAGTCAAATGTACTTGGAGAGTAGTTACATCTCACAATGACATTTACATCACCTGTTGTTTGTAGGCGTATTAAAAGTCACTTTGGCGCTTTGTACTATGACCTTCAACTTTTGTCATATCTCAAAAATTCACCGCCTGAAGTGGCAATTGAAAAGGTGCCCTTGTCATCGTGAACACAAGCCACATGTCCATAAATGTTTGATATGACTAATGTAGACTATAAAATGAAAATATTATTGTTTTAATCGTCAGACCTATGGCTAAGCTACAGGTTTCTTACACAGAAATCTTTTTATGGACTTTGTTGTTGCAAACCTAAATGCTACATTAACCACAATGCATCACATCATATCCCACAATGCATCACATGCCATAGCACAGAGGAATGATTTGCAAGTACATCTCTGTCACAGGAGTGATTTTACTTAAGCCAAAAAAATGGGCTAGTGATTAGCACTTCTGCCTCACAGCACTGGGTTCATGAGTTTGATATGACCGTGGCCTTAACTGTGTGGAGTTTGTATGTTCTCCCCGTGTTTGCGTGGGTTTCCTCCGAGTGTACCTGTTTCCTCCCAAACTCCAAAAACATACTAGTAGGTTATTTGACCATAGTCTTTGTGTCTGTGTATGTTAGGGAATTTAGACTGTAAGTTCCAAAGGGGCAGGGACTGATGTGAGCGAGTTCTCTGTACAGCGCTGCAGAATTACTGGTGCCATATAAATAGATGATAATAATGGTAGCACAATATTACAACATTTTCAGCTATTTAATATTTCACTGTTAAATTTCAGACATAAGTTGGATAATTAAAGTATGTAACTCTTGTGTATAAAGTGAGTGCAGTTTTTACATAACTCAACTTTTTACTACAGTTGTTCCAGTTTTATAAATGTCTCCTGTATTTTATGTTACAAAAACATGAACATGTTTGGCTGTGATAAGGAAAAAAAATCTGGCCATACACTGGCTGATATGGTTTCACCGTCGCATGGCCTGATTCTATTTCAGATTTGGCCATAAATATCTTTGTCCGTTTTCTGAGGCAGCTCCAATAGTGGGTAGGATGATGACCACATACATCAGCGATAGTGATCCTCATACACTCATACAGGGGCCCCATGGTACGACCCTCTAACCTTCAAAAGGGCTGCACATTACCATTAATCTCAGTAATAAGTAAAATCAATGCATTTAATCAAAGAAAGCGATACCTATATGTAATACAATATCAGCAGGCATTTTAAACAGAAGACATGTTAGAAGCTATAGCAAACACATCTGATATTACAGCAGGAAGGAGCTGCGGGATGCAAGTGAAGGCACGAAGGGCTGCTCGTGGCCCTTGTGCTGTCTCTTGCCCATTACTGACATGTATGGCGAGATGCAGTCATCATCCAACAGCATTTACCATCCAATATCTCACGGCTCCCCATGTATTTTGTGTCCACAAATGCTGTAATTTGCAGCAAATTAGGTATAAAATGGCCTTATTGACCATGGAAATCACAGTATGTATCAGCACTTTAAAGAGTTCCAGGATGTGATCCTCTCTCTGCAGACAGATGCAGAAAGCCTCCTGAGGTGTTGTCTGAGGATGTTTGTCTGCCTTTGCATGCTTATTGAACAAGCCAAAAAAAGAACCTCCATCTAAAACATCCACATCTGCTCAGAAAAGCCCAAATTCCTTTCTGTTTAGGCTGTATGCAGCAGACTGAAGAAATAGCTGTCTGTTGATAATAACAATATTTCCTGTTCGAAATAGAGAATACATTTTACGACTAGTTAAATGACCTGTTAAATGTCTTAGCATACTCTTATGTCTATGAGAATTTGCATATGGGAAAATTACTTGTTTTCAATATATAATATTCTACACTTCAGTTGAAAGTAGAGGTAACTCAATTAAAATATATAAATGCATTTTATAGCTCATGAGGACTTGTAAGGAATGTTTGGTGACTCGTACAGACCTATCCTATAATGATATTCTCTGTGCCTGTGCTGTGATCATTGTGGGCACAATTATTTAAAATTGCAGGTGGAGTTTGGGATCATTGATCCCTATGTCACTACCACCTCTTCATTCACATTTCAATGCACTACAGCAGTGTTTTTCCCAAGCTCAGTCCTTAGGTACTCCTAACAGTGCATGTTTTCCATATCTCCTTGTTGGAGCACAGGTGCAGTTATTACTGACTAACACATTATAATTAGTACCACCTGTGGATCTGTTACAATGTGTCAGTCAGTAATGATTACACCTGTGCTCCAGCAAGCAGATATGGAAAACATGCACTGTTAGGGGAGTGTTTGGGAAACACTGTACTACAGGGTAAGAGATAATTACAGGGTAACTTAGCAATCCTGGAGCATTGGACATTAACACACATTGCTATGTGAATAGGAGAGGTGCATTGGCATAGGAAACTATCTTGATGTCACCTTCATTTTCAAAGCATATACATGAGAAAGTGATAAAACAACAAACAAACAACATGTTAACAAATTGCTGTTGCTCTTTGGGTGATGTAAGATAACTTTTCTGCATCTTTTAAGGACCAGGGTCTCTTTCCAGTAGCAAAACATCAGAGGTTTCAGGTGTCATTTAAAGTTGCTCTTGCAGTATAGCACACAGGTAACTCTGTGTGACCAGAAATTGACTGGGTGACCACAAGGGCATTTGATCCCTCCATGTATGTGACCTGAGTTCCTCCCAGCCCACTGAAGTTCTTAATCATGGCCTGTGTCCCGGGAACAGGAACACCGTGGAGAGAGGACGTGTAATCTGTCAACAGCCAGCTTGAAGTAGTGCAGCACCAATGTACATTCTACGTCTGTTACTCAGGTTGCTAATACACAGTAATATTAGCCCATATTGGATGTTTTAAAGTACATGTCCACTCATGTTTTAATTTATATTCATAGCCCATCTAAATTATAATATCATTTGTTAGCATTGTTATTCAGTTTTTTGCTGACATGCTTGAAAAACAGCATTTAAATTTACCAGTACTAAAGCTTAACCATATTGTAGAATTCAGCAACAAAGAAAAAAACCTAAAAGTAATTGCCTGCCAAATTCTATTCTAGTGCTACATGTTGGCTGTCTAGCACACACGTAAATAGGACAGTAACTTTAAAGGACCCCTAAAATAACATTTACATTGCTTTAAATAAACGCTAATCATAAAAAAACATGTATGCAATAATTTCAGGGACTTACTGGAATAAAATATATTTTAATACATAATTTGGGATCCACACCACATATTTCAGTAAGCTCATTGAAGGACATTGTAGCTTGCACTCAATTGAACATCAGATGTAAATACAATGGAAATTGTGTCAAGATCATATATTTATATCTATCTATCTATCTATCTATCTATCTGTTTTTAGATTTTTATATCTAAGCAGTGTGTGAAATTACAGACTGCTACCTCCCAATGGCAGGCCCGTTAACTTTAAATTAGCTCTTCCCCACCCCCTTGTAATTCATTCTCTGCCATTCCCCACTGCTTCTTGCTTCATTCAGATGGAGCAGGTAGAGGAGGTGATGTATTACAAACCAATTGTATCTCTGATTGGCTCTGAGCTCTGGTAATGTTATAAATGTCAACAAAAGTTTCTGACATAACCTGCATTGTACCCTAGTACCCATACAAATATATATATGTCATCAGAGCCTAAGTTCACCTGATATTCCCCTGGGCTTCTCACTGCAAACTGTATCTTCCATAAGCAGACAACAACAAGGGCTAGATTTACTAAGCTGCGGGTTTGAAAAAGTAGAGATGTTGTCTATAGCAACCAATCAGATTCTAGCTTTCATTTATTTAATGCTTTCTACAAAATGACAGCTAGAATCTGATTGGTTGCTATAGGCAACATCCCCACTTTTTCAAACCCACAGCTTAGTAAATCTAGCCCCAAAACTTGTGTATTGTCATTTCAGCACTCATGCTTGGAATTGTTCTATCCTTTTGGTCACCGTGAGGTGTCAATTCTGAAAACTGACCAACATTATTATAGCTGTTGCCACATAGTATTCTCATTAAGCCAACTTTTGATGTGAACTGTCATCTTTAGAATTCATCAAACCCAGGAGACTGGTGTGTGTGTATATGTACATATATGCGTGCATGTGTGTACATATATATATATATATCTAATTAATTTTTCACACCCACAGTGGTCAAAGTGGGCTGGTATATACCACATCTGCTACAGCTTTCATTGTAAAACCAAAACAGTCCCATTAAATAGCCATCTTGCCACTTCTAAATATCCATCATGACACTAATGGAAAATATTAAGTTTACATTTTGGAATACCAAAAAATAGTTTGGGAGGACCAAATTTAATGACCTATATATGGCAACTTTTGTTTAAGATGTAGTGGTCCTTTTAATATATTCTATTGTTCCCAGCAGAAGGCAGCAGAAAAGTAAAATAAATAATTTTCAATTAGTTACGTGCTATGAATTAAAAAATAAATAAATTGTGTGGAGTTCTATTTTAAAGACAGTTACAGGTCCGTTTTCATTCGACTAGCAAATACATTTTTTTATTTTTTATTTTAAAATGCTTCTTATTCTAGGTCATTTTCCTTACAGAGACTAATAGACTTGATTTATAACTTGGTACAATAGGGATCAGTCAAAGGTCACATCTCCTGAAAGAGTCTATTAGCAACTGTGTTAAATAATCATTCAGTCTTTTAATCTTTAGTCATGGGCGAGATGGAAAAACAAGCAGTCTGTCTGTTGTTTGTAACACTTGATTTGTTGCTTTATAAAAAGAAATGGACATTACAATTCATAAAACCCTTCCAACTATATAAACAGGACAATTATTGACAAGAGAGAAATAGTTGATCTGTAAGATAAATAAAAAAAATAAATCCCACCCATCAGCCACAGCAAATTAGTTGCAAACATCTGTGTGTGTGTGTATATGTATGTATATATATGTATATATATGTATATATATATGTATGTGTATATATATGTATATATATGTATATATATATGTATGTATGTATATATGTATATATATATATATATATATATATATATATATATATATATATATATATATATATATATATATATATATATATTCGGCAGCTCTGTGTTTTCAGTATGGTCCGGTGTCCGGAGATATTCTTCATAACAATGATTTCTCCTTTTTGCACACAGAAATGTGCAGAGGTCAATAGCATTATTGACTTTTAGATTTATGCCAGTGCCATGAATTTCCTAGACTTCTGACCACATTTAAATTAATTGTATCTTGTTAGCCCACAGGATATAGCCATCAGCAACCGAAAAGGGAGACTTCAGCATGCATCAATGTACATAATAAGTCCTCTGTACGTATCAAATGTCCCCGTATTTTTAGACATATGCAAAATACATAATTATATGATATTTATTTTATATCGGTTTGACATTATGCCTCTTTATAAATAAGTCCTTGTGTGATTAATTGAGCAATACTTCCTGCCAGCGCATTAAGGAACAATCCTGAATAAAAGATTGCAGTGCTGTTTCATTCAGGGTCAAATAGGACAATTGCCTGAGGCCCAAGATTCTCAAAGAATCTCGGTTTTATTAAAAGAGCTGATGTTTTATATAACATTAAATTGTCTCAGCCTGGGTACTTCAAATACAGTACATTTCAAAGCAACTGAGAGACATATTATGTAGAAGTACTTAAAGAGGAAATCCTTTTACAGACATTTTTCTCTTATATTACCCGATATATCACAGGAGTGGTACTCCCAGAATATTGTTACTCAGTCGCTGCTTCAGTCCTTTCAGTATGAAAGTGACCTTTTAAATAACAAAACAAAAAAACAAATAGACCCCAATAGTGCATTACTGATATTTATTAAGATTTTACGCATTGCAAAGTGTACATATAAACTACTTTGGTAGCCTCCTCCGCAAGGTGGTCAGGCAGTACAGAAATATGAGTGTATTCTGGACTATTGTCCGTGGTGCAGTGTGAGGTAATGGTCGGAATGGTGATGTCACAGGGAGTTTCCATCTGTAGTGGCAGTGACATTGGTGTCTAACATTCAAACCAACAAAAACATAAAATGAAAAGCAGTGTCTCCCATGACTGTAACTTCCTCTACTGGTTTGTCCCTGTTGTCTGTGTCTCAGGGTTTTCCAACCATCATCTGGCAGTGATCTAGGGCCCAATAATGTTATTTTCGTTATATAGGCTTTTCCATGTAAATAAATTTAAGGTTGTAATATTGTGTAAACTAGTGCAGTTCTCCTTGTTTATACCATACCTTTCATAACGCAACTCTTGCTTACCAGCAGGTAATTTTTAGGTACAAGCATGCTTTAAAATATATGAATTCTATTTCATCATCATCATCATTTATTTATATAGCGCCACTAATTCCGCAGCGCTGTACAGAGAACTCACTCCCATCAGTCCCTGCCCCATTGGAGCTTACAGTCTAAATTCCCTAATATAGACACACACTCACACACAGAGGGAGAGACTAGGGTCAATTTTGTTAGCAGCCAATTAACCTACCAGTATGTTTTTGGGAATGGATTATATGTATCTGTCTTTATAACACGAGCTTAGATTTGTTTTTTAACCTGGCTTTATAAAAAGGGAGCACTGTGCGTACCCCTCCTGACACAACCTCGCACCTTCCAGTGTTGTATATCTCTGCATACTGCACAGAACAGACAATCACTGACTGCACACTAACATGTTTGTCAGCACAGATGGGTTGTACATACTACTTCTGACATTGTATAGTAGGGGATGGATACTGTGAATAGATAGGTAGAGTTTGGTGTATGTAGTTATATTTACTGCTGGATAATTAACAGTAGATCCTAATATATTAAATTGTCCATCATTTCATGCCTATTCTTTCTTCATTCACAAATCTTGTAATGGTTGTGATGTAACCTGATCTTACAGGCTCAGGCTGCTCTCTTCTTGTGCTGGTTACATCACCTGGCTGCTCTGAGAGCCGGGTAATCAGAAAAGTGGAATGATGTCACACGTACGGGAACAAAGCGGTTAGGAAAACAGTGTCCTGGGGACAGGCACACATTACCTGCTGTCCCATATATTGTTTTTAATCTAACATCAGGATTTTGTACTTGATTGCTACTGATCATGTTTTCTATACATGAAACCAACTAATGATATGGCTGCAGCACAGGAAGAAAGTTATAGCCATTATGTTGTGTGCACTACAATCCAGATCCGCAACTAAATATTAAGCAAGACCCCCCCCCCACCCTCCTGCACACTCCCCGGGGGACATTCCTACCTGATGCTGCTGCCGGTGTCTTAAAGGCAGTTTCTGTTTGGTCGGATACTGGAATGTTTTGGGGCCCTGTTTGGAAAAGAGATCGTTATTATTCACCTCCTGGAAAGTTGAGCACAACACTAGGCCACCCTAACCCCTACCAGCTTGACATTTTAAATCATTAGGTTTTTTTGTTCAGTAAACAGTCCTCCATGCACCCAGTCAGACCCAGAATTGAATTAATAACATTCACATTAAATAAATATGCTTATTTTCCCACTTATATACCCAACATTAAGTAGCACACACATTTAATAATTAGGCCACCTCCACCTAACCAGCTCGACATTAGTGTTTACGTTTAAAAAATAAGCCTCCTTACCACAAACCTGCCCCAACATTAAATTGAAAGCATCCACGATAAATAAACCGACTGATTTCTCACCCAACCAGTCCTAACATTAAATGAATAGCATTCCCATTTAATTCAAATATCTATTTCCCCCCTCATCAGCCCAAATATTAAATTGCTAGCATTCATCTTTACTAAGCAGACATACCCCTACCACATCAACTGCAACGTTAAATTAATTGCATTCCCATTTATTTAGCAGACATATTCACCCTCAAAACCCCCAACATTAAATTAATAACAGTAATATTTAATAAACCAACTAATTTCAACCCTTTCTCCCCATCCCTGTTTTTTTTACAGGCCCTCTCCCCCATCCCTGTTCTTTTACAGCTCCCTCGTCCCCCACACCCGATTTTTTTTTTTTTTTTTTTTTTTTCTTTCTTTTTTTTACAGCCCCCCCCCCCTCCTCTATCCTTCCAGCAATATACTTACCTTATGGCTCCTCAGCTTATCCTATGTCTGCATCCTGGTTCTTCATGCTCTGTTTGCTCCTTGCTCAGTTATTGTCTTCTTCCTGCTTCTTGTTTCCGTGCTGGCTCCCCCCATACAGCGTCCTGACGTGACATTTGCACATCCGCTATACAGCAGGGTGCAGGGAGCCTAGTGCTTTTCTCATTGTGCCAGCTTCTTGTCACTGAAAAATTACAGCCCTGCGGTGAGTCTGACGGGACCATCTGGGGGCTGCATATGATGGGAGGACATAGCGCCCCATTGGCCTTGCACCCTGGGCACTTGCACCGCCCTTGTTATGGTCCTGCTGCAATCTGTACTATAAAGATTTCCCTCTTTGTTTATTGGGTTTGCGCATGTGTGGGCAGATGTTGCTGCCATAAGCACCGCTGCCATAAGCACCGCAGCCATAAGCAAGCAGTGAAAGAATTGTCAATGGGCACAGTCATCACTGGGACAGTGTCTTATCAGATGCGCAGTCCCGGTATTACCTTAATGGTAAATTGCTCCGTTAACTCGTCTGTCATTGCTGCTTACTTAACAGGGCAAAAATGTGAACAGTATTAAATAGACTCCAACGTGTCGTAACTTGTGATGTAGTACACACACTATTAATGTTCAGGTTTTAGAATATCTTTGATAAATTGTTTATACTATCAACAAAAAGATTGATTTGTATGGCTATGCTAATATTTAATTTTTCACCTGAGGTGAAAAACTTAATAAACCTACAGACTTGTAGAACCAGGAAAAATATAAAAATGTGGTAACATCAGACTTGAATCAAAAGCTTTCATTTCAACCATCATTGGCGTTCAAAAAAAGCAAACGTAAATGGTAGTGTTGGTTTGTCTTACTTGCGGAATTAATGTACATATGTTGTATGATAAACCTGCTCATATATGACCCCCTAATAACTTCTGTTGCTGATGTTTTCCACTTGAACAACTATACTATATGGTCCTTTATCATTTACATTATACTAAGTTATTTTCTTTCAGTTAGACATGCTTGCCTAAAGTTATTGATTGTATATGTACAATTGTGGTTAATGGTTCTAAACATACTGGGATATACGGTAAGTTGATTAATGTATTATGTATACCATAGCTGTAATGTATCCCTGGCTGGAATGTACACATGTATATAGAATACAGAATATATAGTGCATGTAGAATACATACTTTTGCAGCACTCCATTGCCTCGTCACATTTCATCTCTGAGAGAGATTACTATGGTAGCTCATAAAAGGCTAAAGTGATTTTTCAACCACTTGACAGTTGCCAATTTATGGTGGAGAAAATGATTAGCCTAATTGAACACTTGAAAAGTTTCTTTTGCACAATATTTTCAGATATTATTTTCCTTTATGGTGTCTGTACATTCAGAACATTTATTTTACATTCTGCCTGTGCTAAAGACTGAGCTCTCAGTAAGCAGAACTATTGCGCAAGAGCCCATCGATGAAGAGTATTCAAAGAAAAAGGAAGGCCTTGGTGCAGTTTTGATGCTTCACAATAAATCATACTTGCCAACACTCCCGGAATATTCGGGAGACTCCCGAAAGTCGGGTCAGTCTCACGGACTCCCGGGAGAGCTGGCGATTCTCCTGCATCTGGCCCATCTGCCCACTTCAATAACATTTAGACCTGGAATGTAGAGGCGGAGGGGGGGGGGCTTCACGATTCGCGTCATTTTGGCCCCGCCCCCAGTGATGTAATGCTTGTTTGGGGTCTTTTTACAGGCATTACGTCACCAGGGGTCGGCACCTAAATGACGCAAATCGTGAAGCCCCGCCCCCTCCGCCCATACACCCCTCTTGCCCTCCAGACTCTCCCGGACTCGGCCAACATAAGGTTGGCAAGTATGCAATAAATGTACTTCTGGATAGAATCTAAAATGTTTCTTGATTGCATATACGACATGTCATTTCTGATTTACAGATGGCAGGCACCTTCCCTTTGTTATTTTTACAGGGTGATGATTTACCAAACATGTACAGTACATGTCTTTTATCTTCAACTGCCACACCACAGGCTTAATGTCGCCCTAGGCCACAGACTTTTTATCCTTTTCAGAAACCTAGCCATAGGTATGATTGTCACCTATAATTTCTTTGTGACAAGCATTGGCATTCCAAGAGATCACCTAATGGCGAAATGACTAACCACCTATGGAGCACTGTTAAACACCATTTAAGATAGAAAGGAAGAAAATAGTTTAAAGATACATATGCTAATGCCAAGACCTTCAGTTACAGAAGGTGCCCATTTTGTCTGCTTTCAAGACTGCATACACTGGAAGCACTATATCAAGTCTAGAAATGAATGAATCCTTTCATAGATCTGCGCTAGTATTGTTTTGTCACTACTGCTGTACAATAATGCGATGCTTGTGTGTGGGGAATGGTACATCCCCCTCTGTGTCTTGACAGCTGATCTTTTCATTTGGAACTAGTGTTCTAAACATACAGTACTTTATTGTAAAATGTTAAATTGGTCACTTGAATCACAGATTTCCTTATTATTTATTATTCAGAAGTTATTCTTGATTCCTTGTGAATTATCAATTTTTATCAGTTATTTGTATATATAACTATGATGTATGTGTAGTAATGTGCCAACTTCATTTAATAGTACCTGTAGTCTCTTTATATATTTAAAAATATGTTTGTTTTAAAGCTTACTGTTACTAGAACACGTCGCTCGAGAAGACGGCATGTTTGTGTGCCTATCTGTAGATCTGTGTCCTGTTGTGCTGGCTCTAGAGAACTATGCTCCTCACTCAGGTTGTTACTGACATTAGTTTCTACGGGAGCTGTTTTATTCAGCCCCTGGGCACACAATCAGTAAAAGACAGAAATGGAAGCGGAACTTCTGCATTGTGGTTGTTATGGAAACCTGCCATTGTTTCGTGATCAGGGACTTCCTCAGGGACTTCCTCTGTAAAGGGGTGACTAGATTAGGTCACCCTGCACTCTAGCAATAGGATCAATGTGGTATGTGATCTTACAGTCTGGGGTACAGAGGAGCCCTTGACAAAGTATACATTTTTGTACATGGGAAGGGTTGTCGACAACTATTTAGCTTGTTTCAAAGAAGATGAACAACCTCAGCTTGCATACACATATTTGGTATCCCTATCCTCCGGGGGAAAAGGCTTATTACATTTTATTGTATATTTCTGTGGTTGCTGTGAAAGTAATTGTTGAAGGAATGATTGTGTGTTTTTTCCTGTTTTTATATGGTTTTCGCTAAACAGTATGCATAAAATAGAAATATTATATTTACATGCTAATGTTACAAAGAAAGAGTCCCATCAGTCACCAAAAATAATATATCATTCACCAGGGGGGAAAATAAGATATATCTGGTAAACTCGGAAAACCTAACATTGAAATTTATTCTGTCTCTTATGGAATGAAGGGGTTAAAATTAGCATGAATTAGTAAATGTTCCCTATTTGTATATGGCAAGCATATTGTATTAGCGGTAGGGACTGGTATGAATGCTTAAAACAGTTCTCTGTAAAGCACTGATTAGTATGCAGAGCAATATAAATAATGAGGTATAGGGAATATCTGAACTGAAAGTTGTAAGGTTATAAGATGCACTAAAGTTTAGTATACCTTCTAACTGAGGTACTGTTCAGATTTTGGGGCACTGTCCCACTGTTCTGACAACTAGAAATGTCCTGTGCTGACAGCTAGAACTGTTGGGAGGTGTATCCCTGCCAGTGGTGTGTGTGTGTGTGTGTGGTAATTGCCATTTTTTCAGGGGGAATTGCAGCCTCCCTTCTATACAGCTGCTTGACCCAGATTGCCACATTGATTGTTGACTGTTATTTATCCTGGCGCCATTATCAAAGGTTGTTTGTGTTTGCTATCGGTGTATGTGGTAGTGCAAAGATGTTTTGAGAGAAACACCCCCATAATGACATGGTCACGACCATTGTGACACAAGCACACCCGCACTACGAGGCGTTCTCTAAAGCTAGCCAAAAATATTACACGGAAAGTAAAATTAGGTTAGGCAAGGAAAGCCATATGTTTAAGTCTGGAAGCGCTAAGTGCAACTGCTAAACTGCAACACAATGTTTTAATGCTCTATAAGTTTTCTGGTTTGTAAATGACCACAACTATATTCTGTCCCAAGTCTCTAACATGAGCTGAGCATATTATCATGTTATAATATTATCATATTATCGGGACAGCACAGTGGCTAAGTAGTTAGCACTTCTGCCTCACAGTGCTGGGGTCATGCGTTCAATTCCCGACCATGGCCTTATCTGTGTAGAGTTTGTATGTTCTCCTCATGTTTGCGTGGGTTTCCTCCAGGTGCTCCGGTTTTCTCCCACACTCCAAAAACATAGTAGTAGGTTAATTGGCTGCTATCAAAATTTACCCTAGTCTGTGTGTGTGTGTGTGTATATGTTAGGGAATTTAGACTGTAAGCCCCAATGGGGCAGGGACACTTATGTGAGTGAGTTCTCTGTACAGCGCTGTGGAATCAGTGGCGCTATATAAATAAATGGTGATGATGATTATCAGACTAGTCTTTACACAGGGGCTTATGTAGATCTGTACGCAATTGTGCCCCAAATATAAACAAGTTAAAGGCTCACATTGGCAAAAGTACAGTAGGAACATCTCAAGATTTAGCTTCACAACACTAGCATATGTGCCAGGTTTACGGCAGTAGTAACAAGTGTGTATACCTAAGCACCATGATAGTGTAGATGTGTAATACAGTGCCA
Source organism: Mixophyes fleayi (assembly GCF_038048845.1). NCBI lineage: Eukaryota > Metazoa > Chordata > Amphibia > Anura > Limnodynastidae > Mixophyes > Mixophyes fleayi. The sequence goes on from NC_134406.1 coordinate 72,693,737, forward strand.
TGTATACAAGAGAGTATGTCTGGACAGTGTTACTATTAAATCTGAAAGTTGCATTTATCATAAAAAAATATTTAATACAAACATCTGTTGTGTTCACCTTTTGAAATCAAATGGGAATCTTCTTTCATGCCACAGTCCAAATGCAAATATCAATTAAGTAATGCAAATTAGCTGTCGGTGAATTCAATACCAGTGGGAGCGTTTAATTTGCAATCCGTCAATAAGAAGCATATAGATAGTGCTGCTGATCTTCATCATTATTGCATCTCATTGCACCAGCCCTCCAGCACCCACAAGAGATATACCTTGGTCCCAATTACGTGAACATGCCATGTGTCGGAATCCACCAAACCATAAAGTGAATTTCTGCATAGCAACTCTGCAAAGCTGTTGCTCGAGATCCCATAGGAGCCTTGCATGATGTGTGACTGTGCATACTCCTTATTTCCACCACAAAATTCACCAATGTTTTAAGTATTGAACTTACCACAAGTCTTCTACGGGACCTTGCACTGGATTGAATTTCCCCCTTAGGGAAGCACCTTCTCCTAACATGGCAGTGTGCCGCAGAGGAGTGAACGAGAGCAAGGTGGACATATTTAGTCAAGTATAACCACATCAGCTATTTTATGTATATTGTTCATCTCAGTAATATACAGAATTTTTTCAAATAGCGGCTGTACTCATTCTCAAATATATTATAAAACAAGTCAGCATTGCATACATTTTAAACACTAATTAACTCACTGCTTTATTAAATATGCAAGTTGGATTCAGGGTACATTCAATAATATATTTATATTAGGCTGGGTACACACTATACAAAAATTGAAAAAGAAAAAAAAAAAGTCTTGATCAGCATGCCGATTCATGTGTACACACTAAACACATTTTACACTGTTTACCTTCAGATCTGTGCTCTTTATCTGTCATAACCATCGGCTGAAAAGATCCTGACTCTGCACACTCCATAGAGATCTATGGACACTGCCAGTCATGAGTGCTTACACTCTGCAGAATTGGAACAACATCGTTCCATCGTTTAGTCCAGTTTGAAAATCAAATGAAACAATTCAATGTGCTTTGGAACGATAATCGTTCATCATTGGCACGTACACATTAATGCAATATTGGGCCATACTTTATTAAGAATCTTGATAAAGGGAGCTATGCTCTAATCTACTGGTTGTTAACGGTAACAAAAATCAGCAAAGCAAAGATATTGTTTAGAAACATTTTTCAATATGTGCTTGGTTTAATGTTCTTAAACATCTATCTTTTTAGATAACTTGCACAGTAAATAAAACCTTTTATTTAGTTATCTATGGGAATCCTTTCCCCCCCACTAACCCTTGAAAGAAAATAAACAAAATTATAAAAAAAACATTGAGCAAATATTTACACAGGAATGCTGCAGGGAAAACATCATATATTTGTATTCTCTGGTTATAGAAAATATTTTGTTTTCTACCATTTCCATATACTAAATCACAAAGTGAAAACATATTGTGCCCATGGTTTGAAACCATCTCTACACTCTGCAAAGGAAGCAATGTCAAATAGGTCACAATGGTAGGATCCCTTAATGCTGTGATTTGTAAGCCATCATTTCAGTCTTCTAACATTGCACCTTTTATTATATATTCTTAGTAGGCAGTTTATAGATTACCTGAACCAAAACCAATTGTAGGAATGTACACATACAAGACCATTGACCTGTGAGAGCAAAGGCATCGCAATGTCAGATTACACATCTGCTAGTGGAACTGTTAATAGTATATGCTTCTCCTTTGCTTACTAATGTCATTAAAACATTATGGACATTTGCATGCAAGTCCCAATTAACATAGACATTGTGCAAAGAATACATACTACTACTACTACTACTACTGCTGCTACTACTACTACTACTACTACTACTGTTACTACTACTACTACTACTGTTACTACTACTAATGTTACTACTAATGTTACTACTAATGTTACTATGCGATTTTGCATTACGATACAACTTTGACACTTTGAAATATAAATGTATTATAGGAGGGAAGTTGGAGGAGGGGGCAGAGTAGCATATACCTCCTGGTCATTCCTATAATGAACTGACTGGGCTATCCTTAGTTTCTTTTCCATATATATATGTGTGTAATATATATATATAATTTTTTATTTTTCATCTTGGGAGAGATCTGCTGGGAGGCTGGGTAATTGCTGTGCTTCTTGGTGGCTAGACCCTCCCCTGGAGCTAGATTCCTCCATTTCCTTCTCTGCCACCCCTTCTAACCCTTTCATGCAGGCTAGCTCCACCCTCCACCTCTCGATACCTGAGTGTCTTTACCATAGTGCCAGTGTCACATCCAGCACTGACCTGAAGCTGCATGACATGTGTGTGTTTGATAAAGGTTTAATCACCAAAAAACCTCCTGGGGGTAAATGTATCAAGCTGAGAGTTTTTCGGCGGGTTTGAAAAACCAATCAGATTCTAGCTATCATTTATTCAGTACATTCTACAAAATGATAGCTAGAATCTGATTGGTTGCTATAGGCAACATCTCCACTTTTCAAACCCGCCGGAAAACTCTCAGCTTGATACATTTACCCCCTGGTGTCTAAAAATTATTAAGACCCTATTTTAATTATACCTCACACTCCCTATTAACTTCCTCTTAAATTAACCACAGTTGCTGTAAACCAATCACCTGAATTTCAGTTATATAGTGTTACAATAACCAAGCTTTTATAGCACTTGAATATATCAAGAACACCAAGACAGAGGATTATTAAGTCTAGCTTAATATTAAAAAAATGTTACAGTGCTTAAGGCAGTGGTTCCCAAACTTTTGACGTATACGGCACCCTTAGAATCTCCATAATTTTTTCAAAGCTCACCTCCAAAATAATTATCGAGCAGTCCCATTTTATAAGCAGTCAAAAAAACGTAATAAGTATTTAGGTCAGGACAGAGATACTTATTTAGTTGTATGCAAAAATAATACACATAAATCAAAGGGAAAATAATATTTTTAGATATATTTTTTTCAATTATATTTCTGTCAAAGAATAATTTACAGCTAACTCACACTGTGCCCCTCTGCATCTCCACATACTCTGTGCCCCTCTGCATCTCCACATACTCTGTGCCCCTCTGCATCTGCGCGCCCTGTGCCCCTCTGCATCTGCGCGCCCTGTGCCCCTCTGCATCTGCGCGCCCTGTGCCCCTCTGCATCTGCGCGCCCTGTGCCCCTCTGCATCTGCGCGCCCTGTGCCCCTCTGCATCTGCGCGCCCTGTGCCCCTCTGCATCTGCGCGCCCTGTGCCCCTCTGCATCTGCGCGCCCTGTGCCCCTCTGCATCTGCGCGCCCTGTGCCCCTCTGCATCTGCGCGCCCTGTGCCCCTCTGCATCTGCGCGCCCTGTGCCCCTCTGCATCTGCGCGCCCTGTGCCCCTCTGCATCCGCGCGCCCTGTGCCCCTCTGCATCCGCGCGCCCTGTGCCCCTCTGCATCCGCGCGCCCTGTGCCCCCTCTGCATCCGCGCGCCCTGCATCCTTTGTGCCCCCTCTGCATCCGCGCGCTGTGCCCCTCACTCTGCATCCGCGCGCTGTGCCCCTCACTCTGCATCCGCGCGCTGTGCCCCTCACTCTGCATCCGCGCGCTGTGCCCCTCACTCTGCATCCGCGCGCTGTGCCCCTCACTCTGCATCCGCGCGCTGTGCCCCTCACTCTGCATCCGCGCGCTGTGCCCCTCACTCTGCCCCCTCTGCATCCTTTGTGCCCCCTCTGCATCCGCGCTGTGCCCCTCACTCTGCCCCCTCTGCATCCTTTGTGCCCCCTCTGCATCCGCGCTGTGCCCCTCACTCTGCCCCCTCTGCATCCTTTCTGCCCCTCACTCTGCCCCCTCTGCATCCTTTCTGCCCCCTCTGCATCCGCGCTGTGCCCCTCACTCTTCCCCCTCTGCATCCTTTGTGCCCCCTCTGCATCCGCGCTGTGCCCCTCACTCTGCCCCCTCTGCATCCTTTCTGCCCCCTCTGCATCCGTGCTGAGCCCCCTCGCTCTGCCCCCTCTGCCCCCTCTGCATCCTTTGTGCCCCCTCTGCATCCGCGCTGTGCCCCTCACTCTCTCCCGCCGTGGACCGGAAGAAAAAGAAAAAATTCGGCAGCGCCCGGGACCCAGCATCCTCTCTCCTGCCGCTTCTCACTGAATATGTTGGGCGTGATGAATTCATTAAGAAGCGAGGAGGGAGTAGGTTGCTGGGTCCCGGGCGCCGCCGGATTGCTAAGTTTTTTTTTTGTTTTGTTTTTTTTTCTTGTTTTTCTTCTTCTTCCTGGCCACGGCACCCCTGAGACAGCGCCGCACAGTTTAGGAACCTAGGGCTTAAGGTATAAAAGATATAATAAAATTATATTTTTTTTATTTTTTAGAAATAATAAAAACATAATTTTACATTCAATGAACAGAGCATAAAGTTACACACAAATACATACCAAACTTAAATATGACTTATTAATTATTTGGGGACATACTTAATTTGTTTCTTAATCTATGCAAGTATGAACACTATTTCTTTCATGTTTTACCTTTCCTATATGAATATGAATTTAATCTTCTAGCTGGAGACTCTCAGGCTGTGTGCAATTAAATAGAACACCCAGCTGTGTGGGAACAAATGTCCTCAAATATACACATTCAATGTTTTAATGTAGGTTAGTCCACCTAACCCCTTGGGGGACTGGCACAAACTGAGTTCACATGTTAAAACCATTGGTATATGGGTGACTAGTTATATATGTCATATTTTATACCATAAATATGCCTTAAACGTGACAGCTGATAAGTGTGTTGCGGAAGTGTCATTAATTTAATATGGGGACAGGAGGGGAAGTGGTATTAATGTTATGTATCGACTGGTTTGGGGAGTTTAATTTAGTGCTGGGCATGCCCCTTCTATAGCTTGGTCATTCAAACTCTGGCTATGACAAATACTGGACCACTCGTTTGAATTACCCATCCGGGATAAAAGTTGCCAACCAGCCCTTGATTGTAATACATCTGAATATTTTTTGATCAAATGTATGTTACTCTGTACAAGCAAACACTTGGTCGGTCATTTTGTTAATTATCCCAATAGAGCAGAAAACATGGTCGACCAATATCATTTGCCCAACCAGCAAGCAGAAAGTGTTGACTACTGACCCAGAAATCATAAGTGGATTTGATTACCCCGTTGTTCATTCTGACCCCAGAATGAGTGGATCTGACCAGTTTGGCTGTTCGTGTGCGATTGTATTGAATACCTATAATGCACCCTACGTGGCCATTATGAAGGTTACAAATGCTGCATTAACTATAGCCAAAAAATGTTATGGTCAATCTTACAATTCTCGTGTCTTGATTTCATGTTCTAAATATAGTATGTGTTTGTGTTGACATGACATAATATAGTTACAATCTACATCTACAAAGGGCCCTGGGAATATAGATTGCTCTGGCAGTAAACAAGATCCTGATAGTTTGAATAAATATTTGATTTAATGTTGTCGCTTGTTTTAGTGATGTATAAAATAATATATATGAAAACTCAAAGTGTTTATGTGGTTTAAAATGACCCTTTTTATGGTACAGTATGTTTAAGTGCCATGTAAAATGGCATTAATGTGTCATATAAAGCAGTGTTTATTTGTAAAAGAACAGTGTGTTTAGTGCAGTTTAGACATTCATTCTCCTGTAGTTATGTGGTGCCATTTATACATTCTTAGTGAAGCATGCCACCAATAAAAGTTGCTACTGGAGTGATTGGAAGAGGGAAAATTAATCGTTAAATGTGCATTAGTAACACACATTTACGTTTACACATTAAATAATTCAATGATACTATAAAGCTTAGTTGTCTCTCTTTTGAAATCATACAACAAATATTTAAACACTGATGGAGTCATGGCTGTTTCTTTGTGAAAAATAACAACTATAGCAGGGGGTGTCCAACCTTTTAGCTTCCCTGGGCCACATTGGAAGACGACGAGTTGGTTTGGGCCGCACATAAAATACACTAACACTAACGATAGCTGATCATCATCTGATCATCCAAAAAGAACATAGAAAACATAGTTAACATATTAAACTTACTTGGAAATGAAGTTAGTAAGAGTTAGGAAACCCGTTGCAGAATCATGATTAAAGCAGTAGTCCCATTACCAGCTGCAATTTAACTTACCTGCATCTGCCCCTTAGTGGGGTTCGGGGAATTAAATGCCAAAAACTTTTTTTTCCTCTCTTTCTGCACCCATGAATCATTTTTTTTATTGACCAGTTTGAAATGGTCACCGATATAGGTAGCATCAGGAGGACTAATAGAAATCTACAGAGATTTAAAGATAGGGTGGCGGGAAAAATGGCTCATGGAGCAGCCGCCGATGAGGGTAACAGTGGGTGATAATTTCACCCTACTCAGCACGGCACATTTAAAATGGTTTAAAATATTAAAAATACAATCATCTCTTAATATTTATATTAGATACATACAGAGAACACAGCTAGTTCATAATTGCATGGTGCAGAAAGTCCAAATTCAGAGTAACAACAATAAGATACTGGATAATCTTTCACTGCTGCTGATAGTTTGCGCGGGTGACTCCTCTGTGCTGCGCTACGTAATGGATGTCGGGTGTGAGGATGTCACCCCCGACATTCACTGCGAGCGCCACACGGAGAAGGAGACCAGGGAGGGAGCCGGAGCGCCAGCTGACGTGACCGCAAGGTAAGTATTTTCTTCTTTTTTTTTTGCAGGATATTTTTTTTCATTAACAGCGCTGCCCCCTTGCCACAACCGCTGGGCCACATTTACAGGCGGGCTGGGCCGCATGCGGCCTGCGGGCCGCGGGTTGGACAACCCTGAACTATAGCATGCAGTCCTGCATGTCTGTATTTCTGTCTGTTGTATTTTCTCAACTCAGCCTCACTTGCTAAACAATAATTTGTTTCAAAATAAAATACAGTAATACTCTTTACCCGAGGCTTCCTTAAATCTAGGAGACAATGCTATAAACTACTAGTTAACACATTGCACATATTCAAACTTATAAAAATTATTTCATTTTACACAACATACTAAAACATATATATATTTGGAGAACCGTTCTAAGACCAACCCCCCTCCCTCTCGCTCAGACCATAGCTTGGGCCTAAAGTGTCATGAATTGGACAAATATGTGGCCTAAATTAGTAACCGTTTATACTAATTTACCATACAGATTCGCCCTACTCACATTGCTTGTGAGTAGGCCCAATCTGGGGGGCTAAATTAATAACAGGCCAGGAAGTTGGAGCAGAGTAGGTGGAAGAGGTGGAAAAGCAAAGTACAACCTGTTGATCTCAATGGTCCATGTCAGGATTTGAGAAATTGAACTAATGAACTCCTATCTTGCTGTTGCCAATTTTACATGTAGCTATATTGCTGATCAAATAATGTATTGTTGCAAGAAAATATAAATTGTATGATTTTCCCACTTTTAAACCTCAGCCTGCAGAACACTTATCAGCCCCATTAGCTATTGACGTAATTAAGCAAAAGCGAGAATTCTGATGGTTGCTCATACCTAACTGAAGGTATCACTGGACCTAAAATAAGTTTCTATACATAAACAAACTTTTAATAGCATACAAAAATATACAGTACATGCATATGTTCCTATACAGCAATATATTTTTTTTTACATTGTGGAGCTCATGTAGAGTTTAAATTTTATTATACGCATTTAACGTATGATATCCTTTAAGCATATCTTACAAAATGTACGCATTTTGCATGCTCTTCAGAGTCACATGTATCTTAAGTAGGATTACTGAGAGAAAGTCTGCTGTGTATAGATAGATATCCCCCTCCCCACTCAATCTTGACTGTATCTCAATTACATAAAGTATGTTCAGTTCTGGCAAGCTCTTGTGACCATATACGTGCCAACTCTCCCGGAATGTCCGGAAGACTCACGAAATTCGGGTAGGTCTCCCGGACTCCCGGGAGAGCAGACAAATATCCCGCAAACGGCATCTTGCTGTCAAAATGACGCAATTCGCGGTGAATCGCTTCATTTTGGCCCCGAACAAAAACGGCATGGCATTTTGTCGTGGGGCCGAAATGACGCGATTCACTGTGCCCCGTCCCTCCCACCCTCCAACCACGCCCCCCTGCCTGGGATCTCCCGGAAAGAAGTTTACAAAGGTTGGCAAGTATGGTTTACCTTTAATGACACTAAATATATTTCTCAATTGTTATTTGTATGGATTTCTTTTAATGATCTTATTTATGAGCTTTCTTTGTTGTATTGGTCCCTGCCTCAAAAAACTTCAAGTGAAAATTTTCCAACTAGCCATTTCAGAAGGTAAACAATGGCTAAGACACCTTTGTCTTGGTATGCCCAGAAGACTCGATCACTAAGAGCAGCTATGACTAGGAGATACTAGCGACCTTCACATGATTTAAAACTAATTTATTCCCTGGGTTTATATACAGTGTTCCTTGTACAGTTTTATTAAAATGAAGGGGTTCCGTGCCTCAATGGTAAACTCTTCGCTGACTCTTCTTTACAATAGTTACACTAAATATTTTGGGCTGAGCTCCTCACTCTCCTCTTCTAAATAAACTGTGTGCCAGGCGTGGTGCCAGAATGTTGTGCAAACACTAAAGAAATTAGTTTATCTGAGTGTTATTTTCTACATGCAGCTGAATGCGTTCTGGTCCGCTTATTCTATTTCCTGTTTACGTCCAACATTCCCTTGATTATACAGGTTGATTTGCTTCTACACTGCACACACTTTTTTCTTTTTTTATCATTGGTGTGCTTGGTGCCTAATAATGTTTCCATTAATTGGTTTAGTAGTATGAAGAGTAGCATGCTTGCCTGCTTTTCACACGTGTCTTCTTGGAGATGGGGAGGACAGATATAAAAATAAATAAATTAAAAAAAAAAATGGTGGCATGATGATACCATTTGTGTCCAGTAATGTAATGTTCACTGATGTGGGCACAGCTTAATTATTATTTCCATCATCACAGCACATTACCTCGAGTCTGAGCAGTTTCCATCTGTTTTGTAATTACCAGGACAGAGGGCAGCCATGGGAGATACTAGCCATAAATACTTTACAACTACTACCACTGCAGGCTCTGCACTACTGAGTCCATTCTGGAAACTTTCTTTCAGTCTTCAGTGCTCCATATTCCCTGCTGCCTAATAATCTGTATCAGACTTGGACCAGTTTATCTCAATGTTAGAAGTCAGAAATTCTTTGCTCACAGAGCATTGCCAGCTCTGGCCCCCGTGGAGTTCAACTAGCCATTGACCACCACAGACAATCACCAGCCAGTTGCCCCCAAAAAGCATTATCAGATTGTGCCCTACACAGGTTCACCATCTTCTGCCTAGTAACTGTTGCACTCAGCCTCGGACTGGCCTGCCGGCCAGCCGGGCTATACACCGGTAGGCCAGGGCGCGATTAAGCCCCGCCCCCTCCGCTGTTGGGGCGGAGCTTACCGGAGGTCAGCTATCGTCGTGGGGGGCATAGGGGGCATGTGCTTTGGGCCCCCCTCTCTCCGAGGCTCCCCCCGCTGCCCGCATCAGATGATCTCCTCAGTAGTACAGCAGCTGCGGTGCTGCTGTACTACTGTCAAAAATGTCTGAATTGGAGCTTCTGCGCATGTGCAGCAGAAGCAGATTCAGGAAGCAACAACAAGTGAGCAGGTGAGTGTCAGTTTCACTGGACACATATTTATACAGTTAAAAACAAATCAATCACATATAAATAAATATCAAGAAGGCCCTTCACAGCATAGCATGTTTATTGCTTGATTAAATATGTTACCTATAGCAGTGAGAATATATATATTTTCTTGCTGCTATAGGTGGCTACATTTGACATATTTAATCAAGCAGTCAAGTAATAATCATGCTATGAAGGGTCTTCTTAAATATGTATATACATGTTTATTTTTGTTATCAGCTATATCTCAATAAATATACACTGAACATTGATATTAATGTTTCATTAGTAAAGTAATGACATAAGCCAGCCACTTATATTAAAGCTTGAATGAGAATTTAGTGTATGTATATATATATATATATATATATATATAGTGTGTGTGTAATCTAATTAAAAGATTTAATATAAGTGGCAGGCTTCAACAATTGCTTTACTATTGATTAATAAAATAGAGGATCCTCTAACATAGTCGCTGCATTATATAAGGGTATACAAACATAGCTACACACATACAGACATATATAGTCAAAATTGGTGTTATGTTATCAATGTTTATTTTTTTTATGTTAGTTTTAATGTGTGGTATCATTGCTAGTTTTAGTGTGCAGTATCATTGCTAGTTTTAGTGTGCGGTATCAGTTGTATTTTTAATGTGCGGTATCATTGCTGGTTTTAATGTGTGGTGTCAATGCCCATTTTAATGTGGGGTTTTGATGATTGTTTTAATGTAAAGTATTTTAGTTTGTGGAAGTAATGACTTTTCTTGTGCAGACAAGCTAGGTGAGCCCTCTGGGAGAGCTGTAAATGTCGTACTAGCGGGCTACAGGTGTCGTAATGCAGGATGTGTCAATGTTTACAGCATTATACCCAATGAAGACGCTCTTAATTTTAGATTATCAGGGGCCCCCTCCCAAAGCCTTAATCCAGCTCTGGGCGGCGGGGCCATTTCCGTCACAAACTCACTACCGCGCAGGTGTAGAGAGCCGTGTCTGGGCTCTCTGCATCTGTGCAGTAGTGTGTTTTTCACTTCAGCAGGGGAGGAGTGTGCCATCTTCCTGGTATCACGGCCGCCCAGAGGAGCAGGATGCTGGAGTTTTCCACACAGGTAGGTGAGTGCCATCCCAAGCCAGCCAGCCTGTCATTTTTTTTTTCACCAGAAAGGAGCAGAGAAGCCCTGAGGGAAATGGGGGAATGGAATCAATACACATACTGCAGACCCCATCTAAATGGCACCTTATTATGAATATATATATATATTTACCAGGTGTCCTTGTTCTTTACGTTGTGAGTTGCCCTCCATGGGCTGACCACACCCCCTTGACTGGCCACACCCACTCTTACAGTTGACCACACCCCAATGTAGTGGGCCCTTATCACTACATTCCCCGGTGGGCCCTTCATGCCCCAGTCCGACACTGGTTGCACTTCCCTTTCTTAAACCAAACTATATTTATCTTAACAATGCAGTGTTCAGTGTTATTGAACATTGAACTGTTACTGCAGCAAAACCTTCACTGTTTACTAAAGTAAACCCTCGGCAAAATGTCATTGAGGTTTCCAATGAATACAGATGTGCCGTAAGAGCAATGTATAACACAGAATGCTGTGCCTGAGAAAGCTAACGGCTGGGAACTTTTAAATTAGAATTGACATGCAAAACCCTGCATTTATGATTGGTAGCATTGTGCGAGTCGATTTGCGCAGGTGTGCCTAGATTTACATCAAAGTGCATGGGTTTGTGGAGCAAGATTGCACCATTTGTTAAGAGCAGAAGAGTGCAAGGAAGGAATTAGGCAGACCTAGGGTATTCCTTATTATGAATGTGCATCGGTGCACCTAGTTTTGCAGACCTAAATGGATGAAGAGGGTGCATTTTATGAGTATTCCATGCTGTCCCAAAAGACCTACAGCTATATTCCCACCACAAAGATATGTGATTTTTGACCCCGCTCTGAACTGGTGGAGATCAGGGGGTAAATGTATTAAAGTCCGTTTTTTTTCAACTCGCCGGGATCCTTGTCCTATAATTCAGTGGGATGCACTTTGAAACTTCCACTTGCACTTGAAGAAGGGCATTTCTAGGTGTACTTCGCACAATATAAAGAAAATCTTCAAACACACAGAATTGGCACATGTAATAATGCAGTCATTGTGTCCCATGGCTCGCCTGAATATTTTAAGCCACAAGAGGCTAATAAGCCTCTCATTATTTTATGAGAAAAACTGAAGAGTTTAATATAATGAAAGGAGCGGATCATCTAAGTATACTGATGCAAAACCAAGGTGATTTTCTGTGCACGTACAGTCTGCTTCAAGGTTGGGTTCCAGTAAGGGAGCTTTGGACAGCTGAAGAAGGGAAGGGGCAGCAGACAGAAAAGGACATGCCTAACCCTAAAAACTAGTAAACAGGATTTGGGGACAGTGCACAACCTGCAAGAATAATAGTCCGCAATGGACCATAAAACAAACACTGAAGGAAGGATGTATTCTAAACAATGTTGCCCTTGGCTGTTTTAATAATTATAGCCCAGCTTAGAAATGTGAAAACATATCTTTATAAAATAATGATTTACATTTGATGTGGAAAACATCTGCCAACAAAATTGCAAGTGATTTTACTACAATCAAAACGTAGTATTTTCGCATTGCAACAAAATATACCACAACCTTCATATCACTCACTATGTGTTGCTTACAGACACTTTAACTGCCGAGCTGGGCTGTTCAAGCAGTTAAACGACGGTGTTTCTTGGCTTCCTGTTTGTAATAATTCTCATTCTCCACCCACACAAGGTAGCATAGAACTGTGAGTCACAGTACACAGAGGCAGAATTTATAGATGTGAGTTATTGCTAAAAGAGAAGGGGGTATTACAACATTTTGGCATGGGGAGGTAGCGCAGTGCTTGGGAAGACATAAACATATCTGCTGGAAAATGTTAAGAGAATACTGAGGCCTATTTTTTTTTTATTTTTTTTTTAAAGGTATTTGCATACAGTCTCATTTTAGTGTTGTGATGTGGAAAAGAAGTAATCTGCTTTTGAAATGGCACAAATGTGCAGGCACAGGCAGTGCAATTTTTCACTACTGCGATAGGTTTTGCATGAACACCTTATTAAATGTAGTGAAATGTTTATAGTGTCACATTTAAATTCTTTAATGACCTTTCAGATGCTCTCCCTGAGCACTATAGGCTTAAAACACTTTGCAACCTGTAGCTCTCCAAGCATCAGGGCCGGATTTACCGCTAGGCAACCTAGGCAACTGCCTAGGGCCTAGCGGTACCCAGAGGGCCCAGTCAGGACTGGCGGGGTAGGCAAGGCGGAGGGACGCTCCCCTCTGCCTGCCATCCCTCTCTGTCCGCCGACATACTAAAATAAACTGCGTCCGGAAACAGAGTAAAAGACAAACCAGTCATGTGATCGCATGTGCGGCTCCCGGCAGTCTCTCCTCCTATCTGCTCCCACTGAATGAGGAGGAGAAACTGCCGGGACCTGTCGCGCGATCACGTGACAGTTTTTTTTTTTTTTTTTTAGTCTGTTTCCGGCCACTGTGAGGAGGACTAACACAGAGGAGCTGCGCGCTGGAGAAGAAAGAAGACAAGAAGACCAGAAGACGGAAAAGAGAAATTCAAAAGAGAAAAAGACAGGTAAGTAAAATAGAGGCACATAGACAGAGGTGACAAAAATGAAGGGGCACAGGGGTAATACAGTGAAGGGGCACAGGGGTAATATAATGAAGGAGCAAAAGTGGCAATAAATGGGCATAGTGTGATGATTGATGGACAAAAGTGACAAGGGCACATCCTTGGATTTATGTGTATTATTTTTGCAAACAACTTAATAAGTATTTCTGTCTTAAATACTTATTAGGTTGTTTTGACCCAACTACTTAAAAACCGGAACTGCTCGGTAATTATCGGGTGCCTTTTTCTGTAGCCTTGCTTTTTTCACATGTTAGGTACGCCCCCAAAGATGCAAGCCACGCCCCCACCACCTTTGGGTTAACTATAGGGGGTATATGGTAGGCTACAAAAATATAGTGCTATGGATTGTTTCAGGGAGGGGGCCCAAAACCAGTATCCTGCCTAGGGCCCCATGAGGTCTAAATCCGGCTTTGCCAAGCATAACGATAAGTACAACAAAAACAGATGGTTTACTTGTATACATAACAACAAATAAACAGTGGATGCATGATTGTACGTATCTGCACTTACTCCAGTGACAGAATATCTATGGATGGGTAGCATTAGATCATTTTATATAACTCTACCTAAACTTATTATTTTATTTTTTTTTAAAACACTCCCATAACCTCCAACTAGAGTCACAGTTGGGTTTCCATATCAGAGACTCCCTACCACTGAAATGCCTTTCCCTGCATCTTGGTGTTATCCAGTTATCCAAAACCCGACACTCTGAAGGGCTTTGAATGAGTCCACTGCTCAGAATTGTTCTCTCTAATTTGAGTACTTTAAAGTAAGTTCAAGTGTTGAAATGTAATTTAATTAAGCTCCACCCTGAAAGGCTGTGTGAGTGGAGCATTAGGCTAGGCACACAGGTACACACTGAAGAATTTTCCGACCGACGTGTTATCTACAATGATTTTACCATTGACTGAAGGTCCGATTGCTCGGGCGATTTATGCGTACACACTAGACACGTATTAAACGATTAACAAAACACCGACCGTCTGTGCAGCGACTTTTCACAGCCATATTCTTGTGTTTTAAAAGATTTTGATTTCGTATACACTGAAACGACATATGTGCTCCCTATATCGATATCACCAAGAAACTTAAATAATGGGCCAAGCATGTTCATTAAGAATCACCCAAAAACTCTTAAAGGAGAAGGAAACAGGTCTTCTACATTCATTCTGTAACATACTTGTGTACAGTGTATGTTCGTTCGCAACCGTAGAGCTACAAATTCTTTTACTATTATGGATACTGTTGAAGAACAGCAAGTCACTGCTCTTTTGCTACTCGATATGGCCTAGAAGACTGCAAGTACAGTCCCAAAGGGAAAGAAGGAGAAAGAATCGGTCTTGTTGGACCAAAGAGTGGTTCCAGAGGAGAGACTCATTCTCTCATATGCCCCTGCTGCAGGGGATATGTGACAACAATCCTGATGACTTCAGGAATTTGCTGCGAATGAATGACCCCACATTACGTTAGAAGCACCTTATTACCAATTGACTGACGTGCGGATGCCACACCACGTAGGAGACATACAGGCATCAGAAGTTTACATACACGCCCCCAAAGTAGTTGCAGTTCAAGGAACTATTGACAGTTGGAAGTGGATCAATTGAAATCTATACACATTACATGATCGTAAGGTTATTGGAACAAGATTATTAAACTGTACGACCAACCAAATGAACAGATAATCAGCTCTGTGAAGCGACTTTCGACCATCGTGTAACTATGCACACTGCGTTGACATTTGAACGAACGGTCGTATGTCGGCTGTTTTGCACCGTGATTGGATGTAAAAGCTCCAGTGTGTACTTGGCTTTAACAGTAGTGGGAGAGGAAGTATTGTCTCTCCTGTTCTCACTCTGCTAAGGGTGTACCCCCACTGGCATTACATAAAAGCCAGTGACAGACACCATATGTGCTCAGGTTTGATATGCAGCTGTAATGGGCACTTGCGGTTTCAGTGGGATCAACGGAGGTCCTGCCGTTGCCCCCATTGTCTTCACTTCATTTTCTTGAACTCGAGAAAATGAAGCATGCATCCTTACCCACGCCAGTCGGTAAGGACAGTAAGGCAGTTAAGTCACTGTGATTCAAGTCAGGGGGTGCTGATTTAAATCAACTTGATTTTAATCATGATTTAAATCACATGATTTAAAAAAAAACCCATTGATTTAAATTACCATTAAAAATAATGCAGGGTTTTTATGGTAATTGCCATACTGTGCAATGTGATGAATAGATTGTAAGCTTGCGAGCAGGGCCCTTTTACCTCTCTGTCTGTATGTATTACCCAGTATTGTTTTATTATTGTTCCCAATTTTAAAGTGCTACGGAGTCTGCTGGCGCTATATAAATAAATGTTGATGATGATATGGACCATAATCCTTTTGACCTTTGATTAGCTGTTCTACTAATAAAACATCTATATCTATGGCTATTTCTTGCTGACCAAATTTAACGAAGATTCATGTGATACAAAGATGTACAGGCAACAGACAAGTCCAGACAAGATGCAGATAATTCCAGAGAGAATGGCCAACACCAGGGGCGGGCTGGCCCGGGCCGCTCAGTCAGACAGCTATTAGGGCTGGGGGGTAGGCCGACCGGCCGCCCCCCGGATGCAATATACCACATTTTCCCCGGCGGCCGCATCTGACGACATGGGATGCGGCCGCGTCAGCGCACAGGCGGCCGCATCACATGACAGGCGAGTCATGTGATGCGGCCGCCTGTGTGCACCCCGGGCTTCCCTCTCCCAGCCCGCGCCTGGCCAACACCACACCACAGAAGTGTTTCAAGTTCAGACAGAAGAAGTAACTTATCACTGTAAAAGCAACCCATGGGGGGTTGCTTTTACAGTGAAAAAGCAACCTCCCCATGGGGGACCCAGATGTCACCCTGCCCCCCCAGCCCAGCCCAGCCCAGCCCAGCCCAGCCCAGCCTGCCCTTGGTTCAGAAACAGTAGCTGGTAAAGAAGATATCATTGTAGCAGTAGAGCAGTTGCTAACAGCAGCAGCATCATCAGCTTCAGTGAAAAATAATATTTTCCACATTTGCTTTGGTGCAGTCAAAACTGAGAAACCGCTTGGGTACTGACAAAGCTGCAAGAAACACTTTTTCTTTTTAAGGCGTTCAATAAACCTAATGTGTAGGCTCATTCCGATTTACAAATCGGACAAGGCAATTGCCAACTATTGTAACTTTTAACGTCATTGCTGTTTCTATCCTCTTGCAGTTTGTGTTGTGATTTGTGTGTAGTTTGCTATGGGCATGCAATGTTTGGTGACACTGTCAAGTCATTTAAATTGAATATATTAAAGATACAGTATTTTAAAAGAACTTTGTATTTTTTAACTTTACTTGATCATTTAAAAAAAAATAAAAAATATATATCTGTTTTTTTTTATTTTAAGTCGTGATTTTTTTCACACTCTATTCAAGTACACTGATTGCAGGAGAGTAGGGGACATGTCCTTCTAGCAATCCCTTATTACAGAATGTTCCTGGTGACTTAAGATTTGGAGAGAGAGGGGCGCATTTCAACTGTCAGTTGACACAAAGGGGCAGCACATGCCTAGGCATGTGTATGTGTGTTTGTATTTTATGCACGCTACCACAGAATAACTTTGCTATTAAAGTGTGAGATCTCAGAGCAGAAGAGAAGATGTGGGGATCTCACTCGGCTGACTCTTTGTGCTCTGATTTTAAAAAACCTACAGGTTTTGTGCACAAATATTTCTGGATTAATATACTAATGTAATTTGATATAAATATATAAATAAGAAAGTGACTGTTCCTCTTTGGAGACTAACTCCACAGTTTTTATATTACTACTCATATCCAACAATTCTAATAAAATAAAATAATAAAATATTAACATTTCCGCAGCCCTCTGGGAGGAAAGTAAGCATACTCGCCAACTCTTAAGATTTAAGGAAAAGTCATGTGACAGGGGGTAGGAAAGGGGCGTGGTGACCATTGTCGCGTCACCATAGCGCCGCCCCCACTATGAAATGCCGAAATTCACGGCATTGAATAGTGGGGTGGGGCTTAATGACGCTATAAAGCCGCGCCCCATCCATTCAATGCCGTGAATTTTGCCTACTCTTCTGGGAGCCTCTCGGGAATTCCGGGAGAGTAGGCAGGTATGATATTAAGTTGCAATTTATTGCAAGAAAGAGATTACCTAACATATATATGAATTCAGTTTGAATAGAAAAGATAGTAATTTGAGCTCTCAGATCCCCCTCCTAGTCACCACAACAAAACATGCATGCATGGGTCTCATTTAAGGTTGGACAAATGTAAAGTCTTGTTGTGTAACTTATGCATTTCCACGCTGCACATGCACAGCAGAATGCGTACACTTATGTCCATTTATAGATTGTTGTCAATCGTTGACTTTCGTTTCCTTACACAAGTAAACTACACTGGTACTGGATGGCTGGTGCAGCAATACACAATGATGATGGGGACTATCGGCAACACTGTTTAGCTTCTTCTGATTAGCTGATTGTGTATTGACCCCTCCAGCTGGTGGCTGCTATGTTAATAAATGAATCACTATATTATGTCACGTCACAGCCTTCTACTTGCAATATTTATTTGACATTTCTATTTAAACTACTGTAGAAAAGAGGATTCACAATTGCTTTTTAAAGGGGTAAACAACAAATGTGAAGGTGTTTGTTTTATTTAATTACTTTTAAATGGAAAACGTTCACATGTATTAGTAGCTGTCAAGACATTATTTCTTGTGTATAGGGCACTTCATTACATTATTATGTTGTGCACAAATAGGGTAATGTAACTTTAGAATTTGCTACTAACACTGTCTCATCTCTACGCTATTGTGAGGTTTTATTATACATGCTTGTAATGCTACCATTGTTCAGTTGGAGTCATTTTGAGATGCGTCCAACACATCATATGCGCGTAAGTATGCTTTTTCTTGCACACATGTTTTCCTATGTACAATAATTGCACAAAAGTAATCAACTCTATGGGCCTGAATTAATTAGGGCATGCATTCTGAGCGCAACTCGCGCTCAGTATTCTACGCACGTATCCATGATTTGCGAACTCCCAAATTCATCAAGGAACGGATCTGAAGATACGTGCGCTGTTGAATTCGGGTGTAGGGCTGCTGTGCTCTACTACACAAAACCCTGCAGAGTAAGTCCAATCCCTATGTGGTTTTATACATTCAAAAAAGAAAGCACAAGAAAATAAAAGATATATATATATATATATATATATATAGAATTAATGTCACATGGTAATAATAAAAGCACTAATGATAAAACAAACATTTTGCCATGAAATACATTTATTAGAACGTTGTTAATGTATGCTGAACATAAAAATAGATTTTACAGTTGCTTGTGATTGCACACTCATGTTATACATACAAGACTGTTATCATTACTGATAGGGACTTAGACTAGCCCTTTAGCTGGAGCAAGAGATACAGCAAATAAACATGTCACTTTGACATGGGTAAAGCTTGAATTGGACGTGGCTGCGTGCGCTTGAGTTTGGAACGTTCCTATTGTAAATTGACTACAGAAATGTACAGTTCACTCAGTCGCAAGCTGTAGCACTATCGCATGAACATTGCTTGCGTACACATCCGTGTCTCTCTGTGTCGCAGCCATATCTGTCTGCTCTGGGCCTGCGCACAATGATTCTCTGTACGATACACTCAATGTCGACAGATATGTGCCTTGATGTCCTACATGAGCCCCAAGGTATTTTTTTATTCTTGTTTTGTTTGATGACTGAATTGTGTTGGTGTGGGAGTGATATTATACAGTATTGATGGCATGGTTCATGAGGCTGTTTATATGGGCCAGGGCTGTATGTTATAGATAGGAGCCAGAATTTCTGGGCATGACCCAGCATATTTTAGAAATAGGGCTTGTAGGCATGAAGCTTTTAATCTGGGCACAATGCTGTATGAGGTGGTATTAAGCATGGAGGTCATCAGGCTGTTATGTGGGGCACAGGTGTAATAGAACAGAGACATGTGCACAGGGTTCTAAGTACAGTAGCAGGGAACTTTAACAACTGTTACATTTCTAAATCAATTGAAATTGAGCATACAAGTTACAAAAAGAAAAAGAGGTACTGCATTTATTTTTACCCTATATTTATACATCTGATACATTACGGAGCACTTTACATCGAGGGGATCATGGCACAAATTAGCAGCAAAAGAATAATAATTATAGCTACTGGTGAGGAATGAATGTGCGACTATTGCAAGACAGTAGCATGATCAGCCACCAATAATAACATTTCTCATTCTAATGGTAGCATTGCAGTTAGGACAACAAGGTGTAAATCCTGCATTCCTGTTTTCTCGCTAGCAAGGTGGAATAAATGATTTACGTCAATATTGCAACATATCAACTCGGCTTTGTTTTGGCTTAAATTGAATTTAGAGCCGACCGTATAGGTAACACAAGATAACATAGAATCTAAGGAGTTTGTAGAATGATATAATGCTTCTAGGATTCGAACATTTATCTATTTTGGATCCCTGCTTTTTGTTTTATTTATTTTTTATTTGTTTTGCTTTTGTGGTAATAATTTCCATGTCCTGTTGTTTATCTGGTTTATCGCAGATTTGCAGCTGTATTATAGAACAGTAGTTGAGTATAGCAGTGCATGTTTCCGCGACCCTCATATCTCAGAGTCTGGTGCAGTAGCTGGCAGGAAATGTGAGACCAATATCAAATGTCACCAGAGATGTTACTGTACTATTCACTTTATTAGTATACATTTTCAGTGTGCTGACATTTAAATCCCTCGCATTTATGGTTTGTGAATGTCTGAGCAGAGCATCAAACTGTAATATTTAGTGCTTGGTGGAAAATATGTCTCTTCTCAGATTATATTTATATTGCCTCATGGAAGTAGTAAATCAGCATTGCATGCAAACCATTTAACTCTGTGTGTACTTTATACTATCGTTTAAGTAGACAATTGACATTTACAAAACAGAAAAATAACGAACTGCTCCACATACCCACACTTCCTACATAAATTAGGGTGTTTCATTTTAATATTAAAAGCCTCAGATGACAATAAATAATATATTAATTCCAGGGAATTAACTATCTTAAGTGCTAATTGCCTATCCATTCGTAAATTTCCAAATTTTCTTTGATTCTCCCCTTTTGTGTTTATCCTTTAGAAACTATTCTCTCTCAACTTTTGTTTATTCTGGTGAAGAGGATGATGGAAGGAGAAATGTGTAATGTTACATTTTACCATACTTGCTTTACTCTCTTGGAATGTTCTGAAGACTCTGGAATGTCAGGGGAGAAAGGGCCATTCCCTAGTAAATCACAGCATAGCACAGTGAGGGGAGGGACAGACGTGACTGCACAAATCACTATGCCACGCCCCCTCTATGGGGACAATTAAGTCAACTTATTAAGCAAAGTAACGCTTTCTCATGGTGACATTACTTATCTTTTACAATGGGATCCAGCTGAAGCATCTCCAGCTTTCCTGAATTCCTCTCCATTCGGCAGCAGCAATAGCCTGCTGGTGAGTCGGAAGAAATCTTTGAGGAGGGGGATCTTCACTCCAGGTCCCAGAGCAGCCCCGCCATGAAAAATAGCAGGAGCACTTAATTTGTAGTGGTACATGATGATGATTACTGCCTCCCCATAATACATTTTAAATTTCTCTTCTTTATAATGACTTGATGTTGGAAATAAGTTTAAGTATATTCAGTTTATTAAAGTGTAACGGTTAAGAAGTTGGCACTCATTTTATTTTATTATTTTCTCAGTACAGAATAATTTGACAGAAAAAGGACCTCTAGAACCAACTCTTAATAAAACTGGGACCAGTTTCTTGGTTGTAACTAGGTTTCCCACATGTGCAGTGATGAAAAATGAACAGGATACCAACAAGGAATCCATAATAGTGTGAATCATAATATGTTTTTAATTCATGTCGTGATTGCAGCTTCTCCATCGGTCTTCCTACTCACCCCCTCCTCTCTCTTCAGAAAGCAACACAGCATGGTTTTCAGCCAGAACTGTGAAAGTAACCACGGGGGTGGCTAGGTTAGGTTGCAATGCAGATTCATATTACAGATAGTACTTCAGTTATCCAAAATTAATTTCCTAAGGCTATTCTAGATGGTTCTTTCTGAAACTATTTACTAAGATGTAATCCTAATTCATAAAGTATCTAGGATGACTAGAAGTAAGCCATTATTACGTTGGATAATTAATATTCTATTTATAGGTAGGCTTCACAATGTCCTCTTTCTTATGTATCAATTGCCCTCCATTGGTTTTTAATTTTTCCACTTTTTAAGCAATTATTTTGCTTTCATTCAGTACAGGCTGCTTTAAAGTGTCCGGTTTTCAAGATCACCCAAACAATATTCTGAAACCCTGACTGTCGGATAACTGCCAGTCCTGATTGCAACCCACAGAGGAGAATTCTTGTTCTCCGTCTCAGTCTGCATGATGTTGCAGTAAATAATTAGCTATATTTTGTTCATTTGAAACAGATCTTGTGCCGAGCGTGTAACACTATGCTTATTTGGTATCAACTTGTACAGAAAAATTAGGTTGATGGGACAGTAGATGCTTAGCACATTTGTTTTGTCAAGATCTAAGTGTGCTTGGCAATACGGTATGTAAAACATTTTATCGTTCTAATGTTAGGGTTATTTTTATGTTTTGTTGGACGTCAAGGCCCGTTACCCACTGATGTGCAAACTCCGCGCCTGACGTTTTGACGCAAGTGCTAAGCATGCAAACACTTACTAAAATAAAATCCACTGTACTCCATGCGTCCATATACATTTACATGTGTCTGCATGCGGGTGCATTCTGAGGATTTTTTCGAACTCTGCTTTTTCCATTACAACAATTTTCAAAGGATTTAAACGCACTTTAACTCCATTCTTTGGGAATGCATCCAGTAGGGGTTAACACAAGTAGTTTATCCAGCCTGATGCTGTATTTTTCCAATTGATTTTCTTGGCTCTTACATTTTAAATAACCCATTCATTTCCGTGACGTTGTGTGCTACATGTAGAAGTTCCACTTCCATGAATGTTCAATACACATCATTTGCGCTGCACAGCAATGGTAATTGTTTTCTCCCACATTTAAAGAGATCCAGTTGATGTGGGAAACTAACTCTATATTCGAGTGCAAGACTTGATATATGCGCAGTGCATCAAAATGCATTTTTATGTAGCAAAAATGGATTGGAGGCGCATAATTGAGTTTTTATATTTAAATTCAATAGCGCAGGGCAACTTTCCTCTCTCCGCAAGACTGACATATGGGCGTGCAAGGGTTAATGAAATCCAACTGATCTGTCTAAAAACGACTTGCAATCCACCACAAATCTGTTACATTCACTATTAAGAACAAAACACTGTCATCACTAAAATCTTATTTTAGAGCTGATATTCTTAGGAAGTCGCGAGTTGCTTTCTGACTTATCTCAAAATATAGTTGTAACCTAATTTAATACTAGAAAAGAAAAAATTCCATGCATGAATATAATATTCTAAATGCCTGAGCCTTCTAATATGGGAATTTCTTAAGAACCCAAAACCAAATGTTATTAAATGGGATTAAATATGACAAAAAAAGTCACAATTAATTGAATTAAAATTGTTCTAAAAAATTGGCATGTACAGAAAGTTCAACTCCTACTCTGGCCAATAACTTTTTACTCCTGAAAATGTTCATTTCTTGCTAATCTAATATCCTTGTAATAAGGCCTAAAAAAACACACAATCTCTCCACATCAGCCCCAAAACATCCCACGAGTCAAAAAATATTAACATTTATTTATATCAGCAGTGTACCACATATAGCATATTGGTCCAGCCATATAACAATGAAAAAAAGTGCTTTCTTGAGTTACATGATCCAGTCACACAGCAATGCTGGTTTTGGGGTCATAAAGTGTTGGAGTATGGAAGGAGAATAAATAAGTTTTTCTTGCGTTGTGTAGATGGTGGGAATCAGGAAGAATAGTCCAGGGAGGTTAAGAAGTGTGTTCAGTAATTGTATCAGCTTGTCTAGAAGTGAGTTTTCAGGGATCACTTGAAGGTTTGACGGCTAATGGAAAGTCTTGAATGAGGGAGGGAATTTCACAGGGTGGGTGCAGATCGAGAACATTCCTGTAACCAGGAATAGGAGCAGGTAATGAGTGTGAATAAGAGATGCAGATCTTGGGCCGAATGGATGGGTTATGTTGGGAAATATTTTGAGACAAGGGAAGAAATGTTTGTTGGTATAGTTTTGTTAATGGCCTGTTCAAATGTTAGAAGAATTTTATATAAAATTTTAGGTGCTGGCAGAGGGCGGCAGCAGCAGTAGAAGAACTTTTACCAGGAAAATTAGTGGTTATGGGAAGATCACTAAGAAAGGAGTTGCAATAGTCAATGTTGGAGATTGAGTGAATGAATTAAAGTTTTTGCATTTTTTAGTGTCATGTGTGAGATATGTACATATCCTGGAAATGCTTCTTAGATGTATGTAGCAGGATTTGGATACAGATTGGATATCCGGAACAAACAACATTTCTGAGTCAAATACGACAACTAGGCAGTAGGCTACAGAGGTCGGCTTTATTATTGTTGTCAACAGATATAGAGATGTTAGGTAGGTACCTTCTGTGACTGGTGGAAATGTTACTAGTTTTTCAAAATAGAATGTATCATACGCTATGGAAAATGATGTTATTCACTTAACAAATTTACCCTATCCCCATACTGCCTCTAATGTTCTATTAATATCATATATCTAATAATGGGGAGGTACTACCAAGGTAACTCCGTAATAGTCAGAGTACCGAAGGCAAAAGATGATTATTCTATTCTGGTGCACTCATGGATAATAAAAGAATCGTAAAACCTAAAGTTTATTCGAAGTACTTTAAAATCACCAATAGTTACTTCAACAAGATATCATCTCCTCACTTGTCTCAAAATAGCTCCCAACTCGAAAGCTCCATTCTGCGCAAGATCTGCGTCTCTTCCACTCTCAGCACATCCTCCCATTCTTGGTTACAGGACCGCTTTCAGTGCAGGTGATACGGCTAAAAATCACATACCTGAGAGATGCCCAGAGTTTGAATCAGATGAAGGTGCGCGTGACCTTGGCATGCCCCTACTGTACATTACCTAAGTGCACATGCCTCTGCCCTCCCCAATTCCGCCCTTGAAATTGTAGGCTGTCAGAAGTGTAATTTGCATTTGAAGATGAATCTCCTGACAGTCTAACAATTGAGTTTTTTTGAAAATAGTGTGAAAATGACAATTTATAATGAGGACAAAACACCTAAATGTGAGAAATACTGTATATTTTGTAATCTTGTTTGCTTTATACTGTGATTCTTTCCTTTCAGTCCACTTTTCCTGAGTTCTGTTTTAGGCATACTTCCTTTCATTAGGTTGTGAACCCTGCTTTCTTTTCCCTTGTGTGTCCTGTTAGGAGTAGCCTGTAGCCATTCAATTCTGCCTCTTCCGTCCCTTTCAACACAACTTCCTGTTGGACAATGGCCTGACACTGAAACAGAGTCTCCAACAAACTGAATACAAAGGACAGTGTCAGTTATTATAACCCGGGGAGAGTATTAAAGCTGTGGAAGCTCCCCCTGCTGACACCAGCTAGGGTACACTAACACAGCAGACCTATTTTGGGGTCTTTTGAAAACTAGATGCAAGGCCTCGCTATGTGTGCTATGTGTTGCTAGAGAACCATCGCTTCTTTGTGTGTTGAAATACTGAGATGATAGTGATTGATTTGTAATTTTGAGCAAATACTTTTAGTTTTGGTGACTCAGTGCACAGTTTGTTCATTACTTGTTCAAACAAAATTACATTTAAGTTGACATTTTACAGTTTGGAAAAGTAGTACAATTTGTTGAATTTATTATTTTTGATGTTTTTTGTTTTTTTTTAGAAATTGTTGTTTAAAACAAATTTTTGGAGACTGCACAGTTTTAGGGGCGTTCCTTACAGTGCTAAGGGGTGCACAGCCATTTTCACTTCGCAAAAGTTCTTAGGACTGGCGGTCCTCAGGTCTCATCCAAAAGCAGGAAGAAAGAAGAATTTTATTTTAATAAGAGATGGTTGGAGGATAAATTTATAGTGACGTTTACACTTTTGCTCAGAGCGTATCTTGACTTTTTCAAAATCTTTCCACTTCTACAAACTGATTTCGGAAGATAACGCCGCAAGTTAGATATGCGTATTGAAATTTGTTGGGTGGACCTTCCAGGTACAGCAGTACAAACTAGGAGTTTTGTGGTCCGCATCTGGTATGCTTTGTAAATGATCTTCATTGTGGACCATCTCATTCCCCTTGCAAATGATAAGAAACAATTTGGCTCCCTGTTAATAAATATATCTGTACACAGACAAAGCTCTGATGTGAACATTCCTTTTCTGTCTGTTGTGTCCTCCTTCTAACCCTACCAAGGTGATGCGTTTGCCCTGCACTCCACTAGTACCTGTGGCTGAAAGACATATTCCCTTATACTTAACCACTCACTTAACATATAATATGTTGCAATTTGGGTGGCCTTTGTGAAATGCTGTTTTTGTTCTCATGCTTTGAAAAAACAAATGATGAAATACACTACTGAGAACAGGAAGATTGTGTGACTGATTGCTCATTAGTTCAATTCCCGACCATGGCCTTATCTGTGTGGAGTTTGTATGTTCTTCCCGTGTTTGCGTTGGTTTCCTCCAGGTGCTCCGGTTTCCTCCCACACTCCAAAAACATACTAGTAGGTTAATTGGCTGCTATCAAACTTGACCCTAGTCTCACTCTCTCTCTCTGTCTGTATGTGTATCTTAGGGAATTTAGACTGTAAGCTCCAATGGGGCAGGGACTGATGTGAATGAGTTCTCTGTACAGTGCTGCGGAATTAGTGGTGCTATATAAATGATGATGATGATAATAATGCACCCACAAATACACCTGTCTGCTGAAGAGCAACTGAATGGTGCAAAATTCATTCCATTAAAAGTATAGGGTGAGACACATTGTTTGCCAGCTGAGCCCTGGTGCAAAATAAATATGTTTTTGTGCAATTGCAATAAACTCGCTCCACAGATTGAAATTTTTGATTTTGCAGTGCTACACAAAACTAGGGACACTGATATGCCTTTTTTTTTAAGCTCCGATCGTGAAACTTCTGTTCTTCCACCTTCTTACTCCATAAACCCATAAATCTTTGGTGGAAATTTAGATGCACCTCCGCAAATCTGGCTGCACAAGGAGGATTGTGAGCTGTGTCTTGACCATTTTGCACTACGTAAAAGAGGCCCACAATCTTTCTTTCTTCTAAATCCTATTTTTTTCTGTTGCTTGCTGTGGTTGGGACATTGCAGTTCCTAAAATATAAACAGGTATATTTAAATTTAGCAAAACAGAAAAAGAGCCAAGGCTCTTGCTGGCTTCAACAAAGGCTGCACTGCCACAGTTTCACTTGTTTGGCACCTGAGGAAGGAGGTCATTTCGGAACTGTTGCCCGTTTCTGCTTGTATCAGCTATGTCTCTAGCTGCCAACAGTGAATAAATATGACTAAATGTAGCCTTGGTTGAAGTCTGAGGTGCCCTGCTTCTTTCTCTGTTTGCTACTGTTGAATGGACCTATGCTAGTGTGCACCACAGAGACTGCCTCTGTGTGTTTGATGTTCTCATTGAATGCTGGGTAGAATGTTTTATAAGGTTGACATCTGATTCTAGGCCTTAACAAGCTTTTTGTTTTTAAAGTCACTAAAGTCTAAGTCGCTCTAATACCTGTTTACAGTGGTTCTCCTACTATACATTTACTCTTTATTTTGTAGGTGAAGATAATTATTGGAAAATAAGCACAAATGGAGAACTTCGAATGAGACAGATATGCAAGTTTTGTGATAATCAAACATCGACATGTAATTTACTCAAAAGGAATTGTGGGACCGTCTGTACGAGATCTTCAATGTGTGAATTCAGTGATGAAGTGTGTGTGGCGATATGGTAAGTTTTTTTTTGTTTTTTAATTATTTTTTAAAAAAAAAATTCTTATGGTTTTGGGAGTGATGTAAAAAATATGCAATCATCCAAATCAAGAGTTATTGGTCTCATTTAGTGAGGAAATTTAATTAGCCACGTAGTGTCTTGCGGACACTCCGGGGACACTTCACGGTAAAGATTTTGACAGAAATCTCCACTCATTTTTCCTCACGCCCCATAGAGGTGGGGATCAGGGAACATTTGGCAACGTTATGCTGCTGTCTCAGTACCCATTTGTGGTCAACGGAGCTGGTATTCTGGCTGGTAGACCACTCCTAGTGGTTTAGGGGTGGGGCCGCAGCTGCTGTGCAATGTGGCAGAGGATACCAGTCACACTTTAGCCCTAGCCAGCAGCCACAGACTACCTGATGGTACTTATTGGTTTTCTGAAGAGTCACAGGAGGAAAAGCACCACATTGGAGCCTGGAAGGCTTCAGTAGCAGCAAGGAGACCACTGCACCAGTCTGTAGCTGGTTGGAGGAGCTAGAACCAGGAGCAGGTCTCCTCAAAGACAATTTGTACGGGAGATTTAAATATGGCAGGGTGGAGATGGGCTGACCTCCACCTCTGCCTGACAGTGCATAGACAGGAG
The DNA here is from genome assembly GCF_038048845.1 of Mixophyes fleayi. Lineage (NCBI taxonomy): Eukaryota > Metazoa > Chordata > Amphibia > Anura > Limnodynastidae > Mixophyes > Mixophyes fleayi. Next base: position 72,721,854 of record NC_134406.1, read on the forward strand.
GGAACAGCACACCTCCCTGCTGCTGAATGTATTTAAAAAAGGATTAAATGAAAAGGCCAGGCTGATTCACTTGAAAATTCGTGAATCAACCGGGTCCAACTAAAGGGACAGGGATATGTTTACATATGTCTATTCAGAGTTGCAGATGCATTAAGGTCTGAATGAGTAGCAGATGCATCTGCTTGACAACAGGCGCACCCCTTAGACATTTACATCCAACTTCTGAACATGTACAAAAACCTTTTATTTTATAGCTATGAAGGCAATTGCTGTGAAGCAATCATTAGCAAATCACTAATTACAAGTGGTTCACTAGCTCAGCTGTTTGTCATCATTATCTGCCACTTAGACCTGCCCCTGACCTCCCACACATATAACTGCTTTTTCAGTCATACCTGTGACTACATCCCAGTCTGAATCTGTAAACAATTGCATGAACATACCCTTCCTTACTGTACACTTCCTATGTTAGAACAGTCCATCCCTCCACCAACATGCCTCTTCAGGCGTAAGGAGTTGTAAGTGCCAAAAAGTCACAGGTCTAAATAGCCATAATTGTGTGTGTTCAGTTTCGGAGCCTGCGAAGTGTGAAAAAACGCAAAGACGTCCTATGCAAACGGGTGTACCTCTCGCTCTGAATCATGGTCTTCTGTGTGTGTATCCTCACCAGTTCTGTCATGTGTAACTGCTCTTGTGCATAATGCCTATTATCTCCTGGAATGCTGTGCCATAGAGTTCTCCAAGGAGAGAGGGCCCTGGTATCAAACCCATGGCCCCACAAAGATGGCGCCATGAGCTTTTTTCCAGGGCCTTATCTGAGTGGCGTTTGTATGACCTCCCCTTATTTGCATGGGTTCACTATGGGTGTTCTGGTTTTCTCCCCTAGTTGAAAAACATACTGGGTGGTTAATTGGCTGGTGATAAAAATGGACCATGGTGTGTGTGTGTGTGTTTGCGGTAGAAAATTTAGACTGCAAGGACAAACGGGACAGCACCTGATGTGAATGGTTAAATACTCTCTGTACGGTACTGTATTATCTTGTGGCACTATATAAATAAACTGTAATAAATAAATTATACATTATCCCACATACTGTGTAGCACAGTTAGCAGGGATAGTCACATCCATAAAAAGTATTTAATTTTTTTTTTAATTATTTATAATTTTAATCTTAAGTATTCAACAGACATTCTCACTATAAATCATTACCTTTATATGCAGTTACCGTTGAAATATATTCTAATGTTCATTTATTTTCTTTCCAAGGAGGAATAATGGCACCCATCTAACTGAGGAGACACTCTGCCATGACCCCAAAGTCCCGCTGTATGGTCACATGCTGGAAGGCTATACCTCCTCCGATTGTATAATGAAAGAAAAGAAGGTGGCGGGAGAAACTATGTATATGTGCTCCTGCACTGGAGATGAGTGTAATGACGTGTTTAAATTCAAAGAAGGTACAGTTATATTTTGCTTCTGTTTTGCATTCTTTAACATTCCTACCCTGGTTTATTGTATCACTTTTAATTCATTTTTATTTCAGTTACCTTATATTATCCTATAATTATCACCATATCTGTAGTATTTTTTTCATTAAGGGGAAAATACTGCTTAAATTATTTATTATGTTATTTAAAATTGAATAGAATTAACATCTGCATTTAATAATAAAAAAAAAACATTGTTGTAGCTCTTGCCAAAAGGTAGTTGTGTCTTTGAAGGCTCACACTCACAGTATTTGTAGAGTCCTCCATGGTGCGTTGTGCTGCACTGCAGATGGTTGCAGCTTTTTTGGACGTCTGAATGGTGACCTATTCAGCATTTTAAAGACCTGAGTAACTTTGCTGGGACACAAAAGCAGCAAAGCGCATCCAAGAACCACTTTAAGTCAGCACCATAATTGGTAACAGTTTGGTCCTCATGGGGAAAACAATAAAACACAATTTTGAAGCCCACAGTACTGTGTTCAGAGAATGTAGCACGGGCAGCACAGTGGCTAAGTGGTTAGCACTTCTGCCTCACATCACTGGGGTCATGAGTTTAATTCCCAACCATGGCCTTATCTGTGTGGAGTTTGTATGTTCTCCCCGTGTTTGCGTGGGTTTCCTCTGGGTGCTCCGGTTTCCTCCCACACTCCAAAAACATACTAGTAGGTTAATTGGCTGCTATCAAAATTGACCCTAGTCTCTCTGTCTGTCTGTGTGTCTGTGTATGTTAGGGAATTTAGACTGTAAGCTCCAATGGGACAGGGACTGATGTGAATGAGTTCTCTGTACATGCTGCCAAATCAGTGGCGCTATATAAATAAATGGTGATGATGATGGTGATGAAGGAAAAGCTTTACAAAACAGACTACACATAGAGACTAGGTAAAACTACCATGGAGTTGATACAGGTAGAACATGTGTTATTATAGCAATCATAATCACTGAAGTTCAGGATGCACTTGGATTGCAGCATATTCATGTTTTTAGTGCTTCCCGGCCTCAGGGATTCAGGAGAAAGCATTTTCCATATAAATCATTGATATATGTAATAATATAGCTTCTAGCTTTGTCATCCACAGTTAAAATGATCTTCTTTAACCTAGTGGGTACTGTCCTTAAAACTAGGTGTCATACTTTCGCTCATGTAACTTCTGATGAGAAAATAAGTTTAAGTGCAAGAATGTTTAAATTAAACTGATTTCACGTTTTTCATAATCTGTCAATTTTAATGTATTTATATATTAATAATTATGTCCTTAATGCTGTTTTACATCTTCTAAGTTTAACTTATCACTTTGTACATGACTTAATGCAACTTTTTCTTTCTGTCACTATTGTGGGGTTTACATCGGACCCTTTGTATCACATAGACATAATTTATTATTTTCATTGCCCTTGAATAAAACACAGCTCAGCTTTGCCCTGTACATTAGTAAACTCGTATCCACAGAGCAGTTGTGTGTCATCACAAGAAACAAAAATAAACAACTCTGTATTTTATAAGCTTTGATGAAAAATAAAGAAAGAAATAAAAGTCACTTACTAACATCTAAAGTCACTTGCTAACACCTTTCTAAGTTTATTTTGCTAACAACTAGCAAATACTTTGTGCAGTAATTAGGATTGCAAGTCCAGATGTCATTGTTCATGCAAGAAAAAATGAAATAATCACTTTAAAATCCTGTCTGCTATCTTAGGCCACCCCCTTAAAGCAGCGGTAAAAAAAAATGAAGATTGTTAGTATTTACCATTTTCCCTTAGTTTGTTTCTTCATAGATGATTTCTAATCCTGCTTAGTGTCAAGGACTTTCTTGGCAACCACAGCCACAAGGCACAGGATGTAGTGAGCAGAAAGACTTTAGATAGAACATCTCTAAACTCTGCTCTGCGTTATATAAAATCATCCCCCTTTTATCCCCCTTCTGCCTTTGCATGATGTACTGAGAGCTGTGAGCCTGTGTCTGTTTAACACACTGCCTGTGACTGTATCTGGCACTGATATTTTTTTAACTTCCAGAGAGATTTTGAAAATGAGCTTACGATTCGTAGAAGGATGCTTAAGTAAAATGACTATGCGATGCATGGCACTTAGCTTGCTATTTAAAGGGAAAAACAATCCTCTAGGTGGGTGTTGTGAACCCCACAATCGGTGACTGATAACCCCTGTAAAAAACCTATGGCGCAGGATGCTTTCAGCACTAGCATCCTGCTTTCTCAGAATCACATTGTTTATTGGTACTCGGATGCCTCCCTGGACATGATCCCAGTAGTGCAGGGGGTGACCAACCAGTCAGAAACCAAGAGCTGAAAAATATCTATAGCTACTGCATAGAGCCAATTTTACCATTTATATGTGTGTGTATATACATGGACCCAGCATAAACACGTGCATACATACCTTACACTCGTAAATTATGTTATATTTTCAATGTATATCTTGCTAATCGAAAAAGAAAATATCCAACACATTGCCAAAATGTTCAGAGTAATCATCAAATGAGCACAGCTCTGCACTTTACAGCTCTTACCTCACTGCTGTATCCAGTGGAGGAGGGTTCAAAGGGTCACTCATAGTATCTCCACAGTAGCTCACACTTCTATGGCATTAACAATCCCCCTGACCTCTTAATGTGCCCCTCTGACCTCTTTACAAGCCCATTGGATTTCCCCACATGCCGTCAGATCTCCCCATATGCCCCTTACGTGCACATCAGCCTTTCCACATGCCACCAAATCTACTAACATGCCCCTTAAATGTCATCAGACCTCCCCACATGCCCATCAGCCTCCCCACATGCTGTCAGATATACCCACATTCCCTATGCATGCCAATCAAAGCTCCCCGCATGCCAACAGGCATCCACATATTCATCATATCTCCCCAAATGCCATCACATCAACTTACATGCCCATTAGCTTTTTCACATGTCCTCAGATCTCGCATGCCCATTAGTTACCTCTTCCACACCCCACACTACAGAGCACACTACACTTTCCTTCCCTGATTTTATTGTCTGTGGCACTGTGACCTCCCTGCATTGTGCAGAGGAGGTCACAAGATGAGACTGCTCTCGTTCAGTCGAGCAGCAGAATGTTTTCCAATCTGCCCCTGCCTGGAACACTATACATCTTTGATGCTTCTGGCCAGGAGACACATTTCAAAGCTCAAAGAGCTGCATGTGGCTCTAGAGCCACAGGCTGGCCACAGATGCAGTAGTGTATAGTTAACAGCTGTGAGTGAGGTAGAATCAAGTAAACTCGCAGCTATGGAGCCACACACAGACAAAACAAGACACAAAAGAGACTAGTCAATTGGCAGGCCGGGTCTAAAGAGAAGTACGCGAGGTTAATAAACAGGCAGAGTTCAAGGGCAGCAGCAAGGTCCAGTAACCATTGCCAAGGTCAAAAACACTGTCTCCAGCAGCAGAAGATATACTAATTTATATAAAACAAAGGTACAGGAATTAACCTACGTAAACCTAACATTAGCAAGGCAATAACAGCTGCTGGGTAGAAAACATGTGAACAGGAAGTGTTGACTGATCAACTGCTCGGTAGTGAGCAGTAATGAGTCTTGCAAGTGGTGATAAATCAGTTGCAACATGAAATTCCTGTTAGCAGTTCACAAAGCAAAGTGAGTAAGGAATATCCAGATGGAGTTCTGCTGTAGAGAAGCTGTAGTAACTACATGCACTTAATGCAATAAAAATTACTCAATACCTTGCAACAAATGTCTTTTTTCTATTTTTAATTTTAGATGGCCTTCAAAAAGAAATACTTGTTTCCAAATTAACCATGGATGAAGACAACACATCAAAAGGTAAAGTTTCACATGGTTATTCTCTTTCAACTTAGAGCAGTTCTGTTTGTCTGTTATGATTCATTTGAGGTCTACATAGTATACTAAAAATACTATAATTATTAATGTACTAGAGCTGGAAAGGCGCATGCATCTCTTGAGTCATACTTGCCTACTCTCTCGGAATGTCTGGGAGACTCCCGGACTCCCAGAAGAGTTGATAGTCTCCCGGATCCCGAATGGAGGCAAGACTTATTGACACAATTTGCATTGTTAAGCCCTGCCCTGCCATGCAATGCTGTGAATTGCGACGGGACGGGGCTTGGTGAAGATGGTGTCACCATGTCCCCTCCCACACTTGCCAGCTGACTTTCCCTCTGGAATCTCATGGCGGGAGCAAGGAAAGGTTGGCAAGCATGTTTTGAGTGTGATTTTTCAACTGAAGAGGAAGAAAAACAAGCCAAACTTCTGGCATCACAGATGAAATTCAATAGCCAGGTAATTCTAAAGTAAACAAAATTAGATTTGTATATCAAAATAAATCCTAAAATGTCCAACAAGTGAAGTCAATAGTCCCAAGGCAGATAAAGGTCTGGTAGAAGTTTCTAGCAATTGCAATCCAAATCAAAAGAGGGAACAAAGGCTTCAAAACAGGAAGTGTCTTTTATATAACACAAACAGGAAATGAGATCCAAGATGGAATATTCATGAGACAATCCCGGCCATCTTTGATGAGGGCTATTTATAACAACAAGTTTGTAATGGTATTTTTGAGCATGAAATGGATGGAGTTTTGAAATATTGCTAAATAGTTTTTATGTGTAGATCACAAGATACATCACCTTCCCATCCAAGATATTTAATATCAAATGAACATTGCACTCAATCATTACTTAAAAAAACTGTGTTTTGTAGAGCTCTTGTTCCTTATAATTATTACACTGAAACACATCATTTGAAAGTCATTGTTTGGCAGATTCAGCAAGATGAGTTACCACCAAGCTTATCATTTCCCATGAATTTTGTCTCTGTTCCTACTAAACTACCCCCTTGAGAGTTCACCTTTAAGTCCCTTTTGGTGAGGATCTTTACCTTCTGTATCTATGTGAACTGTAATATATCTCCCTAAATAAATCTCCAAGCAGAATGGCCAGTATTAGTGTATTCCAGACTTAAGACACAATTTTAGTTTCTTTTACGAAGCATGTCCTCTCTACTCATTCTATGTTTGGGTTGGGGAACATCTCTCCCCTGTGGGTCAAAAATTAAAATTGATTCTTCATCATTCTGTTAATGGAACATTTTGTAATTTTGATCCAATATTTTTAGTTTTGTTGAATTAATTCACAAATCTATTGGTACTTGTTCAAACAAAAAGTAATTTTAAGCAAACATAAGGTTATAGACGTTGTTTATTATGTACATTTGTTCAATTTATTATTTCTGATGTTTTATTTAGAATTTGCTGTTAAAAGAAAATCTAAATTGTAAAAGACGGTTTTTAGCAAAAAATATTTTTGAAGAGACGACCTTCCAAATTCAGACATTATATCAGTTCAACTTCTGAAAATATTCAACATCTGTGAAAACCTGCAATTTTCTGTATCATAACATTCATGTATAGTAGAAGAAATCACGGTGAAGGTCATTTATAAAGTTCAAAACCAACCTTGATTTACGCAAATGCATCTATATTTCCACTATGGTGCATGGTTTTGGGGAGTAAGATGGTAGAAAAAGAAGCAGACATTTACAAAGGCATTGGGGGGGGAACAGTTTTGCAAAGTAGGCAGAAGATGTAGTGGTTTTATGGTACAGTGCATGAAAGATTTCCTACTCCCAAGAGAAATTATTAAAATGAGGTAAAGGGCTGGAGCGAGTACATCTTTATGGGTGTTACATGATTAACCTCACTCCATTGTTTCTGCAGTGAACAGTAAAACTAGGAACACTGATGCACTTAGCAGGGAACAACCTCCCTCCCTCCACCCATCTCCTACTATCATCCAAACTTCTGCACCTTCACTATCTTGGCCAATAAACCCATGTTCTTTGGCAGAGATCTAGATGCGTGATATTGCTTTTATGCAACTAGATACTTTATTTGCTGAGTGAGTGTTGATGTTGTTCTTTTTGTTACTCTTTGTAGTCCTGCTATACAATTATTCTTTATTTTGTAGGTGAAAGAAAGACTTGGCATGGTAAAGTCAAATTTAGCTTGCTATGTAGGTTTTGTGATAATAAAACATCGACGTGTAATTTACTCGAACGCAATTGTGAGGCCGACTGTGATATATTTGCCATCTGTGAATCGAGTGATGAAGTGTGCGTGGCAATATGGTAAGTACAGGTTATTTTTTGTTATTTTTGATTTGGCGGTGCTGCAATCAACCAAATTAAAAAAAGTTACAATTTTCTTCCCTCCTTTTGTAAAAAAATATATTTGTAACTTCCCCATTTTCATAAATTTCTGATGTATTATTTTAATCGGAATGCAGTTTGTCATTTGTTACGTGACTTAATGAAAGACTTAATTCTCAATGAATCAAGGATACACCCAATTATATTTTTTCTTTTTTTGCTTTGTTGGCCTTTCTCAAATCACTTTTTCAACTTCAGTTTCTCAGCGTGTCTACGTTAATCCCAGGCACCCAGATAACTTGTCCTTGTTATTTAAGAATAACTGTATGCGGAATTTGTGTTCTGTGTATTTTTACTACCTTCCAAGGCTTCTCTCCTCAAAAACTTCCATCTCCCTGCACTGTGGGGGACATGTTCCCTCTTCTATAAACACTGACATATAGTTGCAGATGGCATCTCAAGGGCTTGTGGGACATCTACAAGATGCTCAATCTGAATGTAGCCTGAAATAAACTTTTTGTGGAGGTGTGGGGATTTGTACAGGTATTTAATATAGGGCTTATTGTCAGGCTAGTCCCATGAAATATCTATAGCCATTAGTTGGACTGTTCATAAAATGGAATAAATATTAATGTCAGTCTTTGTACCACTGTAGACTGGATTGTGTATATCTGTCCTTATAATTATACAGCAATTATGTAGCATAGTTAGCATAATCGCATCCATGGAAAGTAATTATCTTTACTTGTACTAAGGTTGGAGGCTACTAAATTGAACTACTATATTTATTTTTTGTTGCCTATAGTTTCCAACATGTATGCAGTTGATTCATATTCTCATTTTAAATCATTACTTCTACATGTACTTTTAATTTTCATCTGTTTTCTTTCCAAGGAGAAACAATGACACCGATATGGTCGAGGAGACCTTGTGCCATGACCCCAAAGTCCCACTATATGGTTACATGTTGGAAGACTATACCTCCTCGGAATGTATAATGAAAGAAAAGAAGTTGGCTGGAGAGATTATGTATATGTGCTCCTGCGGAGCAGAAGAGTGTAATAATTTGTTTAAATTAGAAGAAGGTACAGTTATATTTTGTTTTCTTTCTGCAGCATTCACCTCTTTCATTATCCTATGATTATCTAAAATCTGCATTTTGTCCATAAGGAAAAATATTGGTAAAATGATTTTTATTCATTTGGGGGAAAAATGTAATTTGCCATTCCGAAGTTATATTTAAGATTTTTGTGTCATCTCAAAAAGCATCAACTATAAACAACTGCCTATATTTTATAAGGTTTGGTGAAAAACAAAAGGAAGCAAGAAAAGTAAATCAATAAAGGTCACTTGCTAATATTGAAGGTTGTAGTACTAACAGCTAACAAGATATGCAGATGCCCATTGTGTTTAGTTTTGTGACCGATTAGCCAGCTTCTATGAAGTGCATCCCTACAAATATTTTGTGCAACTATTAATAAGATTACAGGACCAAATGGAATGACGATGCCCCTTTTTTCAACTTTTAAATTTTTGGTCCTAGTATACTACTCATTCGGGCCACTTAAAGCAGCAATACCACATTTCTACTTATCCACTGCCTCCCTTTAGTGGAGCCCCAGGAACTGAACACTGATTTTTTTTTATTTTTTTTTTCCTGGAGCTCTGCGCTATATAACCCACAAATCTCATAAACTTCAAATAACTGCGGAAGATGGGAACAGGAGCACCATTAGGAGCTGGAAACTAACATTGCATCTTTTCATTGGTCTGTGTGGTAACTGCCCCCTCCGCAGTTTCATACAACCGCCAACCACCAAATTTCGTCCAGGGCTGTGAAACAAAAAAGGTCAACCTGTGAAAATCAGCGGCATCAGCCTCTGGTTTTTAGTGCAAACAGTGCTGGTCAGGGTGACTTGTTGCACCGTACCAGGTAGGGCAGCTTTAAATAAGTCATGTGACAACAATTTTAGTACAGTCACAAAATCATCTAGTTTTTTTCCTGTTGGTGCAATACAAACTGCATCTCTGTGCCTAGACGGCATTTATCTAGGAACTCCCTGCTACACCCAGATTCAAACTTTTGCCCTTCCCATAGTGGCTGCCATCATAACTAGTATAAACATATACCATATAATTGGTCGTTGTTCAAAAATAAGTGCATGATCCCATAAAATAGCATGCACTGTTTAATTACAAAAATGGATCTGTCTGCGCTGACTAGTATATTAGCTGCCTCTATTTGCTGCAATACAACCTATCTATGTATGTGAAAATAAACAGAACCATATAATATAGGCAAACAGGTATGGCGCTTATACTCTATAAAATCTCCAAAAACATCAAAGGTAGTCCAGGACTTATATGTAATATTAAAGTCCCAAAGCAGTACTTTTCAAGGGGAGAAAAAAGAAAGAAAATGTCTTTAATGTTCATATATTCTCAACATAATAAGGTCCAAAAAATGGTGTTGTATATCCAGATATTTATTTTCCACCGGTGTTCATGCATATAAATAAGCAGAAAAAGATTGTGTTATTTCATATTCACTATATACTCTGCCACGATCAAAAACCCAATAACACCCGTGTGGTATTAAAGATACTTAATCATCACCACATGTGACCAATGATTCCCAACTGAATAATACACGTACACAGGAGAATTTCTGTGGTTCCAATAATGGAAGTAGAATACACCTGGAGATCTTCAATTAAATCCACGTTATTCTTTGAGTATTAGCTCAAAAGAAAAAATAATAGTGCTCCAAATGGTGTATTATCTCAATAAAAATAAATTTAATATGAGCACAACATAAAAACACATAAAAGATATGGTCAGAGTTAAATCGCTGATGATCCTGATAAAGTTGGACTCTTACCCCATATGGGATGGTCTTGCGCATGTAGGGAAACCTTTTTGTCCCTCTCCAAAGATCGGGTTGCCGGCTGGTAACCACTTTCAATTTGAAACCATCTTTATCAAGACAAGATATTGCCTTGGTAAAGATTTTTTCAAATTGAAACGCGTTGGCAGAGGCTGTGACTAGGAGGACTAAGAGGAAATACGCAGATCACCTAAAAAGGAGAGGAATTGAAACCCGAGTGTTGGGAAGTATGCAGTGGTAACCAGCCGGCAACCCGATCTTTGGAGAGGGATAAAAAGGTTTCCCTACATGTGCAAGACCATGCGCAAGGGCCCCCTGAATGCCCGAGGCCCCTGGGCTGTAGCCCAGTTAGACTTCGGGTTAATCCGGCCCTGCCCTTCTCAGGTGGTGGAAGAACCAATTAAAATGGGGGTTCTATTTGATTTGATTCCATCTCCTAAAACATATTGGTTTAACTGATGTACAGGTAAGGGGGTATTTGGAAAATAGGGATCATAACATGGTATCTTTTGATTTGTTTTTATAATACAAAATTATAGAAGGCTGCTATGATTACCATGGATTTTAGAAAGGCCAGATTTGAGCATCTCGGACAGTTATTAAAGCAGATTGTTTACTGACACTGTTCTCTCATTGATATAGGTATTGTTATAAGTATACTGTATACCTTAGTATAGATAGAAATGTTCTTAAAAGTAAAGGGTACAGAGAGGTCATAAGTTGAATATAAGAAATGTAACAAAATATGCATAACAGAAGACAGAAACTAAAAATGCCATTGTTAAACAAAAGTGGTCTAACGTCAAAAGGTTTTTCACATCTAAAATATCAAAAATGTAAAAAGCTGATTATATTGTGCCACTAAAAGATGAAATAGGAAATTTGATAGCAGGAGATAAACAGAAAGTAGACATTTTGAATATATTATTTTCAACTGTATACAAAGGAGAAAGGAGAAAATAATTATAGGGAACATATTGTGCTATAATATACCGTGCAAACTATTAGATTTTGTTTGTCAAACTCAATACATCTATGACTACTCAAAGCTAAGATTTAATAAAGCACTGGGCCCATATGGTATACACCCATGTGTGCTGAAGGAGCCTATGTTCGATTATAGATAAACCATTACACTGTAGAGCTTTATTCTATTCTTATGTACTCTGGAAAAGCTTGCAGCTTTGTAGAAACTAAGTAAAGTGGTGCACTAAAAACATAATTATATTTTAGTGTTTTATATGGATATTCCCACATAATACTCCTTAGCTAATGCCTCGCAACTAATAAATTCTGGTGGACCTATGCCTTGGAGCCCCGCAGTTCAGAACTCGCCCACAACTGTGCTCCAATGGGGACTTCTTCCCACTGGCATTCAGGAGACTGGGTATTCCAAATTTGAGTCTGCTCTAAAAAGCACATATGTTTGAAAGCACAGTTTCCATTTTAAACCGTTCGCTTGTCAAGACTGGAATTAAGCAATTGGTGCACAGGTGGTACAAGGGCATGGGGCACCAAGATTACTGCTAGTTGGAGGGAAGGAGAATGTCAACTAAAATGTATCATAAGTGGAACGATCCTTTTAATATTAACATTAGTCAATGCAAAGAAAAAAATATTTTAAAAAGTGTTAGTACATATTTAAACAGTATAGTGTTAATGTATCTTGTTGTTATTATTTGTAGTAATAATAGCAATAATATCATGTTTACCTCTCACCATGAATTTTCTTTTTCTATTAATAAGAAGTATTGCCTGTTGCATCAGTTCACTGAATCTTGAAACATAAATATCTAATGACACTTTAGTCTGTCATCTACTATATCCTGCATATTTTTGTTTTCTAGAAAAAAGCTCTGACTGGCCAGACACAACCTTTGTTGCGCTATCAAGCCTTCTACCTCCAGTTGGAATTGCAATTGCAGTTATTACCATTTTTTATTGTTACCGCATCCATGGGAAAAAGAAGGCTCACAAGAAGTGGGAAAATAATCCGAAATGCATGAGACACCCAAATATGGAATGCAGCGATGCTTGCGCCATTATGATAGATGATGACCGGTCAGATATAAGCTCAACATGTGCCAACAACTTGAATCACAACACGGAGCTTCTACCCATTGAACTAGACACCCTGGTGGGGAAGGGTCGATTTGCTGAGGTGTACAAGGCCAAACTGAAACAGAACACTTCAGACCAGTTTGAAACTGTATCTGTCAAAATTTTCCCCTATGAAGAATATGCATCCTGGAAAATGGAGAAAGAAATATTTTCTGACATCAATCTAAAACATGAGAATGTTTTGCAGTTCTTGACTGCTGAAGAGAGGAAGACCGATGTTGGTAAACAATACTGGCTAATCACTGCTTTCCATTCTAAAGGCAATTTGCAGGATTACTTAACAAGGCACATCATTAGTTGGGAAGATCTCCTACAGCTTGGTGGCTCTTTGTCTCGTGGTGTTGCCCACTTGCATAGTGATCACACACCGTGCGGAAGACCAAAGACGCCAATTGTTCATCGAGACTTGAAAAGTTCCAATATACTGGTTAAAAATGATCTCACCTGTTGCTTATGTGACTTTGGGTTATCTCTCTGGCTGGACCCAAGTCTTTCAGTGGATGATCTTGCCAACAGTGGACAGGTAGGTTGGAGAGTGGTATGGCAGTTAAGTGATTGCATAAATATAATATATAAGGCTGTGTTTCTGAAGGTCAAAATAATTTTTAAATGAACAAGAAGTTCAATAATGGATGATTTCAACAAAACATGGCACTGTAAATTCTACATAGCCTATAAAAAGCAACACCATTTGCATATGAGCAAAAAACCATCTGCACACTGCACCCTTAAAATCTATCGTACAGATGCATCAGTTATGACCATCAACTTCAAATTTCAAGATTTGTGTTAGTCAAGGTAAGATGCATCTCAAAGGGACATGTGTTCCCAAACCCTTACTACACTGCACTTGCACGTTAACGCCCCAGATCTGCCTCTCCAGGAGGAAGAGGTCACAAGTGTAAGATAAGTGGATGCAAGCTGTGCACATGTGCAGTGCATCAATGCATCTTTCCGTTATGCAAATGCATTTAACATGCATCCCTTAAGGAGAAGCATGTTAAATGCATGCATGAAATTGCCTCACTCTATTCCCACATACAAAATAAAAAGTGTGTTCCTGATTTAGCAGGTGATCACAAGCAGTGTTCCCTCTAAGCTGAGCAATCTGGAAATGATAAAGTTAAACCTGTATCTTACTAGGAAACATCCTGCAGATTGTAAATGCAAACCTTTCAGGTGGAGCCCTCATTAGTGACCTTTTAACTCTTTCCTTTCCAGATTGCTCAGCTTAGAGCAGGGGTAGGCAACCTGCGGCTCTCCAGGTGTTGTGAAACTACAAGTCCCAGCATGCTTTGCCAATAGATAACCAGCAGATAGGTGGCAAGGCATGCTGGGATTTGCAGTTTCCCAACACCTGGAGAGCCGCAGGTTGCCTACCCCTGGCTTAGAGGGTACACTGATCACAAGTGCTTTTTTTTTTTTTACCACTCAACAATGACTTAATTTCTACATCATAATGACCTACATTTTACACATTCTCAGAGGTGGCCGGGGTCTTTCATCAGCCTATAGTTTTCCCCCATGAATTAAATTTACATTTTCTGCCATCTTTTCCTTCGATTCCACAAACTACCACTAAAGGCATCTGAATTAAGGCATTTACTACCATATTTTCGCAGCTTAGTTAATGACCCTTTCTAAACACTGTACTAGCTATTCTGGTATCAAATGACTTTTTCCCACAACACAAAATCAGTGCTTCATTACTGAAAGAGAGGTATCATCAATAAGATTAATTGTGTACATCTCCATCACAGTCAGTTTTACCTGTTTGGAGAAACTTTCTGTTCCAGAGAGATCCAGAATAGTTTTTACTCCACCACTTTTAATACCCCAAATCACAGGAAGCACCGCAGCAGTGCACACTGTTGGTTAATCTATATGTGCTTGAAACATATTTATATGAGCCCTGTATTGTTGATGTGTGACATTTGAACTATGCTCTACACTGCTCTCCTGTGATTCGCAGTAAGGCTAATTAATATATTAACTAAACTAGTCAATTTACAATGTTGTTCTGATGTAAAAGGGGCAATTCAAATAAAAATAGTTAAAAGTAAAGGGCTCCATCCAAATGGTATTTTTTACACGTTAAATAACACAATTTAAAACACTGCAGTCTTTAGTTTTAATTACTTGTGATTAATGTAATGAGTTGTCTCTCTATGCAAGTCTTCTCTGTGTTTTACTCTGTCCACTCTAGGTATTTCTCCCATTACGTTCTCCCCCACTCTACGCCATAACTGATGTATAGCCTGCTGCTTGCATCGCGTTTTATATTCTTCAGACTTGGCTGCATGGAGAACTTACATGACCATCTGGTAGAATGGTAGCACCCAAATGGTGTTCCAATAAGATGTTTTGTCTCACTGACAGTTCTACATGCAGCACAGATTTGACAATAGAAAGCTGGTGAGTTTGGCAGGCTATCACCGTAATGGTGTGAGTTCTACATGAATTCCTCCAACATGGTTCTAATCGTGAGGTAAATGTTGGAAGAAAATATGCCCTATATTTGACATTTTCATTATTATTTGGTAGAAATACATTCATATTCGTAGACTTATCTTAATTAATCGTTCATAAGCCGTAATGGCTTTATCAATGGTTTTTTTTGTTTTTTTTTATATTCAGGTTGGAACTGCCAGATATATGGCCCCAGAGGTCCTAGAATCCAGAATTAATTTGGAAAACATGGAATCATTTAAGCAAACAGATGTGTATTCTATGGCACTTGTTCTGTGGGAAATCACATCCCGCTGTAATGCAGTTGGAGGTAATTAAAGAGCAGATGAGTCTGCAGACTGACTATCTATTATTATGGTGCAGCAAAATACAATATCACTTTTGTGTAATGCATAATATTTTATTATACTTTACAGGAAATGTATTAACCGTGTAACTAAGCAATGCAAAAGGAAACCATGGCATAAGCACAGAAGTTTTTTAACAATTGATTTGATAGATAAAAAACATCTATGTAATAAAGCAGGTATAATATTCTTCTCGTGTACAAATGAAATTAGCAAAGATTTCATATTCCCACAAAATCATATAATATATGCACGAGCAATGAAAAAAAGCACGCTCTGCTTCAGAGGTGACGTTGCAATCAGCCAATCAGAAGCACCTAGCTAGTACTGGCAGCCATTATCACCAGTGTGTACTTGTACCAGCACTCTGTTGTCCATAAGTGCTATGGCTACTGACAGGCATATCTGCGTCTACATGTGGGTCTGCCTCAGTCGCAATTACGCAAACACACCCTTGGTATACTCAGACTGTGACTGGCCCGCCGCTCCCCCGTTCCGCTTTTCCAGTCTAAGGAGGAGCAAGTGTCAGATGTGACCACATTTGCATACAGACATTCGTACATGAGCCCTCATGTACTTTAGCGCTGCAAAACCATCACTTCTGTATTTGCCTGCACATAGCAGTCTGTGAAAGCACTATAATACAATTGCACAGGCACCAATATGCTCTTCGAATGCTGCTATGGCTGTTCCGTAACTTTAGAAACATACAGCTGAAATACACAAGTGCTCTAAGTACACGAGTCACTAGCCTAACCTTAAAATGAGGTAAGTGTAATTCACCTGAAGCATATACTTTTCAGGCTGATACCATTTTTCCTTTTTGGGCAGAGGAACTCTCCCTTTTGCAATATTTTTCAATCATTTTAGACATAAAAAAGAGTCTTTCTAAATTGTATTAACCAGATCATTGGTATGACTAAGTGAACGTTTCCCCTACCATTTGCACTGTATATTTTACCCACTATAATTTCAGAAAAGGTAAACTAAGGTGAAGTCATTAGTAACCATGGCATACATATGCAAATTATTATACTTTGTATCTTACACAGCAGCCCTTATAAAAATCCCTGCAGTGTATTGACAGCATGAGCTGAATCTGTCTCCCTCCTTGGTATTTTCATTAGTCCTCAGCAGTAGAAAAATACAGTATGAATATTTACAGGAACTACATCCCCCTAAGGCTCCGGAGCGTAAATTGTTCTGTCACTAAACATTAGTTACAGGTTACAATAACAAACCAGAGAAAGTAGAAAAGCCTGCACATTTTCTATATATTGCAGTTATATAACCTTGCTCTCTGAAAGGTGTCTTGATGTTAGCCACAAACTGTTTTAATTACACTATATTTCTTTTACAAATAAAATTTGTTTGCAGGATATCTATTAAGATACTTTAGAATTTGAAGATCATTTTCCTTTATGATTTGAGATACATCTTCATATATGCCCCGACACTTTTATCATTCGTGTAAAATAAACTTTGTGATTATTATATGTCCTTCCTTGGCAAAACATAATTTAATTTTAATTAGACTTAAATTGTATGCATGTGTTTTTACAACAACGTTTTAATACTTTTATCCTATGGAATTAGTCCCTACAACTTCATTAAAACAACGACTGAAACCAAAGAATTACTGTACAAATTGCAAATTAGCCAGATATATAGTCATGTATGTGGCCCCCAACATTTTTGTCATGCTTGAGAATGACCCAATCCAAAATAACCACAGATATAGAACAGGTTATCTAGGGCAACATCTAATTCCATTTAATAATTTCTGATAAAGGTTTTTCTGCTCATGTCAAAATCCAGTGCTGCTCAAATCAGAATGTCAGTTGAAATGGATTAATGTGTTGTGTTTACAAATTGAGCCAAGAAGTCTTGATGAACTTTTGCCGCTTGGCATTTTAAACGATCAAACGCATTTCAGTAAAAGCAGAGTGGGCTGTAAATTGTTTCTGATCAGTAGAATTGCATCCGCAGCAACGGAATGTGTACTTTTTCCTACTTTCATGGTTTTTTACATTAATATAGTGTATGTCTTGAAAAGCTTAAGTTCCAGAGATTTGCCAAGATAAAATAAGTAGATTTTTCCTGTTAGGAATATCTGTACGTTTGATATGCATGGAATCATAACTACAAGATGTGTGCCTGAGGACAACAGGGAGGGGTTTTTTGTTGCAAGAATGTCTAGATCAGCCCACCAAATGCTTCTTTGTGGCTCATGGCTGCAGCTACATGTAGAAGCTAAAAATGGTTGAAATGGCTGCCGTCATCACAGCTTGTGAGATCTTGCATTTGCCATTTCATCCAACGTGTTCCAGCAAGTATTTATATTATTATAAACTTAGGAAACATCTCATCCATTGAACACTGGCAAGTAATCAAATTATTTTTAAATAGCACAAATATTGGGGTACATTATAGGCCTTTATACTTATTTGGTGTTCGTATTACATTTATGTCCACATTTCTGTTTCTGTTGTGCCCAATAATGCCTCTTGTGTGCCATGAAAGGCTTCCTATGCACCACAGCAATTGTGCCAGTTTCTGTGTTTGTTGTCCATTAAAAAAATTGTATTTAAACACTCAGTGACCACTTAATCAGGTAGACCTGTACACCTGCTCATTAATACAAATATCTAATCGGCCAATCATGTGTCAGCACCTCAGGGCCTGACACATGTTCTCAATAATCTCTCAAACTCCAGCAATCTCAATCTAATGGAGCACCTTTGGGGTGTGGTGAAGCAGGAGATTTGCAGCATGAATGTACAGCCAAAAGAGTCAATAGTATCATGCAGTTGCTGCCAGATTTGTTATGTCCACATGTACCAAAATTTCTAAGGAATATTTCCAAAACCTTAAGTCCATGCGATAAAGCATTCAGGTTGTTCTGGGGGCAAAGGGAGGGGGAAATCCTACCCAGTATTAGAAAGATGCACCTAATGAATGGCCACTAAGGGTATATTTACTAAGCTGCGGGTTTGAAAAAGTGGAGATGTTGCCTATAGCAACCAATCACAATCTAGCTGTCATTTTGTAGAATGTACTAAATAAATGAAAGCTAGAATCTGATTGGTTGCTATAGGCAACATTCCCACTTTTTCAAACCCGCAGCTTAGTAAATCTAGCCCTAAGTGTATATCAGCAACATTACTCTGTGCTGCATGAAGAATTTTTGTTAAGTCTTCTACATCAGTCATGTAATATTTCACTCTCATACACATAAAACACAGACCCGAATTTGAATTAACCACACCCACATTTTAGTACAACTTTCTTACCATTTATCTGGCTCATATTGTTTTGAAGCTGGCTTGTCTAAAGGTAAATTGCATGTATAAGAGAACCAGTTTTCAGCCCTTACGCACTTCCCAGTTCAAGTCTGAAGCCCTGATGTAAAAAATGTTTTTGTTACCCCTGCTCTAGAGCAACCTTCTGACCTTCAGCTGTATAGATGAACTAATTTCCCATTAGGCCCAGCTACTGGCTGATTGAAGTTGCTCATACATGTGCTTGGTCTACAATTTAAGTTGATGTTAAATATTGAAGCCTTCATTTTATATTTCAGAAGTAAAAGACTATGAACCTCCCTTTGGTAGCAAAGTGCGGGAACATCCATGTGTTGAAAGCATGAAGGACAATGTTCTGAGAGACAGAGGTAGACCAGAAATTTCCAATAGCTGGTTCAATCACCAGGTAAATACTATGATACACATTTCTCTGATGACATTGTTATTTAGTATGCGGTGATGTTAGTGTGATTGTGTATTAAAAAAATGTTAACCCAGAAACAATTACAGGAGTGTTAATTAATTGTAAGTGCTAATCTTTGCAGTAGTGAGCTATGACCTCTATTTATTGATCCTCTGCCAGGAGAACACTGTTGCAGTTACTCTGCACAACAATCCTGGTTCCCAGCTCAATTGACAGCAGGGAACAAGTAGGATTTGCGGATCCCCTGAGCTGCACAAAGCCATTCACACCTGCATCCCTATACATAGGGCAGTTTCCAAAGGAGTGCAAGTATTATACAAAAAAAAAAACAATAGGCGTCGAATTGGATAAAATGCAAGTACAGAAGATCAGCCGGAACTGCACAACAGATCTATAGGTGCAAACTCCTATTCTGATTGTAAATCACGTGGCTGCAAAAGCAAATATTTAACTTCAAAGTAATTCCTAACATTTGGTTCTTCCCTTTAATTATAATTACGAGTGTGAAACATACTTACCAACCTTGCGTTGGCCGGGTCCGTGAGATCTGGAGGGGTGTATGGGTGGAGGGGGCGGGGCTTCACGATTCACGTCATATTGGCCCCGCCCCCGGTGACGCAATGCATGTTTTGGGTCTTTTTACAGTGTAAAAAGACCCCAAACAAGCATTACATCACTGAGGGTGGGGCCAAAATGATGTGAATTGCGAAGCCCCGCCCCCTCCGCCCGTACATTCCGGCACTAATTTTATATAAATGGCCAGATGCGGGAGAATCGCCAGCTCTCCTGGGAGTCCGTGAGACCAACCCGAATTTCTGGAGTCTCCCGGACATTCCGGGAGAGTTGGCAAGTATGGTGTGAAACGAGAGCTGAGGATGGAGTGGCCATCCCCTTTATGGTGATTTTGTTCTATTTTCTCCCAGAACGCTGAACGAATGTCCTTTATTAATGTATTTAAGTGTCTTATGACCATAAAGGAACATCAGTGCTGCCTTTATCTCAAGTGTCAAAGTTTTAAATTAACATTTATCAACATTTTATTTATGTGTGCAATTTGCTTGTCCTTTTATAAAATGTGCCTAGATCCAGCCAAAGGTATAGTTTTGAAAGTATTGGTGAAGAAACTGCCACCTCAAAGGTGATGTGAATGTCTGTCTGCATTACCCAGTATAAAGGCTCTGTGGACTGTAGAAGTTAAATCGGGAAGAACTCCAAATATGTAATATCTTCATTCCTTTACATTTATTATAATATCTATCCTGACATAGAAAATTTGTTTTTGTGTTTGCACCTGAGTACAGGTCCATTGTTAAGTGGAAAAACAGACTTAATAGTGGGGAAAAAGGTGCATTGCTTACAAAGCAGTGACCTTAGGCTCTTCAAGCTCTTATTTTTCCACATTCGTAAATGTCTGCAACGAAGAATAAGATCATACAAATAAAGTAAAATATATGTTGACTTTTAAAATAGAGCTTTTTGCCTTGTGCAGCACATAATAAAATTGTCTCAATGACCAATTGGTTAACCTTGGTCGCACAGTGTTTTAGTATTTTGAGTATATTTATTGTTGCCTATTTTAGCATTACTAAACTATACATTACCCGCCCCGTACATATGATGTTTTAGGTGCAGTTATTGTATCTGTAAGTTTGATCTGTGTGGGACACTTCATAGACATTTGCCATCGTGATCTGATAGGCAATTGGAAGAGACAAGGAAAAGTGGTCAACTTATCAGTAATATAATGGTTTAAGAAGTTAAACAATACAGTGGAATAGTCATAACAAAAATTGTAAAGCCATTACTCATTCAAGTAAATTAGAAATTACTGAAAATAATTAAAAAACAGTTTGTATTGGAAATATTGCCTATACATATGGAATAATTATTTAGCCGAAAAATTGGTAACATTTATTTGGGCCCCTAAGTACTACTGGGATCCAAGATAGTTGAGGGGTAACTTGGAATAAAGCAATGTCATAGCAACATTTTGAATGGCCCTCATCCCTCCTTCACCTCCCCGCACAGCACAGCTCACTTATCGCTATCCCTCAGGATAGACTCTCGCCAGGCCCTTGTACCTCCAGACGCCACAGAGCTGCAATGGCTATTGTTATGTCCATCCAAAAAAGTATTCCATTTAGTGTTCCTTTATTGTAGTAAGAAGTGCACAGGATGAAGGGAATTTTTGAAAGTTTTTATTTGAGAATGAACTAAACCGCATTTATGGTTCCATACTTATAAAGCAGAGAGAGGGGGGGGGGGGTTTGTGCCTCAATGCAAAAACTGAGAAAGGCAGGAGCTTCTCTTCAGGACCGTGGCACACAATTTATGACAGGATTACTAAGGGATGGCACTACAACAGTTTTTATAAATGTACTCTATTGTATTAAAAATCTTTTGTGAGGATATTGATTTAAGCCCTGAATGTGAATTCCATGTTAACTTGAATATCTTTTTCCAGGGTATTCAGCTTGTTTGCGAAACCATAACAGAGTGTTGGGACCATGACCCAGAGGCCAGACTCACTGCCCAATGTGTGGCCGAGAGATTCTATGAGATGGAGAACCTTGACAGAATCTCGGAGAGAAGCTGTTCTGAGGAGAAAATTCCAGAAGACTGCACAGAAAACCCAAACAAATGAAACACTGCAGACACATCCTCTTTACTAGAAAGTCAGCACTGAAATGAATGCATCTGAGGAAATCACTTGGGTAAACTTATTACTTCAGAGACGCTACAGGATGAATTCCGTTTGCAACTGGAGTAATAGATAACATGCAGTACTTTCCTCCTTGGATACAGAAATTGCCATAGGATGATCATTTTAAAGATTCCTCAGGACATTTTCTTTTTCTTTTGTTTTGTTTTGGTTTTTTTTTTTCAAAAAATGGCCATACTTAATTTGCACTTTATAAATACTTTGTATAAAACTGCTTTAATGTGTGTAAGTATTGTCTAAGATAAGCCAAACGTATGTTACCAGGAAAATATACAGGGCATAGGAAAATTCATCTATAATGGCAAAAAATGTATACTGATATGGTTAGTCAAAGGTCAACACATAAGCTGTGGTTCGGTGTTTGTATGTCCCACAAATAGAATTTTTTTCATGTTTTCTGGAATATTTTTTCAATTTTGAGTCAGCAGTTATCTAGCTTTGTATTTGTCCGTGTGTTTAGCAATATAAGGCTAAGGTGTTATATTCTACAACCAAATGATGTCGTTTCTGCTGCCTGTGATAAGCAGCACAAAGAAAAATATGATTTCATGGGAAAGTTTCACATTGCATCCAGAATTGCACGTTTATTACGTAAGAAGTGTAACGGAGTGTGTAACATCGACATCTCTCTGAATAGAAGGCATATGACAGGAGGAACATTATGGTGATGCAAAATAAGGTCATATATGTTAAATGAGCTATGTCTTTTTGGTCTACTTTTTCATATTTTTTTTAAGTGCTGTGTTCAGGTAAGAAAATGAATAAGGCTCAATGTGAATTTGCTTTCGTTTGGTATATGTTGGTATTAACATCTTATGGGCTCATCCACATGAACGTGTTTTTTCGATTGTGTCCACATGGACAACAATACACATAATGTTACATATAGTATCCTTGTTGCATAAAGCTACAAGAAAGGTTATTTATTTTATACAAAAGGCCAATGTCCTACAGAAAGTCAGCTATCAATGGTCTACCTGCCATGCAGGGAGCTGCCGGGCAAGTACAAGCTCAAATTGTTTAGGTACAATACCACATTAAACCAGTTGTCAGTGACTTGCAGTCCAGTGGCTGGAACAGTAGGATGTCAATTAAGTAGTTAGATTTTTCCTTTACCCTCTACTGGTGTTGAGTAGTAATAGAATACTGAATTTCCTGGCTGTTTCCCACCTTCCATTTGCATCCATTGATCAGTTGTTTTGGAACAAATATATGTGTGACTTGTATTTGCTTCATCAACATAGAGGTGGAGTAAAATAGCTCTCTGTTCCTTCTACTAAAGATTCTCACTTTTATGGCTCCCATTGAATAGATTTCAATGTTATCTGCCGTTTCATGCTGAACCTACAGCTTGGCCGCCTGTTCCATGAAAGGGTGACCTGGGAGTCTTCCTGAGAACAATAGCAGTGATATTTAGATGTAATAGTTCGGACAAACGGATATTGACGTCTGTGACTGCTGCTGACTTTTAATAGCATTTAAATACTATTCGCAATGATGGACAACAGCCGACTAATGCCACAAAATACTGTCTCTATTGTATTCACTACCACTGCAAGCAAAGAAAACAAAATCTATTTTTCTTAAAATCACTAAATGAGGAATGAAGGAGCCTTCATATCGTCATATGAGTGTATCTATTTTACACCTGGTTTTAGTTGAGTAGGTAACATGTTCCTGAGTATAGGAGACGCACTACTGTGTGTGGTTCAGCGGGGAGGAAGTGCAAGTGGTTGGTCAAGGTTAGGACCACTGACTGTTGATGCATGTCAAGAACGAGTCTACTAAGTCAGACCCAGGCATCAAGGATAAAGAAATATAAACTATTACCTGATTCATGTATTGTTCCTCAGTATGTTTGCCTTAAAATCTAATCTTATTTTTTCCGTTCCCTTATTAACATACGTTATGTGCATATAACCCAATATAGACACTACTTATTCTAAATTGTAATATAATGATGACCTTTATTTAAAAACAGACTTGATTTGTTTTTATATACAGTGCCAAAATTAATATAATGACAAATTATTTTGTGTTATAACAAAACTTTTAAGCTCACACAAATGAACTAACCAAATATCAATATTCAGTTATAGTACACACTATAGTCTTCTGAAATATATTTTGTTTTGATGATGAAATGTTGCTTTGGCTTCAGTATTCAGAGCTCTGTCACAATGATTTCACTAATATGGTAATAGACAGCAATTAATCGACATGATTGCTAAGCGTTAAACAGAGTATTTGCTGAAACAGAGTAGAGCCATATTTGCTGAAATCTTTAAATAGTGTAAAATTTTGCCTGTGTCCTACAGAAGAAGCTCTTAATGCTTGTATAAGCACAGCTTAAAGGTGGATTCTACGATCAGAGAATTCTATTGTCCAGGCAGATTTGTTTGTTTTCGTTGTAGTTAGGACAAAAAAAAAAATGTTTCTGCTTGTTGAGTATCCAAGAAAATCAATCTGCATGAAAATATTTTTCATGTCAAAATTTAGTGGCCTTACAGGGAAACGGTATGGATGAGTTGGGTGTTTTGTTCTGCTTTTCCATTTGGCAATATCGTGAGGCATGGCATTGAAATAGTAGATAGATTAATAATTCAACATAATGAGAGCGTGGTATCATTGATAAAGACATAAATCTGTTTCCATAGAGACTGACTACACTGAGATTGCTGATTTTATAATAGTTCACTTGTGAAATCAAGATATGTAATTGTCTTTTTGCGAAGAACCGAACTGGAAAGGGCAATAAGGTCATTTACAAAACTGCAAATATACAGGCGTTCAAATGCACTTATTTGTTCACCTCGCTTACAACAAGGAGCACACTGACTACATACTTCAGAGTGACTTTTTGCAGACTTGCGGTTCCCACTGGAAATACTCATGGTGGAAAGAGTAAAAATATCACTTTACAGTCCAGCCTATTGGCATTTTAGAGCAATTTCAACTTTTTCATTTTATTCTTTCTTCACTACTTGAATCTTATTTAAATAATCCTGTTTTACAACACAAAATCTTGTTTTTGCAAGTTTGTATATAACTAAGCACATTCATGTGCCTAGCTCACTCACTACTAACAGATGCACCCCTGCCAGGGGCGCACGCAGGATTTTTAAGGGAGGGGTTCCCCCCCAAAAAACATATATAGAGAGAGCTGCTGCGTATGCGGCCGCGCACGCGCAGCAGCTCCGTTTCGGCAGCACTGCACTGAACAGCAGCTGCGGCGCTGTTGAAGAAGCGTCCGAGGCAGTGCTGTACTACAATACAGCACCGCCGCGGACGCTTCTTTGACAGCGCCGCTATGTAGGGATACTGTTTTTTGGTGGAGGGGAGGGGTTTCTGGAGAACCAGAAACCACCCCTGCGTGCACCCCTGCCTGCTGAGACTGGTATCTTGGTTCGCAAATCTTTGCATTTCCCTTTAAAAAAAGGGTGTATTTGAGCACAAATCGGCGCCTAATAATGTAGCAGAATGGCATTTATGCTACAGACCTACATTTTTGGACATTTGGATAATGACCGTTAGTGCCTTGCAGTCCTCTCTAGCACTGACAGGCTTTCTACTACTACTACTCTTACTAGTGTCATTAGGTTTGTTCTATTGTATTAGTTATTGGGAGAAAATCTTCTAAACTCCTTTTCCCTTTTACATACATTTTAATATTGATGTGGTTTTTTGAGAAATCGTGTCTGATTTTTTTAATTTGTTTTAAAACAGTTTTGATAAACAGCATTTCTTAAAAGTGTTTTATTGACTTGAACCTCTTTACTGATGACTGGCTCATCTCAAATTTCAATCTGCACGTTTTAAAGAGGAACTTTACCCCACTTCTCCATAGTGTGTCCTCTGTATTAAGAGCATTGTTTGGACGGCTGCCACCCCATCCAACCAGTGAGGTATCCACAATGCGGAGACACAGGACATCTGTCATTCTACTAGATAAGGAGGGGAGGGGGGTTCTCCACATTTGTATGTGTAGTCGGAGTTGTTCTTTAAAACAAAAATATTTTTGTACTTGTCTACAGTGCATGTCATTGTCAGCCTGCAGCATTACTGTTACAGTGTTTCAGTATGATGAAGGCCTCACAGAGCACAAATATTCAAACTATGCAATTTATGTAGATAACTAATTTAAATATAAATGCATATTTCGTATTTTGCACTGACTGACATTTTTACCAAAGGAAAAAAAAGTGTGTTATAAATTAGTATAAGCAATACAGTTGTGGTCATTTTTGATTATTGTTCGTTACAAAATGGCAAAGAACATCACAAAGGAAATTTCCTTGAGGTCATTGCAAAATGTATAATGTAAGACATAGGAATGTGAATTATATATATATAAATATATCAGAATATATTAAGCACTCATAATCATTAAAAGTGCCCACTTGTATACATGTACATAAAATAAATAACTATTATAACTCATTATTCAGACTGTGCTTCTTATTCTTTCATTACAAATAGTACTTAACTGATATGACCGTAAATAAATGTTTGTGTGTCTAACAACGGAGGTAAACTAACTAAGTACTAACCTGCAGATTCATCAAATTGGGCATTTTCAGCAATTTTTATTTAAGGGAAAACTTGGCGAGTTTTGGATATAATAAAATTGCAATTTATTAAATTTGGCTTCAAAATCGCCTCAAATCGGTGTTTTGATGAATCCTCAGGTTAGTATATTTATACCTAGGCATTAATTTACCATTCACTAGCAGTAATTGGCTCTCAAATTACACAGATAAACCAATTTACAGCAAATCAAAGCTTTAGAAAATCCATGTGACTAGATTACTCTGTAGCCACTTATTCTATAGCTCTATGTCAACCTATAATGCATCACAACACTATAATGTTCACAAGGTTAGACCAATTTGGAGCCAATCAGAGCATATTAATGGCTATAAATCAAAACCTAACAAACCCAACTTCAGTAGCAACTTACATGTTAAACCCATACAATGCATTGTTATATGAAAGACTCACAAGAATAGACCAACCTGTAGTAAGACAGAGCATTAGAACGTTCACTTGGCTAAATCAACCTATAGCCTAATAGAGCATCAGGACATTTATATGGCTAAGGCAACCAAAAGCCAGTTAGCGCATTGGAACCACTACATGATTTACCATCTGTGACTGGATCACAGATAAATAACTTCTGGTATAAATGCATTTATAGGAAATGGCGCAGTGCGCTTATTTATATAACTGCCAATGCACTTATTTTTGATTGTGTATATTTTGAGATAGAAAATCGTTATTTCTGAGACTAGGGTAGAAAATTTGTTTTTCTGTTTTATCCTTTCTAGAGGAAATGCCTTATTTCTGATGTATATATCAGATACAATAAGTCTTTGTTTTGAAAGCCTTTTGTATATCTTGGTGTAAGGAAATGCTTTGTTTGTTTGGGGTTGTACCTGTCTTTGGGAATGTGTATTCTGTGACTGTCTAAAAGGATTAATGTTGATTGGATCTTTTGATGTGTGAGGGTTCACTTGAAGACAGGAAGGTTTAATTAAAAATGCGCTGCTAGATTTTCTGCGTCTAAAAACAAGATGCAGGACATCAGAGTTTCTAGAATTTCACAGATAAGTGTAAATATTGTTAGCTTTGCAAAGCATGTGAATCTATGTTTTGGTAAACAGGTTACATCCTGATTCTAAAAATAGCCTGTGTCCAAATCTGTATAAAAAGCACTGTCCTGTACACTGAAATGTATCATTATTGATGTTCCGTCTGACCTGACCACTAATACCTTTAATCAGTGGAACTGTCCTTGTCAGGGCACCTGAGCGAAATAAAACATGACTCTTTGCTTCAAGACCATGCTTGACAACTTCTTCAATATTGCTGTAATCCTGTGACCTGCAGATTAGACCCTAAATCTAATTCGTTCTCCTGCTGTTTCTGAGGTTGGACCCAGCTCTCCAGTACCACCGCTCTGCCGGCTACCCTGTAGCCCTGGTCAGTGTTATAGCCTAGGGGGGATCCATCCACAGCAACCCTGATCTATAGAAAGAGGTCAGGAGTACCAGCCCAAGTGTACAAGCACAGGAGTAAACTAGCAGTGACAGTTACCCAGAAGGAACGTGGTTCTGAGCGCCATAAAGGAACTCAGTGGTGGCAACACGCTCCTCCCACTGGGGCAGGAGGGGTGTTTTCGGAATAATGAAAAGGGACGGTGGCAAAGTAAGGACAGCCGTTTCCCAAATACAACAGTCAGGGGGGCATAGGTGTTCCATCCTGTCACACCATCTTATAGTGAATCGGAGCATTTGAATATCCAAAATTCCAAGCTTCTCAAACTCAACTTCAGTAGCAACATGAACAAACAAAAACAAATCTAGATGTGAAATGCACATTTATATGAATCAAACATCCATCTTCCACATCCGCATAAAATCTAACATATGTGTAAATAAACATGTGTTTCCTCTTTTACCTTCCAGAACACTTGAGAAACTTTCAAAACTGAATTTTGTCTTTCAATGAAAATCAGATTCAATAATATATCTTGTAATCAATGGGCTTGAGTCATTAACGATCGGATCTGTTGCGGAAGTTGCAATGTGTATTTTAAGAACAAACGGGGAGACAAATTTTCAATTCAATAAAGAATGGAAAGTTGAAAAGCACGCCCACCTTCAGTCCTTTACGCAACGTAATATAAGATGCATCAGATCTTTAGCTCATCTTAAAATATGCCTGGCAACTTCCGCTCAAAGATAAGAAAAAAGTGGGCTACATAACAATTGTGGGAGGTGCTAAAGGTTTGTTTATCAAATGTTTAAACACACTCGGGAGTGTATGATGCAGCACAGTTATAACCTAATTATTCGTTGTAACACATGTTTATAGAACCTTGGACAAATGATTTTGATTTGTTTTTAGTTAACTAAATTAACACACCTTCTTAATCACCTACATGAAAGTTTGTGCAAAGAGTCTGATTAAAACTAAGAAGGTGGATGCAGATGAATCTCATAATAATTCGCAAGCATAAATAAACATGCATATTAAAATAAACAGTAATGTATTGTAAAAATGTATATAATTTACATTACAAAATGCCTAGCTTACTCTTCCATATGCGATACATAGAAAAGTACAGAAAAAGGGCATGAGTCAGGATTCAAACTCATTGCTCCATTGTTGAAAGGTGGATTGGCTAACCACTAAGGCATCGTTCATTTGTAAATAGCAATACATTCTAGAGACTAGAGTGAGAAGAACACCAATACAGAATATGTGTAACAGATGTAAGAGCTACATAATAGTACTCTTACTTATTACCGAAAAATATATAACAGTCATGATCCGCAAAGGTACCTTAGTGGGTAGCACTTCTGTCTCACAAAACTGTCATCGTGAGTTTCGATACCAACCAAGGCCATAGCATCTGTGTGCAGCTTGTGGCCACTATTCATTAATGAAAGGAACACAACAGGAACTTTGCAAAAAACAGCTTATGTTTATTTTTTGAAAGGTCTAGAATTAGGATAGTATTTAGCTAAAGTAAAGGTTTGTTTTCATGCAACACACAAACACCTGTTTGCTTGATTTTTACTGTGTCGTTCAAACATGGTCTACTACATGCTCTACCACAATGACAAATCTATCCTATTTTAGAGGTATTTCTCCCCCCAAATTCCACTTTCTTAGGGCAAGGTGCATTTAGAATTTATTACAATGTTTTACTTTCAAAAAGGAAGATGACCACAGGTCACATTCACATTATTATGTGCACGCTGACATCTATTACTATCATCATCATCATCATCGATATTTATATAGCGCCAGCAAATTCCGTAGCGCTTTACAATTTGGAACAAACATTAATAAAACAATACTGGATAATACAGACAGAGAGGTAAGAGAGCCCTGCTTGCAAGCTTACAATCTAAGGGATATTACTATGAATGGCCTAAGACTCAGAGGGTGATGGCTTGTTTTTTAGGGGACTTTCTTGGACTAAAATGAATCTTGAATCCTTGTTTTTTACTCCATCTACGGCTTGTATGTGTTATGGTATGTACTCAGCTTTACAAAACATCAATGCAGACCACAGTTCAGCAGCACAGTGGTTTAGTTGCTCACACTACTCCCTTACTGCACTGGGGTCATGAGTTCAGTTCCCAACCATTCCCATATATGTGTGTACTTTGTATGTTCTCTTCCATGTTTGTGTGACATTCTAAGTTGATGGTTTTTTTTTATTTTATTCAGACTTCCTATATAGCAATTACCTCCCCCTTCAATCCCTGATGGTTTTGTGAAGGTGTTAATTTGGTTCCTTAATGAATCATGCCCTATATTATTAACAGGTGACATTAATTGAATATTTTTTTGTGCATTGTTTTGTGACTTGTGACAGTGTCTTGTCTGTTAGAGCAGAGCAGACTTAGACTCTGATTCATTAAGAAGAGTAAAGCATAAATAAGGAGTAAACAAAATAAAGAAGAAAGTGACTAGCCGCGCACAGTAGATAGGCAGCCAATGTATATATCAATAGAGGTTCCACCAAGGTACCCTCTAGAAAACATACAAAAGACTAGAAAAAACAGATATAACAATACGGCGCCAATCTCATGTATATAGAGAAACACAACCGATATACATATCTTGACAGTTTGTCAGATAATTAAGAAGCTGTCCTTTGCGTTTTTCTTAACTTCTTCTTTAACATTTAAGGAAGCCCAGGGTCATGTTTGAGTTCCTAAAAGTTATACCAATAGCGCTGAATATCATGACTGAAGTGTGGAAAATTCATTCTTTTGGTTTAAAATGTCTACAATCACATATGAACATGCACAAGATTACACCTGCATGTTTATTTTATTTTTTTTAAAAATTATTAAATGACACTAACTAAACACTGTTATTTTTAATCCATATCATGGTGGATGCACACTTTAAAGAAATTGCCATGTGAAGTGGTTGATGTGTAATCTCTATCAAGTTAATTTGCTCCTTGTTTTCTTATTTTTAAAATAATATTGTGTGCGGATAATACGCTAGCATTATTAAAAATAAAAACAAAGTTCAAACCGTATTTATAATACTTCTGTATTGAAACCGAGCACCTTTAACATAAGAGGCAGGAGGAGGACCAGGAGCAGCATAAGAGGCTGTAGGAGGACCAGGAGCTACATAAGAGGCAGTAGGAGGACCAGGAGCTACATAAGAGGCGGGAGGAGGGCCAGGAGTAACATAAGAGGCAGGAAGAGAGCCATGAACTACATAAGAGGCAGTAGGAGGACCAGGAGCTACATAAGAGGCAGGAGGAGGGCCAGGAGTAACATAAGAGGCAGGAAGAGAGCCATGAACTACATAAGAGGCAGGAGGAGGGCCAGGAGGCAGCGAAGTTGGGGCGTCTGCATGTTTATTGGCATATGAATTACGTCCAGCTGCAGAAATGTGATTAATAGAAAAGGGAGACAAATCACGATGAAGGTCATGAAGATCTGGGGTACCACAAGCAGATTGTCGCATTGGAGTGGTCATTGTGAATGGTGGTGCAGGATTGTGATTGTTTGGAATATGGTGTGAAGTGTGTGTTTGGTCAATAAATTTTGACATAAGGTTACAGATAGTGGTGTGTGCCGAAGTTAAATTACCCAGCCTTGATTTAATGCCTTCAAGTTGGGTGTCGAGTTTGTGTTCAGTCCGAGTGAGGATAGTGGCGATACCTGAAACGTGTCCAGAAAGTATCTTTGTATCTTTGAAATTGGCCCGATAAGTGCACAAATGACTGCTTCCTAGCACACTCGGATTCTTCACTCAAACTGGACTCCACATCACGGGGACACTCTGGAGTCCACACCACTACTGCAGGGCTAGCAGCATCCAATTGTTCATCCTCCTCCTCACCAGCTGAAATCAGAGGAAATAGGGCAATGTTAGAATGGGAGACAGCTTAACAGGCGCTACTCTTGTTACAGTCTTTGTAATTGGAAGGAATTGAACAAATTTGGAAAATAAAAAAAACATTTCTATTAACTCCAAAACACACAGTCTCATGCATTATATATGATTTTGTGCTAATCAGACAAACATAATTACTTAGATTTTGAAATAGAGGAGATCAATGAGCCACAATGTTATATTCACACAAATCAGAGCAATGTCTCATGTGTGGGACAAAAGTGAGTCCAATTGCACAGTTAACAATAAGCCACTTACTGAGAGAAATGACACATATGCCAACGCAAGACAAACATTGGCAGATAACATTTTGAACAACGTAACATGTACCTGACGGACTATACACTTCTGTGGGGGGGGTGTTGGTGTCTATGTTGCCCACCCCAACTAGACTTTCAGTTAAAAGGCATGCTAATGCCTGTTGTTCTTGTGGAGTTAGGTCCAGTGGGACAGGGGAGCCACCTCCTGTTCCTCTATTGTGTGCTTTTTGCGCGTTTACCTTTTCTTTCAACTTAAGTTTGTAGTCAGACCAGCTGTGACAAATGTATAAAGATATAACAGTTGTTAACATTTCAAAATGTAAACATGGCCCTTAAATATTTGACATTGAAAGCTACAGTGATAAACATGACACAGCCACAACAAATCAAATCTGGGCCACTTGGCCAGGATGGACAATGTTACTACATTGACAAGATGAGGTTGTCCAAAGGAAAGTTTGAACTAGATAGGTTCAAGGGATTTCAGAGAAATGGCTGTAAAACATTAAGAACACACCCATGCAGCTAATATGTAAGTTCTATGGTCAGGCCACCTGTGCTATGCTTCTACACACTACAGAAATGAATGAGTGGTCCAAAGTCTAGTATCTTACCGTTTTTGAATGTCCTTCATCATGCGTCCACATGGGGCGACGGCATTAACTTGCCGTGTTAGCCCAGACAGCTTGCGAGACGGGTCATGAAAGTTGTCCACTACCATTTCAATTATTATATTTAATTCAGTTTCTGTGAAGTTGTATTTGCGACTTTGGATGCTGGGGTTTGGCGGATCTTGGCTTATGCCTGGATCCTCATCAGACATTGTCAGATACATTTATGATGAAAGGCACAAAGGCAAACGTAAGGCATCATCATTTCTAGATATTTAAGGGACAGAGAAAAAGAGTCCATAATCATTACTCCCCAGCACAAACGTTGAAAGTGCTTGGCGGCACAACTATGCTTATACAGTCTTGTCACAAATATCTAAAGAGAGGCACACAAGACTTACGTTTGTCACTGCACATTTTTTGACCACAATAGAAAACAAAAGCACATTTTATATATATATATATATATATATATATATATATATATATATATATATATATATAAGATTGCACAGGTAAAGGGCCTCAAAGCATTCTGCTGGCTAGGGGAGTGTTTGAGGTTGTGAGGCAATTAGCACATTTTCACAAATTAATACTGTTTTGCCATTTTTGGCGAAATAGGTCAAAATTTGAAACCCTAGAAAGATCCAAATATATCCAAATGGGTACAGACATCTTAGTTTGTAGGCGACAACAAAACATGCAAGGTTTGCATACTTATAGTAGCATAAATACTTACCTCAAATACGCAAATTTATGCTTTGCACTGAAATTTGAAAGTGTTTCAGAATTTAGGCGTACACAGCAGGAATCCAGTAATACTACTTCCGTAGCTAAACCAGGTGTACCTTCGAGTTTAGCCTAATTTGTACAAAACATAACTAGTTAGAGGGTGAAATGCGCATAAAGCCAGATAACGGTATTGTCAGCAATATCAATTGAAAAACCTTCCTAAAATCACTCATATGAGGGAATGAATACACTTGACATTTAACATTGGCTCGCAGCCATGGAAATTAGCATTCTTTACGCACCTGCAGCACTATGATATCTGTTCGGGTGGCAGGCATACCAGCTGCATCTATTTCTGTCATTAGCGATCAGTTAGAAAAGAGTGTTTGCTCCACTCTGTCATTATGTTGGTATTTTCATTGAGTGGTTGGTGGTTTTCTGTGTATGGATCTTTTTGATTACACTTTGGACATTGTGAAAAGTGGTGAGTTTCTGTGAGATGAGCAGAGATGCACAGGGAAAACAGATATTTGTTTGACCTCCCACCACCAATATGTTTTTAAAGCATTGTTAGGCGGCATGACAGCATTGCATCTGTAGTTCAATGCATCTGTAGTTTGTCTAATTATGATTTGGGTGTTTGGTTTAGGTTTGCTTTTAGTTATGATGTAATTTTTACATTAAAGTGTATTAAAATATAGCTGGTTAATATGCTTTTGGAGGTGTGTTTTGTCTCTTTGCACAGGGACATGTATTAATGTTTTATTTTGTTTTCCCCTGGGGTTTCATTTTCTGAATATCCATCAACTACAGATTTTGCATTCTGATGGACAAGGTCCTTGTAAGTATGCTTGTAATTGTCTGTTGGACAACTGCACATAGGATGTTAGGAATGTAGCCGCCAGGAATGATGTAATTATAACCTTGTCCCACATTTGTCCCCTATAGAATTATCTGGAGGCCTACATTCAAGTTGGGGCAGCGGTGCCTGTTTCTCCACAGTACACACGGAGACGCCCCCTTCCAAACCGGCAACTGGTAAAACATCGCTGCCCTAGGGAGCATGTATTCCGGCCACGTGTCAGCCTCTTTGGGATGTCAGATGCAGAGGTTGTCCTTCGATATCGACTTCCTCTACATGTGATATTGGACACCCTGCGCATTGTGCAGAGTGGCCTTGAGCCAATGCGCAACATCCCGACAGCAGTGCCACCGTTGCCCAAACTGTTTGCAGTACTGCATTTTTGTGCCTCTGGATCATTTCAGACCACCGTGGGGGTTGCGGCCGGTCTGTCCGAGGCCATTTTTAGCCGCGTGCCGGAAGTGGTCCTTCTGGCTTTCATATCCCGGCTCTTATGATTTATCTATATGCCACTGGATGAGGAGTCCCTTGTGTGGATCAAACAGCAGTTTGCGGCCATCACCAGATTTCCGCACATCATAGGGGCAGTGGATGGGACACATGTGGCTCTGTTCCCATTGGGTGGAGATGTTTCCGTGTATTTGATTCGGAAGCATTTCCAATCAATAAATGTCCAGGCCTGTGACCCATCTCTCCTGATTCTGGACCTGGTTGCCAAGTGGGGTGGGAGTACCCATGACTCCTTTGCAATTAGGCAATCAGCACAGATTACAAGAGAGGCAAGGGCGTGACAGGAGACATGGAGACGCGTGGGTACTTGGTAATTAGCTTTATGTATTAACTCTATATGCTTTTAACCTTCCATTATCATTCACTTACTTCTTAGACGCTGTAGTAGGACAGTCGTTTTGCTTTAGATTCGACTTTTCCACATTGTGTCATAATGTGGCTGTTACAATTAGATTGTTTTTTTCCCATTTAGTATTATTTTTTGGCGAAAGGTCAAAGACTCCAAGCAAGTTATTATCATGATATGGAGTGTTAATGTAGAAATATAAAAAGGATATAGAGAGTCATTCTGTCCCTGCCGAACAAATGCATCAATGTTCTGAATCAGATATAAAAAATTTTGGGGTATTCAATACATCAAATCCAATTGGAGGAGGAATGATGTCCCGTCAAATTTGCACAAACGGAGATGAGATGGATACATAAATTGCAAACCTTAGCACCTGATGGTCTAAATTTAGAGTTTGAACTGAAGTGGTTTTTAAATTAACCACATTTTAACCATTGGGGGTGTTCATATTGATTACTACGATTATAGAGTAATTATAGATAACATGGATAATGTGGTATATATGGACCATGGGTGTTTCAAAGAGTGTTCTTAATTGAGGTTAAGGAGTATAATCCCTTCTTACAAGAGGTTAATATTACCTCATATATATGGAACTTTAAGTTCCTTCTAATCATTTAATAGATATCTTTGATTTGTATTCGTAATACACAAGATTTAGTTTTGGTTTTTTTTAGATGATCTATGAATTGACCATCTCTAGATTGAGATTTACTACTTAAATCCGGAGCCTCCATTTAGATAAGTTTTGTTTATAATGTTATGGATTGCAAGTTACTTTTGGCTTATTTTTCGCAGCTTGGATTACTGAAACAGAAATGTGATATCTAATTAGTCCCTCGTTTGTTATTGGAGTTTGAATTTCGTAATGTAGTTATGAGAATTTTGTCTGTGTTTAGTAAGAATGCACGAAACAAAGTTTTCTATGTACCATAAGCTGAGCGCCAGGCCTCGTTACAAGATTGAGGCTTGGATCGTGGCGAATGCTAGCATCAATATTGTAAATCCAGCCTCTTTTTGGGGATTGAGAAGTGAATTCAGGAAGTGAAATTTGGGGGAGGGTTTTTTACTTGTTACGATGAATACTAGTATAAAAGATCCCCGTATGGCACATATATAACATACGGCTTGAGAAAGGCCGAAAGTATCGAAACGCATCTGTGGGGGTCAATGACACCAGAGATCCAGCACAAGTTACCATCTTTGGGGAAAGGAGATGGTGTGGTTTTGCATGCTCCATGTCGTTTTACTATGGGACTCTGGTAGGCGGCCTTGACACTTTTATATGTGTGCTTTATTCATGAATTGTTAATGAACCTTTTTTATATTTATTTTTATTCAATTCATTTTATTAAAAGGATAAAGCACTATGTTATTCCTTTTGTGTCCTCTATTCCCTTGTTCTCCGTATATTTGAATGGAGTATCTACATATCCAGGAATAATCCAAGAGAGGGTTATATAAGGAATGCTGTGTGGAACAAAAAGGCTTGCTTTATACTGAAGTTTTATCCATATGCATTTGTGTAAGTTTTCCTACGAGAGGGGCTCCGAAATCCAAGGTGAAGGAGTTCCCTTCTTTATTAATACACCTTGATTATTTTCTACTTACACGTCTCTTTACTCTGTTGTGTACTTATTGGCTCAACGACTGTGCTATTATTCACTATTTCCAACATTTGGGAACGTGAAAGTGCTTTTGTACAGAGGGTGTATATGTAATTTTGAACATATTACACTATTATTGTTTCCTTTTATTTCGAGGACATCTACGCATACTCCAGAATATCGGTCCTAAAGATCAGTATATGACATTTTATACATCAGCGGACTTTGGGAGATTGGACATTGTACACTCGGAGACAAATTGATACCTTCATACAGATCATAGTGTGTGTTGAGACTGTATATGTTTCATTTTCGTTGTCAAGATATATATATCAGTTGTGTTTCTCTATGTACATAAGATTGGTGCCGTATTGTTATATCTGTTTTTTCTAGTCTTTTGTATGTAAAAAGGAGTAAATTTGCACTTAGGCAAAACCATGTTGCATTGGAGGGAGAGGTAAATTTAAAATGTGATGGCAGATTCATAGTTGGGGTAGGGCCTGTCCTATATCAACTTTAAATTTCAGTGTAAAAATAAAGCTATCAAGTATTTTTGAGCTACATGAAAAAAACAGCCAGTATTTACCTTATGTGCAAAACAACAAACTATTTTGCACCCCTTGCATTGTAACATGGTTTGTCCAGGAGAAAACTTACTCTTTTTTTTGCCTTACTTTCCTTAATGAATCAGGCCCTTATACCTACATTCATCAACAGGTGTAACTTTAGATCTGCACTTTGTTGAATACGACCATGCGTATAAATAAAAACACAGACACTGTAAATTTTGGCAAAAAACGTCACAGTTTATTAAAAACAAGACATGGGGGTAAATGTATCATAGTGCTGGTTGTACAAGTCGCCGGAAATCAGCGAGATGACAGCTTAAATTTAAAGCGGCGCTGCCTTGAAGCCAGGCATCCGGATAATGGGGCAGGCACCAGTCCCCTTGAAAATAAGTGCCAAAACTATTAGACCCTGAGGCATCCATGTGTACGTTTAGCTGGTGACTGGAAACTTGAGGGCTCGCTCTGGCCATAAGAGGACTCCATTGAAATTCCTTAAGAATTGCAACTAAATCCGAAGGTCTCCTCTATTATCGTCTGATAACGACAGACGAGAGTGGGGGCAAGAAAAACCAATGGTAGCCAACTGAATCTTCCGACCGAAAATGTTTCCCATAGAGATGAACCGTCATGCGAATTTAAATGAACTTAACAGGGACCGAACTTGGCATAGGTGGGCCTTATGTGCGCCCTGAATGCTTAAATTTAAAGATTCAAGTTTGATCACCATATCCCTAGGCAAACGTCAGCATCCAGCAATGGTGTCAATCTCAATGCCCAGAAAAGACAGGCAGGTGGAGAGGCATTCAGTCTTATTGTGAAACACCGGGTCGACTAAGACTGTGAACAAAGCTCTGGCTGCAAATAATGTGTCTGCACAGACCAGAGAGGCTGCTTGACCAATAAACAAAAAAATCATCTAGATAACGCTATACCTGCATGACCTGTTCCTGCTTGTACACACCAATGCAGGAAGGAGCTGAACTTCTCAAAATACGCGCAAGAAACAGATCAACCCATGGGGAGACACCTATATACATCAAACCCATTAGGCAAATGGAAACCCATGTAGTGAAAGGAATCCGGATCCAAAGGCAGAAGGCGAAAGACAGACTTAATGTCCAGCTTAGCCAGGAAGGCCCCATCACCAAAAGACCAAACCAACCTAAACACAAACTCGAACAACTGGTAACTAACCAAGCTCTGGCTCGGATGAATGACGTCATAAACTGAACCCTGTGCCGGATGTGACAAATGCTGGATAAATCTAAATTTACCAGCTGCTTTTTTGGGGACCACACCAATCGGGATATAATTAAATTCAAAAAGAGGCCAAACCATTAATACATCTGTTGAGGAGGTGGACAAATCTCTGTGGGCGGGACATAAAGGGAAAATGTTGAGAGGGAATATTAAAGAAAAACAGTTCTGAAAATGGCGGGAGTGGTGGGGAGGGAGGAGTAGGAATACAGAAAATAAGGACAGGGGGAAAGGAAGGTGAAAAGAAAGGGATGAGAGTAAAGAATGCAGAAAGAAAAACACAATATAGAAGAAGCTGAGGGGACATTGGTGAAATAAATTAATAGCGGGACCTGAATCACTGTCTTTCTGCTCCACAGATTTCATGCAGCAAAAAAGAGGCCCAGCAACCAATGGGAGGAAATTATCTAGAAAAGCCGAAGGCCCTCCGGTGAATATTATTGGCTAGGAATGCAGGGAAAACGTAACCTCGAATAGGTAAGTGCATGACACTCACACAAAAATATGCGTTAAGTGCGTTCGACTTATTTCCTCTATTGACAATACACGCCACTCACATAATAATTAGGTTAGTGCATCATGAACCAGCACCGTCTCCTCAGGAGGCGCTGATCGTTTCAGAAGTCCGACTTAACCTTGCTCCATCTGTATGAAGTGCTTGTGGAGAAAAAAGTCTGTGTTGGACCGAAAATCGATTTCTGTCAGTTTCATTACGACAATATGTGTACTTGTAAGTGTGTGTCATATGTGGCATTCACATCACAGCCAGCATCAAAGAATGAAGACTTTGCTCCAAGGCAGACAAGCAATGCTCCAATGCTTCAATGCTTCCTATGCTGTATACCACATCACCAAACAAAATTCACTATGTAATAATTTATCACCTTAACCTGACTGCATTGTTGCTCTGTCGAGGAAAATCAGTACATACTCTCTTGTATTATACTCGTATAAACAGAAAATGAACATAAAAATGAAGTGTGAACTTTATTACTATTATTATTATTATTTTTATTGACAGTTTTCCTGTGAAAGAACTAATGCAAATATACTTGAAACTGTGCTGAGGAGACTGGAAGGTTCATTTATTTACTGAAAATATAGCAACAGAGACAAAAAAAGTAAACACTAATTAAGTTATAATTATATTTGTTAGTGCTGATTTTCATTCCTTAATTGTACAGTTTGCTAAAACAGTGATTAAGCAAAATTCTAATTAATGTGTGTTTTCGAGTGGGGTGGGGGACAAGGGATGAAGTTGAACACTGCTTGATTTTAGTCACAAATGCCAGTATGCACCCTGTGCCATGTATAGTAAAGGGAATGTAGAGAACAGGTTCCAGGAGTGCTAGGGATCAGGGGCACAACACTGCTTCGTCGCCCCACAGCCGCTGCATCCTCTGCCACAATGGTAGCCAGAACTGTAACTTAAAATTTTAGTGCATGGGGCGAGAAACAAAAATGTCACCCCCTAGCCCTCAATTTTAACCAATTTGACCGAAAATATTCATAAACTGTGTCTTCCTTCAGCATTGCACCCTGGGCGGTTGCCCCTAATGCACAGCCCTAGTTACAGCCCTGATGGTAGCTTTGCCACTGCTGGGGACATTGCATGTTATTAGAATCTGCAAGACAAGAGTCTTATAGGCTAATTTTCTGAAAACATTATTGTAATAAATTGTCACAATGTTTTATTCATTTGACACAAGTGTACCACCTGATGAGGAGTTTGTAGCTGGCCTCTTATGATAACGAACATGATAAAGTGGCAAGGGGAATGAATAGTTGATACCTACTTTGCACATCTTGGGCCTAATTCATCAAGGCACACATACTGAGCGCAACATGCGTTTGATGAACACACAACATCGGCTCTGTGCACTCCCGAATTTATCAAGGAACAGATCTCAAGATACGTGTGCTGATGAATTCAGGTGTAGGTCTGCTGTGCTCTGCTAAACATGATATTGCAGGATACATCCAAAGCCTATGTGGATTATACATTTGCAAAAGCATGTACAGGAAAATAATATAGAATTAATGTCACCAGTTAATAATAAATTCTTTAATGATAAAACAGTAAAAAAAAAGTAAAAAAAATGATTAATGATAGCGGGACCAAATCACTGCCCTTCTGCTCCACAGATTTCATGCAGCAAAAAAAGAGGCCCAGCAACCAATGGGGCTTACATACAATACGCTTAAAATCGGTAGATACGTGCCTTGATGAATCAGGCCCTTTATGTTTTCAAAGTTGAGGAGTGGATATTTGGTAACAGGAGAAGGGTATGGAAGGAAGATTTTGAGATGTTTATTGGGTGTACTTTGGAATCAAAAACCTAAATTGCATCAATATGGAGGCAAAATATTGTAATATTAATACATATCTAGGATTTCAGCAAGTCAACGTATACACATTGAAGTATCACAAGACTGTACCTTGTCTCGTCTGTGGTAACCACCTCTCACTCCCGCCTACAATACTTCTCCCATACTGCTCTCCCACAACCTTCACTCTATAGACGCTCTTTATTAGAGGTGACCTTATCCCCGATAACACTAGTCACAATAATGCACCCTCACAACTATGCCAATCTCCACTCTGAGCTACACTCGCTCCTCTTGTTACAGCTGTGCCCACTTCCACTTAGAATGTGAGCTCTCTAATGAGCAGGGTCTTTCATACCCTTTGTTTTCATGTCTGCGTTTATTTTGTCTACCTTGTATGCTCCTGTTTTATTTATGTACTGTTTCCCCTACTGTGCGGCGCTGCAGAGCACTGTGGTGCCTTAGAAATCTATGAAAATAATAATAATAATAATAATAATAATAATAATTAAGGGCTTGATTCATTAGCGAACTTAAACTGTTCGCAACTTGCACAACGTATATTTAGTAAAAAAAGGGAGATAGGTAATAAGCAAATCAACGGGGAACGTAAGTCAAGATACGTTAAAAGATGAATCCGTTCTTAAGCAACTTACGTAACAGAGAAAAATAACAACTACCCATCCTAAGTAGAAGGTTCAACTCAGACTATGAACTGTTTAGTACTTAAACATAAGTCAGTATTGCGTAACGAGAAATGCGGAGATACAAACAGCTTGTTATGAAATTTTAAAACACAATCTGGAGTGTGTTATACAGAACTGTTGTCACCTAATTACCGTATATACTCGAGTATAAGTCGACCCGAATATAAGCCGAGGTACCTAATTTTACCACAAAAAACTGGGAAAACTTATTGACTCGAGTATAAGCCTAGGGTGGGAAATGCAGCAGCTACTAGTAAATTTCAAAAATAAAAATGATATAAACAATCTATAAAAACAAATGTATTGTTCCCAGACTAGATAAATAAATAGGATGATTGACTGGTGTAGCAATACCAACATGTAATATATCACAAAGGATATATAGGAGATGCAGACCTCAATAAACAGTACTGAAGGGAATGGTGGTATATCCGGAGGCTCCAAACTGTATAGGACATAACAATAAGGAACAATGCAGAGCAGTGTTGGAGTGTATAACTCACGATTTCTTGATAGCAGTTCTCAGTCCGTCCGCGGTATTCCTTAAAGACTGCAAGCAAACAGATGGGGTGCGCTGACTATAATAGCCGTCCAGACACAAAGTCTTTTGAAGGAAAGTTCCTAGCTCCGTTTGGTCCTACCACTCCAATAGCGCTGGTTGAAGTAGTGATGTTTCCATTCTTCAGACGCGCCTGTGCAGGAGGTTCCTGACGTCCCGGCTGTTACTGATTTCCTCATGTCTCACTAAACAGGCTGTCAGTGCAGTCCAGCGCTGCAGCGGCAGAGGATGAATGGGATGTGAAGCGATGATTCATTTACCATTCATCGCTTCATATCCCATTTATCCTCTGCCGCTTATTAAATCTAGCCCTTAATCTAAGAAAGGTTTCTTACTCAAATAACTGATTTTCTTACTTATCTCCCGTTCTGGGCATGCGCAGAGTGGATTTCAATGTGATCCGCATGAAAACAGGAGATAAGTCCACTAATAAATCAGGCCCAATGTCTTTATCATTTGAGGACAAAAAAGAAACATTGTGAAGCTGTATTGTAATTTTTGAAAGCAAAAGTAATATATATTCATTTTTAAATGTAAC
The DNA here is from genome assembly GCF_038048845.1 of Mixophyes fleayi. Lineage (NCBI taxonomy): Eukaryota > Metazoa > Chordata > Amphibia > Anura > Limnodynastidae > Mixophyes > Mixophyes fleayi. The sequence goes on from NC_134406.1 coordinate 72,764,605, forward strand.
ATGTTCTAAGCTGGGTTGCGCTGATAGATGCAAGGCTTATTATAAAGCTTGGAAAAGTCAGATACAGGTACTCAGAAACATAGTAAAATAACAAGAATTAGCATAAGACTATTAGCCAGAGATCTGACTTTTGGGTTCAGTGAAATTGAGTCTGAGAATTAACAAGTTATATTGTGAAATGAAATAGATTATTGAATGTGTCACATTTTTGTAAATGTCTAGGGAGAGCTGTGATGGGTTGGGTCTAATAGAAAAGCAGGACATTTGCAAATGATTTTACCTTAGGATGAAAATAATATAATAGAACACCTAGCATGTTAAAGTGTCCTAATTATATTATTATTAAAGAAATGGGAGTAATATCAAGCGCAATAGAGAACATTTATCCCTAGTGCCATTGTGGTGGGATTAAGTTGCTCCTGTCAGCATACAAATGATCATTTATAGCAATAGTCAGCCAATTGATTTCATGTTTCTTTAATGACAGCTGAAAGAAGGAACTCAGGAATCTGCATGGGCCAGATAACATGAATCAAGTTGATTGTTTTGCTAATGGTAAATTATGCTTTATAGAAAAGGTTTCTAAAAACATACATTTTTAATAGGGATAGCAGTCTATATAACATTCATTGTTTTTGTGAACCTGTCAACTGTTTGCTAGGATAATGTTCTTTTATGGATATGGATATGGAACACAAGTGAAGTGGACTATTACTTTTTCAAATCTTTTTTTAGGATTGTCCCTAGGCTGATTTAATGTTTCTCTAAATACACATTTTGGATGTGGAGACTTCCAAAGTAGAGTGGGGCGGATATCTGGTAGGGGATTTATTTTAAAGTATGATTAAGTACATGCTTTACAGCATTGTATGAAAGGTCTTTAAACCTAGTAGGGTTAACTTGCTGTTTTTTAATTGTGCTTGAGAAAATAAACATGTTTAATGTGTTGCTAAAATTACTGTTTGTTTAATAGGAAAAAAAATGTTTTGGTTTATTTCCTGTTTTTTTTCTGATAACAATAACTAGGGACATTCAGTGAAACTTTATCTTCCTTTATCCTCCATCAACCTCACTGCTTGGCACTCACCACACTATTGTTTGTAGAATACAAACTCTATCCTCTTATAGAAGCCAATATTACTTGTACACATGCAAAACAGGGGTATATTTACTAAACTGCAGGTTTGGAAAAGTGGAGATGTTGCCTATAGCAACCACTTAGATTCTAGCTGTCATTTTGTAGAATGTACTAAATAAATCACAACTTAGAATTTGATTGGTTGCTATATGCAACATCTTCACTTTTTCACACCCACAGTTTAGTAAATCTAGCCCCAGATGTACCTTTCCTCCCCGAACGAGCCTAATAGTGATCTTACTCTTTATTAGGTAATATCTCTATCTATCATCAGTTAGCGTATAAATGTCTGAGTTACCAATAGATATTATTCCCTAATACTCCATGACTGCTACATGACTTTTTTTAAGATTCGCAAGTGTCAAATTCACTGCCTTAATGTCACATTTGGCTGTCCTTAAGCTGGGTACACACTGAAGAATTCTACAGACCGACGTGCTATCTCAAACGATTATACCTACGACTGAAGGTCCGATCAGTCTGGCGATTCATGCATACACACTGACACGATTTACCTTCAGATCTGTGCTCTTCATCTGGTCCTTTGTCTGGTCCTCTAGTCTGGAGAATGACAGCACAATATTCATTCATTCACTACTGTCACATTGTCACACTGATTAAAACCGCCTTGTTATAGCTATACACATGTCCTAACAAATTTCGTTAGCTTCTGTGACTCTGAAACAAAATATTCTGTCTCACAACGAACAAATGAATTATTGCTTCTACAGCACTCTCTACATTTATTCACTCTGACATTCAGTGCTAAAATCGGCTGAAAAGAACCCGACTCTGTAAACTCTATGGAGATCATCAGCATGAGTGCATACACACTACATGATCGTTAGGTGATTGATCGGAAAAAATTGAACGGAACGACCAACCAAATGAGGCGATAATCGTCTATTTGGGCAGACTTTCGACCATCGTGTCACTACACACACTGACCCGACTTTCGAACGAGCGGTCGTATGCCGGCTGGTTGAGCCGATTATTGGACAAAAACCCTGTAGTGTGTACCCAGCTTTACAAAGCAAATGCACACAGTATTTAATTAAAATTTTTACAGTATCTAGAACATGTTTTTGCTTAGGATACCACCAAGCTAATTATTCACACCCTTATCTTTTACCTCACTTCACTACTGCAATTTTCTTTCTATAGGTGAGTTGGCAGTTGGAGGACAGAACTACACATGCGCAAGATCCAATGTATGCTCTTGCAAGTTTAAACAGGACCTGTTACTGGACCACATCCTCTAGCATACCTGGCAGCCAGGGGACCTCTTGATCCATGAGTGAGACCAGTGGTTGGGTCTTGTGAATAGGGGGAGGAGTAGAGGCGCTGAGGATTATGTGAGGAGAAAAAATAGAGGACAGGCAGCAAAAAGAGGGAGCAGGGGCAACGCCAGGTATGGGAGCTAGGAGCAAACTGTGAGAAAGAAAGGAAGAAAAGGAGTTTGGACAGAAAAAAGAGGTGGTGAGCAGGAGAGATATGGTATTGGACAACAGGGACACATTGAAAAACCTCCTCTGTAAGAGAAACAAAAAGGGATCTCTATAAGAGAGGGAAGTGTCTCACGTTAAACTAATCATAGTATGTCCATGTTCAAGTGGAAGGTGCAAGTTGCCTTATGAACTAATTTGTAATAACAAGCGGTCGGCACAGTCTGAACACAGTTCAGATAATATTTGCAGTCAGTTAGAGAGTTTTGGGTCTCCCAAGTTGCCCATGGTGGTCATCATCCACATCCCCACAAAACAGCTGAAGAACACTTGGGTGAAGGCAGTGTATCTGGAGAATTGTGAGTGAGAGGCACACACACAAGCATACAACTAGGGATGTGCACCGGCGACTTTTGAGGTCTCGTGTTTTGTGTTTTGGATCCGGATTTTCGTTATTTTTGAGGTTCGGATTTGTCTCGCAAAACACTTGACGAAAGGTCTCGGTTCGGATTTAAGGTTTTGGATTCGGGTTTTTTTGCAAAAAAACATAAAAAGTTTAAAAATCAAGTTTTTGGGCTTATTTTCACTCCTAGGCTATTATTAACCTCAATAACATTCAATAACAAGCATTTCCACTAATTTACAGTGTATTCTGAACACCTCACAATATAGTTATTAGTCCAAAACGTTGCAACAAGGTATCTTTCTGGACTGCGTAGAGGAGTGGGTCACCACAATATATATTAAAAATGCTGAACTTTTATGAATCGCACCAATAAATGTACCTGGACTGCGTAGAGGAGTGGGTCACCACAATATCTTAAAAACCCAGAACTTTTATGAATCGCACCAATAAATGTACCTGGACTGCGTAGAGGAGTGGGTCACCACAATATATATTAAAAACCCTGAACTTTTATGAATCGCACCAATAAATGTACCTGGACTGCGTAGAGGAGTGGGTCACCACAATATCTTAAAAACCCAGAACTTTTATGAATCGCACCAATAAATGTACCTGGACTGCCTAGAGGAGTGGGTCACCACAATATATATTAAAAACCCTGAACTTTTATGATTCGCACCAATAATTGTACCTGGACTGCGTAGAGGAGTGGGTCACCACAATATATATTAAAAACCCAGAACTTTTATGAATCGCACCAATAAATGTACCTGGACTGCGTAGAGGAGTGGGTCACCACAATATATATTAAAAACCCTGAACTTTTATGATTCGCACCAATAAATGTACCTGGACTGCGTAGAGGAGTGGGTCACCACAATATCTTAAAAACCCAGAACTTTTATGAATCGCACCAATAAATGTACCTGGACTGCGTAGAGGAGTGGGTCACCACAATATATATTAAAAACCCTGAACTTTTATGAATCGCACCAATAAATGTACCTGGACTGCGTAGAGGAGTGGGTCACCACAATATATTAAAAACCCTGAACTTTTATGAATCGCACCAATAAATGTACCTGGACTGCGTAGAGGAGTGGGTCACCACAATATCTTAAAAACCCTGAACTTTTATGAATCACACCAATAAATGTACCTGGACTGCGTAGAGGAGTGGGTCACCACAATATATATTAAAAACCCTGAACTTTTATGATTCGCACCAATAAATGTACCTGGACTGCGTAGAGGAGTGGGTCACCACAATATCTTAAAAACCCAGAACTTTTATGAATCGCACCAATAAATGTACCTGGACTGCGTAGAGGAGTGGGTCACCACAATATATATTAAAAACCCTGAACTTTTATGATTCGCACCAATAAATGTACCTGGACTGCGTAGAGGAGTGGGTCACCACAATATCTTAAAAACCCAGAACTTTTATGAATCGCACCAATAAATGTACCTGGACTGCGTAAAGGAGTGGGTCACCACAATATATATTAAAAACCTTAAACTTTTATGAATCGCACCAATAAATGTACCTGGACTGCGTAGAGGAGTGGGTCACCACAATATATTAAAAACCCTGAACTTTTATGAATCGCACCAATAAATGTACCTGGACTGCGTAGAGGAGTGGGTCACCACAATATCTTAAAAACCCTGAACTTTTATGAATCGCACCAATAAATGTACCTGGACTGCGTAGAGGAGTGGGTCACCACAATATCTTAAAAACCCAGAACTTTTATGAATCGCACCAATAAATGTACCTGGACTGCGTAGAGGAGTGGGTCACCACAATATATATTAAAAACCCTGAACTTTTATGAATCGCACCAATAAATGTACCTGGACTGCGTAGAGGAGTGGGTCACCACAATATATTAAAAACCCTGAACTTTTATGAATCGCACCAATAAATGTACCTGGACTGCGTAGAGGAGTGGGTCACCACAATATCTTAAAAACCCTGAACTTTTATGAATCGCACCAATAAATGTACCTGGACTGCGTAGAGGAGTGGGCACTGGGCACCACAATAAAATATATAAAAAACCTTCAACAGATCTGCATTACACTACACATACGGCTGCTCCTCCATCCTCTCCATCATATACATGTTGGAGTTTTAGCGTGTGACAACCTCTTGTTTTTGATAATGTCAGTGCATTTTGAATATTTTTCAATTTGCCCCACACCACTGAATGTACTTTATCTATGATACGCATCTATCTATCTTGACTGCGTAGTGTGGTGGCCCCGGTACACAATTTGGTACCGAGGCCACAATATAATTAAAAAACCCTCCACGTGTCAGAATTCCACCAAACAAGTATCTGGACTGCATAGTGGGGTGGCCCCGGTACCCAATTTGATACCGGGGCCACAATACCTCCTCCAAACATGGTACAGACAATTCGTCATTGAGATCCCAGACAGACAGGGTCAAAGTGTTATTGTTTGACTTTGTAAACCCAAAAAAACTGTCCCTGTTGCACATAGTCGTGCAATGAAGACTGACTTTTTCATTTAAAGGCACGATCTTTCAAGTGTAGTGTTTGTAAGTCTAAGTCATATTATACTTTTGGTAAAATTGGTTTATTTTGTTCCTCTTTATGGTAATTAGTAATAGAATTAAAGTATGAAATAGAATTAAAGTATGAAATAGAATTAAAGTATTAAATAGAATTAAAGTATGAAATAGAATTAAAGTATGAAATAGAGTGGTATATAGAGTTGTAGTGTGGTATAGATAGAGTGGTCCACACAATATAATAATAATAAAACCTTCAACTGGTCTGAATTCCACCAAACAAGTATCTGGACTGCGTAGTGTGGTGGCCCCGGTACACAATTTGGTACCGAGGCCACAATATAATTAAAAAATTGGGCATCAACTGTCACCGTTGTTTAATATCTGATACACCTAAATATGGACTGCACAGTGGAGTGGCCCCGGTAGTAAATTTGGTGCCGGGGCCACAATACCTCCTCCAACTTCCAAGTGTAGTGTTTATAAAGACAGACAGCGTCGAAGTGTTATTAGTTGACTTTCTTAACCCTAAAATTGTCCCTGTTGCAAATATTCGTGCAATGGACAGTTACTTTTTTATTGAAAGACTCAAGCTTTCAAGTGTAGTGTTTATAAAATATAAACAACAATACAGTAGTTTTAGAGCACGTCAATACCTCTTGTTTTAAATTATGACACGGCATTTTACTTTTGGTTTAATTTCTTGTATTTTTTTAAATTTGGTTTTACTTTTTGAACATGGCAAACGACTGTTGATTGGTCATATAATGCAAAAAAAAAAGGTCCAAGATGGAATTGTCCTTGGGCCCTCACACCCACCCTTATGTTGTTGAAATAGGACATGCACACTTTAACAAACCAATCATTTCAGCGACAGGGCCTACCAAACAACTTTGGCTGAAATGATTGGTTTGTTTGGGCCCCCACACCAAAAAAGCTATTCATCTCTCCCTGTACAGACTAAACAGGCTCTACTGAGGCAAGATGTCGTCCTCATCCTCAACCTCTGATTCCTCTCCCCCTACAGTGTGTACTTCCTCCTCATCACACATTATCAATTCGTCCCCGCTGGACTCCACAACCACAGGTCCCTCTGTACTGTCTGGAGGGCAGTGCTGTACTTCATTGAGGAATTGATTATTCATTTTTATAAACATTATTTTTTCAACGTTCTGAGGAAGCAACCTCCTTCGCCGCTCACTGACCAGGTTCCCCGCTGCACTAAAAACTCTTTCCGAGTACACACTGGAGGGGGGACAACTCAGGTAAAATAGAGCCAGTTTGTACAGGGGCTTCCAAACTGCCTTTTTTTCCTGCCAGTAACAATATGGACTGTCTGACATGTCTACTTGGATGGTGTCAGCAAAGTAATCATCCACAATTTTTTCTATTGTGACAGCATCCAATGCAGCGAGAGTAGACATGTCTGCAATGGTTGGCAGGTCCTTCAGTCCGGACCAGATGTTATCAGCATCCCCGCCAGTGCCTCTTTTGGGAAAACTGAGCTTTTTCCTCGCAGCCATAGATGTGGAAGAAAATGAGGGTGGAGCTGTTGGGATGTCACGGTCCTCTTCAGAGGACAATCTCCTGACCAGCAGGTCTTTGCACCGCTGTAGACTTGTGTCCGCCGGAAACAGAGACACAACATACGCTTTAAACCGAGGATCGAGCACGGTGGCCAGAATGTATTCCTCTGACTTTAAAAGAGTGACCACCCTCGGATCCTGGCAAAGCGTACGAAGGGCTACATCCACAAGAGCTACATGCTTGGTGTAATCGCAATGGCTTACCAGCTCCTCCCTCACTTTCTCCAGCTGCTTCTGCAACAGCCTGATCAGGGGAATGACCTGACTCAAGCTGGCAGTGTCGGAACTGACTTCTCGTGTGGCAAGTTCAAATGGCTGCAGAACCTTGCACAACACGGAAATCAGTCTCCACTGCGCTTGACTGAGGCGCATCCCCACTCCTTTGCCTATGTCGTAGGTGGCTGTGTAGGCCTGAATGGCCTTTTGCTGCTCCTCCATCCTCTGCAGCATATAGAGGGTGGAGTTCCAGCGCGTCACAACCTCTTGTTTGAGGTGATGGCAGGGCAGGTTCATGCTTTTTTGATGTGCCTCTAGTCTGCGGTAGGCACTGGCTGAATGCCGAAAGTGTCCAGCAATTTTGCGCGCCACCGCAAGCATCTCCTGCACACCCCTGTCACTCTTGAGGTAATGCTGCACCACCAAATTAATGGTGTGGGCAAAACATGGGACGTGCTGGAAATTGCCCATATTTAATGCCCGCACAATGTTACTGGCATTGTCTGACACCACAAATCCCCATGAGAGTCTAAGTGGGGTAAGCCACTGGGAGATAATTTCCCTCATTTTCTCTAATATGTTGTCAGCATTGTGCCTCTTATTAAAGCCTGTAATGCACAATGTTGCCTGCCTTTGCACGAGCCGCCATTTTGTAGTTGCTGCTACTGTTGCAGCTGTTGCTGTTGCTGCGGAAGGGGATGCATCTACCCAGTGGGCTGTCACAGTCATATAGTCCTTCGTTTGCCCAGAACCACTTGTCCACATGTCCGTGGTTAAGTGGACAGTGGGTACAACCGCATTTTTTAGAGCACTGAGGACACTTGATCGTACTTCTCTGTACATTTTTGGTATCGCCTGCCTAGTGAAGTGGAATCTCGAGGGGATTTGGTACCGGGGACACAATACCTCCATCAACCCTCTAAATCCCACTCCACTGATGGCGGACACCGGGCGCACGTCTAACACCAACATTGCAGTTACAGCCGCAGTTATACGCTTTGCAATAGGGTGACTACTATCGTATTTGGTGGTCATGGCAAACGACTGTTGGACGGTCAATTGTTTGGTGAAAGACTTAGCGGTCTTACGACTTCCCCTCTGGGAAGATGACCGACTAACAGCAGCAACAGCAGCAGTGGCAGTAGTAGGCGTACCGCTGCAGGATTCCTCGGATGAATCCCGTATTGAGGAGGACTCAGTCTGGCTGCTGACTTGGGCTGCAGGACTGAATCTGATGGAGATTGTGGAGGAAGTTGACGAGGAGGGTGTTGCTGGTGTGTATCCAACTGGACCACGGGATTTAGGTGTCCCTGTACCGATGAGGGTCCTAGCCCCAGTTCCTGAACTAACCACTGAACTATGAAGGTTATTCAGGTGACGTATAAGGGAGGATGTTCCTAGGTGGGCAAGATCCTTACCCCTGCTTATTTGAGCTTTACATAAGCTACATATGGCCATACATTGGTTGTCTGGATTTGGATAAAAATAACTCCAGACCGAAGAGGTGCATTTTTTGGTCTTCTGACCAGGCATGACGATGGGCTTTTTCATCCCATGGACATCAGCTGTTTCCCCCCCTGGTGCCTCATTTACAATAACCACATCACCATCCTCATCATCAAGTTCCTCCACAGCGCCAGCTACATCATCAATAGCCTCCTCCCGAGCCACCTCTTCCCGTACAGTGATGGGAAGGTCAGGCTTGACAACCACCAACATCCTTGGACTCGCCTTGTGGATTTGTGATAATTTCTCTTTAGAAGGCAGAGTTGTTTGCTGTTTTGTTGCTGACAGCATAACTCTCTTCAATTTTTTGTAGGGGGAGGGAGGAGGAGGAGGGCTAAGATCCGTGGGTGAAGCTGAACCACTAGTCATGAACACGGGCCAGGGCCTAAGCCGTTCCTTGCCACTCCGTGTCGTAAATGGCATATTGGCAACTTTACGTTTCTCCTCAGATGATTTAAAGTTTCTCTTTTTGCTACTTTTTCTTAACTTGGGCTTTTTGGATTTTACATGCCCGGTACTACGAGATTGGGCATCGGGCTTGGAAGACGACGTTGATGGCATTTCATCGTCTATGTCATGATTAGTGGCAGCAGCTTCAGCATTAGGAGGAAGTGGGTCTTGATCTTTCCCTACTTTATCCTCCAAATTTTTGGTCTCCATTATATGTAGCACAAGATACTGCAGAATGTGTGAACTTGGTAATATTGCAGTACCAATGGACTTATACTGCTGGATTGGTTTTGCAAATTTGGTTATAATTATTATATATTTTTTTTTTTTTAAATTTTTTATTTTTTTTTACTTTTTTTTTATTTTTAAAAAACTTGGGAATAGTGGGGAAATAACTATGCCCTTAGAAGCACAGAGCACAGGACACAGCACCACTGGACTGAACAGGACACGGCACAGGACCCAGCAGCACTACGGAACTCAGCAGGACAGAGCACAGGACACAGCACCACTGGACTGATACTGCAGAATGTGTGAACTTTGTAATATTGCAGTACCAATGGACTTATACTGCTGGATTGGTTTTGCAAATTTGGTTATAATTATTATATTTATTTATTTTTTTTTTACTTTTTTATTTTTTTTTACTTTTTTTTATTTTTTAAAAACTTGGGAATAATGGGGAAATAACTATGCCCTTAGAAGCACAGAGCACAGGACACAGCACCACTGGACTGAACAGGACACGGCACAGGACCCAGCAGTACTACGGACCTCAGCAGGACAGAGCACAGGACACAGCACCACTGGACTGATACTGCAGAATGTGTGAACTTTGTAATATTGCAGTACCAATGGACTTATACTGCTGGATTGGTTTTGCAAATTTGGTTATAATTATTATATATATTTTTTTTTTTTTTAATTTTTTATTTTTTTTTACTTTTTTTTTATTTTTTAAAAACTTGGGAATAATGGGGAAATAACTATGCCCTTAGAAGCACAGAGCACAGGACACAGCACCACTGGACTGAACAGGACACGGCACAGGACCCAGCAGCACTACGGAACTCAGCAGGACAGAGCACAGGACACAGCACCACTGGACTGATACTGCAGAATGTGTAAACTTTGTAATATTGCAGTACCACTGGACTTTTACTGCTGAATGTGTGAACTTGGTAATATTGCAGTACCAATGGGCTTATACTGCAGGATTGGTTGTGCAAATTTTGTGGTAATTAAAAAAAATTAAAGTAGTTTTTGGTATTTTTTAAAAAAACTTTTTTTTATTTTTTTAAACACAGGGGAATATTGGGGAAATAACTATGCCCTTAGAAGCACAGAGCACAGGACACAGCACCACTGGACTGAACAGGACACAGCACAGGACCCAGCAGCACCACTGACCTCAGAAGGACAGAGCACAGCACACAGCACCACTGGACTGATACTGCAGAACACAGCACAGCACAGCACAGCACAGCACAGCACAGCACAGCACAGCACAGCACAGAACTAAACAGCACAGAACTAAACAGCACAGAGGACCACCTAACACACCCTCCCTCTACCCTGATCAATGCCCGAGTGAAGATGGCGGCGACTAGCGGGGAATTTATAGGATCCGAGTATCGCGAGATCCGACAACGGGATTATGAGTCAGAGCCTCAGTTTCACATTTGAATTTGGCGCCAATACCCGGATCTGTCTCGGATCCGACTCGGATCCGCAACGTTCGGGTGGGCTCGGATTTCATAAATCCGAGTGCGCTCATCCCTACATACAACACACTTAAAGACCCATTCTCCGTTTGAAGGTTAAATAGAAAACAATTAAAAATGTGAAGGCAGTTGGATATTACAAGATTGTTCTGAAGAGTGTTATCACAACAAAGATCTAAAGGAATACCATTTCAGTTCAACTGCTAGACTCGAGAGTTCAACTGTCAATCCAGTTTCCATCTCTATTCCTCACTTGGTGATTTCAGTGGTCTACTTGGAGGCCGCAGCAGCTGTCACAACTCCTGTAAACATGGGAGAAAATTTTCCTGGCTCTGTATCCAGCAGTGACCATAATGCTAAAAACAAAATACTTGACACAAAGCTATTCAGAGCTGGCAGATAAGCACAACATTGTCTATGCTGCACAAAAGTGTAAACCATGAGAAGAGGATGGAGGTTCAGTTAAGTTGAAATGTCTTAAGAGTTATACAATGACTAGTTCTTCTCTACCTTCACTGTCTCTTCTTATTCTAACAGCACCACACCATTGGTAGCTACCAGTGGCGGATCCAGGGGGGGAAGGGGGGGGGGGGCGATCGGGGCGATCGCCCCCCCTAACAGGGGCTTGCTGCCGACAGCTGCACACTGTGCAGGTCCGTTCAGCAGTGACAGTGTGCTGCACGGCTGCTCTGATTGTGTTTTAAACACAATCAGAGCAGCGGGGCAGCACACTGTCACTGCCGAGCGGACCTGCACATAGTGTGCAGACGCCGGCAGCCTTAGAAATCAGAAAGGGGGTGGGGCCTAAATCGCCCCCCCTAAAATCACCCGGGGTAAAGCAGTTGTCTAGATCCGCCCCTGGTAGCTACACAAAAATGCCAGTTACCAATGGCTACTTTAATATTGGTGGCTTAAAGGAGCCACACATACAGCCTCTCCACACTGCCAGCTACAATTGTTATTCTGCTACCTAATGCATCAGTTGTTCATCACACCTCTTAGATTGTAAACTCGTTTTACATGAAGACTCACTTGACACACAACAATTTTTAAATCCACTTTCCCCAATGACACCTGCTATTACGGTTCTCCAATACGGCCACCAGTGTAGGAACAGAGTGGACAAAGCGTAGTGTGAGGATACCAGGTTTAATGTTACCTTCTGTGCCGCACAGCTGGCCTACCTGGTACCTACCCAAGGTTCAAAATCACCCAGGCAAATATCCATTGTAGGCCGCAGTCTATAGTTTCTGAGTTCTCCACATCAGTGTCCCAGGAAATTGGGCCAAACAAATCCCATGGTGGAAGTGCCTGCTTAATTGGACAAACGTCAAAGTAAACAGTACATGTCAATATAGGTGGCTCTACATAAGTCTCAGTCAGTGCAATCACTGAGCAGCACTAGGGCAAACTCCAAAAGCACCATTTCTTTCTCTACTGGTCTGTGTTCACGGAACTCACAACCCCCAGCAAATCTATATGGGGAAACAGGGTTACCACACAACATTTTCTACTGGCCCTTCCCACCCAATAAGTCACTGCTGGCTGCAGAGGAGTAAACAGACCTGAGGGTCCTGTAGTCAGCTCTTTCCCCTCAAAAGCCAAGTCTCCACTGTCTAAAGTTAAAACATTGAACAGTTCCAGCAGACTGCAATACAAGAAATCTGGGTTTGAGTCCTCCTTCCCAAAACATCCAAAATAATCTGGAACAAGAGTTGGTGTACATAGGGCATTCTCACCTCCTTCGCCTCTGGCGCATCTGGAGGGAGCATTTTCTCCACAGAGGGGGGTTAACTGGACTGGGGAAACCAGTGCCAAATCTTGGGTGCAACTCTGTTGGAATCTCGTTTGCAGTATCCATGTTTACAGCAGGCTGCAGGGAGGTTACAGGATCACTCCAACTCTCTTCCAACCAATGTATCTCATCATCTGGCCCGATGGCAACAACATGCTGAGCCTTCTCTGTTCTTTTCCCCACCAGTCTAACTTCACTTGGAACCTCTCCCAGTGTAACATTCTAGGCAGCTTGTGGCTGGAATTCACTTACCAATTCCTCATCCTCCAAGCCTGCAATTGCACAGCTCAGGTTGGTCACTAAGAGTTTTGTTGTGACCTTCCCCCATTGAGGAGAGAATGGGTTACAAGCGGTGCTTACTAGCATCCACCTGTTCGAGGTCGGCATTCCCCAACACAGCTAGCGGTATAGGCTGGGTGACCACTTCTTCAGCTAGTGAAAGAAGCTGCTGAAGGTGGTGCCTTTCGGCATCCACCCACCGGCACTGGTCTTGTTAGATTGGGTTATCGAGCTTTCCACAATTTGATGCCTCTTCTTGTGCCAGTTAAAAACACTTCTCTAAGCAATCGAGATGCTCCAGGAGGCTTATCTTGGGACCCGGCTTAAGAATCCACCATCGGAAGTCGCTGAAAGCCTTGACTGGGTTTGCTTGATCACGTTGGAGGTCCTGGATGATTTCTCTATGATCCTGGTAGAAATAGGAAACACCACGAAGTTCACATTCAGCTACTAACGCCATCCGGTCCATCCCTTCTAAAGGATCTTTTGGGGCCATCTTTATGGTGGGGCTGGGACCCACTCTACTTGCAGTTGGGCTACAACTCACTGCAGCATACTCTGTGGAACTGGGCAGGGCCATCTTTTCCATTGGGCACGATGGGCAGGTGCCCGGGGGCCCCACGGACAAGGGGGCCCCATAGGCAGGACTCTTAATTAGAATAAATAATCCTGCAAAAGAAAAGAACCTGCAAAAAAAACCTTCAAGGGTCACTGAGCAAGTACATCTATCTATCTCTATCTCTATATATATATCTGCATCTCTATACATCTATATCTATATCTATATATATATATATATATATATATATATATATATATATATGTAGGGGCCCCAGTGCACTGCTTTGCCCGGGGGCCCATAATGTTGTTAAGATGGCCCTGGGGCTGGGACCCACTCTACTAGCAGTTGGGCTGCGACCCATTGCAGCGGGACTCTGTGGGGCTGGGACCCACTATCACACACTCTGCTCCAAGGGCTTCCGCGCCTTGAACAGTATCGGCGGCAGGGTTCTGTCCTGCTCTCACTTCACTCAGGATATACCTCATAGTTCCCAGGGGTCACTTTTTCTTCCCAGCGAACACCTGGCCAGCATTTTACTCAGTCCTTTACTTACAGGAGCACTCTCCTCACTCCGACTTGCAGGATGTACCAACCCTCACCAAGCCTGCACCTAGACGGATCACCGTTACCACTCTAGGCCCCGTGTCTTTTACCTGGGCACACGGTCCCACACTCAGTACTGCCAGTAGGCGTTCGCACCCTCACTGTCCCAGTACTTTTCTCGCCCTAGATTAAACCGAAATTCAAGCCTAATGCTGAAGTCACCTGTCTGCGATCCTCCTTGTGGAACATGGCCCACTATTCTGTACTGCTCGAAGGGTGAACGCACCGACCCCGAGCCAGTACCCTTGTCGCTATTGGATCTTTTTGCAGCTCCCAACTACTGGTTACTGGTACCCAAGCAACTATGTCCCAGATTGTAGTGTGTGGGGTTGGTGCTTTGGATATTCACAAAGCCCTGGACCACACCTCGTGTGGTATCCCCTGCAGCTTTACCCGGCTTGTCTAACTGGGATTGAGTGATCCCACTGCTGCCACAAAATGTGAGGATAACGAGTTTAACGTAACCTTCTGCGCCACACAGCTGGCCTACCGGGTACCTACCCGAGGTTCAATATCACTCAGGCAAATATCCAAAATAAAATAAATATGTTTATTTCACAAAATGGTAGTACCAAACAGCAATAAACATATTTAAATAATAACTTGAAACAAATAACACTACAGTCTGGCACAGACAACATACAGGGTATAATGAAAACACCTCACTAGTATCCTTGTCACTTTCAGGGACTGCTGTCTATCAAGCCAAGCTTCTCCCCCTCTCTCCTTTAAGGCTACCAGCAAAAGTATCGGCCCTGTGTCACTGTCACTCCGCTTTCGGCGGACATACAGCTCCCCAATACCTGGAGAGGTAGATCAGGGCAATGGCAGTACTTCAGGGACCGATTGTCCCTTTCCTGTCAGGGGCAGAGATCTATATCTCAACGCCAGCCTGACTTCAGCTATCACTTGGCAGTGAATGCCAATTTGCTGTTCCCTGGAGCTTTCTTTTAAGCCCAAAAATGACCTCATCAGCAATTTCAGGACCTGCCTGATTAGTCCTTTTTTGTGTTTATCTTTTCACAGGTAAACATACAGACAAAGGGATAGCAGATGAGCCACTCCTGATTTGTTCTGTGGCTATACAGCAGAGTTTGTTTAAGCAGGACAGATCACAATCCAGACACATTTACATTTAAATACACAATGTCTTCTTTAATTAAACATAGAGCCCTGGCTGTGGGCCTTTTCTCTATGCTAGCACACACAGACCCACAACTAAACAAAGACAACAGACCCTCTGGTGTGATGTACATTCATACAGGATTGGTGGGCAATAATCCTTTTGCTTAGGCTGAAACAATGGACTAGTCTGCAAGATAAGAAAACATGCTGGCAGACATTTTGACTACTTTCAAATAGAATATATACAAGATTAAATATGACTGACAAACATGGGGAACCAGAGGGCTAGAAAAGGTATATGTTTTTATAGTCCATAGTTTGTGAGAAATGAGGTGCAGCCTGGTTGAGGTGATATTAATACCTCGTTTCCCCACACGTAGTCAATCAAACCGGGTCAGAAGCAACGGGCAGCAAGGTAGAAAAGGAGAATCCAAATAATAGTCAGAGACGGGCTAAATATCAGGAAACCAGAGCTGGAGGCAAGGTACAAGGCAAAATCCAAACGGAAGGTCGGAGGGAAGCTGGGTCAGAACGTCAGGAACAGATGCAGGCAAATAGCTGGAGCAAGGTGAGACCAATACTCTGGCACCCTAATGGTGCAAGAGGCTTCCTTAGATCCCCCTGTGTCTCCCCTGATAGGAGGCAGAGTCGCGGCGGTCAGGGACGCTAACCACTGGATGGAAGTGCTTAGGCGTCCCGTTGCATAGCAGACAGGATTAGCACAACTATAAGGAGAGACACAGAGTCCAATTTACCATCGGTCTTCATCAGGAACCCACTCGCAAGGGAGTTTGGGCATCCGCTGCAAGGTAACACACAGGTTGTGGCCCTTCTTCCCAGGTTCCAGATGTGACAGATTGATACAAAGGTGCCAATCGGAGAATCATAACATGCCAGTTCGCAAACAGGCTGGTGTCATGGTACAAATTAAGCAGGTGAATAGAATAGTGTGGTCAATCCGAGGTCAAGATCACATGCAAACATTCAGGGTCAGGAAGCAAATGAAAGAGCTGGTACAAGAGAAATTTCACATAGAACACTGGAATGAAGGAGACCTGATACCATAGTTTTTAGCCTAGGGGGAGCAGAACAGACAGAGAAGGAACTGGGTGGTGTCTACCCAGCCTGATATACTAGTGACCCGCTGGAAGAGAAACTCACTGGACCCTGGTCATGGTGAGTGAGCCATAGGATCCAGGGCCAGCATGTGCCAATACTAATTTCTCATATGTATCTTATATTCAGGCAGTATCTATAAGAATGCCTGAATAGAAATGTGTTGGCAACAAAGGCCATATAGGCAATTAGCATATACGCAGATCTTCTTTAATAACCTCACAGTGAAGGGGGCTGGTGGGCAGCAGATAATGTGTAATTTTCCCAGGCTTCCCTGGTGCAGATCCCACAAAAAATATGTGAGTTTTCTGTTTTATTCATGTTCATTTTAAGAACCTTGTTTACAATTGTAGTTCATTTTCATTTAAGCATTTTGATATAATAAGTATTGTGGCGTTCTTTGTCATAGTAAACATCATTCAATAATGTTCTGTCTTTGTGTTCTTAAAGGATTCATGTATCATTTAGGCTAGGTTGTTATACCACTACATTAAACGTAGATAATTGTTTGGTTAAAAATAATTTTGATTAAATTAGATAAGGATTATAATTTGAGATAAATCAGTGAGTAACTGGACTTCCTCAAAGTGTCAGCAATAGAACTACATATTAATGGTGGTGGCAGAACTGAGTAGTTAACAGGGGAATGTGAGATATAATTTGCAGGAGGTTTAATCATTGTTTTACACTGCAGGCTCATGTAAATCTTGATGTGGCACTAACTAAAGCTAAATGCACTGCTGTTTTGATTTTACTGTGTCTGTTATTAATAAAGGTTTATTTTATTTGATTATCACTCATGATCCATGTTACAATACTTTTATAGTTAACATTTAGCATTTACATACTCTTTTTATTTTTAGTGATTCATGTAATTAGCTCCAATATCTGAAGCTTATGTGCTGCCACCTATATTGCTTTCTGTGTTTTGGAAAAACGACTGTATTTTAGTTGCCTAAAAAAAGACTTAGGGCTAGATTTACTAAGCTGCGGGTTTGAAAAAGTGGGGATGTTGCCTAAAGCAACCAATCAGATTCTAGCTGTCATTTTGTAGAAGGTACTAAATAAATGAAAGCTAGAATCTGATTGGTTGCTATAGGCAACATCCCCTCTTTTTCAAACCCGCTGCTTAGTAAATCTAGCCCCTAAACTCAAAAGACTACATGTTATGATTTTTTTTAATGAGGACAGATATTCAAGAATAATTAAAAAACAAAACACAAGTAATGCCCTGTTACCTAGTTGGTGTGCCTTACCCAAACAAAATTCAGACTTCTTTATGGCAAGGCCAATACAATGTAAACTCCATTCTAACAAATCCTGTACATTGCACGCTCTGTTGTGACAATCCCTTAACATTGCACACTTCATTCTGGTGAACGCAGCATATAGCAGGCCACATTTTGGAGACCACTTTACATCTAAGACCTAATTCTGGCACCCTGTATATATTTTTCTTAACTCCCTTTTGCCAGCCTCTGGTAAAAATAATTATGCAAGCCAGGCATTCGATTAACTGTTACATCACTGGCTGAGAAAACGTCCTATTCTGTTCTGCAGTGAACTCTGGCACCAAATGTGAGTTCAACGCAGGACAGTAAATGGTGCTCTTTAAGACAGTGAAATGTGGCTAATAGATTTTATGGAGGTGAGCATACATGTTTTAACTATTAACAGCAACAAAGAAACAAATCCATTTTTAGTGGTCTGCTATGGTAACTGTTAAAGAGCATTTATAGGTGTTATGATGTCATGACGCCTATAGATGTTGAAAGTTGCCACATAGCAGCACTCTAGTAACAGATTATCTTTGGCAGGAACACAGGTAACGTAACCATAACAGTTAGGCACCGGAGATCTAAAGGTACATAACCATAATTTAAAAATAACCCATCAGATTTAAATCACTGATAATATAAATGTATGTTTTATTGATTTATTTTGCTCATTTGTTTTACAATTAGTTTTTCCTGCCACATATAAAGACATATTCACATTTATTCCATTGTTCATCAATATATTGTCCTTTTATAGACATCAGAAAGGGAAAGATTTATGGACAGGGTGGAGACAGCCATTATGCTGAATCAACATTCACAAGAATGCTCCTCAATTATGTCACTTGTTTCTAATAGCAGTGAATTCATAGGCTAGATATTACTGCATCTCAGAAGATGACTGTCTCCACTGTGTGTAGGCAATGTTACATTTAAGTAGGTACAATCTGCAAAACTATTCAATAGAGTGGAGGAATAATGGGAAAACGTCTGGCAAACATGGCTGTTAACTACATTAAATGAAAAGCTAAATGGCAGAAAAAAATCATTACATTAGAAAGAAAATCCAACCACAAAACCATTATTCTTAACATTATACTAAATAATCATACATACGCTACAATAATTTTTTGCATTTATATGCATTATAACTACATTTTTCAATAGTTGTGTGCACAATACAAATAAAATATAATAACTGCAAAAAAAAAGCTAATAAATATAACGCATAAACAATTTTAATAAAAAATAACAATGCAGTCTATTTGAGAATACATCTAGATTTGCTACTTTATGTTCAATTTCTCCCCAAAGTTAAAATATGTTTTAAAATATTTTGCTTGATTTAGGGCTCATAAACTTTGGCATTTCTTAAATGTGCTTTAGTAGAATTTTTAATTCTAGTAAAATGCATGCCAACGGGTCTGACACTAGAATCCATTGTTTCTAATGTCACCATACCCACTGGTAAGTTTTTTACCTGTCTTGCAATTTGTTGTGTTTTTTTTAGCGTATATAGTTGCATGTCAATACCCCCATCCACTGGTGTTTTTATTTGTGTCTACATTTTGGAGCATATCTTGTTCTATGTTTTACATTTACCATAGGTAAATTCAACGGAAATGCTTACAACAATATATTTAGTGCTAGTAAAATTGCTAATCAGAAACACAAAAGCGTTTCATGTGTTTTTACTGGTATATTGACTGTTCTTAAAAAATGCAAATAAAACCCCACCAGTGAGTTTGTGTCCTAAGCCGGTGCTATTATTATTGGTAGAGTGAGTGATCATTAATGTGAGATTCACATTTGTTAATATTAATACCTCCTGGGCTTATATAGTAGATATAGAAATCTCTGATATGGGGATTTTTCAGAATGGCACAGTATGTTGCAGTTGTGTAAATTGATTACATTTTGTCCTGCTAATAAGGCTGAATGTCTTGCTCCAGCTCCATATTGTTTCCATTACAACAGTTGTATAGGTATTACTGATCATATCTTTTGATTAACAGGGTGCCTGGAAAGGACTAACAGATAAGAAGTCTCATCTGCTAGAGACTAATATGAACAATGCACACAGCCTTTGCAGCATTTTAATTAATGACCGAATTGTTACTTATTCACCAGTCACAGAGGGACCAGCAGAAGCTATGGAAGCATATCTATCATAATAGAGGATGGAAACAATTTCAGATGAAGCTGGTGGTCCAATGAGTAGTTGAAAATACAATGGACCTGACACATTGTGAGTACAACGAACGTTTGTGTAGCGTATCTTGCGTGAAATTGCTCTGCACATTCGGATTTCCGTGATTCTGGGGGTCAAGGACAGGTACAAATAGTAGATAATGAAGATGATGGTTGCCAGCAATGGCGAACCATTTGTGATTGGCTGTTTGCGAATGCTTCGCTCATGCTAATAGGTGCTTTCAACTTTGCGCAGGAACATATTAGCTATAGGGCAATAATTTAATTCATAATAACACATAAGAGCATATTTATTGCATTTAACAAATACTATATATTCATAAATTAAGTGTTGAATTAGGGAAGTATAAGTAGAAATTTCCTCATAATTAATTTGCGATGCTCACATTTTAATCTATGGGAACCATTCCACAAGAGTTGAGATGTTAGTGTCATAATACAAAACTTCCCAGAAAATCATTGTGCACCTAATGTTTGGAGGATCTGAAAAACATTTTATGGCTTCTCCTTGCTCTGACAACATTATAGGTTATACGCTATTACACTGTTATTTTAATGAGACCATATGACATGTATATATAATGTACTTATAATATCAATGGCTAATAAACAGGAAGCAAGTACCACTGGGAATTATTTTTAAGGAGCATGTTAGCTACTGTATGATGTAATATAATTGTGGATAAAGGACATTAATGATTGAAAATGTTTTCTCAAGACAGTTTTCTAGATAAATCTATGGACATATTTTTACAGACATTCACACAAAATGCTCATATTTCTTCATTATATAGATTTGACTTTATTGTACTTCCTATTGTGCATGTCACGGCTATTCCCCCATTCATTTTGAAACAAAAAGTATGATAATGATCTAAATGGCACTGGTAACTGGTGAATCGAGTAAGTTAAATGTTGCAGTGAAGACCACTTCATCTATAGCTAATGGATATCTTCAACTAGAGAACAGTGTCAGTGTACAACAAGAACAGCAACAGTATGGAACCTTGAATTCATTATCAATAAAAAGCTAATAAATCATACAATATTTTGCTCTGTACATAGATGCAAACAATCATTTTGTTCAATAGTTTCCTGTTCTTTCAGTCTTCTTTTCTATTTTACTTTAAATGACACAGTAGTATATCATGTTTACCAATTTTCTGTTTACTATATTCTACTTAAATCCAGCATTACTGTTCAATATCCTACACGTAATTAGATTTTCCATTTTTTTATAGGTATCCTTTACAGTGCTTTCATAGAAATATTTCATTTATACACGCGTTAGTGTATAGTTGCCATATTGGAAACATTTCTACAAGTCTATAAAGAACCAAACAAGCAAGTTCTCCGTTAGCATTAATAGCAACAGTGCCCCTGCCTCACTGCTGATGTGAGGAGTGTCTTTACTAAACTCCCATGCAACTTAAAATCTGAGCTTGTGAATATAAGAAAATGTTCAATTATATAAGCTACACCAGTATGAAAGCTACAGCATAGTTTTCCTAAAGCAGAAAATGACTATCCCTCATTTAGTTTACTGGTGTTTTTCCAGATTTAGGAGTCTAAATATTTGAATATGTTTAATTAAAGTAAAAATAAATGAGGAAACATACATGAAGTTATAGATAACTAGCTAGCAGTCTTGACTAGATCTGTGCTACAGTTGCGGATGAGCATTTAATGTTTCAGTCTCTGTTTTAAGAACCGGTAGACGAGCAGCACATTGTGCTGCTTTGCCACAGCTACAAGTCTTTGCCAAGCAGTTCAATCTCGTCCAACACAAAGTCCATGTCTTCACGGCTCACTTGGGGACTGATGATAATCTGACGGAAGAAGTTGACTTTATCCCGATGAGGCTGGTAGCCCACCATCATGCTCCCCTTTCTCATCATCTTTTCTTTAACCATAGGCGCAACCTGAAAATTAGATATAAAGACAATACAGTTACAATTTAGAATTATTTATTATAGACCTGCCGTTTCATGGATTGTGAAAAAAATGTGTAGTATTTCTTCCTTGCCATTATAATACAACAGGGCACCAGGGTTTAGGGTTTACCAAATTTTGGCAATTATTCTTATTCCTTTTGAGATCAGCATATAGTAAAGGATAAGCTTCATTGTTACAGTGGTTACCGCCCTATTTGTTCTTTCATGATACCACAAATTTTAAATATTTTAATTATTAAGATTGATGATGAGCAATTGCCCTACGATCTAAGGAAATATTCATGTTAATGGAAAATTATTTTTTTCCTCACATAGATGATTCTCAAATCTTTTTTTTGGTTCAAACAAAAAATGCATATTAGGGTTGAAAGGAAAGCTATTTATAATATTAATTTGCTCACTACGGGACTCATGCTGAGATTGAATGTTCACAAAAAACTTCTCAAATACAGCAAGTATAACTGTCCTTCTCATGCACAAGCGAAAAAAATCTTGCTAAACTACACTCAAAACATCATAATATATGTATGAGCAATAAAAGAATTAAATCAGCTTCAGGGGTAAATCCACAATCAGCCAATCACAAGCGGTTTTCTAGTGCAGCCAACTGTTATCATCAGCGAGTATTTGCACCTGCCATCTAGCACTTGCAATTAATACGGCTTTGACAGATGTACTTGCGTCTCTGTGCGAGTCTGCTTTTTTTCTCAATTACACGAATATGCCCCTCTTTTCCTCAGCATACGTTAAACCGTCCCTTCCCTCCCTCGTCCTACCTCTCCAGTTGCAAGCAGGCATAAGCAGAGGACTGGCATATTTTAGCCTGTGGGGCAAGACTAGACTCAGGAGGCTATTAGGAACATTTTAAAGGAAAAAAAAGCAGGTGGCCCAGTGACCCAGCCCAAGGTAGCCCATTATGGGACCGGCCCGGGGGCAGATGCGATGATGAGACACGGATACTGAAAAACTACAGGAAATGAATGCCAATCACCTACAAAGCAAAAAGCTGCAATTCAGCGAGTTGGCATCGTCATCATAACCAGAAAACTGATCCTATTATCATACCTAGCAAATGTTCACGATAATCAGCAGGTATCAGGTATTAGGTAATCAGGTATTATTATACTCAGCAAGTCTTACCTACTGCACACATTAATTAGAGGATTAATTATTATACTCATAGACTAGGTATATTTAACAATACGCCTATGCTAAAAAATAGTTATACATCTAAGCTTAGCAGATATATTCCTATATTCATAGGCTATGTGGGGGTACTTCATCTCAATAGTGCATAGAGCATTTTCTCCACCCACTGCCAGTCACATAGTGCACAAAATAACCCTTAATCTAGCTATGTCTTACACAGAGATAACCCCATTACCACCCATATATTGCTGTACACTGTAGAAGAGACATTAATTAATATGCTGTGAGGTTGCTTCATGTTAGCAATCTGAATAGCCAAGTTTATAATGGCTGTAACTGTGCTTTGTTTAGAGCCATAGCACTGCTTTGTTTTGTGGATGTAGCTTAATTCTGTTTGTTTGACACGTGCAATTTTTTCTCTATTGCAATAGTATCTACATTTATTTCACGACTACAGTGTCATCAATGCAAACAGCCTTCAACCCATTTTTCTTTTAACTCACATTCAATTTCTAGAATCATAACAGTAACTAAAATTGCTGCCCAGACAGGTATGTGAGAAAAAGGTTTTAGGTATAAAATCTGTAAAAAATTCAAAGAGAAAGACGAATACATTAAAGAATACAATAATGCATATGATTTTAAAAATGCACACTGCAAATGTTTTATACTCAACCAATAAACCCCATTTCACATTCTCTTATCCACATAATAGATTGCTTTATTATTTAAAGAGTGATATAGGGTGATATATAAATAAATGACTTATAGTTTGATGGATAGCTACCTGTGTGTGGGATTTACGTAATGACTCATTTGGGTGAAAAATAGTTCAAAAACAAAGACTTGCATATCTAACAATGGTTGTGTTTTAAGAGATATCGACAGAGTACAGGTTTACAGCTCAGTATGTTCAATGTTCTAATCGTTTTCCAAGGTAAGCGTAGGCAGAATGTTTCTTGTTATCAGCGAATGCACAGTGAAATGACAAAAAACGATTCTGGAATAGTACAATTAGGCTGCTTTGTTTGATTTAATAATCATTTTTTTGTTATAAATGATTGTGTTTTATTATTTAAACACTAAGGGTCCCAGCTTCTTTTTAATTAAGTACAAT
Organism: Mixophyes fleayi; assembly: GCF_038048845.1. NCBI lineage: Eukaryota > Metazoa > Chordata > Amphibia > Anura > Limnodynastidae > Mixophyes > Mixophyes fleayi. The sequence goes on from NC_134406.1 coordinate 72,788,810, forward strand.
TAAGTATTGTATGGTACATCTACGTATATAAAGAGGTAATAATATGAAATTTATTATCAATTTCAATGACTTTGAAACTGTTTTCCAACTGATACATTTATTTATAGGAAGCAAAAAGAAGCGATTGAACACAGCTGCTAACAATATTAACATGGGTTTTCCACCTTCAGATGATTTAAATGTATTGTTCTATAAATTACCTACTGCAACTTTTTAATAAATGCATATTAGTGGGAAGCGGAGAAGAGAGAAAAAGTTGATGAAACAGCATGTACAAGCCAATAGAGGAGAGTCATCTGCTGGTGCTGGTGCTGGTTTAAATGTTTTCACAATTATCAGGAGAAACAGTTTTGAAAGGTATTGTCACACATTGCACCAGCTACCTTTCATTCTGGTCACAGTTCTTACCTGTTTCCCTTGGTTCTCACTCCCTGCTTTCACTTGCTGGTCTAAACTGAGCATGCGCACACTTGGTCTTTTCAAAACTTCCTGCAGTCTCTTGATTGGCTAATTGCCTGTCAGTTCTGTTTATTTAAAGCGGGGCTTCAAGGTCTACTGCAAACTTAGGCTCTGTGACAGTAAGATCTGGCCAAACTAGCAATGGACCCCGATCGGGAACGTCTACTAAAGACATGCTGACCTGGTCGGTCACAGTGAACATCAGAATGCTACGCAACTACAACTTCTTCAATGCCTACAGGCCCTAGCCTCTAGTTTAGATTTTCTGCAAACTGCCTTACTGGTCGCCTAGGCACCACCGGTTTCGAGCCCAGTCAAGTTACCCAGACTGAATCCTCCTCATCTCTATGTGTATCTACTCTTCAAAAGTTTGAATCAATGTTCAATTCAATTTGAGCTACTCCCACAAAATTTTCCCAATGATCGCACTAAAGTGGCTTACATCATATTGCTCCTCTTTGAACAAGCTCTGGTGTGGTCTTCCACTCTGTGGGAGAGGAAAGATCATTTATTGCAAGAATGTGCTACGTTTACTGAAACCTTCCAAAAAAATTTCGATGAGCCAGGGCGTCTTTCCTCAGCCGCTTTAAGTTTACTTAGACCCTGATAGAGTTCCCGTACCCTTACTCAATACGTTATCCAGTTCCTTGCACTTTCATCCGAGCTGCAATGAAATAATGAAACGCACGTAGCAACATTCTGGCAAGGGCTGGCTGACCGAATTAAAGATGTTTTAGCGTCGCAGGAACTGCCTACTGCCCTAGACGCTCTGATCTCTTTGTGCCACCAAGTTGACATCCGATGTCGAGAGAGGGCTTCAGAGACAGAACCTTCTCTGCGGAATCCTGTGTCACCAAGAGCCTACCCTATAGTGCCACAGAGGAGCCTATGCAGTTAGGGTGCTCTAGGCTCTCTCCTGAAGAGAGAAGGAGGAGAATTTCTAGTGGACTTTGTCTCTATTGTGCTCTACCCGGGCATTGTTTGGTCTCATGCTCTAAACGCCAGGGAAATGCCAAACCCTAATCTGTTATCGTGAGGTCAGATTGGGGAGTTTCAAGTCATCTCCAGAATTTAATAATTTGCCTGCTTGTTTAATTCTCATTACCCTTCATGATCCCAGGGAATCTAAATAACTGCCTGCTCTTCTGGACTCTGGGGCAGCCGAGAATTTTATCTAGTGGAATCCTTGTCACTCCCTACCATGTTAATACCTACCCCAGTGGTGCTAACAACCATTGATGGGAGTCAGATTCCTAATGGGAGAATTCTGACATGAACGGAACCATTGTCTCTCCAAGTCAGGGCTCTGCATTTTTAAGAAATATCTTTCTATGTGTTGTCGCACACCTCCAGTCCGGTTATCCTTGGTTTACCTTGGCTCTGTCTACATTTTCCTCATATTGATTGGCCGTCAGCTCAAGTTCTGTCTTGTGGTCCATCCTGTCATTCCAAGTGCTTGATACATGTTAAGTCTTTACGTTCTGTTGCTACTATTAAAGAATCCACCAAAGCGGTTCTTCCTTCCCAATACTCCTCATTTGCTGATGTTTTTGATAAACAGAAGTCTGAGGTCTTACCTCTGCATCGTATCTGTGACTGCCTTATTGATCTCCTTCCTGGCAAGATGCCACCCAAGAGCTGTGTCTATCCACTGTCGGTTCCCGAGACAGAGGCCATGGCAGATTACATCAAAGAAAACCTTCAATCAGTGCTCATTTGTCCTTCCTTCTCCCCAGCTGGTGCCGGCTTCTATTTTGTAAAAAAAACCGTCTCATTACGTCCGTGCATCAACTATAGGGGTCTTAATGCTGATAACTGAACTGTTTGACCAGATAAAAGGGGCTTGAATCTTTACCAAGCTAGACCTGAGAGCTGCATACAGTTTAATCAGAATTAGAAAAGGAGATGAGTGGAAAACCGCTTTTACAGCAGAGACGGGTATTATGAATATCTGGTCATGCACTTTGGGCTTAGTAACGCTCTTGCAGTGTTTCAAAGTTTTATGAACAAGATCTTCAAAGACCTTCTCCACTCTTCAGTAGCAGTCTATCTGGACGATAGTTTAATTTTCTCCCCAGATTTGCCTTCCCACAGACAACATGTTGCTGAGGTTCTCTCAAGACTCAGAACCAATCACCTCTATTGCAAGCTCGAGAAATGTGTCTTTGAAGTCACAGAGACTTCGTTTTTGGGATACAATGTTTCCGGAGTCAACTTACGTATGGACCCTGAGAAAGTGCAAGCCATCAATGAGTGGCTTATTCCGTTAGGTCTGAAGGCCATTCAATGCTTCTTAGGGTTTGCCAACTATTATTGACAGTTTATTCTAAGTTATTCTTCTATTGTGGCTCCCATTATTGCTTTAACCAAAAAAGGCGCTGACATAAGAATTGGTCCCAGCTGGCTTTGTCTGCTTTTAGTACCCTCAGGAAGGCGTTCTCTACAGCTCCAGTTCTCAAACAACCTGATCCCTCTCAACCGTTTTTTATTGAAGTGGATGCTTTAGCAGTGGGAGCTGGCACAGTTCTTTCCCAGTACTCCTTTGCTGGAAAACAGCTTCATCCTTGCGCATTATTTTCACACAAATTCCTACTGGCTGAAAAGAACTATACTAACAGTGACAGAGAACTCCTAGCCATGAAGTTGGGGCACGTTTTCTAGTGTCCATTTTTACTGACCACAAAAACCTGCAGTATCTCTAGTCTACGCAATGTATTAACCCCCACCAGGCCTGGTGGTCTCTCTTTTTTTCTCATTTTAATTTACGTGTCACTTTTCGGCCGGGCTCAAGAAATAAAAAAATCTGATGCCCTATAAAGGACGTTCCCTTGTGAACCTGAATCTTCGGATGTTGTTAATCAGCCTATTTTGGAACCCAGATTTCTTCAGGACTTCGTCTGTGTCTCCTGACCCAGTACTGCTTCCTGGGTGAAGTTTTGTGCCTCAGAATCTTCAAAAGAAGCTTTTGCATTGGTTTCACTGTTCTCGCTTTTCTGGTCATGCTGGATCTGCCAAAATTATAGAACTCATCTCTTGGAGTTATTATTGGCCCACCCTTAAATCGGATGTTAAACAGTTTGCTGCGGCTTGTCATCTTTGTGCACAACATAAGGGCTCTTGCCCATATGCAAACCATGGTTGCATATATCCATGGATTTTGTCACTAATTTCCCTACCTGACGCAAGTTTAACACCATCTGGGTGGTCATAGACCGTTACTCGAAGATGGCGCATTTTATCCTACTTGTTGGCCTGCCATTAGCGTCCTGCTTAGCAAATATATTTGTCAAGAAAATATTTTCCTTGCATCAATGTCCTCTTGAGATGGTCTCCGACCAGGGAGTCCAATTTACATTCAAATTTTGGAGAGCTCTCTGTAAACTCCTGGATATCCAGCTGATTCTCGAAATCTTACCATCCACAATCCAATGCTCAAACTGAAAGACTGAACCAAGATTTGGAGACTTTTATTCATCTATATTCCTCGACTCCTCAGGATAATTGGGTGGATCTTTTACCATGGGCAGAATATGCCCATAACAACCTGTATAACGAATCCACCTCTTCCACTATGTTTTCCATTGTTTATGGCCTTTATCCTTATCTTCCCAAGTTCCCAGCCCTCCTTTCCACCCAGGTTCATGCTGCTAATGATCTCCTTCACGATTTCCTTGCTATTTGGAACCAAACAATTGAGTGTCTTCTTCCAGTTATAAACGGTTTGCCTATAAGTGATGTTGGGCGGTTCCTCCTCTCAAGATTGGGGACAAGGTGTGGCTGTCCTCAAAAAAACCCACCTACAAGTCCCTTTCATGAAGTCAAACTCATGCTTCCTAGCTCACTCTGCATCTCAAATTTCTTTCATGTTTCGCTCCTCAAGCCTCTAATCATTAACCGGGGGTTTTTCTGCTATAAATACGCAATCTCCTCCAGCTGTCAAGCAATCTGAAGAATTCAAGATTTCCCAATTGGAAAGAATATGGACCTGAGGAACGGTCCTGGGTGAATGCTTCTGATGTTCATGCTCCATCTTTGGGCAAGAAATGTCATGCCAATTATCCCAACAAAGCTATGCCTTAGGTGTGCAGTGCCCACCTTTAACGTGGGGTGGGGGGGGGGGCGGGGGGTACTGTCACACCTTGCAACAGCTACCTTTCATTCTGGTCACTGTTCTTTCCTGTTTCCCTTGGTTCTCACTCCCTGCATTCACTTGCTGGACTGAGCATGCGCACACTTAGGGCTAGATTTACTAAGCGGCGGGTTTGAAAAAGTGGAGATGTTGCCTATAGCAACCAATCAGATTCTAGCTGTCACTTTGTAGAAGGTACTAAATAAATGATAGCTAGAATCTGATTGGTTGCTATAGGCAACATCCCCACTTTTTCAAACCCGCAGCTTAGTAAATCTAGCCCTTAGTCTTTTCAAAACTTCCTGCATTCTCTTGATTGGCTAATTACCTATCAGCTCTGTCTATTTGAAGCACCTGCTTCTCTACTATGGTGCCAGATCTTCAGGTCTACTTACTACTTACCTGTTAGGACCCTGTTCTCTCTGGCTTCTGTCTACACATCGGTATCCTGTGTTACCTAGTCCCTTCCTCAAGCTATTCGCTTTCCAGAGATCTCAGTGCATCAGTTCTCTGCAGTTTTCCACCTCTCAGTTGGTATCCTGTTACCTGTTCTGTGATCAAGAACAAGTAACACCTGCGGTATTGTTGCACCAACCTCATGCCTCATAATCAGTCCTGTCCTCAGCTATTCGCTTTCTAAAGACCTCAGTGCTTCGGTTCACTGATGTTCACCTGAACCTCTGCATTTATTGTTCAGCAGTCCTGCTCTACTTCACGGTTTCATCTCACCCTGCTCTAATCCCCTCCATTTAGACTCTGCACCTCTCTGGGGGTAAGTCTATCTAGAGAGGGGCTTTGAGGTCTACTCCAAACTCAGGCTCTGTGATAGATATATGTTTAGCTAATATAATAGTTAAGTGTCACAGGCAAGTTTTTTTAAATTATTTTAATATTAGAATAGTAATCCAGAATGCAATGACATTGTTAAATAAGAGACTAATATGACCCATTTAGTAAAGGAAAGTGATATATCAGAATAGATACTATTATCACAATACTACATTTTGCTAAATTAGTATTTGATGAAATGCGTCAGGGGGAACACTCAGAGGAGGAATAAGACGAGACCACATCCTACAGACCTATCCAAGAACCTGTTACCAATGTAGTTGCAGCATGAGGGAACACTCTGTTTCTAATTTGTATGAAACTGAATGTTACTAATTATGAGCTGGCCAACTCACTGTTATGAATGGAGATTTGGATACTGTTACACAGGAGTCAGAACCCAGAAGCATAAGAACATCAGTGTATTATATGATCTGGTTTGTGATATAATTGAGATTTGGTTTTAAAAGCATCACTGCCTAAAAATATTTGTTTAGGACTTCCAACTAAAGGCTTCTATATATACATACAATATGGTCTGTGCAACATATAGCGCTAGTGATATTCTGATTTGTATCAAATAATTAATTATTTTCCTCCTTTATTTTAAAATTCAGCTTCTTTTAATATTCCTTATATTTTATTATTATTATCTTGGTTATTTTTAGCACCAATTTAGATGCCGTTCTTCTCTCTTTACTACTAGCAAAGCTGTTTATAATGGATATTTATAAGCAGACATAAATGAAGGACAATACAATGGTTATTCATTTTCTATATTACTATTTCATAGTCAGTAAATGTTCATTTGTTGCTAACTTTGTAGCTTTTGTCTCTCAGTCTTGACAGCGTGTCACTACGGAAAAACAACATGTAGCTGCAGGGCTGGTAAGAATAAAGAAAGAACATTTATAGGGAGAATATGTTACAAGAACGATTGAGGGGAAAAGAACAACAAAGTGCTCAAGGGGATTAACCAGTGAAAAGATTGCAACTAACTTTCTACATGTACATACTGTAGCAATATAAAATAAAGAAGCATAATAATATAATATAATTCATTATGTGCATATTATTAATTTTACAGTATTAGCCCACTTAAGAAAGAAAACAATTAACTCTTCATCTACAAGTGTCCTTTACTTGTGGACGTACAAAAATGCAGAATTAAGCCAAGCGATTACTTCCCCATCATAGCCACTAACAATGTGGTAAAGCAGCAGTGGGACTGCAGAAAATCAATCCACAGACTACTGAAGACGATAAGAATTACTCCGTATTCAACTGACTTTTGTAATACAATTTTAATACTGAACCGAGTCAGAGAAATCTAAACTTTTTTTAACCAAGTTACTATACCACATACTACAAGGAGGGTTCCAACCTGGGGGTAAATGTATGAACATGCGGGTTCTTCAACACCCGCGTGTTCAGTGTGTTCGGCGATTAAATTTCAAGCGGCGCTGCATTTACAGCGCCGCTTGAAATTTAATCGCCGAACACACTGAACACGCGGGTGTTGAAGAACCCGCATGTTCATACATTTACCCCCTGGTCTCTTATATTACAAAGACAGACCTTTGTAGACAAAAAAAAAGTATTTAAGTTTAACGTATTACTGGACCTTAAACCACTGTCTAGAATATGATACAACATCAGTGGCTACCTATATTTATTTATTTGCTACAGATATTGGACACATTAATTCATTTGTTATTCATCTCTTATTCATGTGTTATATATTTTTAAAAATGCACTTTCTGTATAAGAACCTTATTATTGTGCGAGTATGTCAATAAATCACACTTAACAAGATTCACATCATGTTCTACAATTGCATTTACCCTATAGCGCCAGGGAACACCAGTTACAAGATATAGACAGTTAGGTGGTGGGTATCTAAACAAACTTATGACAGGACAGCGCTTACAGTTCTATAATCCATTTAAACAAGAAAACAGATTTAATTTCAGCAGTACAGCATGTATGATTGTTATTGTGTGAAGATGTTGGTTTTACTGTGGTGAACTGTATAGCTCTTTCTCCCTCTACCGTGACATAATGCTGATAAATATAGGTTCACTATGGATTTTTTTTGGTCATTTCTATTGTAGACAAAACCACAGATTTCTTGTAACCAGGGAGAACTAACTTTGCACTCATGGCACAAAATGCTTTTTTTTATTGTAAGCTTCAGATTCTGATTAAGGGTTCAGGTCGCCCTAGGCTAATATGCTCGTAGCACCCCTTCTCCTTCCATGCCCGGCTAATATGCAGTGGATTAAAATTATACCATTTTTAATCTAAAATCCAGCTTCCTTCACCTTCCCGCCTAATGTTTAAGAATTTAGCTCCACTCATCTCTTTAGAGAGTTCATCGCAATCTTTGTCATTCATTTACTTTTCATTAAAATCAGAACTGTATAGCATAATGGAGGCATGAACAAGCACTACTGAGGGTAAACATATAAAGGTGGAGGGACTATCACACCTGTGCCTATCGCTAAACTTGTCTCCGCTTCTCTCTTATCCTCAACCTTTACCATGGGAATACATCTAGATTAAAACCTTACTCCATTTTTCGTTCATGTTTTCTTTTTCTTTGGAGGACAACTATTCTTTTATATTTTAAAATTAATTTTCGTTTAAACCTCTCCCTGTTACAATTTTGCATCCTCCAAAATTTTGTCTGCCGCCACCCCCAAAGCTTAGCACCCTAGGCTGCAGCCTGGTCAGCCTATTGGATAATCAGGCCCTAGTAAGATTGAATGAGTTGAAAAAAACCAAGAGGGCTGATGCAGAGTTGGCCACAAATCAGGAGTAAATTGTCCTAAAAAAAAGAGCAGGGAAAAAAGTGTATTTTCTCCCATATGCAGAGCTGTACACATCTCGAGATATATCCGCCTGTGCATCAGTAGCATATTCGCCTGGTTACTGAGAAGTCATCATTATCAGTGAGTATTTCAACTTGATTTATAGGGGGTACAATAGACACGCCTCTTTACAGGCGTATATGCTTATTTCTGCAGGTCTACATGAGCCTCATTTGCGTAAACATGCCTTTACTGTACTCTGCTATTTTTAGAATGCCTCATGCGTCCTTCCTGCAGGTTCATCTGGGCATAATTGCCAGAAACACAAAAGTCTATAAAGGCGCAAAGGTGTGCGCCCACTTTCTGAGCATGCGCAGAGCAATTTCACGCAGAATACATGTCACGGTTGGCTTACAGGAAATTGATCCCTAGGCTCCGCTAGACCCACCCATGGGCGCGGAGTCTAACAGACAGGTGGTTTTCACCAGGAACCCCCGCCAGGAGGTATGGTCTTGGCTGCACCAAATCTGCAGGTCGCGGTCCCGTGAGTGAGTGTATGGCAGAACAATGTGGGGGAGCCAGGAGACGATGGAGTCCACAGACGAGTGGTATAAATACAGGCACAACAATGATATAGGCTGATGGTCAGCAGCCAATGAATCACTAGGAGAATAGGTGCTCTGTGGTATACAATGAGAGGAGAGAGGCTGTCACTATGAAGTACTCTGGAGATGGTAATGGAAGTATTGGAGCAGCAATAGTTCAATACAGCCAGAGGCTGAAGACTGACTGGAGTGGTGGAGGTAACTCGTAGTAACAGCTTATGAGTCCCAGATGAAATAGCAGCTCTGAACATTAGTGATGAGAGAACTGGAGCTGTCACAATAGAGTACACTGAAGATGGTAATAGAGGTACTGGAACAGCGATAGTTCAACACGGCCGCAGGCTGAGGCAAACTGGAGTAGTGGAGGTAACTCGTAGTAACAGCTGATGAGTTACAGAGAGAGTAGCGGCTCTGAGCGGTAGCAATGAGAGAACTGAAGCTGTCACAATGAAGTACACTGGAGATGGTCATAGAGGTGCTGGAGCAGCGATAGTTCAACACGGCCAGAGACTTAAAGCAGACTGGAGTAGCGGAGGTAACCCGTGGTAACAGCTGATGAGTCACAGATGTAGTAGCGGCACTGAGTGGTAGCGATGAGAGAACCGGAGATGGTAAAAGAGGTACTGGAGCAGCGATGGTTTAGCACAGACCACGAACTGAGAGCAGACTGGAACACAGGCAAACCACAAGGAGAACAGGAACCAGAACCACAGGCTGCAGGAAGTGAGCTTGAAGAACAGGCATCAGATTGGTGAATCCAGGAGGTTTAAATAGTGCTCCAGAAGTGCTTAGCCAATGAAAAAGAGGGAGGAGGTCCTGAAGTGCAATAGGCTTGCACCTGCACAGATCTGAATGTAGATGAATGAATGAACTGGAGAATGTCTGATACTGGTAATTTCCAGATGAATGGACTGCAGGTAACGAGACAGGTACTATCTGTGGGACCGGAGCGTTACAATACACTAGACAAACTGCAATTAGTCCCACTTTGCATCATCCCCAAGATCTGTAAAATATTGCTTACATTGCTCAGTGATATTAGAAAGATATTATGGAGGGTAATGGGGTGTTGCAGGTAGGAGGCTTATACAGCAGTATGAATAGGTACATACATGGGTAACTATATAATCATTAATTAGACACCCTCCCATTCCCTTACTTGCCTTCTGCCCGCCTCTGCTCTACACTTTCTGCTTTGAGAGTAAGGAAACATTGACGTTCCGTTACCCACTGAGCAGAATTTCGTTTTGGAGCCCTAGATTGCATTCTGGAGCTTCAACTGTTTAAAGGTGTCAATAGTCACACAGCAGGGATTTCATAAAGCTCCCTGCTGACTATGTAGGGGCCATGACAGGTCCACTCAGCTGGTCGCTGTTGCCTCAGTCACACCCACCTAATAGGGTTTATATTTGCAGATATAGAACCTTAGGTTTAATCCATAAATATTATTTCTTATGAAAGGGAAGTTTTCATTTAATGATAGAATGACTATATTCAGTTGAACTCCACATAAAAAACCTAGAGTGGTTTGAAAATTGACATGCACTACCAGAGTACCTAACTTAAAATATCCAGATAAAAATCCCCTTATATGTTTATCTTTTTCATCTGAATTTACATTTTAAACAGCATTTAATAGATTGACATTCAGGAATGGTATCTTTTATATGGAATACTTAGGAATTAGAATTTTCTGGATAAATGATTTTTTCCCTGTAATTTGAAATACCATACAATAAAATATACTAAGTTATAAAATATCCCGGCCTTTCCTTACACTGTCATTGGCATTGAAGTGTTTAGCAGTGCTCCACACAGTAACTAGGAAATATTTTGTGATCATGATTGTATGCGCAACATTATGTCTGAGCAATACTATTTGTATGTTTCTGTATTTTTCTGTTGTTTTAGAACTTTATGGATCAGGCATTTTAGGATAAAACATTCTGTATATTGTTTTATTCTGTTAAAATTTGTTAAACAATTTTCTTACAGATATTTATGAAGTAAATTCTTGCTGTGAGACGAGGGATATTTTGTAGCATTGTAATTAGCGTGTTTGTCTGACAGCTTATTATAATGATAGCAAAGACATAAAGCATGTACCGACAAGTGAATGATGTCAGATGTCAAAAGACTAAAGGTGTAGGAATGTGACACTGAAAAGGGTCATTATCATGTTATAGCATGAACCTAAGCTTTTAAACAAGCTTGTAATTGTGTTGAAATAGAAACCCAATTAAGTGGAATGCACTGTCTAGATTTCTTTTCTTACAATGTCTATCATTTTTGCATTTTTCCAGTACAGTATATAATGCTTGACACTCCCAAAACTAATGTTTTTTCATTCTTGTCTGAGTTTTAAGTATACATGGCTTTAGAAGTCTGACTAGCACACTGACTAGGCAGAACTCTAAAACCAGGTATTTTGCAAGTTTAGGAGAATTCAACAAACTCTGATTAATCCAGAGTCTATAGAAAATCATCATACCCTGTCAATATCATTTTTGTCACATTACACCATGGAAATGTAGGTCAATTACGTCAAACTTTTCCCAGCTGTATTTACACATTTAACCCTCAACATCAAAGTGAAAATAACATTTACAATTTTTTTTAACAATTAATATAATTTAATTACTAAAATACCTGGGTTGAATAAGTGATCATACCCTTAAAGTAACCATTATAAACTTGCTCAGAAACAATCAATGACTTTCCAGATCACCCAATAGGCTAATTGGCCACCACCAAAACCAGCTGTTGCTTGATGATTCCACTACTAGTATTGCATGGTAAGCCAAAGAATTCGCCATGGTTAGAAAGTGGCTTTCAAAAGGAATCTGAGCTAAAGTTGTGGAAAGGCACAAGTTAGGGGAAGGCTGCAAAAAATTTTCAAAGGCTTTTACTCTCCCTCTTAGCACCGTTCAAAACATTATTAAGAATGAAAATTGTCAATATTTCTGTCTTTGCAACCTGGCACCTCGAGGTACCACTTAATTTTTAGGACTAAATATGTGATTTTTTAAAAAAAAAAATTTCAAAAATTCCAAACTGTTTTAAGCTTTCTTAATTTTGTTTATTATTTTGGATCTAATAGTAATAGTTAATTTTGCAATTGTAAACAACTTGCATATTACTTTTGACAGTAGTACATTTTTAGGGTTACTTATACAATATGTTTTCTCATATTACTATTGTAAATTAATATATTGTTGCTATAAACTAAAAATATATATCTAACTGAAATACTTGTATTGTTAAATAATTAATATTTGAACTTTTGTCTATTATAGAAATTGGTTAAGTTTATTTTACCCATTACATACTAAGCTGGGCTGTCAGTGTTTGCCAAGAACTGTTATGAGAACCTTTTGACGTGCAATATAATAATACTATTGAGGCATCAAGTGATATTGCCTATGTATTGTGTGTGCTCAGTGAATCTGCAAGTAATAAATACTTGAACAGAACAGTTTATTCAGCATGTGCTAATCTGTGATTTAGAAAAGGACATTTTGTTATGTTTAGCTATAAAATTAGCAGCAGATTCAGATCAGTTGCAGAGTTTTTGTAATGCTAATTCCAAACAAATGGCTTCATTTGTCAGTTGTCATCAGAGACAATGGAATTAGGAATTATCTGCAAGTCAAACATGTCTCCTCTTTTGGCTGCTGATTTGTGCAAGTCTGTTAGTGCTTTGATTAAGCCTGCAGCATACATAAGCCTTTCCTATAGAAATGCACATAGGATGATAATGTCTGCTGCCCTCCCACACCATTGTACTCTTAAAAAGAATAAATATACTTGAACAAAGCAATTTCAGACCACAACCACTTAGTTTACACTGTAGCTAGTGGTACTTATTTAAATATAATGACACACCTATATTTGTAAAAATGTTGCAACACTTTGAAAGCAGATGTCATCATACAAATAATGGATTAATCACCTCAAGCTATTAGAATTCAGTATATAGACAGTTAACACATAATCTCAAACTGATTTGTTAGGAGAGCCAGGGCCTGTTATCCCTGGAGCCATTTGCTTGATTATATTTCAAATATAAATTTAAAGCAGCAATCCCATGTTTTTTTCTTTTAATCACAAATAGGTGTGGCGGGCTATAAGAACAATGTTGGTATTTACCATTTTCCCTTAATTTTTTCTTCAGGCTGCTTTTAATGATTTATGATTCTGAACTTCAATAGCTGCTCATTACATCATGTGTCATGTGACTGTGGTAGAGAGGCTTTGGAAACCCTCTACATTGTGTCATCCTCTTTCACCCCCCTGCCATCAAACTGACATGCTGAGAGCTGTGAGCCAGTGTCTGATTGTGTCTGTGCCACAAAGCTATTTGTGTTTGCCAAACAAAGATATTTTGAAATGGAGATAATTTGTAGATGGATAGCTATAATAAATTATTCATGCTTGAAAGATATTTTACTTGTGTTGTGTTTTCAGTTAATTTATAAAGTGTAGACTCTTATCACAAATAGTCCAGCCTTCAATTATATCTCAGTATGCATAAACCATTCAAAACAAAAGACTATACCTCCCAACCATCCCCATCTGGACAGCTTTGTCCCGGTCGGTGGCAAAGTTGGGAGTTATTCTGTTCACTGCTGTTCTGCATGGACGAGCAGCAGTAAACGAGTGTGAATGGCAATGAAGGTATTCACGTGGAAGCCAACCTGATTGACACAATATTTACTGTTAATGGTTAATATTTTATCAGTTAGGCAATACATTATACTTAGACTTTAGCGAGGTGAATAAGTGTGTCCAAGTCAGCTTGAGGAGGTCAAAAGTTGACATGGTCTGAATAGATTTCATTTTAATGACAACTGGACAGGCTTTGGGCCTGATTCATCAAGACATGTATCTGTAGATTTTGAGCATATCTTACGCAAAATCACCCCGCACGTGACCAGAACTGGGTGCATGCGTCTGTGAATGCAGCCCTGTCCACTCCATCTTCAAACACATGGGACATTCACTTACTACAGCCTACGGTAAGGGTGTGCCAAACTAAAGTGCACGCAACTATATCTGAATCCAGCTCTGGTCATCTCAAAGTTACTTGTGTTTATAATGTATCCCCTGCTCCAGCTAAAGGGCTAGTCTAAGTTCTGATCAGTAGTGATGACAGTCTGGCATGCATGCTATAAAAGGTGTGTGTAATCATAAACAACTGTGAAAATTTATATTATGCTCAGTAGACGTTAACAACATTCTAATAAATGTATTTCATTTTTTTTTTTAAGTGCTTTATAATTAATGCCTAGATAATAACAGGTGACATTAATTCAATATTTTTCTTTTCTGTGCGTTCTTTAGCAAATTTATAATCCATATAGGTCTTGTATGCATCCTGTAGCGTCTTGTGTAGTAGAGCATAGCAGATCTGCCCCCATATTTCAACAGCAAATCGTGCCTTGATTAATTGGTAAGTGCGCAAAGCCAAAGTCCGTGTGTTTAATAGTAAACGCAGGTTGCACTCAGAATGCGTGCCTTGATGAATAGGGCCCTTTGTGTCTATGTTTAAGGAAGGTCCAGCAAAATAAGGTGTAGTGAGTTATATACGATGCCACCAAATATGTTTTAAACAATGTTGAAATATGTTAAATATGTTGTTCTTTATCTCAAGATAGCCAATGTGAATTAGAACATTGTTAATCGTATTAGGAAACTGTGAAAGATAAGTAAAGGTCATTACACTGTGTAACATATTTTGTTAAAAGGTATACAAGTTTGTACTTGTCTGCACACTTCTCTCTGCTTGAGAAATGCCAACAAGTGATGTGAATGTAATACAGACTAAATATTAACTTCAGAAGACTTTTGCTGCATTCACATTGCTGCCCCTGCAATATCCCGAGCTATATCAACCCGGGAAATTGCCAAGTGACAGAGACTCCCACCCTAGAAAATTCCTGGGTCGACCGGGTTCTCACTGAACCCAGGTCTCCCTGGCAACATCACAAGAGGAACTTTGATTGGCTGATGTTCTTTTTTTTTTTTTACTTTTCGGTGAGACCTGGGTTTAAAAACATAAGTTATATTATGTAAAACAGTTTCTTAAAATAAAAGGGAGAAAGTAGACCCATTTCAGGGAACACTTCCTGAATCTTGTGCTTTCTTGACTGTTCCATATTCAGCTTCTTCAGCTCAACCCAGTCTCAGATCATAATCTATTTCCTTCTGCATCACCTTGCCTCCCACACCCCATTCATCTAAATTAAGCCACTTCGCATCATCTCAGGAGCTACAAGCACTAACCCTGGAAATCTAAACAAACCTGACAGCTGCAAAAGCACTACTTTACTGCTGAGCACCATTTGAGAAAATCTCTCTGCAACCCAAAATCTCTCTTTTTATCAATTTACCCTTTCTTTGTACTACAGTGCTGACAAACAAAACTTACTTTAAGTTCCTAATAGCCACTCAATCTACCAACCCGTTTATTGTTTGCCCACTCGCTTTTCTGCGAACCATCACTCCCCTCCCTACTTTCTCATTGCTCTTGACTTCCCCATCTACTTCAAAGGAAAAATCACACAATCTGCCAATAATTCTTCTCTTACTAGATCAAGAACCACACACCTGCCAATCTCCTTCACACCAATATCTACCCTGAATGGTGTTGCTCCCATTAGAGAGGACAATTTCTTTTCATTCCTTTCTTCCTCTTCAACCTGACCCCTTGACCACAATCCCTCCTGCCTCCTCTATTTCTTTCCTTAAGCTTGTACCCATCTAGCTCATTATTAACACGGGTTCTTTCCATCAGCACTTTGCATTCCACCTTCAAACAAGCTAATCTTTGTTATTCTCAAGAAACTTTTCGGTGAGACCTGGGTTTAAAAACACTAATCTCACCGTTCAGACTGGTATCTACCCCGATCGGACACAGGAATAACCCTGCAAAAGACCCGGATTCAATTCCCAGGTCATCCGACCTGGGAAAATGCATGGGACCCCGTTCACACACATCCTCGACTTGGGTTGCCGGGGTTCGCCCAGGAAGTAGCCCAGGTTTTTGAGGCAGTGTGGATGGGGTATTTGTAAGGCTTTGTGCCTCATCAGGCAAAAAGTGTGGCCTTGCCTCCATCCAATAATAAATAACTATGTAAGATTTGGCCATGGAAGATATTTGCTAACAGATAAATAAATGAACTTCTTCTTTATATATATATATATATATATATATATATATATATATATATATATATATATATATATATATAAAATAGTATTGTAGTGCGAGCTGAAACTGTTTAACACTTTAAAATATTCCTATTTCTAAAATAATTAAATATGTTTTATGCACTTTTGCCCTACAGTTGAAAAGCAAACATGTAGAGTTAATTCCATGCTGATTCTTTTTCTTAAATGTTATATTTCAAATAGATCCAGTTTCTACGTTCACAATACACAATTTTCTTGTAATGCTGTGTTAAAATTATCTTCATTTTACATTGCTGTTCTGCTTTAATTAAAGGGTACGGTGTAATTGCTGTTTATGATGAGCATACTGGTGTATTGTGCAGCGTTTTCATTGCTTCAAAACAAATCCCAGCTGCTTTCTTGCATTACTCTACAGAGCCTGGTCATAGTTCTTTTTCTAATGAACTGTTTGGTTTCCCTGCAGTCTTTCCACCATCCACAACAGAGTATCCGTCCTTATCCCAAGAAGTGTTGCTACCTCTTGCCCTGGGTGATTGTCCTATTGAGTAGCTGCTCTGCCTTTTCATCAATGCAATTTGAGATGAGAAAAACTGGTGAAGTGTTGCTTCACAGCACAATAGGCAGTTTCACAGAGTTCAGGTGATGCAATCTTTGATTTCTGGATTTAACTCTGTAGTGTATTTGTACATTTATATTACACATAATTTATAGCCTATGGCAATAAATTGGGGTGTGGGGGTGAATCCAGATACTAACTACATTTCTGTAACCCTTACAAGTTCAGTCTGTGTATGGTGAAATCCTAGTGTAGATTGTTTAATGTTTAATGTGTGTGTTTATAAGTGTTTCTTCTTAAATTTGTGTTTGTTAAAAGTGTATATCAAGATTTCTAGCATAGATATTCATGCAGAGGTTAAACTGGAGTTGAACTCTCGATCTAAACAGACTCTGAAAGAGGACAAAATCCAACATTCTAGACCTCATACGAGATTTATTACCACTATTATTTCCCGCCCACTTAATTTCACAGAATGTTCCCCTCCTCTTCGCCGGATTGCTGGCATTGCTGTGGTCACATATATGGTGGACTTGTCCGATTATTGTTCCCTTCTGGGACTCGGTCCATAACTTTTTAAATACTCTGTTTGAGGCCCCCATTATGAAAGATTCCTGGATTTTTGTTTTGTGTAACCCCCGTACCCCAAGGCCTTTACTAATTCTCCAGAAAGCTGACCGTGCACATACTGGCTGCTGCCAAAACTCTCATAACCCTGAACTGGATAAAACCTCTCCTCCATCCCTTTCTGCGCTCAAAAATCATATCTGGCATGTTGCAGCCATGGAGGAGATAACCTACTACCTGCACGACAGGGACCATGTCTTTAACCAAGTCTGGGCCCCCTAGCTGTTTGCAGAATGGAGGTTCCCATCCCCGTCCATCAACCTCCCACATGCGGTGAAATTTGTCTACCCCATCTTACCCCTCCTTCCATTCTTTGGTACCCGTGGCTATCCCTATACTGCCCGTTCTCCGGTCATCCATACTGTACTACTTTGTGGTCCATCTCCCCCTCCTACTCCTGACCATGTCTTTCTTCCCACTCCTGACTCTATCACTGTTGTTTATCTTACCAATATTGCTTGTGAAACTCTAAAAATTAGTCACTTGCAAATGTTTCCCATGTCTCACCATTGTATCATTTGTGTTCCTCTCTGTCCCAGCCACAGCTTTACTGTTATATTTCTTGTATACTTGACTGACCTTTCAAAATAAAGAATTATAAAAAAATCCAGCATTCTACTGTGAGATCATGCTATCTTCTGCAAAGGATTGTGTACTGTCTGAACACTCCCTATTAAATTGTTTACAGTCAATGCATCCTAAAACTGTTCTTTCACAATATTTCATCCTTTACCTTTAATTCTCCTTATAAACTTACTTTCAGTCAATTTCACACCCACTCTTCCAAGTGTGAGTTTCCTGGTTTTCACCACGACTTATGTCATTTATATGTCATTTATAAACAGCACTCATCTGAGACTGTGTGTGTGACAAGAGTTTAATCAGAGCATCTGGTATGTCTACCAATGATTATATAGAACATAAATATACCCATATCACTATTAGTTCCAAAATTCTGCAACCATCAAGGATTGCTACAAGAACGAATCTCTTACAGGAAGCCTATAATTTCTCCCTGATCTAGCTCAAACTACTATCAAAACTTAAATCAGAGTTATCATTAACTAAATAATACCCTTTATCTCAGATATATAGCATTAGAAAAGACCTAGCTTAACTAGCACATAATTTGTTAAGAACACAGAGACAGAACGTTATTAAATGCAATTTAATATGGCAGAATAGCCACAATGCTAAGGATATATAAAAATAAGAAAACATAAGTTATATTATGTAAAACAGTTTCTTAAAATAAAAGGGAGAAAGTAGACCCATTTCAGGGAACACTTCCTGAATCTTGTGCTTTCTTGACTGTTCCATATTCAGCTTCTTCAGCTCAACCCAGTCTCAGATCATAATCTATTTCCTTCTGCATCACCTTGCCTTCCACACCCCATTCATCTAAATCAAGCCACTTCGCATCATCTCAGGAGCTACAAGCACTAACCCTGGAAATCTAAACAAACCTGACAGCTGCAAAAGCACTACTTTACTGCTGAGCACCATTTGAGAAAATCTCTCTGCAACCCAAAATCTCTCTTTTTATCAATTTACCCTTTCTTTGTACTACAGTGCTGACAAACAAAACTTACTTTAAGTTCCTAATAGCCACTCAATCTACCAACCCATTTATTGTTTGCCCACTCGCTTTTCTGTGAACCATCACTCCCCTCCCTACTTTCTCATTGCTCTTGACTTCCCCATCTACTTCAAAGGAAAAATCACACAATCTGCCAAGAATTCTTCTCTTACTAGATCAAGAACCACACACCTGCCAATCTCCTTCACACCAATATCTACCCTGAATGATGTTGCTCCCATTAGAGAGGACAATTTCTTTTCATTCCTTTCTTCCTCTTCAACCTGACCCCTTGACCACAATCCCTCCTGCCTCCTCTATTTCTTTCCTTAAGCTTGTACCCATCTAGCTCATTATTAACACGGGTTCTTTCCATTGGCACTTTGCATTCCACCTTCAAACAAGCTAATCTTTGTTATTCTCAAGAAACAATCTCTCAACCTTACCTCTCCCTCCAACTGCCACCCTGTTTCTTTCCTCCCCTTTGGTACTAAGATACTTGAGCAGCATGTGTGCAACCACCTAACCCATTTTCTCTCATAGTGCTCCCTCATCAACCTTCTGCAACTGGTCTACCACCCTTTTCACTCAACAGAAACTGTCCCCACTCAAGTAACCAATGATCTGCTCACAGTAAAAGAGTCACTTATCCCTATCCCCTACTGTTGACCACACTCGTATCATCCACTGCCTTGGACTTTGTGGAACTATTCTCTACTCGTTCATATTCTATGTGAAGGAGCTCCTTTATCACTGATGATGATGCAGTTGCGGTGGGCGAAGCTTTAGCCACGCATAATGGCCACTAGCATTCCACTGCTGTTTAAATGCGCCAAACTTATGTGCAGATTAAGATATGAACTGGCTGAAAGACAGAGCATTTCAGACAACAAAATTGTCTCTCACATGTGGCATTTGGCAGAGAGCATGTCAAACAAAAAAATGTGCTCACAGGACAGGAAGTCACAGCTAAGAAACACAGAGCAGTGAGTCATCATTGCCGGCAGTGTCCAGTTGTGGGAGGTGTAGTAAAGCTAACAACCCCCAACTGAAGCAATGCATCCTGGGTAAATGTTTATAAGCCACTGAAGCAAGGAATACAGTCCTCTTTTGACCACACCACATACACACTTAGAAGTGGGGATATCTCTTCCACCTGGAGCCTACAGGACACACACACACACACTCCTCAGTAAGCTTATACCTTATCTGTCTGTAACTTTTATCTCCTTATATGTCTGTATATCTTCTTAATATACTCTATCTATTTCTATTAACTTTCTTTTTACAATGGACTCTAGTTTCCTTCCCCCATCTCCATCTCTCTCTCTCTCTCTATGCTTGGTCTGTATTATCTCTAGGCCTGAACACATGTTTCTATCTTACAAGCAAACAGACATTCATCTTTAAACACATCCTATTTAAACACACATAAACATGTGCTTGCTTAAACACATTTCGCTCTACACATTTAAACACACACAAACATGTGCTTGTAATATTTCTTTTTGTATCTTTCTCATTTAAAACACATACTCTTCCTATTTAAACACACACGAACATTGCTTGCTTACCTCTCTCTTGTTACATCTAAACACACACTACACAAAAGAGCAATACTGACCATACACTCATATACACTTTCTGTCTTACAGCATATACACTAGTACACACATATATATATATATATATATATATATATATATATATATATCTATATCTATATCACACACACACACACACACACACACACACACACATACCCACACAAAGGAAACTGAAATTAAATATATATAGGAGGATTGCTAAAGTATAGGCTACTGACAATGGAATAGGATATTATATACCCACCTCTGCAATAACATCATGCCTATAATGTATTATCTGTATTGTATGTATGCATTTATGTATTGTATGTTTGAAAGTTAAAAGAAAGTAAAAAGACATATCTTTATGTCTGTTTTGTATGTTTAGATAACTGGGATGAATGGATGTTTATATAAATAACGCAGTATAGTGAGGTAAATGATAGATTGGTATTTATTTAGTGATTAACACATAATGGTGGGCTATCTGACGTGGAGGTCATTAGATGTGTAATACTTAGGCGGTATATATAGCCTTGTCAAACACAGGGATCGCGTAAGTCGCTCTTACAGATTTCTAGTTGGGATGCGTAAGCATAACAACTGGGATACCTTGTTTACAGTTGGCATGGTACGAGGCGAAAGCTCAAAAGGTTGTGTGAAATAATGCCTCTAATGTACATGTGAGATGTCACGGTTGCGTATTATTCAACGGGACTAAAATAGCTAAAAAGATGCGAATTGCATTATATCCCAATAATTAATGAGATTAGTTATTAATAAGATCAAAGGCACTGTATCATTATTATGGTGGAACACAGGATCCTTTAACATTCTACATTTCTGGCACCTCTTTGCCTCCAATCTATCTATCATTTGGGGTACCCTAAAGCTTTGTTTTAGGCCATTTGCTTTTCTGTCTTTTTACTTCACCTCTTGGAGATGTAATACACTCCTTCTATGTAAGAATACTATAAGACCACTTCTATATAGATGACACCAAAATCTACCTTTGCTCCCCTGGCCTTTCTCCTTCTTTGATCTTTTGTGTACAAATGCCTCTCTGCCATCTCCTCTAGGATGTCCTAATCCTACCTATTAGTATTATTATCCATTATTTATAAGGCACCACAAGGGGTCCACAGCACTGAACAGAGACATTACATGGAAAAACAGGGCAAAACATTACAGACAAAACAGTAAAATGACAATAAAGGAACAGCACTACAAAATGGACAGAACAAGGTAACCAGCACTGAGAAGGTAGAGGGATAATCTCTCCCAAAAAAAATAAGGCATGGAAAGTGAAGAAAATAGAAGGAGTAGAATAGCATTATTGGAGCTTAAACCTGGTATAGTGGATGCAGCAAACAGTATCGAAGTTCTTGAACGAAAAGGGAAGAGTAGGCATGTTGGAGGTAACGTGTGCATAAAGGAGGGCATGAGAGATGAGAGACCGGCTAGTGAGAGCATACACTCTAAATGGAGAGGGTGAGCAAGGGGAGTAGGAGTAAGTTGGGAGGAGAGCCTGTTTGAAACTTTGGAGGGAGGTAGAGAGCCTGAGGGAGTGATTTCCAGTGGAGGTGACCAGCATGTAAGAAGCCTTGGAAATGAGAGTGTGAGGAAGTAATGAATGAGGAGGAGAGATGACGGTCACTGGCAGAGCGAGGAGGGCAGGATGGAGTGTGGAGTGCGATAAGGGTGGAGACATAGAGGGGAGAGGTTTGGGTTAGAGCTTTATAGGTGTTGGTAAGGAGTTTTAACTGGACTCTGTAGAGGAGAGGTAGCTAATGAACCAACCTAAACCTCAACATATTCACACCTGAGCTCATCAGCTTCTGTCCTCCCAGTGCAATTAATTCCCCTCTAGTGTTCCTCATCGTTGACAACATAACGCAATGCCCAAGCCTTGGTATCATTAATTGCTTACCCCTCAGCTTTAATCCACACATCCAATCATGTAGCCTCCTCCTTATAAACATTGCCTGAATACAAACCTTACTCCTGCAAGATGTTACCATGACCCTTATCTACTCTCTCATTATCTCCTACATTAAGTACTGACACTCCCCTCACCCATTTCTCCCTGTAACAATCCATCCTAATTGTTGCAGCAAGACTGGTCTCCCTCTCTCGCCTAACCACTCTGGAAATCACTGGATCCCCACAAACTCTATAATCCAATTTAAGATACCCACCTTCACCTTCAAAGCCCTCATTAAAATCTAATCTTCATACATTTCTGAGCTCATAAGATACTCTCCCTAACTCCCACTTAGATATGACTTTGACCTGCACTTCTCTTCCTCTGATTACCACCTTCCACTTTCCCCTCAAAGCTTGTCTAGTGCTGATACCACATTATGGAACTTGTTACCTCAACTGACCAGACACTCCCCCAACCTTCAATCATTTAAGTGCTCTTTCAAAACCCATCTTTTCACTATAGCCTATCCTCCCCTCACCATACCACTTCCTCTGGGTACAACCAATTACCATCCCAAAACACTAGCTCATTCTGTCTCAGCTTTGCCCTCTCCCTGTATATTTAAAGCTCTCATTAGCAAGACCCTCTCTGCACTCTGTCTCATGTCTGCACCTTCTCTATCAAGCTTGTAACTTCTTGTTATGTTTCTATTTATGATTTGTTTTTTATATGATTTGATATACGGACTGTCAGCATTGCAGAATTTTACAAAATGATGAGGATGATGATGATATGATAAGTCCATTAAAGTCACTCCTTGCTTTAATTTAAGTTATGCAGAAAAACAGAGAAGAACATATTATACACAAATTATTTAATGTAAAGGCAATATGAGTCTGCATTATAGTTAAATAATAATTTAAAGTTGTGAAATATTTACACTTGGAAAAACTGGGGCACGACAGTGTACATTTGCAGGTCTGGATTTTTGGAAAGTAGAGGTAATTTAGGTGACGTGGGGTGGAGGATGGACAGATCTCTGTGATGATGAAGGAGACGTCAGGTTGAGGGGCGACAGATCCCTGTGGTGATGTAAGGGATGTGGGACAGATCCCTGTAGTGATGCAGGGAATGCGGGGATGAGGTGGGACAGATCCCTGTAGTGATGTAGGGAATGCGGGGATGAGGTGGGACAGATCCCTGTAGTGATGTAGGGAATGCGGGGATGAGGTGGGACAGATCCCTGTAGTGATGTAGGGAATGCGGGGATGAGGTGGGACAGATCCCTGTGGTGATGTAGGGAATGTGGGCCTGTAGTAATGCAGGGAATGCGGGGATGAGGTGGGACAGATCCCTGTAGTGATGTAGGGAATGCGGGGTTGAGGTGGGACAGATCCCTGTAGTGATGTAGGGAATTTGGGGATGAGGTGGGACAGATCCCTGTAGTGATGTAGGGAATGCGGGGATGAGGTGGGACAGATCCCTGTGGTGATGTAGGGGATGTGGGACAGATCCCTGTAGTGATGCAGGGAATGCGGGGATGAGGTGGGACAGATCCCTGTAGTGATGTAGGGAATGCAGGGATGAGGTGCGACAGATCTCTGTAGTGATGTAGTGAAAATGGGATGAAGTGGGACAGAAAAATTAGCCTAAAAAGTTAAACTTAAATCTAGGCTTAAATATCAAAGCCATGCTTAGTGTTTTCAATCTTCTGAATCTTCTCAATTGAAGCAAGAACATCCAGATATATCACTATGATTATACTAACATTAGCATAATGGGATATTTATTTCATAATAGAATAACTTCTACAATTGTGTCTACATTTACAAAGACTCAAATACACTACAATTTATAGTTATACTTGTTGTAACTGATTGCATATCAAAATAAGTAAAATAAAGCAAAGCTGAAATACATGTACGGTACAACTTCTTCTTTTACTCTTTTAGCTGCTTGGAAGAATCTTAGCTTCAACAAACTGTAATATAAATACCAGACCATTCAAAAACGGTTCGGTTCATTATGCCTTGCAAACTTTTAAATGTCAGATGTAACAGAAAAAGGAATGAAAAGTTAACCACTTTTACAGCAGTCAAAATCCTTAAAAACTGATTGTGCGTAGTAGGATGCAAATGAATACTTTCAGTACATAATTCTTTTCTTTTATTGTCTTTCAGCTGGATCCCTTTAAGCAGGGGCCAGCTCAATAAAGCAGCATTGAAAGCACTTTACATATGCAATGATTTTCTGTGAGATTGGATGCTGACATTGAAATTTGAATATATTCTTGGTAAAAAGATCATACACTGACAATAGTAATAATTGTACAGCACACTATATAAAATAATCTATTGTCTTTTCTTCTAAAGTTAATTCAAAAAGGGACAATATTGAAAGGAAAATTAGATATGTGGTTTGGGTCCAAAACAGGTATTCCTCTTTCAAAAGGCATGGGTCCCAGATATTAAGCCAAGTACTCAGAGAGTAGTTTTTGGTTGGCTCAGTTTACTACCAATGCTTTGCTAGCATTAACAACCTTGAATTCACCCGACAGTGATAAAGAGGGAGCCATGGACTGGTGTACATGTAACAAGCTCATCTTATAGATACAGTAGTAGCTAATTATTTGCAACTGCTCCATATTACTGCCAAATAAGTACTCTGTGGGTTACCTGGTAGTCAAACTCAGATTTCATAAGAGGGAATGGCACAGCAGGTGACACTTATCAAACTGGATAGCATTTGGTGGCACAGTAGTTGGCATTACACACAGCATATGGGGGATACCTGACACAGTGATACAACATCACCCATTGCTCCTGCTACAAAATGCTCTGCAGCTGAATTTTTCACTGAAGGTACCATTGCAGTGAATTGTGCTTTATGAATTACGTGATGTTTAAAACAACACCCTTCTCATTAAATAATTCAGCAGAGGTACTCTAATAGTAATTAGCGTGAAAAAATGCCCAAGAGGCTGCAGCTAAGATCTGTCTCAGATCTCTCCTTCCTATAAACATCAATAGATCCAGTTAACTTTGGTCTACCAGTAGCTGACATGCCAGCCGCTGTTAGATATGGGCTACGTTGAATCTACCAGCAATGACAGTGGGAAGGACCTAAGTCCCATGGTTAAAGAACAATATATATATTTACAATGTATTTTATATGAAATGTAGTGTACCCTTAAGAATGCTTCACATTTTAACATGCTCAGGGATATATGTATGTATTTTAGAATTTGTAAGACGTTTTGCATAGGATGTTAGAAGCAGAAAAGTAGAGTAAAGTAAAGATGGCATTTGTCGAAGTAGCTTATTACAAATAACGTGCTACCTTCAAACTTCTTGAAAAATTGCACTATAAGTACAACCGCAGGCTTGTCAGGAAACTGATCTTGTGATTTATCAACTGTTTTTGCACATCAACAAGTTCTTGAGAAATACTATAAAGATGTGAAGGTATGTTTTGCATATTATCTGTTGTTCTTTCAACATTTGATGGTCAAAGTTTAATGTCATTGCATTGGAATCCAGGACATTTCTGTTTAATTGTACCACTTAAAAATAAGAATATAAAGACAATTTAAAAAAAAAATGTCGCTGCCTCACTATTTCATTACTACTACTAAAAATAAGGCCACACTCGCTACCAGGGAAATATATTAATTTTACTCAAGGGTGCACAAGTGAGAAACAGTATGAGAGAAGTTAATCCAGGATTCTATTCCTGACATCAATGTTGTCATTATTATTTTCATTATTTGCTTTTTTTTCTGTTATCAGAATTGTTATAGGAAACCCACCCATCTTTCCCTGTAACATTCTGACATTTCATCAACTAACTAAGCTGCAAGTGAGCTAAAGTAACACATACACTTTTAATTACACTTAAATTAAGGCTACAAATTAAAGTATGTTGCTATTGTTCATTGACCTTTATTTGTTAGCTAATCAAGTTTTAAAGATAAAACTCACGTCCAATTCATTCCATTACTATTCTATTTTCTGCCTTGTAAGGTAATTTATTCTGATCCCAGACTGCTTGAATTATTTCCAGATACATTTTTATTCACTTTGCATGTTGCAATACTGCTTTTATAAGAAGCCATATGGACCATCCCTTTGCACTGAAGCTACAAAACTGGCCTGTGCCAGCCAATGTTTAACTTATTTGTTTATCTGGAGCAAGCTGAAAGCAGAGAAAATTGTATGCACTAGGGAGTGATTCTCGGTCTGTATCCTCAGAGAACTGTCTAACAGTGCTTGAACATATGTGAATTTACTAAAATGTTAAGTATTTCCATTGGATCTAACTTTCCTCAGGCATGGATTTAGAAAGAGATTATCTAAAATAATAGTGGTGATTCAAATTATCTTGAAATCCACACGTAATCATTTTCTAAAGACGTGTCCCTAGATCTTTTTTGTCCCAGAGAGTGTTCATGGAATGCGTTATTGCACCACTAATGTTTTGTTACAAATTAACAAATGCTAATAGTTACTAGTCTCATTAGAACCCCATTTACCCCCCAATCATTTCTCATACCACCCATTGCCACTGTGTGATTCCTGCAATGGAGGTCACGTTGTGTGTAAGTTAACTGCTCTTTGATTTATGACTGCACGGTGGCTTAGTGGTTAGCACTACTGCCTCACAGCACTGGGGCTATGAGTTGAATTTCTGACCATGTCCTTATCTGTGTGGTGTTTGTATGTTCTCCCCGTTTTGCGTGGGTTTACTCCGGGTACTTTGATTTCCTCCCACACTCCAAAAAAACATACTAGAAGTTTAATTGGCTGCTATCTCTTCCTGTGTGTGTGGATATGTTAGGTAATTTAGACTGTAAGCTCCAGTGGGGCAGTGACTGACGTGAGTGAGTACAGCGCTACGGAATTAGTGGCGCTATATAAATAGCTGACGATTATGATGATCATCAAGATGACCTGCTTAGCATCACCCATTGCCCCAGTTCTTATTCAATTATTACGGCCAAAGTGGAAGCTCAGTGGGATAAATAAGCAGATAATAAAAATTAGGGATGATGGGGAGAAAGGGATGACTGGGCAAAAAGCAGGAAGGAGACTGCATGTGAAGACTTCAGGGCTGCCTGTTGCCCATCACAGTCTTAACACAATGGCACAGTGATATTTATTTCAACAAAATTAGGTTTCACTTTAAATTGATTTATTGGTAAGGTACCACGTTTTATTTTATTGTAGCTTTGTTGGCAAAATCTTATGACTGTGGGATTGTACCCCTTTGGCCACACACATTTCAGATATTTTCGGGCCATACGTGTGGTAATAGCGGCCATATTGTGCGAGATTTAGCACGGCTCAAAATGTTAACCACAGTGTACTGATATGAGTCTGAAGGCTGTTAGCGTAAAGAGACTATAATTGTGAACAAACGTCATCCTTTGAAGAGTACTAAGTGTCCAAGAAAGATCACAGAGAGTGTCCAAGAAACACAGTGAATAAGGTGAGTTGCTATTTTTTGTTCTATAATAATCAGAGATAACGTTTTGAATGACGAAAATAGAAAAATAACATTATCATTATTATTACTTTATTATCCCAAACTAACACATCTGCATTCCGAACCTGTAGTCCAAAATATAAAAATAAATTAGAAGTATGTGTGCATTTCACAACTCAGTTATAAAATTTATATTGTAAAAGGAATGTGTTTTACTCTCCAGATACCATTATTATTGTTGGCCGGATCACCTCTTCAATATTGGGAAATAAAGGTTTTCCTGCCAACAAAATTCAGTTTCTGCCTTCAAAACAATGTTCCTTTGGTAGCCAATGCATTTCCACTCTGGATCATAATTCTTATGTGGACGTTGGCTGAATGAAGATATCTTATATTATACGGATGTCTAGGGATAGGTCAGAAAAAGTATACATTTTTGTCTCAACATTTATTTGTTAAATTTAATTGATTTTACTTGTGCTATTTCACAGTTCCTTAACCATGTAATGACAGGTGATATTTTGTACCTCAAATACCAGACACATTTTTAAGCATACATAAACGCATCCAGAGAACATACTCAAATAAATGTTATATTTTTTTTGTGTGGGTTTGTTTAGAGGGCAGATAATGCTTTCTTTGGTGAATTATTGGAATGTCCGTCAAACTATATGACTCAACAAGAATGCCGGGGAGTGACTGGTCCAAGCTGCAGGTCCATTAGGCTGCAGTGTGCGGGGAGGTTCCACACATCAAAGTAGTCACCAGCGGCGTGAACTCTGTGGTGACTGCTGGAAATAAAAATGAAGATGCGGACGGCTGGATCAGCCCATCTAGCCATCGGCCCTTCTGGCATTTGCCAGAAGTGCCAGATGACCAGTCCGACCCTGTATTGGGGCATTTATAAGTGGTCATTCTGGAGACACCATATCTTCAAATATACATTTAAGAACCACTTTGCTGGACATAAACTGTCAGCAGCAGTATTTGGGTCTAGTCTTGGTTCCATTTGGTTGAAGGAAGGGCACAGAATTGGGTTTACCACAGTTTTCTACATCACTAGAGCATAGTTAGCACAGGTGCCAAATGAGCTGGATTGAATTTCCCTGCAGTGTGTCCATGCCAGACATCTTTTGCTCTTCAAAGCCTTAACATTCAGTCCAGTAAAATGTTACAACTCTGATCATAACACCAACACCAACTACCCAGCCTATCATCTGGCACTGACATTCACTACTGAGTCAAAGATGTCTATTACATTTATATTTCTTTTAACAGAAATTCATATATAAGACAAGGCTTCTTTCTAACTGTTGCAAAGCTTTACCATACATATTTCATACCAAACTGACAGGAATAGGCATATATCTACTATATAAATGCCTAGTGGCGTGTGTGAAAAAAAAAAACCAAGATGCATCGCCACCTGCTGGGCAGAGTTATACACTGACCTATATATTTCTTGAAGGAGAAGTGACAGTTGGGAGTGGTTGGTGGTTGCCAGGGGTGACAGTGGGGAGTTTTTAACACCTTAAGTAGCTTGATGAAGGATGTGGCTATGAAGATGAAGGATGAGGTGATGGAGAAAAATGATGAGGTGGTGACATGTGGACAAAACCACGTTAAAAAAGGGCGCTTGCGTCGGGAAGTAACGCTCTTCCCCTGAGGAGGCCTGGGCTAGGCCCAAATGCATGACAAGAACCTTTTTAACACCTTAAGTAGCTTGATTTGACTAGAATGCATGAGTATCATGCACGGGTTAACTTGTGTATATATATATATATATATATATATATATATATATATATATATATATATATATATATATATATATGAGATGCTCAGGCTTGGAGGCTTGGTTCCCCTGAGAACCAAACATACCTGAACTTAGCAGTTCCGGGAACCGAACCTAGACGGCTCGGTACTTTTGTGCGCCCTCGGAATTGAAAAACGAGGCAAAACGTCATTGTTACGTCGTCGGATCTCGTGATTTTTGATAAGTACCGACCTCCACAGCGATCCAGCGCCATTTCACAGAGGGACACAGAAGGGGTAGCAAAATTCTTGTTATTCTGTAGAGCAGTTGGGCAGTGTCATAGGTACAACAGAAAGAGGAGGGGGTAGCAATGTTCTTCAAATTCTACAGTGACATTCAGGAGAGCTCCATTGCTCCATTGCTAATTGTCATTGCTGAAATAGAAATATTAGGGCTGGCAGGCTTGGTCTTATAAATCTGCAGTCACATTGTACTTTGTTATATAGGTTACACACAAAGAGGAGAGCTTCATTGCTCCATTGCTAGTTGTCATTGCTGAAATACAAATACTAGGGCTGGCAGTCACCTTGTACTGTGTTATATAGTTAACACACAAAGAGGAGAGCTCCATTGCTCCATTGCTAATTTTGCATTTTGCATTTTGAGAGACAATAAGATTAACCCTAGTATATGAATGGAGCAAAATTTGAGACAGCCTGTGCCCTTGACAGAAGCAAATAATGGAATATCCTGTACAATGTAGTGTTGGTGACCAGGGCCTGATCAACCATTAGGCTGAGGGAAAAATAGCTACAGGGGGGGTGAGAAAAATAGCTGCAGGGGGGAAGAGAAAAATAGCTGCAGTGGGGGTAAGAAACGTAGCTGCAGGGGGGTGAGAAAAATAGATGCGGGGGGGGGGGTGAGAAAAATAGCTGCTGGAAGGGAGAATGGATGCAGGGGGGCGGTAAGGAAAATTGCTGCAGTGGGGTTAAAGAGAATGGCTGAATGGGGGTGAGGACAATTGCTGCAGGGGGAGGGGGCGAGGAAAATGGCTGCAGGTGGGATGGGGAATGGATGCAGGGTGGGAAGTAAAGAAATTGCTGCAGGGGGCAATGGCTGAAGGGGGGGTGGGGAAAATAGCTGTAGGGGGGAATGGATGCAGAGTGGGAGATAAGGAATGACTGAGGGGGATATTTAAAAAATAGAGCATTATTGTGTAGCAGTTACATGGATGCTTTTTATGGTCTGAGTGATCACTAGAATACTAAATACTAGTGAGATGGGGCTGGTAGAGGTTTGTATTTGATTGACCACAAATGTTCAGATATTGTTTATATATGTTGTTTAAACTAGAGAGCCTAATAATTCAGGGTTTGTTAACATTTCGCACAGAACCCCAACTCTCCAGAAGCCAGCGAGGAGAGGATAACAAAGCTGCAAGAACAAGCAAGAGAGAAGAGCAAGAACAGGTAAGAGAGAACGGCACGATCTGTCAAAATGTGACTGCTGGAGAATACTCCTGAACATTCATATTCAGGAGTATTTCCATATGCCAATACATTTGGGAGGGGGGGGGGGGGGGGTGTGCTACAGGTATATTAGCCTAGGGCGGCCAGAACCCTTGATCAGGCTTTGCTGGTGACGTCTATTGCTGTATGTATATTCTTATGTATTGAGTCTGATTGGGATATAAAATTACTGATCTCAATAGGAGTACTTCACAATCTCTCCAGTGGACTGCATATCAGTGCCATGTCACTTGTTCTCCTATTTTAATTGGTTTAAATGTAGCCATATAAACGCATGAGAACACAAGCCAACTGCTTTTGCACAGGCTTCAGAACTTCAGTGCTTCAACGGGACTTTTATACTTTAATATCTTTAATATCACTACTATAATTATTAACCTATAAAAGGAAGCACCATATTTATTCAAAATCTCTGATGAATACTATGAACATATGTAGTTCACAGATATCTATCTATCTGTATATATTATCTGTATATAATTATATATATATATATATATATATATATATATATATATATATATATCTATCTATCTGTACTAGTCTACAATTTGCAGTAGATGATGCTTTCAAAATAAAGACTTAGCAACCTTTTTCTTTCTGGTGTTTTTACAGTATGGGTATTATTGTTTCTTTGAAAACAGATGCACTAGATTTCAACACCATCTAGTGAATGCATTTGGAAACTGCATGCATTTTCACATTTATTTTTTAAAAATCTTTGTTCAATATATAGTGGTAATTCTATCATTAGTCTTTGAAAATAAAAACAATTCAGACTATTTGCAGGCTGTTAGACTTACAGTCAACACAGTATAGTAGATAGAGACTGTACATTCTATTTATTAATGAATAATAAAATTGAATAAAGACTACTAGCCTCTTGATTTAGACTGGCATACAATAGAGATAATTTCTAATTCATGCTTTATACAGGGCACATCAATGCCATAAAACAGAGGTAAATGTGAATAAACACATTGTTCTCTTACAGTGTCCATTTCAGGACATAAATGGAGTAAATTATCAGAATCAAATTGGACATCATTCATCATACCAAAATAGTCACTGTAGTCTGAAGTAGAAGAAGTCCTATTAATGGAACCCTTAGACCCTCAGTTCCTCTGCTACTGGAGAGAAGTTGTCTAAGCTGGTTGTAAAGATCCTTGTGAGAAGGGCACGTTATATGCAACTTATTGATCTAATATTACAGGTTAATGGCTTCATGTTCTTGTAATTGCATCAGTTGCATCACTGGATATTAGTGAGCTGATAAGCAAATTATTGATAGTTGCCTCCATTGTGTGTATGCAATGAGTTCACTTAAATGTATTCCCTTTAATTTAATTATATTTATATAAATTATTTACTTGTATTATTAAAGTTTTAGATATTCACTGAATGCTAACTTCACACACGTCCATCCTCCACACAACATGCAAAAACATACTTTTGTAGGAGGAATTTTCAGTTAATATATGTTGGATGAATACCCTCAGTCAAATGGTAAACACACATGGACAAAGAGCGCATCAAGTGATTGGTTCATATGATGCCATGGACCCAGTTTCTGCCAAGCCTCCTGGGAAATGCTTTAAATAATGCACTTCAGTCAATCAGTTAAGAACTCATGCAACAAAATAACGCCATCATTACCATGTACCTCTTAGGAGCAAACTTTATGGGGGATCAGGAGTGATTTGTGGGCATGATCTAATTTGTCAAAATTTTGCAATTAGAAATGTTGTGAGGTATTATAATTAGATATTTCAGTGAATCTAATTTCAGAGATTTGGACTATTAATTTGCCTATATTTTATCTTGCAACTTAATTATTTAGTCCTCTAGTGACTTACAACCTATTGGTGTCCAATACTATTATTATTATTATTGTTATCACCATTGATTTGTAAGGTGCTCTGCAACATTGACCATGGAGAATGCAAAGAATACATAAAACAAGAACATACACGGTAGACAAAGTAAAGCTAAGACAGGAGCAAGTGTGGCTCACAGTGGAGATAGTATTAGCAGAAGGAGGATTTTCAGAGAGTATTTAAAGATTCGAAGGCTGTATTTAATGAGATGAGAGAGATTAATAGGTATTTGGAAACTCCATAGGTGGGCAACAAAATGAGAGAGGTGGTAGATTGAGTGAGGTGGTTATCAGCGAGGAGGAGAGGCAGATCTAAGAGGGAAAGAGGAAGGATATTTTGACACAAAGTTTGAGATGTATGAAATTGTGTTGTTGTTGAGGGTTTTGTAGGTGAGGGTAAGTATCTTGAACTGGATTCTGGATGATATGCTGTGCTAGTGTAGGTTTTTACAAAATGATGTGTGAGTGTGTGGAGCAGAGAGCGAGAGGAGGGTCAGTCTTGCTACAGCATTTAGAACAGGTTGAAACAGGGACACATGCATAAGGTAACAATTTATCCTTGTTTCAACCTGTTCTAAATACCAAAGAAAGACTGACTTTCCTTTAATGAGAGAGTGGGGAGGAGAAGTCAGGGGGAAAAGGTCAATTTGGGTATTGTTAACATAGACGGGGAACTGGAGGAAAAAAAGTGAATTAGTTTACCAAGATAAGAGTTGTTCAGTGAGAAAAAGAAAGGGTCATGTGGGACAGATGGTGGAAGTGGTTGGGAGGATGTGCCAGAGTTAGAGAGCGTTTATGGTGATAGTGCTAAAGAGGATGGCAGACCTCCAGCATCAGAATCCAAAGACAGAAGTTGTTCATTCCTTGAGAACATGTTCCATATTGTGGAATTCTTCAGGCAATGCAAGTGGAGCACTTTTGGTCTGTGTGAATTCATAGCAGCAGTTTTAGATGCCACTCTCCCAAGATCACCATTTCATAAGAGGCACAGCAATTAGCCAGATGCAGGGGCCAAAGACTGTGTTACTAGAATGAGATGGGAGCCCCCTCTGATTGCCATCACAATTGCATCCTGCTGCTTCGAGGCTTGTTGTGTCTGCAAGAATGCAGCAAAATCTACCAATCATGCCGCACTGGCTTTTGCAGCAGTTTGTGTCACCTTAATTTGGCTCTAATGATCTTATAAGAGGCTCCTCTATTCTGCTAGGGTTCAATTGCTACTGGCACTTCTGTCATTCAGAGTGGTAGCCATCCAAGTGCAAACAGGAACCTTTGCATTTCTCTGACTGATCTACAATGCTATGCAATGAGTTGCCATAGTATAGAATTTTGAACTTAACTAAACTGTTGTGTATGTAGGGTTCTTTGCTTGCATGCCTTGAAAATAAGAGTATTTGTTGATGTAAGTGGTCTTTGGTAGAGCAGCTCAATGTACATGGTTACCATAATAAGCATTTATGGGAAAATAGAAGCAGGGCCACAGAGAGCTACCTCAGGTCCTGGTGCAGTGTTTCCTGCCACAACAAAGACTGGCAAAGCGAATAGACTCGGAATGTGTGTTAAAGCATGGACCAATAGGGAGCTATCGGTTCATGCAGTCACTCTCCCCGCCTACAATAAATTTGACTCAGATTGTATTGTGGAATGGCAGTTGGGATTTGAGCCCCATCTGCTTCCACCATTATCGCCACTGAGGATCCATCATATGGAGGCACCCCTGCTCAGAGGTATGTAATCATGGTTGCCAGCTATGTCCTCCAATAGGTTAGTAATGCTTATCCTGCAGCCTTGTAGTTAAATCTACAACATGACTGCTTTAAGTAGCCTCACAGGGTCTAAATACACTGACTGTGTGCAGTTTAATTGAGTTATTGTAACATTTAAAGAGTCCTGTTGGCATCTAAGTGATGGTACTCATCTGTGAAAACTAGATGGATGTACTGGGCAATTGCCATCTTCCAATACCCACACCCATTGCATTTTCAGGCTTATATTTACATAAAACATATATCAGTTCAGCTGCTGGACCCAAAGAGTTGAGCTGACATTGGTGTTGCCATCTCTGTTCTTCCTTTGGAGTTCTCTGTGGCTTCCTTGGTGACAGCAGCTTCTGCTACAAACTTGTGCCAACCTGGTGCAAAACGGTCAGTCCTGGTGAAAATGGACAGTCCTGGTTGTCAGCAGCTGTCGTAACATATCTATAATGACCAGTTAATTTTTCATGTCGTCATTCCAACCATAACACACCCCCTTTGGTGACACAAAAAGGGGAGTTGCCAATTGCTGCTTTATTATTTGGAGCTGTTAATGCTTTTGTCTTGCAGTAGCCACACTCACTTTCCCCTCCAGTATCTACAAGTGTTATTCCGCTACCTTATGTATTAATTGTTCCCCCCACCACTTAGACTGTAAATTCATTTGGACAGAGCCATCTTTACTTTCTGTTTCATTTCAATTTACGTAATTTGTTTGTATTATGAGCCCCTCAATGTACTGCGCTGCAAACTATGTTGGAACTTTATAAACAAGGGATAATAATGATTAATAATTTAAAGAAACTATCAGTCAAATATGTATGGAATAAACTTCTTATATGTAAGATACTTTATTACACACTATTACTGTGGTTTCTAAAACTACAACTGTTGGCACTAAAATGTCTTTCATTTTATAATTGTGACTTTATCACCAAGACTTTCTTGTACTCAGGAGGTATTTTTGTTGGAAGAGAGTAAATAAAAAATGTGCTGCTCTGTTATCAAGAAAAAAAATTAAACTACTATATTTCTGAAATCAAAAATTCAATCTAAACTACCAGGTTTATATCTTTAGAGTTCCTCAGGCAAAACTATTTGACTTCAAAACAACACATTATTTTCTAAGGAATTGCAGTGCAAAGTTCAAGTAAAAGTACATCTGATAGAACTAAAAATAACAGTTTCCTTTCTTTGAACAAAATGCTTTGGAATTAGTACTGTATTGAAATTGTTTATGCCATTTAAAAGATAGGCACACATAAGGTCATTTATTGTTCTGTGAATAGCTACAAGGGTCACATTGACTATGACACCAACAACTGGAAATTATTCAATTTACGCATTGTAGACTCGTAATATGTAACTATTAAATTCTTTATTTTTAGAACTTTAATATGTTCAAATTGTCTAGACTTGTTTTTACCACTTTAAATCTTTAATGGGTATTCTGTGGTGCGCGATCTACTGCCAAACATAGATGCAATGTTCACTGCTCACGTATTAATTACAGTACCCTAACTCACAGATTTTCCTGCACACATTTATAGGCATGAGCAGAAGTCTGTAGTGTTTAATCACCAGGGAGCGTCCCCGCAAACGTTCTGGAGGCACTCCACGGACAATTGAATTGCCTTCTTTTTATATATATATATATATATATATATATATATATATATATATATATATATATATATATACTGTTCTATATTAAAAACAGGGAATGTTAGTTCCACATATTGCAATATATGTTTAAGCTGACCAACTCACGCCAAAGTCTTCCCATTCTGGTCAGTCCTAACATGATCAAATGCTATGCTATTTTATCTGGGCTTAAGGCTTATCTGCACACAGCTATAGCATTGATTGTGTGTTTGGAGAGTGCAGAGTATCCCTGTTTTCTTGTCTATACAATGTGGGCAACCCCCTCTTGCACCCCAGTCTGTACATGGTGAGTGCAGAGGACCTATGTCTGTTTTTGTTTTTATATATATATATATATATTGGTTTTGGATCTGGATTAACTTCGTGTTTTGGTTTTGGATCTGTATTTGTATTTTTTAGCAAAATTGCTAAAGTATGCTAAAATCACATCATTTTGCTCTTTTTTTGTTCCAACATTATTATTAACCTCAATGAAACTGAATTCAAGTTATTTGCAGTCAATTTTGACCACCTTACAGGTCACAATATTATTTTCATACACTTTCGGACAAATACTGCAGCGACCTGGCTGGATGCTATGTGACAGAGCAATGACTCAAACACAAAACAGTTCCTAGCACATCTAGGAAACATTGGCACACAGCAGTGTCAGAAAAGAAAAGTGGTGCAAGATGGAATTGTCCTTGGAACATGAAATCAGTTATGGTTCATTTGATCGCTCCACCCGTTCCTTGGATAACTGTGGTAATTCTACAGCTAATACATGGACAGAGTCATGTACAAGGTGACCCTCAAAGGTGGGAAAGGGATCCCAGATATCCCCACCATGCTGAGAGCCTTCTTTGTCTGTAACTGCATCCACAGAACTCTTATTGAAAAGAACATTTGCTCTGCTGGGAAGTCCATGTCTCGTTTTTTCCTCCCGACTCTTTGGAGGACCTTTGGTTGGGACAAGTGGGACAGCTCCTTCTCTGACAACTGGACAATGCCTTGGTTTTACCTGGATATTGGACAATATGTGAGAAAGCAACATCTGGAGGGATTTAAATCAGACTTGTGGAAGCCAAAAACTGTCCACAAGCTCATCAGAGCTAAAGACATTATGGAGTCTGTTCCAGGGCTCTCTGCTGCAACAACAAAACACGTGTGGGAGAATGTGACCTCTAAGAGGCTAATAGACACAAAGATATTGCATGGATGGCTATCCAGGGAGGTCTGCCTCTCAGGACATTCATGCACTCCCGGAACCTGTGCCCATATGCCCCTTCTGCATCTCCAGAATGGAAACAGCACAGTGTATTTTTTGGGACTGCCCCACTGCACAGGCACTGTTGCAGTGGGGCACATGAACTTAAGGACAGTGTGCCCAGAACTTGCCTTTCATACCATTCGGTATTTTATGGATTATTTCCTGGGACTCACACCATTAGGGCAATCCAGGAGGCCTGTCGCCTTATGAACTGCTTAAAGGATGCTATTTGGCTTGCCAGGAATCGCCTCATCTTGAAAACGGATAAGATGAAAATCCAGGACTGTCGCAGGCTGATCCACAGCCTGCTCAATGACTATAACACCATTTACAGTCTTGAGGAGGAGGAAGATGATTAATTGTCTGTCTCCCTCTTCTCCTTCTCCCCCTATGTGTATGTTTATTCGATAAAACATTGGGCTTGTGCCCCTCACTTACCCCCTCCAACCCATGTCTTGCCTTAATTTATACACCCTTCCCTATATTTGTGTCTGTCTCAATAAAGCTTCAGTTTTCTGTGTACTGTTGTGAATCCATTTTTATAACACAGTACAATGTGACTGCAGATATACAGCCCTAGTATTTGTATTTCAGAAATAACAAATAGCAATGGAGCAATGGAGCTCTCCTCTTTGTGTGTAACCTATATAACACCGTACACTTTGACTGCAAATTCTGAAGAACAAGCCTGCCAGCCCTAGTATTTGTATTTCAGCAATGACAATTAGCAATGGAGCTCACCTTTTTGTGTGTTAACTATATAACACAGTACAAGGTGACTGCAGATTTACACCAAGCCTGCCAGCCCTAGTATTTGTATTTCAGCAAAGACAATTAGCAATGGAGCAATGGAGCTCTCCTCTTTGTGTGTTACCTATATAACAAAGTACAATGTGACTGCAGATTTAGAAGACCAAGCCTGCCAGACCTATTATTTCTATTTCAGCAACGACAATTAGCAATGGAGCAATGGAGCTCTCCTGAATGTCACTGTAGAATTTGAAGAACACTGCTACCCCCTCATCTTTCTATTGTACCTATGACACTGCCCAACTGCTCTACAGGCTAGCAAGAATTGTGCTACCCTTTCTGTGTCCCTCTGTGAAATGGCGCTGGGTCACCGTGGAGGTCGGTACTTATAGAATCCAAAAATCGCGAGATCCGATGACTTAACAATGACGTTTTGCCTCATTTTCAATTCCGAGGGCGTGCGAAAGTACCAAGCCGTCTAGGTTCGGTACTCGGATCTGTTAAGTTTGGGTATGTTCGGTTCTCAGCGAACCAAGCCTGAGCATCTCTAATATATATATATATATAGTACCACCATATTTTGCAGCTCAGAGAACATATATATAATTCTAATCAGTTCCTGCCTTGTTGGAGTTACAGTCTAAATCTTAAAAACTGTAATTTTTTTTTAAGGTGGGAGATGCCTGTCCAACAGTTATAAAATGAAGGATTTTCAAGAGCTGTTGTACCTACTGACAGACTTATTTCTACAGACTGCAGTCCTGTAAGGTATTCTTCAAAGTGTCTGCATACACTTTAAAAAGCTGAAAGGGCTACTCAACCCACACCTTAAGTCGCAGATAGACACAGAAATCCACCACTACGACGAGACAAATGTTGACCCCTTTATCTCCCCTTTGCTCCTCTGGTGACCCCACCTCTCTTGCGAAATACCGCCCTATCTCTATTCTCCCCAATGCCTCCAAATTACTTGAGTGGTTTGTCTTCAGCCGCCTCACCAGACACCTCTCTGACAACTAGCTTCTTGACCCTCTCCAATCCGGCTACCACCCCCTTCACTCCACCGAAACTGCCCTGGCTAAAGTTGCTAATGATCTCCTATAAGCCAAATCCAAGGGTCACTTCTCCATACTCATCCTTCTCGACCTCTCCGCGGCCTTCGACACCATGGACCAACCCCTCCTGCTGCAAACTCTTCTCTCTCTCGGCCTCTCTGGTTCTGTCCATGCCTGGTTCACCTCATGCCTTGCTAACCGCTCCTTCTCTGTATCCACGTCTGTTTCTTCCTCCACCCAATCCCCTCTCCCTGTAGGAGTCCCTCAGGGCTCTGTTCTCGGCCCTCTACTCTTCTCGCTCTATATTCCTCCCTTGGTGCTCTCATCTCCTCGTTCGGTCTTCAGTATCACCTTTATGCTGATGATATTCAACTCTACATCTCTTCTCCTGATCTTTCCTCCTCCCTCCTCTGTCGTGTAATGGACTGCCTCTCAGCCATCTCCTCCTGGATGTCCTCACGCTTTTTAAAATTAACATCTCTAAAACTGAACTCATTGTCATTCCTCCACCCAGGCTTCCATCCCACCACGACCGCTCTATTATTGTTAACAACTCCACTATCTCCTCTGTCACCCAACTCTGCTGCCTGGGTGTCACTCTTGACTCCTCTCTCTGTTTTGCCCCCCACATTCAATCCCTCGCCCCAGCCTGTCTCTACCAACTCCGTAATATTGCCAGCATCCGTCCCTTCCTCTCTCAAGATGCCACCAAAACTATCATCCATGCTCTCATCATCTCCCGCCTCGATTGCTGCAACCTCCTCCTTACTGGCCTCCCCCACTCCCACCTCCCCTTCTCCACTCTATACTCAATGCGGCTGCAAGACTCATCCTCCTCTCACGCTGCTCCTCCTCCACCTCCCCTCTCTGTCTTGCCTTACACTGGCTCCCCTTCCTCTACAGAATCCTTTTCAAACTCCTTACCACCACTTACAAGGCTCTCTCCCAGTCTACTGCCCCTTATATCTCTAACCTTCTCTCCATTCACACTCCTGCCTGCTCCCTGCAATCGCCGCCTCTCCTCCAGTCTGATCACCTCTTCCCACTCTAGAATCCAAGACTTCTCCCGTGCTGCCCCCCTTCACTGGAATGACCTCCCTCGCTCCATCCATCTCTCATCCAATCTGTGCTCCTTCAAATGGACACTTTAAACTCACTTGTTCCTTAAGGCCTACCAACCATCCATTTAACCTCTCATCTCTTCAGCTCATTCTCCCCTGGCCCCTCTTTTCTCTCCCCTTTACTTCACTGGCTCCCTTTTGTGCCTGATTTTGTTTACCCTCCATTAGGATGTAAGCTCGTATGAGCAGGGCCCCTCTTCCCTCCTGTCTCCATAACTTTTCTTCCGCTCCGTCTCTATTGTATTTGCCTGCCCGGAGTTTCTGAAATATTGGTACTTTGTGTTTATTGTTCTTTACTGTTTTACCCTGTATAGTCTACTGTTTGTACCGTGTACGGCGCTGCGGAAACCTTGTGGCGCCTTACAAATAAACGATAATAATAATAATAATAATAATACCCACAAAACTGTTATCAGTGGCAGTCTAATTAGGGCGGCTGCGTATGCTAAAAAATTGAGAACTCGTAAACTTCTTTAGGCCTCCTGGCGTGTAACAAGCCTAGACAGAATTTACAAAACTTCAGGCCTACCAGAGGACTATACTAAACTCATAGCAGCGAGAGGGATGTTAAACCTTCTGCTCTCTGCTAGAGAGAAAAATTCCTAAACCAAAGCTTTTATGAGAAAGGTAACGAGGTGGACAGGCTGTTGAAGTTCCGTCTGTGATCTAAACTCTCCCCACATAAAGAACTCCATATAAAACTCACTCATGTGATCTCAAACAAGATCCAAATGAGATAACGGAGAAATGTAGGCGCTATTATAGTAAACTTTACAATATCTCACAATCAGGTGGCTCCTCCCAATCCTCGGTGGAGGCCTCTATACGCTTCCTTTCTCAATGCCGCTTACCCAGTCTCCTGCCAGCCGCACTTGACCAATTACGTCAGATTTCAAAGTACAAGAAATCTGGGACGCTATCAAAAACTTGAAAGCGAACAAGGCACCAGGCCTTGATGTTTTTACAGCCATGTACTTCAAGACATATAACAAGCTTTTTTCACCTTATCTTGTTGACTTGTTTAACAGTGTGCTAAAGGAAGGCTCCTTCTCGATAGAAGCTCTTGAGGCACGTATTATTGTTATCCCGAAGGAGGGTGGCCCGTCGGACTGTGCCCATTATAGGCCCAATTCACTCTTGAACACAAACATCAAAATCAATTCGAAAGCCTTTGCTGAACGCCTTAATGCTGTATTACCAGTCTTGTCCAACATCAACATTGTTCCTTATTCTTCCTTGGTTAATTGTGCCTAATATATGGGAACTCACATGCTAGATATAGAGGCGGAATCAATTAGCCGCCATGTTCCTCAGAACATAGCGGCTGTGCACTTTTACCGTTATCCATCGTGAAGTATCTCCGTAACGGTGGTGAGACATTTCGAAGCTAATTGAATTTCCCCCCATAGTGTTTATGCTATCTTGTGCAGGCAAAGCGCAACTCATGAAGTCATCACCTTCTTGACAATTTTCTGTCATATTTTCGGGACTCTGAACCCAGAACATGCTCTCAATTACATAATATCTCATCTCAATTATGTTTTACTCACTATTAGCTACTTGGCCTTGCCCCCAATGTATTATCTTGTAATACACATGAAGAGGACATATATGAGAGGTTTTGGAGGGGATAAAGGAGTTATGGGGTTAAACAAACAGAAAAAGAAATGCTACTTTACTGAATAATGATTTCTGTAACTACACTTGGTAACACTTCATGGAAAATCAAATCACTTAGATTCCTTTTGTGCAAGATTTAACCATGATATAAATAAATTACATTATGAAATCTTCGGCAGTGCATCTATAACTGTAAAGAATCATTACTTCACTCAACATTAAGGAGAGATTTTTACTGTTTTTGTTTTGTATTTTTAAACTTTCAGTTTTAAATTGCAAATGAATGATTGGGAGATTAACAAAACTACAAATGATGGGATATGTTGAAACTGAAAGGGCGTAACTGATCAGTATGACTGTATGAAAAAGTTATGTAATTGGTGTTAGAGAAAAGTGACCTTATTTGTAGGCATACATTTTCCAAAAATAAATAAATGAAACACATAAATTGTGAAATGTACAAACCAAACATGTTTGTGCTGGTAGCAAACATCAGTAAAAAAAATGCTTTTCTTGCTTTATTTATTTGAATTATTAAATAGATTATATGCCCCCATTTCATATTATATACATAGGAATGCACATTTATTTTAATATAGTAGATATTACAATGATCCATGAAGCATTGTGGCACAGCAGCAGTAGTAGACCACTCCTTCTTATTACAGTTTAATGTCGAGTGTGACAGTTCATGTAATTGTAATATTTTCTTTACCCACTCAAACTGCTAACTGCTGATTCTCTGATTGTACAGGATACGGTGAATCCTTAGAACTCCTGCTGGCCCACAAGCATTTGATTTGTCAAAGGAACATGAACTTTGCTCCACTATTGAATAGGTCATCAATCCCTATATAACCTCTATCTAGCTTCCTAAAATACACTCCTAATTG
The DNA here is from genome assembly GCF_038048845.1 of Mixophyes fleayi. Lineage (NCBI taxonomy): Eukaryota > Metazoa > Chordata > Amphibia > Anura > Limnodynastidae > Mixophyes > Mixophyes fleayi. Next base: position 72,831,865 of record NC_134406.1, read on the forward strand.
ATCATCCTCTTCATCGAGAGTCCCGGACTACTAGAAATGAAAAACGAAACGAAAATAAAAAACAACAACAATTATTTACTAAACCATCTTCCTATTTTAGCATCTCTTCTCTTGAGGCTGGCTTAGATTGATGGATGGCCACTGAAGTCACTAATGGAAAACAATTGGTGACAGGCTTATTTATTTACTGTAGTATCTCAGTGAATAATGATAAGATTCAAATGTGATCTTGCCTCTCCAATTGAAGCAAATAAAACAAAAAAACTAAATGACTAATAATGTACTAAACAGTTTCATATCTTAGATGGTTCCAAACAAAAATATTTGATTATCATAAGTGTCATTTATTACGTTTTCTGCTATGCTGCTCCTAGGAAACTGGGGCTTTGAGGTAGCCTAACACCACTTAATATATAGGTCAGACAGGTTGACTCATTAACCTGGACTGTAAAAGTGTCTCTGTACATAAGATTCACCTTAGCTGGTAGAAAAAATACAAGAGTGTTGTTTCCGCCTGTTCTGCCCTATTACACCACATGGTTTAGTCAAGATAAACCAAACGTATTAAACATGGTAAAAATATCTTAAAATATATAGTTCCAGGTAAATCTATAGGTGAATCACATATTCATTAAGGTAACAATATAAGTAAAATTCATGTTAAAAAACCCTATAAATAAGAGGTAATATAATTCAAGCTAAACCTATGGGTAGATAAAAAGCTGTATATAAGCAAAATGTAGACTATTTATTCTTAAAGATTAAATGCTTAAAAAAAGGTGGTTCAATGTTATTTTGCTTTAACTGCAGTTGCTTGCACACATTCTTATATACCACTTGGGGGAGTTAGAAACTTAATAAGCCCTTAACAATGACTCATTTTCTGTTAGTTTTTACAGTTTTTATACTGCAGATGCTTCATGTAGAAATGCAGAATTAGCAGCCAGCAACCATATCTAGGTATACAACATTCATTCTTACCTTGTTCAGTTTCTGCCAGTACTCTGGTCCTTTTTTCATGTTTCTTAAACTTGGTGGAATGTACCAAAAACACACATTTGCATACTCCGGCTAGAAAAAAGAAATCCAATACATTTGAATGCATTTAACGCATTTTTTCACAACTATATATCTTCACTACTTTTTAAACCACATCATTTAAATTATTATTTATATAAATCTGTTACAAGCAATATAGTCTGTGTTTCAGTCTTAATTCTCTGCTCCTTTGTTAGTTTTTGACACCTGTGAACGTTACATTTGCAAAACGAATGGTAACATTTATGTAAAACAACATTTTTAATTGCTGATTTATTTTTTATGCAGTATTATTGTTGTGACAGCTTCCACACATAAATAATAATGGAGCTATATGAGTCATATCATAAACCTGTGATTCATGCAAATTCCTACTTTAAAATTCATTATCAGGGAAATACTTTGGTACTGTACAAAGTGTCGCCCTGTGCAAAACTAGAAGATTAATAAATATAATATATATTTAGAATGTAGTGTATTTTATATTTTTATACTTTGAATTTTATGTTATCTCGTGAACATTTTTTTTTAATTCTAAGTGGGTCAAGGAAAAAATAGATATCAGTTACTACAAAAACCAAAATTTGCCATATAATTAAATTAGATTAATGAAACATACTGTGCACTATTACATATGATGGTTTTGAAGCACACTCTGGGATCTTACATATAATAACTTTCAACCACACTATGGGCTCTTACACATGAGAGTTTTGAAGCACTCTTTGGGCTCTTACATGTAAGAGTTTTGAAGAACACTATGGGTTCTTACACATGAGAGTTTTGAAGCACTCTTTGGGCTCTTACATGTGAGAGTTTTGAAGCACATTATGGGTTTCACGAACGCCCAGCCTGTCACAGATACAGCAATCTGAACAGCTGGCCCAGACTGGCGTCATCAGGCGCGGGCTGACGGACGTCAGCCCGGGGGCACACACCGCACAGGCGGCCGCATCACATGACACGTGATGTTACATTTATATTACTTCCGGGGGGGGGGGGGAAGGCGGCCGGCCCTAACAGCCGTGATTGTGAGCGGCCCGGGGGGCCGATGCCCCCCTGTCCCCCGGCCCAGCCCGCCCCTGGGCGTCACCTTAGTCTCTTAGCAATGAATACACCTTTTTCTGCCACCACAAAAGATTTATTATGGTGTCCTTACGTTCACCAGAATCACTTATTAATGTTTCACAATTAAATCATATACACATGTAGCATGAGCCTTCCTGGGCTTCGTAAGTTCACAAAGAATCATGGAGAACACACTGAATTAAATGTATTTAATATGAAAAATGGTTCCAAGGTTTAGTTACAAATAATAATAACAAGACATACAATATGTTGCACAAATAGGTTTCAGAAAATAAAATAGGAAATAAAATCAGAGCCAGTACTTATTAATTAAGACCTGGGGGTAAATGTATGAACCTCCGGATTCTTCAACTCCGGCGAGTTCAGCATCTTCAGCGCTTAAATTTAAAGCGGCGCTGCCTTGTAAAGGGAGACTTCCCTTTACAAGGCAGCGCCGCTTTAAATTTAAGCGCTGAAGAAGCTGAACTTGCCGGAGTTGAAGAATCCGGAGGTTCATACATTTACCCCCTGGTGTTTGAGGGAACACAATTGAGATATATGGAACATAAAAATGCACACAAGATTTTAAACCCTTCTTACAGGCTCTTCACCCCCACCTTAGGGATTACATTTTCAATTAAGTCAGATTGATTCCCAAAATGGCACAGAGTTTTCCGAAATAAATTATCTATCACTAAATTATATGTTTTGACATCTCTTGCCTTTGCTCTGCTTGAGTGGCTAGATGGTTTACAACTTTGGTGTTTAAAACTCATCAAAGATCCTTATCTATCCCAGGCCTGGCTAGTTTCAAAAGATTAATGACACTTTCATAGGTTCAAACTCATGTCATCTAGCAAAGCACATGTTGAGATTACATTACAAGGTTGCATAAAATATTCACATTGTCATTCATGAATGCAACAGAAAATAATCAGTCATAAGATATGCTACATAATCGTCACACCTCCCCCTAAACCTAGGGCACGGAGGACTGTGACCTGTCATCGTCTCTCTTGCCCATTCACCACTTCTGCCCCTTGGCGCAAGAGGCCATCTGCGTTTCCATGTTCTGCGCCCTTCCGATGCTGAATGGTGAAGTTATACTGCTGCAAAATTAAACTACAGCTTAAAAGCTTACCATTATCCCCAGAAACTCTATTTAGCCAGCTTAGAGAATTATGGTCTGTAATAATGGTGAAATCCCATCCATACAGGTAGGGCTGTAGCTTTTGCAGTGCCCATACGATGGCTAGGCACTCTCGTTCAATGGTAGCATATGCCACCTCCTGGGGGAGTAGTTTTCTACTTAGGAAAATGATAGGGTGCTCCTCCCCCTGTGCTATTCCCTGGCTAAGTACAGCTCCTATTCCATAGGTAGACGCGTCGGTCTGTACTATAAATCTCCGCTTGAAATCTGGGGGCTGTAACACAGGGGACTGGTCAGAGCAGATTTCAGAGCTGTAAATGCACTCTCACAATCCTCTGTCCAAATAAACACCTATGGTAATCTTTTTGTTTTTTTTAAGTCAGTCAGAGGTTTGAGTGTTATAATGGGGCACAAACTTTCGATAATACTCAGCTGTATCTAAGAAAGACATGGTCTGTTTTTTCGTGTGTAGGGGTCAGCCATGCCGCGATAGCCTTTACCTTGCCTGGCTCTGCGCTGAGGGTACCTCCCCCTACACAGTGCCCCAAGTACTGCACTTCACCCATGCCAAGCTGGCACTTCTCTGGCTTGATAGTCACACCTGCCTCAGTAATTCGGCCTAACACACTATGTGGATCAGGTGCTCCTTCCAGTTCTGGCTGAACACCGCAATGTCATCCAGGTTGGCAACTGCATGTCCCTCCTGGCACTCTAGCAGGTCGTTGACCAGGTGCTGGAAGGACGCAGGTACATTTTTCATTCCAAAGGGCATGACAAAAAACTCAAATAGCCCAAATGCGGTGATAAATGTTGAGCGCTCACGTGCCTCGGGTGACAATGGGATCTGTCAGTACCCTCTACTGAGATCCATGATGGTGATGTAGCATGTCTAGGCAAGCTGATCTAGTAGTTCATCTATCCTAGGCATAGGATAAACATCAAACACTGTGGCGTCATTCAACCTCCTATAGTCTATAAAGAACTTTTGAATTATCCCTAGCTGCAACATCTCAACTATTTCCATTTTCATTGCTTCTAGCACTTTAGGGAAGTACAATATGATGACTGTCTGAGGGGGTTTGGTTGCCTGTGTTTACATCATGTGTGACCAAGTGTGTTTTTCCAGGCTTCCCTTGTAAATTGGGACTGATAGGGCCATAGCATGTCAGCTAGCTGCTTTATCTGAGAGTCAGAAAGCTATTCACTGCAGTGGGCGTGTGCTAGGGACCCTGCCTCTTTAGCAGCAGTTACTAAATCTACCAAGGGGTTAGACTCCTGGTCACTCTCAGGCAAGCTACACCCAGCTAATATACAAGCTTCCCTGTCATGATAAGCTTTGTTGATGTGATGTACCTTCTGCCTCTTTTTGCCCTCATCTTTTGCCACTACATAATTAACATCATTAATGTGCTGTACTATGGTGTAGGGGCCCTCCCAGGCAGCCTGCAACTTGTTTTGCCGCATAGGCATCAGAACAAGTACCTTTTTTCCCACCTCAAATATGCTCTCTCTCGCATTGCGGTCATACCACAGCTTATGTTTCGCCTGCACAGCTTTCAGGTTGCTCTGTGGCATCCCCATTAAGGACTGCAATTTTTCCCTGAACTGCACTACATAGTGTACCACTAACATTTCTGGGGTGATCAATTTCCCTTCCCACTCTTCCCTAATCAAATCTAATGGGCCACGCACCCGATGTCCGCACAGGAGTTAAAAGGGTGAGAAGCCAGTGTATTCCTGTGGTACCTCGCGGTATGGAAAGAGGAGGTGCGGCAGGAACCTCTCCCAGTCTCTTCCCTGCAACGCCACAAAAGTCCTAATCATTTGTTTTAGGGTGCTACTAACTTGTTCGCGCAGCCCGTTGGCCTATGGGTGATACGGGGAAGTAATTAAATGATTCACCTGTATCTTTTACAAAGACTCTGCATGAGGTTAGACATGAACTGGGTACCTTGATGAGTTAATATTTCTTTTCGGAGGCCCACCCTGGAGAAAATAGTTATAAGGGCATCTGCTACTTTCTCTGAGCGAATGGAGGAAAGAGCTACTGCTTCCAGGTACCTAGTAGCATAATCCACTACAGTCAGAATGTACTCTTTCCCTGAGCTACTGGGAATGGTTAGGACACCCACAATATCCACAGCAAGCCATTCAAAGGGTTCTGATATGACGGACATGGGAATGAGAGGGGCCCAACCCACATCACCAGATTTCCCAACAACCTGGCACACATGGCATGAGCGACAGTACTTGGCTATGTCAGACAGCCTGCCAGGCCAGTACAAATTATGTACCAAATGAGCTTTAACTCTGGCAACACCCAAATGGCCTGTTAGGGGTATCTCATGGGCTACTTTCAGCAACCCTTCCCTTTAGGTTTGAGGTACTACTATTTGCCTGTCAGCAATTACATCTGGATGCATACTCGTGACATTTTTCTCTCTGTACAAAAGGCCATTTTTCAAAAAAATTCTGTGTTCAATACTTTCCAGACAGGCCTGACTGACCCTCCCCTTACTGTTGATAAAGTGGGATCAGTGTTTTCTTCTGTTTTAAAAGTGTCACTTCTGAGCTTGTCAGAGTTGCACACAGCATGAGGTCGTTCATTCAAATCACTGCCTGAATCTGCAGCTTCTACAGTGAGGGAGGGGAGTGGAGGGGGATTAGCTTCTAGCAAACTTCCCTCCATACTTTCAGGGGTTAATACACAGCTCCTCTGTGCTGCTCTCCGGGTCACTACTGCTAAGACATTTGATACATTTTCACACTTTGGATCACCTTCAGAACTGGGCACATGTAAATCGATCAGACTACCTAAAACATTGGCAGACATGATATCACATTTAGGCACAATTTCACACATTTTGCCATGATCAAATTAACAACCTAGGTAGGGGTCGGCAACCCCGGCACGTGTGCCAGACGTGGCACGCTGATCACTTTTGTCTAGCACGCCGGCACTGAAGCTACTTCAGTAAAGCAGCCGATGACAACCATTAATGGCTGTTTTATTGAAGCAGCTCCCGGGTTTCTGGAGGAAGAAGAGTCTCCAAAGGTAAGTAAGAGCAGCAAATTGAGGGGCCCATATACTTGGTATACCATGAGTTTCTGGGGGCAACAGTGGCATACTATGAATTTCTGGGGGCAACTGTGGCATACTATGAATTTCTGTGGGCAACTGTCGCATAGTATGAATTGGGGACACAGCTATGTGTCATGATATGAATTGAGGGCACAACTATGTGGCATGATATGAATTGTGGGAACAACTATGAGGCATAAGTTGAATTGGGAGCACAAAAATGAAGCATGATGTGAACTGGGACACTATAGTGCGGCATAATATTTTTTGCTGGTCCCGTTACTGTTAACATGATATTAGCCTCAAAAAATGAGGCGTAATTATATTATATATATATATATATATATATATATATATATATATATATATATATATATATATATATATATATACATATATACACAGGGCTGCCGAGAGGGGGGGCGGCTACAAATTACCCGGGCCCGGACCTGCCTGGGGGGCCCAGAGCCCCACTGGAGACCTATCTTTTAAAAAAAAGATATATTTTAAAAGCACTTTCTTTTTTTTTTTTTTTTTTTGCTCGTGGGTGTACAGGGGGGATTGGTAGTGACTAAATCCCCTTCAGCTCAGGTACCTTCAGACACCAGGTCATGTGACTGCAGCGGTCACATGGTACTCAGTGCGGGCTGGTTGCTGAATATCTTCCTGTCCTGTGTGCTGTGCAGTGGAGAATAAGGTAAGAAGAAGGTGTGCTGTAGATGGGGCATTTGCGACTAAAGGTGCTGGGCAGAGAGGGCGCATGTGTCAATAATGCATTTTTCTGTAAGTGGGTGGCCTAGTGCTTTTCACCTGCTAGACACGCCCTCAATTATGCACCGCCACACCCCCAATTGTACGAACATTCATACTTTTTTACCATGTTCAACATGAAGTTGCTGTACCGGGGTCCTGAATTTCTCTAGGCAGCCCTGTATAAATATATACACCCAACTGGCACACCTGGGCTTGACTAGATTTTAGCTGGCACTCTGATAGAAAGAGGTTGCCAATCCCTGACCTAGGGAATTTAAAGTGTTAGTCTCTCCAACAAGAGCATTATCATCAAACACATTGACACATAAGCCCTCCCTCTGCATCATAGGTACCTGCAAATCTGCATGAGTATTCTCAGCAGCACATGAAATTTCATTACATATTTTTGCACTTATTTTATGCTGGTCAGTAGAATTCACCTGGGAACAAATACGGTTAGTTTGCACCAGTGCATCAGAAATGACATCACTTTTCATTTATATAAGCAGCGTACATCCTTCCAAAATCAGTCCCCAACAGCACCGTGGCAAGCAGATTATCTAGTACCCAAGCTTCTCGTATTCCTCTGCCAGATCCCCAATCTACGTACACTCTGGCTAGGGGTATTGCGGAATGTAGGCCCCTCACACCTCGTACAGCAATAGTCTTCCCAGGAATAATATTCTCTGAGCTCACTAGAGCTGGATGTACAAGAGTCAGGTCTGCACTAGAGTCTAACAACCCAAGTGTGACTTGGTGTCCTGCCTTAGCCACTTGCAGATTGTCTCTGGGGCGTTCTTGGGGTCCTTCTGCACACCCACATCCACAGGAGAAGGAGTTGTTTTTCTTCTTTGACACTAATGTGCCCCACTTCATCACATGTTAAACGCCTTCGGCCAGTTGCCAAAACTGGTCGTCCCCCCCGGTTCCTCCCCCCCAAAAGGTGCTGCAACAGCTGGTTTGGTTGACGAGGAACTCGGGGGTGATCCTCCAGGTTGCCTCTCTTTCCATGTAGTTTGCCCTGGCGCTCCCCAACTCTTCTTCGTTACAGGAGCCCTGGTAACTGTGTACTTGTCGGCCAGGCTAGCAGCCCCTGCTTATAGTCAGGGGCCAACCTGGACCTCACACTTTCACCAAATAAAAAATAGAAAGAAAACAAGAAGGTGGTGAACAGAAACTATTTGCACAGTATGTCTTTTAAAATTTTGTAAGACTTGAGCATAATCTCTGGTCAATTAGGATTCTGACTCTCTCTAGAATCACACACCACTAACTCACTTAAGTTCTTATGATAAAAAGAAAAATATTATCATTCCCACCAAGCTGCCAACCAGTTTGTCACGAACGCCCAGCCTGTCCCAGATACAGCAATCTGAACAGCTGGCCGTGACTAGCGTCACCTTAGTCACTTAGCAACGAATACACTTTTTCTGCCACCACAAAGGATTTATTTTGGTGTCCTTACGTTCACCAAAACCACTTGTTAATGTTTCACAATTAAATCACATACTCATGTAGCATGAGCCTCCCTGGGCTTCGTAAATTCACAATTACAATTACGGAGACCACACTAGATTAAATTTATTTAATCTGAAAAATGGTTCCAAGGCTTAGTAACAAAAATAAATAACATGACATACAATATGTTGCACAAATAAGTTTTAGAAAATAAAATAGAACATAAAATCAGAGATACTACTTACTAGTTAAGACCTGGTGTGTTGGGGAACACATTTGAGAAATATGGGACATTTCAGTCTTGATAGACCCCCTCATGAAAATGTACATGTTCTTGTCTAAAGCAGAAGATTTTAAACCCTTCTTACAGGCTCTTCACCCCCACCTTAGGAATTACATTTTCAATTAAGTCGGATTGATTCCCAAAATGACACAGAGGTTTCCGAAGTAAATTATCTATTACTAAGTTATGTGTTTGGGCACCTCAGAGAATCCTTCACCTCTGCTTTGCTTGAGTGGCTAGATGGTTTAAAACTTTGGGGCTTCAAACTCCTCCAAGATCTTTATCTATCCCAGCTCTGGTTAGTTTCAAAAGATTAATGACACTTGCATAAATTCAAACTTATGTAATCCAGCAAAGCACACATTAAGATTATATTACAAGGTTACATAAAATATTCACATTGTCATACATGAATTCAACAGAAGATAACAATCAGTCATTAGATATACTACATAATCGTCAAAATGGGTTCTTACACATGAGAGTTTTGTAGCACTCTTTGGACTCTTACATGTGAGAGTTTTGAAGCCCACTCTGGTTTTTACATATGAGAGTTTTGAAGCACACTATGCATTTTTACATATAACAGTTTTGAAGAACACTATGGGCTCTTACATACATGATTTTGACATACACTATGGGTTCTTGTATATGAGAGCCTTGATGTGAGTCAGGGCACTGCATTATGTTCACCACACAGTGAAAGGAGATCATAAAACTCTATGAAAGAATATAATTCCAGTACTCCAGTCTCTTTTATTTCCTGTTCATTAGGCATTTTCCAAAAGCTCTGTGGGTATTGTCACTATGTATGTAAATAGTTATCAATGAACTTCATTTCAGTTAATTTTAAGCTGTATTCAACATGCGCTGTACTGGAACACAGACAAGTCCTGCTATAGGCACTGTACCCTAGCTGAGCACCTATGACAGCTCAGTTCAGATGACTACAATTAGATAGATTCATGTTACTATTCATGACGGAGAATGATAATAATGAAGGAGGGAGTGGCTGACACTGCGGCATTCGCATTTGAAATCTCTTTTGCATAATTCTGAAAAACACCAAAGAAAGAAGTAAACTGCTTCTGAAAAAAACATTACTTCTTTTTGCAAAGCACTAGGTGGTAATTGCAGCCTTGCAGTCTTTCAATCACAAAGTCACAGTAGAAGATAAATCCATTAAAATGAACGTTAGCTTAAGTACCTCATGTGGGAAAGTAAAGAATGAGTAAGATTACTTACCTCCCAGAGAAGTTCAAACCCGTCTCTTTTCTTAATTTCATTTGCTAGGTATCTGCACAATAAAAGTAAATGACAATTTATGCATGATAACCAGAGTATAGAGAACTATGCTATTCCTTTTAATGGATGCCATGTAAATATCAAGAAGAAAATAGAATCCTAAAGCTTGTATATGACTTTACCTATAAATATTACAAAAAGATAACAGGATAGTGGAAATTCTGCAGATAATATACTATATATGTGGAAGGGAAAAGTAAGCAGATTATTACAAGACTGTATAAAAGTCCTTCCATTGCCTTTAAAGTGAAAGCACTAGATAAGAAGGTAGAGGGTTTTTTCCACTTTATTTTCGTATATAAATCATTCTGCATGAAGAACTGTATATATCATCATATTTTCATATAGAAATTATTCTGCACAAAGAATTGGATATATTACCATATAACCGTAGTGAAGCTAATATATGTATAATCTCTTATAAAGATTATATGTTTAAAACGTTAGTTATCATGCTACTGCTAATGATCAGTGATGTGATCACTTCAGTGTTCAATATGAAAATATGTATTTATAAAGACTAATACACTCCCTACTGTAAATTATTTCAGTCACCTTGAAATTCTGTGACCTGTATGAAAGCATTCAGCATACAGCTGTGTGCATTTTCTGATCATTACTCCTTAGTGACTTTACAGAAGGGGATATACTCACTTACAAAACGGTTCTTTATTTTAATGTCATTGTAAAACATGGTTCCTGTAAAATACTTCAATTATATTCACAAAAGGTTTGATCTACAGTATAATTTTCTATACAGAGAACTTAGCAACAACTAAGCCAAAGTTCTAACCTTAAAATGATCCATTAACCTGATCTATTGCTATTTATTGTAGACAGGTGCAACGAGACAGGTGAGTGTCGGACTACGGTTGGTTGGATGGTCCACGACTCCTTACCCATCGTTTCACAGCCCCATTTAAAACAAAGTATAGGCATGGAAAAGTGAATGTGTATACCAAAAGCTTCTGTATGATCATATACACATCTAGGCTGTGCATGCTGCATTGGCTATGCCCACAGCTGCGGGTCTATGGGGCCAGAGTCTCCTAAGCTGTGTGTGTAGCCTGTGGAGCCCAAGATACTGCCTCATCAGGGACTGAGGTTCCTCTTGGCAGCTTTGATTTTGGAGAACACTATATTCACTGGAATAGGCAATTAGCAAGGTTCATTTACTAACGAATACTCAGAATCAAAAGTTCCTAGCTACACAGTTTTAAATGTATTTCTCAAACATGACAAAGACCATCGATTATTAGGAGGAATTTCATTGGATAAAGAGAACATAGAAAACTACATTGTGTGTCAGGAATTCTCGTTCACTTTATGCACCTGTGTGATTGCTGTTATATTCAGCATTTCCTTAGTGGAACTCATCAGCATCTATATATTCCACCTGAATTGTAAAGCGTAAGTACGCTTTCTGTGTTCCAAAGCCCAGAATCACTATCTGTGAAGATGTTCTAGTTTATTTACACCTGGAACTACCAGAGAAATACATTTCAAATAATTACCTGCTCTTATCAGAGCACAATCTCTCCCACCCAGCCACACACACACACAATAAATCAAGTAATCCTGCAAAACATCATACAACAGAAAAAACACAGCGCCCTGAAAAATATCACCTTATTTTCCAAATACACAATGGCACTATAAACATCTGCTTGTTCTCTAAACAACACAAACTATAAACATCCCAAAAGCTATAAAGACCCATAGCCTTCTGTGGAAAGCTATAAACATTGCAGAGCTATAGATATCTACCAGCTTAATAAGAGCTCTAGACTTCCATCTATTCACTTAAGAAATATAGATGCAATTCACACAGGAGCTATTTATCACGGCATGAGAGCTTAAACTGCAATAGCATAAAACCAACACAGACAGGTCCATAACAAGCCTGACGAAAGAACTGCCTACAAGCATAAGAGATACAATTTTCCCATGCAGGAGCTTCCGCACAAGGAGAAATTATACAATTTTCAACGTCACTACTGTGCAGGAGACACCCCCAAAAACAACCACTGAGCAGCCTCACACCACCAAAAGCCAGTTTTACCTTACAAGGTATTTCCTTCTTCTCTTGAATCCTCAGCTCAACACAGACAACAGAAAAAGAACTAGAGACCAATGTCTCAGAGATTAAAAAAAAACTCCACCCAAGAATTCATCATCATCATCATCATCATTTATTTATATAGTGCCACTAATTCCGCAGCGCTGTACAGAGAGCTCATGCACATCAGTCCCTGCCCCATTGGAGCTTACAGTCTAAATTCCCTACTATAGGCACACACACACAGACAGACAGACAGAGGGGGAGAGACTAGGATCAATTTTTTTTTTATTGCAGCCAATTAACCTACCAGTATGTTTTTGGAGTGTGGGAGGAAACCAGAGCACTTGGAGGAAACCCACGCAAACACAGGGAGAACATACAAACTCCACACAGATAAGGCCACGGTCGGGAATCGAACTCATGACCCCAGTGCTGTGAGGCAGACGTGCTAACCACCACGCCACTGTACTGCTCATCTTAGTAAATTCATCTTAGTAAATTATAAGCAAGTTCACACTGTAGTAGCGATGTGATTGGCTGATGGTCAGGGAAGTCCAGGTGTTTCCTTGCTTTGATCACACATCAATAGAGAATAATTGAACCTCTATTGATAGTGGGAAAAACTATAAACAAATAAACAATGCTGTAAAAGTTCCATTTATGCCAATGGCCCGTTAATTTCAATATCCTATTCACTTTATAATGGAGCTTATACATAACCATCATCCATGCACTCATCAATTCACGATTTGGCTATAGTAACCTTCTCCTCATCCACCTCCCCCGTTCTCACCTCGCCCTCCTTTGTTCTATACTTAACATGGGCACACCCCTCATCTTTGTTTCACGCTGCTTTTCTTCTGCCTCCCCTCTCTGTCTGGTCTTACACTGCTCCCCTTCTCCTACAGAATTCTTTTCAAGCTCTTCACCATCAATTGCAAGGCCCTCTACCACACAACTGCCCCTTATCTGTCCAACATCCTCTTATTCCACACTCACTCCCACTCCCTGTGTTCAGCCAATGGCCGCCGCCTCACCCTCAACTTGATCACCTCATCCCATTCCCAAATGCAAGATTTCTCCTGAGCTGCTCCTTTCCACTGGAATGACCTTCCACGCTTTATCTGACTGTCCCCTAACTTGTGCTCCTTTAAACGGGCACTTAAAGCTCACCTCTTAGTCAAAGCCTGCCAACCTTCCACCTAATCCTCTCTCCATGCTCATTCTCTTCACCTCTCTCTTCCCATCCCTTACTTGCTCCTCCTGTGCTTCACCCATCTTCTGACTCCCTTTGTACTGCTGTCTGTTTTCCTTCCCTTTAGGCGATACTAAATCACAGATTTTTCCTCTTACTGTAGTATCCAGAAATGTTTCTCAGCCAGACATTGAAGCGCTGTCCAGCAACACAACAACCTCCTCTCTAGGGTGTCCGCCTGCCTCTCTGCCATCTCCTCCTGGATGTCCTCTCGATTCCTCAAACTTAACCTTGCCAAAACTGAGCTCATAGTTTTTCCTCCCTCTCATACCCCATCCCCTTCTGACCTCTCCATCACTGTCGACAACACCTCTATCTCCCCTGTCCCCCAACTTCGCTGCCTTGGTGTCATCCTCGACTCCTCTCTCTCCTTTGGCCCCCACATCCTCTCTCTTGCTAAATCCTGCCGCTTCCAGCTGCGCAACATCGCTCGCATCCGGCCCTTCCTCTCCCAAGATGCCACCAAATGCCTTATCCACTCTCTGATCATCTCCCGCCTGGACTACTGCAACCTCCTCCTCACTGGCCTCCCCCACTCTCATCTCGATCCCCTTCGATCCGTCCTTAACGCTGCAGCTAGGCTTATTTTCCTCTCTCGCCGCTCCTCTTTTATCTCCCCCCTCTACCTAGCCCTTCACTGGCTCCCATTCCCCTTCAGAATCCTCTTTAAGCTCCTCACACTCACCTACAAGGCCCTCGCCAACTCCACTGCGCCCTACATCTCCACCCTCCTCTCTATTCATGCTCCATCCCGCCCTCTCCGTTCTGCCTCTGACCGTCGCCTCTCTTCCCCCCTTATAACCTCCTCCCACGCGCGTATCCAAAACTTCGCCCGCGCTGCCCCCCTCCACTGGAACAAGCTCCCTCCCTCCATCAGATCTTCCCCTAATCTGTCCAGCTTCAAACAGGCCCTAAAAACCCACCTTTTTCTTAAAGCCTTTCTGTCTCCCACTTAACTTCCTACCTTATCTTCTGCCTCTGTCCCCCTACTCTCCCTCTCTCCCCTGCGTCTCTCTGTCTGTCCACCCCTCCCCTTAGATTGTACGCTCCTCTGAGCAGGGCCATCTCTCCTCCTGTTTCCACCACTTCTAACTCTGCTCTCCAGCTACTTAGCCCTCCTCCTCGAGGGTCCTTCACCCCATGTCCACTCTCGCTCCCTCCTCCCTCCCTGTCTTCCGCGCCCTCCTTCTTGGGCCCCGTCGTTTGCGGATCCTCCCTCCCCCTTCCCCGCCCTCTCTAGCTGTGCATTGAGCGTACTGAGTTGCTGTGTTTACTGTACTGCGCTGTCTCCCATTGTATTGTGATTTTGTTTGTCTCTGTACGGCGCTGCGGATGCCTTGCGGCGCCTTATAAATATATATTAATAATAATAATAATAATAATAATAACACATTGCTAAAACCCATACAGTGACTATAAAACTTTTTAGAACATTTGCCATTTTTCACATTCAATTTTCTTACATCATTAAATGAAAAGATATATGAGAGTTTTTACCATTGATCACCATAAGATACTCTTTATTAATAATAACAAAAAAAAGTATAATGCTTTTTCTTAACTGATTTTAAATAATTCATGCACAGTCATTTGTCACATAAAGAATTGAATAGAATGGACCTTTATACATTTGAACTGTTTTCAATTTATTTCATGTGAGACATTCATCATAGAAGATCAAAGAACATTTAAAGCAGATCTGTAAAAAGGTTATTGAAAAGTACCAATGAGGAGAAGGATAGAAAAAGATTTCAGACTATGAATTTGTCTAGACTATGCTGTCCTCAAGACTCAGTATTTATGCGATAAAGTCACTTTTTAGGGAATCCGTCAATGAGCCTTATATCTATGGCAAGTTTATCTTGTCTTCCATGGCAGAAGGAGAAGCAATCCATGGACAGTAAAAGCCTGGGCACTACAATTGAGAGCATGCATATGTGCCCATCTGCCCCAAGTGTGCATTATAAATGGTACCCAAATCATGAAATAATAATCGTTGGCCTGTCATAATAAATGATTGCCTCCATTAAAAGTCAAATAATAGTGTCCACTTAATTTCATTAAAAATTGATATTACTACGCACATTTTATTATAAATATATTTTGTCCCATAACTTAATTACAAATTAATTTTGCCCTCAAAATTTAATTTTAAATAAATTTTGTGGTTAATGTTTCGATTTCAAAATCGCCAAAACAACCACAGCCGGATATTGCCTCCTTAGAGTTTTTTTGTAAGAATTCCAAAATAAATTAATTTTTATTCCACGACTGAAGAAAATGAAATGTGAAAAAAGAGGTGAATACTATTTACAGCCAACATATAGAAGACAATACACTTAAAAATAGCTGTCCAGAAGTCATTAATTACATAATATTATAGTAATGTCCTCAATGACACATTATAGATATTTCACTAGAAGCTTTCGAGATTGATATTTCATTATATTAAACCATTTTATTCCAAATTATATTATAATGCTGTTCATTTCCAAAATGCAAGTCTTCTTTGCTTAGTTTCAGACATACATTTTTTTTTCAGCTAAAAATGTATTTCATTCAAGCTGTCAGATGCTCCAATTCTTATAGTGTATGTCATAGCTTTCAATGTGACAACTGATTTCACTGCCACATGAGGGCGCTTGAGAGTGTCTCAGCTCTTAAAAAACTACTTGCAACATTTTGACAATTAAGTTGCTTTCTTGTGACAGGGAAACAGGTATTCAATTGTTGCTCCGGACCGCAAAAAAACGAGCGCGTTAAAACTATTACCGTTTTTCGTGTAATTACTCGCTGAATTTCATCTCGCAGCTCCTTGAGCTGCGAGATGAAATTCAGCGAGTAAACTACCGTATTAACGGTTTTTACGCGCAAGTTTACCGCATAAACGGTAATAGTTTTAACGCGCTCGTTTTTTTGCGGTCCGGAGCAACAATTGAATACACTCCTATGTGTCTGAAAGAAGGGCTTTAGGCAGAGTACATTTTTGGCTGCAAACACCACAATCTACCTGCAGGAGTTTGACAAGCGCATCAAAACATTGCTCTGTGCTGCTGTTATGCTTAGATGCTCGGATTTGACAAAAATGTTACTAACTCCTCCCACTACTAACTTGTCTACACAGGGCCAATGAAGGGGGGGCAGTGCAGTCGTTGTGATTAGAATGTGGGCATAGCCCCAGCTGAGTCTGATTATATGTGAAGAGGTGACTGCATGAACTAATAGCTTCCTATAGGTCCATGCAGTCATACCCCAGGCACCAGCTTTTCCTGAAGCTGTAGGTAAAGCCTAGGAGCCCCAATAAGTAGCTTTAATGAGTTCCGAGATTCTTCTACGTGGATCTGCACGTACATGTAGGAGTTGACTGACGTGAAAACCTTTCTGCTATGTTAGCACCTTACACTTCATTTTATGCATGTCCGAGTGTAACCACTTTTGAAGATATTTTTAGATGCGCCTAAAAATGTCAGAGTCCTTATGATAAGTTGAAAGTACATGTACACCAAAAATCTGGAACAAAATGATTTCAGTTAAACTGTTACAAGTTTGCAGAATAATTTTAGCATCTGTTGTCAAAAACAAATTTTCATTTCTATCCCGAACAAAATTGCTTTGCATACACATTGTTTCTAAGCTCTTGAAAAGTAGTAGTGAAATCCAGGGATATTTAGTTTGAGATAAATGGACTCATTCCTCTTAAACATGACAGACAAAGATTGAATCTCCCCGATGGATTTTAAAAATAAAATTCAAACTAATAATATGTAATTGATGTAACTGTACCTTCACTGGCATAACTTGAATGAATGAGTCAGTGACAAAATGACACTTATGACAACTTTAACACCTTAGAGCTGGCGTCTAGCAGAAAAGAACTGTCTTTAAGCTATAAGGTCAGAAGACCAGCTCTGAAAGCCAAATCTATTTTCAGACACAGAAGCACATTAACTCTGTATCCTTCAAGTAATCCCCAATGTAATATATCAGCAAGACGTGAACAGTTCAGCTAGCCAAAACAGCTGAAAACTTGGATAAAAAAACAAAAACGAAAAATAAAAGAGACAGTTGGCAGATGAAGTAACACCCTATCACATCCCATCATCTTCAAAAGCAAATCAGAGTATTTTGTGTAACTGCATCAGATAACGCCACTGCTATAAAAGCCTTGACTGATGCAATAATCTCATTAGCACTGCAAGTTTCTGTAGAGCCAAACTGAAGTAATGACAGCAACATATTACAACCAGTAGACAAGTGGAAAAGAAGTGTTACTAAGTGTTCACTAAAAGCCTTATCACTGTATCTTGTTTTCAATTAGAGTATAAAGGTTGACTTTTTTGTTATTCCACTTCACCAATTGGCTAATGGATTGATGCAAATATCATTGCAATATACAGTATTAATGTATGAATAGCCTAATGTCGAGAATATTCAGCAATTGGAAAATAAGGCCAATAAATAAATAAACTTTTCTTTTTTACAAATAAAATATAACCATGTTACAAATACATCTTTAATATTTTACCTAGCAATGTGTTCTAAGTAGTTTTATCTTCCATAAATACTGATCCTCTTTTTTTTACTATCTGAGACATTAAAGTTACTGTGATAACAGCTACTGTCATTCAGGTACAAATGATAGACACCTATTGACAATATTGATTTTCTTATGGGGCTGTTAGTGCCTAATTATATAGTTCAATGTTTTTTTGGTGGGTTCCCTATTGTACCTTATGTTGCAACAAATCTAAAACTCTGTATATGTTGAAGCCACAGACCACAAGGCTCCATGGGGGGCCCTAAACCTTCAGAGAAAATGGGCGAATGTATTGCTTATTCAGTTGTTACCAAGAAGACACATTTATAAATCTAACTGTCATAGTGCAAAATGAGGCTCTCTAATTGATAATGGTCCATCTAGTGGATAATGGTCGTAATTGGATTTTCACTATTTCATGATGACACATAAACATCATCATCATCATCATCACCATTTATTTATATAGCGTCACTGATTCCGCAGCGCTGTACAGAGACCTCACTCACATCAGTCCCTGCCCCATTGGAGCTTACAGTCTAAATTCCCTAAAATAGACACACACACACACACACACACACACACACACAGTCAGAGAGAGAGACTAGGGTCACTTTTGATAGCAGCCAATTAACCTACCAGTATATTTTTGGAGTGTGGGAGGAAACCAGAGCACCCGGAGGAAACCCACGCAAACACAGGGAGAACATACAAACTCCACACAGATAAGGCCATGGTCGGGAATTGAACTCATGACCCCAGTGCTGTGAGGCAGAAGTGCTAACCACTAAGCCACCGTGCTGCCAACGAGGACAATACATCTGATAACTCGGAATTCTTCACTGTTGGGAATGAGCACTCAGAGCTGTAGAGTTCTTTAGGATGGTACCATCTATTTACTTGTCCTTCATCATCATCATCATTTATTTATATAGCGCCACTAATTCGGCAGCGCTGTACAGAGAACTCACTCACATCAGTCCCTGCCCCATTGGAGCTTACAGTCTAAATTCCCTAAAATAGACACACACTCGCACACAGACAGACAGAGAGGGAGACAGACATACAGGGAGACAGCAGCCAATTAACCTACCAGTATGTTTTGGAGTGTGGGAGGAAACCGGAGCACTCAGAGGAAACCACGCAAACACAGGGAGACCATACAAACTCCACACAGATAAGGCCATGGTTGGGAATTGAACTCATGACCCCAGCGCTGTGAGACAGAAGTGCTAACCACTTAGCCACCGTGCTGCCCCATACACATTGATTTATAATGCTGTGTTTTTACAGAGTAGAAAATTTAATACTAACCTAATATTCTATTTAAGAATTTGTCACTGAAGAAATAAGTTTTTGATGTAAGTAGACCGCAATCACCTGTTAGATAATTCATCTTTTTGTTTCCTCATTGGAAACATATGATTAGTAGGGATACATGTGATGTGAATTAACATCCATGTTTTGATCCTATACAATTTGGCTTATTTTATTTTAAAGTCAAGAGCTATCATACCTTGATAATGCTAGGGCACGATTAACCCTCTCTTCAAGTCCTATGGTCCCTAAAGCTTTCCACATCATCCAGAATTTGAATGCGTCTGCTCGTCTACTGCACTGAATAGATTTGTCCCCAGTGTCGTATCGAACATCATAGAATTTATCCTGCTGAAAGAGATAGGAGGCTTCCGCTGAATGACATCTTTTAAGCAAGTCCTGCAAAAGATGACAGAACAGAAATATTCAGACAATAATGAACTGGCAATGAACAGTATCTTACCCTGAATTATATAGAGAAAAATGTGTCATGCTTATGTGTGCTCATGACTGTTAAAAAATCTGTGACAATTTGTGTTGTTATACAGTCATTATTAGATTGTTTAATGCTTTACAAGTAAGGAATTTAATTAGTAATTTCTTCTTTTTTTTTTTTTTTTTGAAAGTTTTAGTCACGAATATGGGAAAGGATAGACAGAAAGGGAGGGTAAAGGAAACCTGAGGGTGTACATAAATATCAATCGTGAACTATTCTTACATGTTGAAGAAATAAAAATAATCATATTGAACATAAATATCAATGTGTAAATAAAAGACATACTGAAGACTAGAATCTAACAATCTAGGGGACCAGGGGCAAACACAGGATTTGTAGAGGGGGGTTTCCACACCACGCCGTCAGTGGGCGTGACCAGCATGCATGGGGGCGTGGCTATAATTTTAGACAGTGCTTGGCTGCTCTCCAACTCTTCCTATCCCCATAATATACATGGGCAATTCTGCGTGCACTACTGTTAGGTGCACGCAGCTCTCCCTTTTCAAGCAGAGCAGGGTCCAGCCACCTCAATTATACAGTGCACCAGGCCTGTTGGGGGGGGGGGTTCCAGGCACTAGGAAACCCCCCTCGGTTTGCCTATGGGGACATAGGGGTTGCTTTAACAGAGCACTTATTCAGTTGGGAAAGAGGAGGAGAAAGAAGGGTGGCTAGTACTGTAAAAAGGTGGGCAGCAATATGGAGGGGTAGGACAAAAACAAAGCCCAACTCTAGAGTAATGTTGAGTCATGTGTTGAAGAGGAGATACTGTATAGCCAGTCAAAACTGGGAAGTCAAATCTGCCCAGATACAGCTAAATTATTTGGTTGTTCATGTATAATACTGGTTATATATTCAACATGGTGGACCAGACAGACTTTATACATAACCGCTGTGATGGGTGGGAGGCCATTTCCATGAATTTGCTAGTAATGATCACCATGTTTCAATAAGCCTGGCATATCACATGAGGGAAGGGAATAAAAAAGGGATATTGTGATTCTGATCACTGTTTCCAGAATTAGGTTATGAATATCACTCCAGTATTTGGCCACTTTAAGGCATAGTCACCGTACATGAGACAGTAAGTCCTCCTGCCCACATCCTCTCCCAACAGTCACTGAATGATTGGGAATAATTCTTAGGAGGCAGGAGGGGACCAAACAACAACTATAAAGAAATGTGTATGAATCCTTTAACAAGCACGCTAATAGAGCTTTTGACTCTCCTTGTGTTTAACCTAGAAAAATAAATATGGAAATATTCACCATTAATACCCCCACCATTCTCTATATTTAGCGTGGTCCAAGCACTTACATATAGCTGTTCCTCCAATAAGCAACCAGGTTTCAATTAGAGTCACTTTATAGAATCTCTCCTACTATGGAGGGAACTGAGCAGCGTCAAACTCATCGGCAGTATGTGGGTGCTGGATTCCTGCTACCTACAGCGAATGGCCGGGTTGCTACCCCATCAAAATACTGGTATTGGGAAGTTGGGAAGGAAAGGGATTATATTTAAAGTGGACACCTCTTTAAGAAGGAGATTGTTCAAGATCTTACTAAAAATACACACACACAAACTAACACACACACACACACACACACATACACACACTAACACACACACACACTGCTTTGCTAAAAACAGCACTTGCCACACAGGTAATTATTAAACTTCTTTTTAAATGTATCCTTTATGCAGGTAGCTATTTTGTTATGCTTTTTGTTTCTTATATGGTATTTACAGGTTTATTGCCCACATTTTCCTTAACCTCAGTTTATTTGCTTAGTTCCAGTATGCTCACAGTGTATTAATTGAATGTGCAAAGGTGACAAAGAATAGACTGACCTGCAGTCAAGCTGGGGTTTTCACAAAACCTCTTTATAAAATTATTTTGGTGTCAGTGCCCTGAATTATCTAGCCAACATTTCTGTAGGTGTGATAAATACAAATATGTTTAGCTACCGTTCCTCTTTATCATACTTTTAGACCAGCTGCTGCTGCTGGCTTTAATGATCATATACTGTAGATGGCGTTTACTGGAATGATAGAGCATACAAAATTTCTTGCATTAATCCTAGTTTTATGAATAATGAGAAATGCAGCAAATCATATTGAGCTGTGATTGGAAATTCTTACACTCGGCATAATGCAAACCAAACCAATCTCTATAATGATTGCTGTAGTCCCCAAAGAAATACCATCTGTTTCATATGCCTTTGTTTTATGCTATAAGTTGGCTGTTCTGTACATTTCTGCTATAAAACTTGACAGCATTTCAACAGTACATTAAATACTAACGGAAAAAAAAAGAAAACAATTCAATCTTCTTCAAGTACTACACAAATTACGTTTTGCTGTGCTTCAGCTAAAGAAAAGACAGACTTTAATTTTCTTGATAACGTGCTCCCGAAATGACATTTTTTCTGTTGTAAAGTAAAAATGCAAAGGTCACACCAATGGAAGTACAAGTGAAATCTTTAGACATATAGTAACTTTTATTGAACAAAAGTATTTGCTTGCATGTTTTTAAAATAGGTTAGACAACAACAGAAAACACTTCAGAATTTTTTTTTTTTATCAAATAGGTGTATCACTGGTAGGGATGTGCACCGGCCACTTTTGGTGTCTCGTGTTTTGTGTTTTGTAAGCGGATTTGCTTGAGGTTTTGGGTTCGGATTTGTTTCGCAAAACACCTGACGAAAGGTTTTGGTTCGGATTTAAGGTTTTGGATTCGGATTTATTTTGAAAAAAACATAAAAAGTGCTAAAAAACAGTTTTGTGTTCTTTTTTTCACTCCTACGCTATTATTAACCTCAATAACATTCAATAACAATCATTTCCACTAATTTCCAGTCTATTCTGAACACCTCACAATATTGTTTTTAGGCCAAAAGGTTGCACCGAGGTAGCTTGAGCACATAATGCCAAAAAAAGAGGTACAAGATGGAATTGTTCTGGGCCCTCCCTCCCACCCCTTGCGAGATTCGACGCGAGACTTGGACGACAGAGCCTCGTTTTCATTTTTTGCCCGCCGGAAATATCCGAACAGTGCTCGGATCCCGTTCGGATCCGCACTGTTCGGGTGGGCTCGGATTAGCGGAATCCGAGCCCGCTCATCTCTAATCACTGGCACTAAAAGTTATTAGATTTAAATATTGCCTAGTTATAAAGTAGGTTGTTATACATTTCTCTTAAAATTAAAAGCAATGGTAAGCACTGCTGCTGATGTCTGGTGAGAACAGCAAGATGAGTATAGAAAAAGACAGACTTGAAAACGCTGAGTGGCACATTGACTAAGAGCCTGAAAATGAGAAAGCCTGTACTGATTATACGGAAGAACAGACTCGCTAAAGATAATGAACTCATACAAGTGAAAACTTTTTTTATTCTCACTGTGATAGTCACAGGTTGATCCAGGTAGAAAATTACTTTTTGACTGCAGAAATGTGGTTCTTAGAAAGACAGGTAAATTGATTAGTTTATCCTACAATAGAGTGAGTGCTATGGTTCCTTAAACCAAATAATTAGATGTCAATAATTATTCTCCTTAAAACGGCAACAAGGCTGGTGGAGAAAAGGATTTTTAAAAAGGTAAACAGGGTCCAAAAGCAGAACTAATCAAACAGATTAGACCACTAAAAATATAGTAGACATGATGTACCTATATTTTAAATTATACCAATATTAAAAGTTCCCAAAGATCAAGGGAGTAACCCGCAAACACTGTGCCCCATAGCAAAAAAATATTTTGAATAATTGATATTGAACAAGTCTGAATTAGCTTTCCTATTGATTAAGCACCAATGATTACACATAATCTAGCAGTTACCAAACATTAATAAATCCCTGACCAATCCACCAGGGAGGCCTATTGTCTCTGGAGTTAATTCCAGAGACGAAAAACTAAGGGATATCATTGCAACGTGGCTTATTCCGCTTACAGCGGCGAGAATTCCATCACATTCCCTGTTTTGCTCACACAATCAAGTTGGTGATACCGAGCCTTTTAAAAAATGACGGTGATATGCAGCAGATGTATCCCAAAATAATTTGGGTAATTTTCAGCATTCTGCAACAGCATGTAGAAGATTGCAGCTGCTGCAAGAACAGTCGAATTTGAGGGGGTATGTACTTTAGTCCAGCGCATTGGAGAATACTTTCCGTGTTGTGCATGTCACACATTGCACCAGCTAACCTGCATTTTGGTCTCTGCGCTTACCTGTTTCACCTGGTTTTCCCTCCCTGCATTCACTTGCTGGTCTGAACTGAGCATCTGCACACCTGGGGCCTGAATCATTAAGGAGAGCAAAGCATAAAAAAGGAGTAACATTTGCACCTGGCCAAAACAATGTTGCATTAGAGGGGGAGGTAAATTTCAAATGTGGGGACAGATTTATATTTGGGGTAGGGCATGTCCTAGATCAACTTTAAATTTCAGTGTAATAATAAAGCTATTAAGTATTTGTGTGTTAGATGAAAAAAAAGCCAGTGTTTAACTTATGTGCAGAATAATAATCTAATTTGCACCCCTTGCATTGTAACATGGTTTGTGCCAGAGAACATTTACTCCTTGTTTGCCTTAATGACTCAGGCCCCTGGTCTTTTCAAAACTTCCTGCATTCTCTTAACTAATTGCCTGTCAGCTCTGTCTATTTAAAGCACCCGCTGCTCTACTAAGTTGCCAGATCTTCAGGTCTCCTTCCCTTTTAGGACGCTGTTCTCTCTGGCTCCCGTCTGCAGATCGGTATCCTGTGTTACCTGTTCAAGACCTGTATTGCCAGAACCTCATGCCTCATCATCGGTCCCGTCCTCAAGCTATTCGCTTTCCAGGGATCTTAGTGCATCAGTTCTCTGCAGTTAACCATCTCTCAGTTGGTATCCTGTGTTACCTGTTCCACAATCAAGACCTGTGGTGTTGTTGCAGGAACCTCGTGCCTCATAATCAGTCCTGTTCTCAGCTAATCACTTTCTAAAGATCTCAACGTTTCGGATGACTGCCGTTCACCTGAACCTCTGTATTTTTCATCCAGCAGTCCTGCTCCACTCCACAGTTCCATCTCACCCTGCTCTAATCCCCTTAGAGGACTGCGACCTGCGGCTAGAGAGCAGCTAAGTCCATATTCCCTTGCAGGGATCCCTGGTGAATACCTCTCTACCGTTAGACTCTGCACCTCTCTGGGGGTAAGTCTACCTAGAGCAGGGCTTCAAGGTTTACTCCAAACTCAGGCTCTGTTAAAGTGCAAGGTGCTGAAACTACTCTAAGTAGTCACCTGTGAAGTGAGTTCAGACACTGTTAGCAAGTGATTCCCCTAATTAGACATTTGTAAAAGCAGCTAGAGAAATTGAAGGAGAAGATGAAAGTAAGCAATTCTGCTATCTACGTAGGACTTGTAGATCAAGTACTTTATTCACTTTGTCAGGATCCAAGAGTTATCAATATCTTGAAATTGGATCACTACATTTTGGCAATTGTGCATGATCCTAGGTCATTCTTTCAAGCTGACCCAGAAAAAGAAAAGCAATGAGCTACTGGTCAGCAAGCTGACAGCTCAAGTGGTACATGACACAATGACTCATCCTCCCTCAGTTTCTTTGGTGACTGCTGCTAGAGAAAAACTTAGCTTTCCCAAGACGCCCAGTGGTGATGCAGATGAGTCAGCACAACATTTTGACATTTGGTCTGGTGTAAAAGAATTGCCCAAAAATCGTGACAGCTCTGTCATAAACTGAACTACAAATTCCAATGGGAAGGCCATTACCAGCAATTACATCAAAGTACAGAGACTTCTCTAATGGTGGATTCCAACGGAGGTGGATTAATATTATGTGAGGATTATGTACACACTAATGAGGGTGAGGATGATGACAGAGTAGACTGCAGATGCTCGGATCTAGCTGAGAGAAGGGTGCTAGCTGATGCTGGTATGCTTTTTAATATTTTGGGTAGAATGGCATGTTGGCAATTTTATGCTTTTCTACAGTAAACTTTCACCTTTAATACAGAGGTGTTTTATTCTTTAAAAAGGTTAAAGCCGAAGTACCGAGTACCAAGCCGAGCCAGATCTGCCAAGTTCCGGTGGGTTTGGTTTTCCAGAAACTGAGCCAGAGCATCTGTAATTATTATTTATTATTATTAATAGAGCACCAGAAGATATCTGCAACACCGTACAGAAAATAGACAGTGGACCATACAGGGTAAAAGAGTACAGAAAAATAAACGAAAAATACCATGACTTCAAAAGCTCCAAACATAGCTTGCACTGTGAAGTTGGAGCAGAATAAAAGCTAGATAGACAGAAGGGAAGAGGGTGAACAGGAACCACAATGGGGAGTCAGAGGGCATCAAGTGCAAGAGGAGTGAGTAGGGGGATAGGGGAACAGAGGTGAGGAGATAAATATAGACAGAAGGTTAGGTGGATGGCTGGTAAGCTTTGAGAAACAGATGAGTTTTGAGTGCCTGTTTGAAAGTACACAAATTAAGGGACAGTCGGATGGAACACAGGAAATCAATCCAGTGGAGAGGGCAGACCGGGAGAAATCTTGGATTCTGGAGTGGGATGAGGTGATCACGGTGAACAGGCGACAGCCTCTGGCCGATCACAGGGAATGGAAGAGAGTGTGAATGGAGAGGAGGTTGGAGATGTATGGGACAGTGGAGTTGGAGAGGGACTTGTAAATGATGGTGAGGGTTCTGAAAAGAGTTCTGTAGGGGAAGGGGAGCCAGTGTAAGGCAAGACAGAGATGGGCAAGCAGAAGGAAAGTGGTGAGAGAGGAAGATGAAACTAGCACCCTCGTTGAGTATAGACCTAAGGGAGGCGAGGTGGGAGAGTGAGGATGAGGTTCAGTTATCAAGATGAGAAATGATGAGTGCATGGATAATAGTTTTGGTGGTGTCCTGAGATACGAAGGGCTGGATGCAGGCGATGTTGTGGTATTGGAAACGACAGGATTAGGCGAGAGATTGAATGTGGAGGTCAATAGAGAGGGGGTAGTCAAGGGTGAAGCCCAAGCTGCAAACTTAGAGAACAAATAGATGGTGGTGCTGTTGACAGTGACATAGAGATATAGATGGGATGAAGATCTAGTAGGAGGGAAGACAATGAGCTTAGTTTTGGCAATACTAATTTTGAGAAAACATGAAGACATCCAAGAGAAAATGGGGGAAAGACAATCAGATACACGAGAGGGGGGGGGGTATCAGGAGAAGAGATGTAGAGTTGAATGTCAACTTTTTTAAAAGTGATATTGGAGACCAAAAGAAGTGATAAGATCACCCAGTGAGGTAGTGTGCAGTAAAAAGAGTAGAAGGCCAAGAACAGAGCCCCGAAGAACTCCTACAAGGAGGGCAGAGAGTGGGGAGTGAGGATGAACCAGAAATGGATACAGAGAAGGAGCAGTTGACGAGGTATGAGGTGAACCATGCAAGGACAGAGCCAGAGAGGCTAAGAGAAAGAAAGCTCTGTAACATGAGGGGGTGGTCAATGATGTTGAAGGTCGCAGAGAGGTCCAGGAGGATGAGCAGGGAGAAGTGACCCCTAGATTTAGTCGAGAGTCATTAGTAACTTTGGGCAGGTCAGTTTCAGTAGAGTGGAGGGGGCAGAAGCCGGATTGGAGAGGCTCTAGGAGGGAGTTGTCCGGGAGCTGCCTAGTGAGGAGGTTGCTGACAACGTTCTCAAGTAGTTTAGAGAGATAGGTGGAAAGTGAGGTGGGGCAGTAGTTAGCGACCAAGGTCGGGTCAAGGTTGGGTTTTTTGAGAATGGGAGAGATAAGGGCATGTGTAAAGGAAGAGGGGATGATGCTACTGTAGAATGACAGATTGAAGAGGTGTGCAAGGCATGAGCAGGCAGTAGGGGAGAGGGAGCGAAGGAGGTAAGAGGGGATGTGATCTAAGTGGCAGGTAGAATGGGGAGAGGAAAGAATAAGTTAGTGGATTTCTTCACCTGAGGTAGTGCTGAAGGAGCACCAGAAGTTTTTGTTAGAGAATGATGCAAGGAGGAGATATCAAGTCTAATCGTCTCAATTTTGGAGACTATCTAAAATTGAATATATGGAGTTAAGAGAGACAGTTAGAGAAAGTCTCCTCAAAACAATGAACAGAGACCCCTAATAGCTACCCTACCTAACTAGGATAACTAGAATCTGATTGGTTGCCATAGGCAACATCTCCACTTTTTCAAACCTGCAACTTGATAAATTAAAATTTCCCACAAATTGGTGAATTACAGTTTGTCTTGCCCAGTTTTTAAACTTTAAGAGCCTGAGTCATTAAGGAAAGCAAGGCAAAAAAAGGAGTAAATGTCCTCCGGGACAACCATGTTACATTACAAGGGGTCAAATTCGTTTATTATTTTGCACTTAAGTTAAATACTGGTTATTTTCTCATGTAGCACACAAATACTTGACAGCTTTATTTTTACACTGAAATTTAAAGTTGATCTAGCACATGTCTTGCCCCAAGTATAAATCTGTCCCCACATTTTAAATTTATCTCCTTCCAATGCAACATGGTTTTGCCCAGATGCAAAGTTACTCCTTTTTTATGCTTTGCTCTCCATAATGACTCAGGCCCATAGTGTCTCTGAGCATTTTTGCGAAGTATCATAACCATGACCCTTCACAACTCAGCTTTATTGGTATCTGTATGGTTAACAGATCCTGGAGAAGGGGGTGATTACATTAGTCATCTCATGGGGAAAATGAATGGATCTACAATCTAAAGACATTGTCCCACAATGGTCTCAACATTTTGAGAAGGGTACTTTCCTCTGTCTATACATTAACCATGGTTCTATGACACTGTTTTATTGTGTTTACTGACTTGAATTTTTATTAACCAAAGTTTGATATATTTAAAGGAACTCTCTGCTTCTCCTTGCTATCCATCATTAACACAATTTGAATGCATTCACTGCATTGTTTTACATTTTTACTAACTGTATTTAAAATTATTTAAATTACTTTATTATTATTCCATTCTCTCGCATAGAAGCCGATCAACTACTCATTATAGACAAAACCATTTAACCAATGGGCTTCAACCATTTTCTATCCAATCATGTTTGCTCGGATAATTTGGACCTGCCTATATACACCGGACAACCTCCCAATACAAGTTTACTCATCTCTGAGAAAACCCTAGAGGGCGAAACATATTGGATTGGACTGTATCACCACCTAACACACTAAACATTCTACTTTAATTTGTCATTTATTACAATTTTGACTGAGGTTTCCGGATGCATGCATATTGCAAACATCTTTTCGGCCGCAAGAAAGAACATTGTTACCTCTACTTCCAGCGTTTGGAACGCACTCACCGGTAACCACCTGGTACTCGCGCTGTGGATGGAGGGACAAGGAGAGGACCGGGAGCCCTGGGAACATTGCCTCTGAGGGGTAAGTTCTTTGCCTTTTACCCTGTCCTGCTACCACCACCGCCTACTAGGAAATGCAATGCAACTTTCCCTAAAGGACTTTTCAACAGGATTCCATTTGTCTATCTTAATATGCTTCCGGTTATATGCTAATTTTATCTACACTACAACTTGGTATGCATGGACTTTTATCACTCCACTGTTATATCTGTTTATCAACACCAGGGGATATATTTACTAAACTACAGGTTTGAAAAAGTGGAGTTGTTTCTATAGTAACCAATCAGATTCTAGCTGTCATTTTGTAGAATGTACTAGATAAATGATAACTAGAATCTGATTTATTGCTATAGGCAACATCTCCACTTTTTCAATAACTCATTTTTGATATTTAGACTTTATTACCTTTTGGTATTGATTTATTTGAAGGACTTTGTTTTGTTTTGTTTTTTGCTTTTGATCATCGATATTGGTATATATGTATATACTTTCCTGGACTGTGTTCCGTTTTGATTACCCAGTGCACTGAACATTTATTGTTTCAATACATTTATTCAATAACTATTATGTCTGTAGTTGCTTCCATATATACCTCTTGACTATCATTATTATTGCTATTGTTTTCTATTTCACTCTGCCATATTATTTACAATTTATACTTCTTGCGCCTTGGGATTATACTTTTTTCATTTATGGGGAGAGTTTGCTTATTTACAGATTACATGCCACTTGAGTTTCAAATGTCATCCTCTGTAAAATCCTCTTTCAGTGTGGTATATTCATTAGTGTTACAATTAACAAAAAATTCTGCTATGCGTTCTAAGGTGGCTTATTCATCAATTCAGAAAAAAAGAATGAGTTACTTATGTAGTGTTTGTTTGTTTGTTTGTTACAACAAACTCATTTACACATGGAGCCTAAGAAGAATTTAGATCATTGCACCTCAGGTCACAGAATTGTTTATTGTTTGGAAAGTCTATTTACCAAAATAAATGACAAATAGACAAATCAATATAAGGTATCCCACAAAATCACAGACAATTAAGATTCTAGACCACTTTCTGGAGTATGGTAGATAAGGGAGTTTTTTCCCTATTATTGTGTTATCTGACTGCAGACTAGTTATTACAAATGATACTAATGTGAAATGAGTCCCAGACGTGATTGTAGCCCGCTGTTATAAAAATTGATGTCAGTATCTCTGTCACAGTAGAATGCACAAGAATTCCCTTCAATCTCTGCTATGTTTGTTAAATGCATTTTGCATTTCAAACAAAAATAGGCTGATTTCGTCAAGTGTTTTAAGCCATTTTCATAAAGTAAATATTGTAATAGCAATAACCCATGCATTATCTAGCTTAAATCTGGCTTCAGCAACTTTTGTTATTATAATATTGTGGCTTATAAACATTAAATAAAACAATATACTCTTATTTTGCAGAAATATTAAAAGAAAACATTGAAAAGGTTTTACTTATATGTGTG
Organism: Mixophyes fleayi; assembly: GCF_038048845.1. Lineage (NCBI taxonomy): Eukaryota > Metazoa > Chordata > Amphibia > Anura > Limnodynastidae > Mixophyes > Mixophyes fleayi. Next base: position 72,862,531 of record NC_134406.1, read on the forward strand.
GAATAATAACTTATCGCTCAAACATTTCAAATACTATTTGTTTAGATAATATGTGTAATTAGATTAAGTTCAAATGGCTGCTGTGATACCAGAATTGCATATCTTATATTTCTGGGTACCCCTGTAGCAAGCTCAGGGCATGTTATACACTGCAGTTAGATTTCCTGGGTAAACCAAAACTTTATTTGACGCTGGTATACTAAATAGTACCTAAAGAAATTAGTAACAGCCAGTCCCCATTCCTAGGTTTCTCCAACACCGATATCGCTCACCTAGATCTTTTGCCAGCCATAATAAAAGTGGTAAGTAGCAAGGTTAGCATTTTCATATCCTCCTGAGTATATTGAGACATTTTCAACACATATTGTGACTAAGGGAGGTCATTTTTATTAAGTTTATTCACCTGGAGAGTGTCAGAGGCAAAGTGCTTCATTTGTGAATTTTATCTTTAAACGTATAAATAACTGGTATAACATTTTAGCTTAACAGAATCCTCCCAATAACGGGTAACAGTGATTCCAAAATATTTTAGGTAATTGGACAAAATCAGTAGGAATTTTGAAGGCATTACTTAAGCTGGAATTGGGTTTAGTGGGAGTATAACAGATTTGTTCCTGTTGATTTTGAGAGTTGATCTTGAGTATGAGCTAGACATCTCAATAGCTTGTAAGACTATGTCTAATAAGGTATAAGGATTACTTAAGAGTAGGATATCAAATGCATATAGTGCCACTTTCTCAACATGTTCCTTAACACTCAGGTCTCTAATATCTGCATTATCATTAACATTGTGGTGTCCTGGTAGAATAGTTTCTACATTTTTCATTATAAATGTGGAATTAGTCTCTAAAGTATTGTATGTCTATCTATATATCAAGATGTTCCAGTTTTCCAAGAAGAGTCATTATTTTAATCAATGAAAGTCTCAAAATGTTAATTTTCAAAGGATTCAGAATCCTGATACATCTTGGCTATCAGGAAAAGTAGAAATAGGCACCTTCTTGTCTTTCTGCAACACACTATAGGAAAAGATTATGGGCTTACAAATCTTCAAGTAATATTGTTATCCCAGCTTATTGTACCATACTTATGAGAGACTTGGTAAAATGCCTCTGCCATGCCACCAAGGCAGTAACATTATGGGTCTATAGACATTGGTTTAATAATTAAAAACAGCAAGAAGAATCACCAGTCTCTCACATGTGATGAACTTCAATCTTTGCTGCTAAGGAACACCGCTATGGAATAATGTAATAATGTCATTTGCAGGATAGGACCTTTGCCCATCTGTGCAGAATTTGAAAATGACAAAAAGAACAGATACATATTGATGTCTTGATGTCCTGCCCCTAGAATGCCATTAACTATGTTGTATATCTCTATGTCATCTACAAAGAAGCAAACATAACCCTACTGATCATGAAAGTAATTTACTAAATGCCAGCTCTGCAGCACAAATGCAGCTTTGTACCCAAAATGTACCTTGATTTGCACAAATGGTGAATTTGGAATTGAGGAGCTCCTAGTAAAATAAGGGACAGGTGACCTATTTTGGTTTGATGGGTATGTGTCTTTAAGACTACCTCCTTTATTAAATTCAACTTTCTCATTTTCTCCTAAAATACTGCTCTGATTATCTTCATTTATATTTTAAAGGAATCATCATTCTTTATTTATATGGTTCAACAGATTCCATAGTGCCTGACATATGTGACATACATGACAACTGAAAGCACAATAAAAGGCATGTGGGTACAAGTGAGCAGCGTAATAAATGAATGGATGCAATTAAGAGAACAAAATGTATGACATACTGAAACAAATTATCAGACATGACAAGGTACGTATGAGGTAGACAAATTGAGGACAGACATGACACATAGAGAGGCCCCTGCTTGTGAGAGCAGCATACTAGAGGGAGAGGGTGGTGGGGAGTGGGATCAAGTGGGATATGGACTAGGTGATGGGGCAGTGTTGAGACAAGGCGACTAATGAGCTAAGTGTAGGTACGTAGTGGAGCAGTTTATGGCACTAAGCATAATGTCCATGGTGGTGTGGTAACAGGTGGTTCTGAGGGTATCATGCTAGACAGAAGGTAGGATGAGAAAGAATAGAGGATGAGACAGAGAAGAGGATGGAGAGGTCGCAGACAATGGTGATCAGGTGCTATGAGAGTGAGGGGACATCAAGGGACTCTTTATTATGTATGTGTCACATTATAAATCTAGTGTTGAGACCTGGGGCCTGATTCATTAAGGAAAGTAAGGCAAATCAATGAGTGTTTTCTCTTGGACAAAACCATGTTGCAATGTAAGGAATGCAAAATAGTTTATTATTTTGCACATAAGATAAATACTGGCTGTTTTTTCATGTAGCACACAAATACTTGATCTATTTGTACACTGAAATGTAAATTTGATCTAGCACACGCCTTACTACAACTATAACGATGCCATCATATTTTAAATGTGCCTCCCCCTCCAATGCAACAAGGTTTTCCCAAGGTGCAAAGTTACTCATTTTGTTTGCTTTGATCTTCTTAATGACTCAGGCCCAATATGTGAAATAAACCCCGCATGCAATGAGTGATATTTCCGGCATAAACAAATTAGTAGGTTTTGTTTTTTTTTAACCAAAAAAACCTTTTATATAGTAACATAATTTTTTGAAAAACATAGATTCCAAAATGTTGTCAACCCACAGGGCCACCAAGAAGAATTTCAGACCCGAGTACAGCAACTTCTTGGGGCCCCTTCCTTAGCCTCCAAAGGGGGCATAGTCAGGTTGAAGCCTCCTTCTCATCTGAATGAATCAGGCCCCTGATGTTTAGGGCCTCAGGATTTCTGAGAAATTAACTGCATTTGCAGAGAGAAATACCATGTGCACCCTTTTGCAAAGCAGGGTATGTTAATTTCCACCTAATCCGCATTTAGCAAGGAACACCCTAGATCATCCGAACTCCTGCCATTGAGTTGTGATGCTGTCATCTTGGTCCAGAAACACATACCTTTCCCCTGAAACTAAGTGAATTTTTGTAAAAGTAGGTATGTGACATCACAAAAAAATCTGTGTAATGCTTTATATGTATATTGATATACACTATATGATGCATGTCACACTTATTATGTCAAATATAATTAAATTGTATTTTTCTTTCAGTTTTACTTGTGGCTATAGTTATGCTTTTGTATACAAACCAAAGACAACAGATTAATGGAGCATTTGCTGTGCATGCATTATAGGTATTCTGAGTATGGTGCAGCATAAAAATATTTATTTTGTTAGCTACCAAAATACAGTATCTTGAGGAAATTAAAGATATTGCTGGAGCAAGTTACTGCTTCATTTTTTGCTAAAGGTCAGTAAATATATTGACAAGGGTAACAGAGTGGATTGTGTGTTTAGATTTTAAATTTGTTTTTCACTGTGTTCCACTCAAAATAAAAACAAAACAAATTTTGCAATAAAGAACAGATATATAATAACATAAATATTTAAATATACTGTGACAGTTTGTCAATATCAATACTGTAAGCTTTCAACTAAACTGAATGCAGACTGATTACATCATTCACTTATCCTTACACAAGCCAAAATTGACTGGAACTAAAACTCACCACTGAAATATGTAAAAAATGTCATCCCAGGTATCTAAGGAAGTTAATTGTCAGATATTTGAAAGATTTTAATCAAATATTATACATTTATCTGTCTTAAATGCTGCATCAAGACTGATCTTCATCTCTCATGGTTCTACATCTGCCACACTCAGCAGTGGAACTACCATTTGTGCAGCAGGTGATAATGGGGCCCACTGCATGGCAGATACAGAGGCTCGTGGGCCCCAGTTCCTTCCTCCCAGTCTCCCTGCACCAGGGCCCACAGATCGCTAGTTCTACCTCTGGCCACATCACTTTGCAAATCTCTACACTGGCTCCCCACGTTCTCCAGAATTCAATTCAAATTACTCACCTTTAAAGACAAAGCTCTCAACAAGATGACCCCTCAACAATGTAGGGTTATTCTTTTCCTTGATTTTAACTAAGTATGTTCTTGCTTTGAACAAAAACTTCAAAATATGCATTGAACATTTCTTGGACAAGGATTAAAATTTAGGCTATTTGGCAAAAATCAATGATCATCATCATTATCATCATTTAAATATAAAGGAATAGCATATAAGATCATTTCCAAAAACAGTGGCAGTTAATTCACCTACTATGCTTTTATGCATAAATTCATTTTTCTCCTGAACATTATAGCTAACTAGAAGACTGTAAGTATAGAAATCATGCTCAGGGTTCTGAATTGCACAAAAGTAATGCAAGATAGGGAAGCTCTATCCTTCTAAGCACCCTTAAATATGGCAATTGTCATAAAATGACAGGTTTAGTTAACTATAACATGCCATTTATTTCAGGTAAATAATTAAGCCCTGTAATATACAGACTTTGACCTATATTAGAGACTAAATTAAAAATGGACATTCACAAATTGAGAAATCTATTCTTCAGCTTTTATTTTCAATATTCTTTTTTCTGCTTCCTTTTGGTGTATAGAAAATAGATTGTAATGCTTGTTTAACATTTATGTGTGTGAACAATGCAGCTGGCCCACGGGCTTTCACATACCCTTTCTCATTCATTCACCAAAAATGACTTGGCAAGCAGCCAACACTTTGAGTTACTATAGATACTTAGAGATAGATTATAGATAAAATAAAGCATCCACAGTCTAGATAAAGTTAAATTAGACCAACCACTTTAATACAATTTCTATTTAACTCTACAATATCTTTCAGTGGACATATATCAGGCTATTAAACTTGTTCATTTAGTTTACACTTTAGTAAAAAGTTTCTTAAAATTAAAATGTAATTTCCCCCATACAGGGCCACCTTAACAACAGTATAGGCCCCCGGGCACAGCAGTGCATCGGGGCCCCTATATATAAATATATAAGTAAAAAAAAAAAGAGAGGATATATATATATATATATATATATATATATATATATATATATATATATATATATATATATATACACACCCAACTTAAACGATCCATACAATTTCAACGATAAAAGTAAAGTCGTTTTTTTTTTTTTTCAAATCCCCCTCTTAACTTACCTTTCAATCGCGATAAGTTGAATTATCTTCTGTACTTCATCGCTGTGCTCCTCCATGCTGTGCTCGCAGTGAATGTCTGGCGTGATGACGTCATCACGCCCAACATTCACTGCGAGCTCATCACGGAAGAGAGGACCAGGGAGTGAGCCGGATCGTCACCTAACCTGAATGGTCAGGATACCACAAAAGGTACGTTTCTTTTTTTTTTTCTTTTTTTTCCCTTCTTTACAGGATTTTTTACAGCAGCAGACCTGCCAGGGCTCCCTTTCCCCCTGGGCCCCCAGGCACCTGTCCATCGTGCCCAATGGGAAAGATGGCCCTGCCCCCATATTTGCCCAGTCTCAGCTCGCTTAATATGCTTAACAATTTGCCTGGTAAAATGTACCTTTACTCCACCAGCCCTCCTTCTATTTGATAGTTATAGCAACCAGTAGGAAGTGCTGGGGTGGCTGACATAGAAGTAGGATACTGGTATTGGAAAGTTACAGCTTTTCCTGATTGACTTTTATGCTACTAAGTAGAACACTCCAGTGTTCTTCCTCCAGGTCAGGCCTCACAGCACTTTGTTAACTGGTTGAGAGTACAAAAAAGATTAGGGTGGTTAGAGGAACCACAATAAGCTATTTAGCATCTTGGGGGCACTACAATATGCTTTCTCTCTGAGTAAGTGATGGGGGGAAGGGGGATATCTTAATTTATAACATTCTTTAATAAAACCTACACTTTTCAATAAACATATAAATGCCCGCAGGAGCAGACCTACTTGACACAGTTTTAAATCAATTATTACATTTTCTTACTTTTTTAGATTTTAATTAATTGCTCCAGCACCACACTGCAATCTTCAACCAATTTATAAAACTGGTTCCTGTGCATTCATCAGCTTGGCATAATGTTGTTACTTAACACCTTCCCCTTTCTTGTTTCATCCAACACTCATCTGCCCTGGTTGTCTTCAAGACAAGTCTCATTAATGTAGGAGAAGTATAGAATTGGACTTGGGAAATCTGGCTAGTGATGCAGCAGGCTAGGGAGTAAAATTATCTTTAGAAAGCATGTTCAGACTCAAGATATAGTAAAGGTTCATATGCAAACATGAGAATTTATTATCAAATGTAAGGGTCTATGACCTCTTTAACTGGACAAATATCGAGATGTGCTCATATTACTAATACACGTGCCATTACAGGTTTCATTACAGGTAACTTCTTAATTTATATTTTAATTAGTATTTTCCCTGACTATTTTCATTCATGAGATGAATAAGCATACGCTGACCCAGATAAAACATACTGAAAGTGTGATAAAATCCTAATTAGTTTGATAACAGCGATGAAGACATTAAGTACAATAGATTGCTATGGTTAGGAGCATCTTCTAACTTTATTATGTAGCGAGAGGTGAGCATCTGTTCATTCCTTATAGCATAATGCATTAATAATGTGCATAAACAAGAGCTGGTGAAGGTATTGTAATGATAATAATTGATTTTTCACTAATTATTTAACTAAAATAATATACCTTCTTATATAGTATTACATCCAATATACAAACTAAAGCATAGTTCAAAGAGCACCTGTCACCTACAAACAGTGGATGTGGCGATTTTGTGGGCAAAATAATATTTCTGGGAAAGCAGATAATCAATTCACTAGCAACCAATGCTATCACTGAGGCACTTCATGACAAATATGCCATAATAAATTTAGATGTGTACCCATTAATTGGGTTGGCAAAAACTAGGGCACAGAGTCTAATTTAATCCCAGTCTTCACCAGGGACCACTGCAAGAGAGTGATGGCCTTCAGTGCAGAGAACGCAAAGGTCACATCCCCCAAGTATTGCTAGGTGATGGCTGATAGATAGAGGAATGGTTATATACAGATAGGTAAGTGACATAATATTTGTAAATTGATAAGTTTTATTCTCATACATATTAAGGCCAACAAATGGCTGCCTCCACTGTGTGTAGAAAATAGTAGCACTTTAATAGTTGCTATAGAAAGCTATCAAATATAATAAACATGTTTTTTTAAATATTGTTTTTTTTGGAGACATAAAACCAAATAGATGATTGCATTAAATTGTATTAGGAATAGATAGATAAAATTCAGAGATTAGCCATTGGCAAACTAAATTGCAAATTAGTAAAAAATTCTTTAAAAACTGCAGAAGTTAAAAGACCCACTACAGAATCTGCTGATTACAGCGCATGGAATGTAAAGAAGCCAATTAGCAAGCATCTACCAATTGTACTTGCTGTGTACCTGTAGCTAGACAGCTACTTGATTTTTTTAGTTTTACACCCATTTATATCACACTGACTGTCATAAAAAACATTTGTTGTCCATATCTATGTTAGTATAGAAATATACAGGCAATTTGTTGTGATATCTATCAGTTAATTCATTAAACAACTAGACGCAAAAAATGGGCACATTCGAGAAGGAGGTCAATGCTTGCAAACTGTCAAGAAACTCTTACACAAACTCTTTAGTCATCCATACAGTAAGGAAATGGAAATATGTCAGGATGTGTCAGTGTCTTAACAACAACTTCATGTCAGTGGTAATGAACATGGTAATGAAATTCAGCAAACTGTCAAACTATTGAGTATCTCACAAAAATATGCTCATGGGAAAGATATAAAAGTTTTTTGAAAAAGGGAGTAAAGAGCAAAGCAATTTTGTAACATATCCCCAGAAAACGGAGGAATCATATGTGACTTGTCCTTTAGTACTTCCATCTAATTGTTATTCACTGGAATATTGTCAGAAGAAGCTTGACTAGTGCCCATTGCTAAAAGACTTTCCTGGCCATGTTTTAGTGTATTATTTAAACATGTGTTCAGTGCAGTTGGTGGATTGTAACAGAAACATGCAGTTAATTATCTCCTAAAAATATTGGAAATGCTAATATTTTTATCAGTCAACAATGGTATAAGATACATAAACGCACCCACCCCTTGTACAAGATTTACAAGAACAATAAGTGTGCCATGTATAAAATGTACTGTACCATGACAGTAACATTACATTAAGATATCAATTGTCAAGTTAAAACAACTAAATCTCTTGAGATATTAAGTTGCAGATACTAAAGTAATTTACAGCATAAACAATTTGCACTGGTGTGACTATTATTATGCCAAACTACATTGGTTTTCAGGAGAAGTTAGTGGAGTTTGCACCAGCCAATGGGAGTAGTTGGGCGGACCGAAAGTGTTCCTAGCGAAATGAAAACTGTGTCTAGTTCTGTGGACTCGTTCAAAAATTAGATCTTTGAAAAAAGAGTGCTAAAATGAGATGTGATGCACGTTTTTAGAGATGTTCCTGGCTTTGGAGAAAGGCCACACAGTCATTTCCATTCTGCAAAAACAGTTAGGACCTGAGTCATTAAGGAGAGCAAAGCATAAAAAAGGAGTAACTTTGCACCTGGGCAAAACCATGTTACATTGGGGGGAAGGTAAATTTAAAATGTGGGGGCGGACTTATAGTTGGGTAGGGCGTGTCCTAGATCAACTTTAAATTTCAGTGTAAAAATAAAGCTATCAAGTATTTGTGTGCTACATGAAAAAAACAGTCAGTATTTAACTTATGTGCAAAATAATAAACTAAGTTGCACCCCTTGCATTGTAACATGGTTTGTCCCAGAACATTTACTCCTTTTTTTGCCTTAGTTTCCTTAATGACTCAGGCCCTTAAAGTTTAATAACTGGGCAAGTCAAACTGTAATTTCAGGTAAAAAATTATAAGGTAAATTTATCAAGCTGCAGGTTTCAGAAAGTGGAGATGTTGCCTATAGCAACCAATCATATTCTAGTTATCATTTATTTAGTGTATTCTATAAAATGACAGCTAGAATCTGACTGGATGCTATAGGGAACATCTCCACTTTTTCAAACCCGCAGCTTGATAAATTTACCCCAATAACTTATGCAATGCGACGTAATTTGCATATTTGACTCTGGATTCAATTGTAACATTGTGTTTAGGTTTTTTGTTTACAAAAAAGGAAATGATGGTGGGTAGTTAAACTTAAAAAATGGGTTAGACACTTTTATTATCAAATTGACAACCTAAGCAAGTGTATGAGATAACGTTGAGAGAATGTTAAACATTCTGGGCCTGCTCTGTACACTTGCATTTTTATGTCTGTATTGTGTGCTGCACATATCTTCAGATCTCTTAAATATCTTAAAGCATAACCAGCACTGACAATACCCAGCATGACGACTGTGGGCCCCATACTAAAGTGGAAGCCAGCAGCAGACTAGATAGGCTGGAATGGTCACACCATTAACAGTGAGGCCTCCAGTGTGGGATACCCCTGTCACAATGGGAACCAGCAACAACCTGGTCAACATGTGACTGGACGTTCTATGGATTAACATTTATCTTACACAGTGGTCAGAGGAATCATCACGCATGTGAGGCACAAACTTTTTACTATAATTTAAACTGAACATAGAAACAAATCAGTCATATAGTACACAAATCAGTCATATAGTACATGTTGGGGCTCTTTTGATAAGCTACAGCTATCACAAGTTTCACTGATAACTATTATAGATGTCAATTTAAAACAACTACATAACTACATTCACCTCAGTTTAATGTACAATCTATTTAGGTTTTCTGTACCAGGAAATACACATTTTAAATGCATTATACATGGCTACCTGTATGTTGGATAGGTAATGAAATAAACAGCTCCAATCTCTCTAAGCCTCAGCACCAGTTTCTGAGAATGATAGCACCTACCAAAGCTAGGGAAGCTGCAAAATATTGTATTATGTCATAATCATTTTGTGTTCTCATAGCTATAATGTTTTTGCTCTTTTTGCTTTGGCTACATAAGTAAAAATGATCTATTGTTAGTGAGCATTCAGCATGCCTGGTGTCAGCACAACTTAAGTGCAAATATATCATGGAATAACAAAACTAAATGTGCTCATGAGGAAAGTTAGAGCTTGGTAAAGGACATATACAATATGCAGAGTAGTCAAATACAGTTGCCATGAAAAGTGGCGAGAGCAAACTGTCAAGTGCGGTAATCAGAGTAAAACTTTTTTGTGTGCAACATTTTTTCAAAGACCTATAAATCAGCAGACATATTACGCTAGATTTCAGACACTAGCTTTAATAGACCGTTCTATTTATTTTCTATTTATTTTCTGCATTAGCTAATAACAAGTTGCAAAGTGTCTGAATAAAAAACATTATGCTTCATTGTAACAAATCAAGCTGATGGGTAAACACTGGTGATTCCAGATGACTTTGAAGAACTGACAGGAGAACTAAACTGCAACATGTCAGATTAAAATTAGAGGGTTCTGCAGCGTTCTGTACCAGACAGCGAGATGTAAGACAGAGCTTATTATGTATCAATATGTGTCAGGGAACCATGTAATTGTTGTCAGATACTAAACAATTAAACGAATGCAACAATATTATGATAGGCAGTGAAATATACAATTGCATACTTCAAGCCTTTAATTTTAAGACAAAAGGACATTCTTTTTGAATGCGCCATGAGTCTGTGAACACTGGAAAAACGATGATTGACTTGATCATCAATTTAACAAAAATGCCCATGTTATGTGAAAAATAATGCCTGTGGGACACAGGGCGAAGTTTCAGATGTAACAAATAATAAATGTGTTTACAAGTGCCTGGTGGTAAATGGAGTACTGTTTTCTCTATAAGTAATATTATTTATTTAGCAATTTACAAAAAAATGTGCCTTTGCCTTCAATTTTAGTGAGTAAACTACCTTGGTGGAATTTACAATCCTGCAGTCATTATTATTGTAATATACTTACCTGTCTAGTGTCTTGTCCATACTTCTTGATGGCTGCGCCGAGTCTTACGTGGTTGCCCATTATATATTTTGTCTTCCTAACATTGGTTCTCTAGTCTGTGAATATTCTGTTTCTGACTGTCCTTTTGTTCCTGACATTGTTCCATGCTGCTTGCACTTACCATGGGTGAACACATTGGGCGTGATTCATGTTCGGACTTACATCTGTTTGCATAGTGTATATCGCATAATATAGCTCTGCACATGCCCAGAAACAGACGTTGCTCCAATGAATGCGATTGCATGCAATTCGTGTCCACATGCAACTGACACAACTGTCTACGACTCGAGAGGTGGAATGGGGTGGGACGTTTCAAGTCCTGTGTTTGTCATAATTACGCTTGTCTTCAGCAGTATCTTTGCACCCACTATAGGTCAGGTTTAAATGCCGATTGATAGTGATGACTGACAGGGCATATACTTTCAAATAAAAATTACATGTATGCTTGTCAGTAGCTATCACATAACTGAAGGCAACTAAGAAATACTAATATATACTATAAAAATGCATTATATGTACAGTACACATTGAAAGCCTCTATTTTTATGTAATTAATATAAAAAAATTCAAAAAATATTTCTATAAATGATTATACTGTTAACAGTTCCTGTTTTAAATTTTGATCAAATAAAAGTTTTATATGTTCTGAACTTTTACTGTGTGTCTACATATGGCAAGTACTCTTTAGTCAGAGTGTAGTTCCCCACAGATTCAAATGTATGTGTATCTTAAGATACACTTGAATTTGAATACAGCAGGAACTACTCTCAATTTGCATGCTACTTTTAAACTGGCAACTTACGTGCAAGCTGCTTTCGACATGAATCAGGCCCATTAATTGTTATGAGAAAGGGGTATGCTAAAGCCAAAGATCATGACTAGCCTGGTTATAGTGGCTGACAGGTGTCCCTAATGACCATTACAATTATACATTTACACTTAAGTTCAATTATGTTTCTGAATTACATATGAATGGGTCTGAAACTATAATCCTAACTAGTCTTTGAGTTCCTTTGGTCATTAGGCATGCAATTTTTCAATCTCATGAGATTGGTGGCTTAGAAAACACTGTGCTACTTTCTGCTACTTTGCACAATTAATTGTCTAATATTAATCTCTCTACAGTCTCTTTGCATAGGTTAAAGTAGCATTTCCTTCCCTGAATCACACAAAAGAATCACCTGAAGGAGCAATTAATCTCTCATCCATTGTAGTCAATGGACACAATTAATTGCATGAAGCGACACAAATCATAGCATTGCCCAATCAAAGGCAGTAGTTACACTATACAGGATTAAAACCCACCTGTGTAAATCACCCTTAGTAAAAGAGCTGCTGTAAAATAGTGATCGTTGGTAAGCATTAATTGCCGCGATGAAGTTATTGATGAAAATGTTACTTAGACTTACATTGTTTACTTGTCCTTATAATAAATTAAAGATATATTAATCTGCCTGATTTTTCCCAATAGTCTGCTCTCAGACATAGTTTGTATCTTGTTGTTTCATATTGAACGGAATTTTTATTGCAGCAAAAAAATTGTACTTTTGTTAGACTCACAGAATTGTCTTTCACCAGCAGGGCGCAGCACTGGATCCCAGCCATTAACATTTTATGAGGATTCCATGCAACTGAATCAGCCCTAGTTGAAAAGAGATATGTCTACTATCAAATAAACTGCATTGCTGCCAAAATATTTCGTACAATTTTAGATGAACATAACTGCAATTACCTGTTAATGCCATGTAGCAGTTTCCTGTATTTTCTTGACATTAATGCCGATCCTCCCCAAGATGCCTATAAAAATATGGATGGGAAATCAGGCTATTAGGAATGGGAAAAGAGATTTGAGAGTACAGTATGTGTAGTAAGGAAGTAAAGGAATGATGTGGGAAGACTGATTTTCTGAGGGATGATAGCAAGTAGACAGGAAGCATTATACTACTTAGTTTCATTGGGCACATTAAGATTAATCATGAAATAGATATGGATATAGACATGGTGGTCCTGAGTCATTAAGGAGGTCAAAGCATAAAAAAGGAGTAACTTTGCACCTGGGCAAAACCATGTTGCATTGGAGGGGGAGGTAAATTTAAAATATGGGGAAAGATTTATAGTTGGAGTCATGTCCTGGCCCAAATTTCAGTGTAAAAATAAAGCTATCAAGTATTTGTGTGCTAAATGAAAAAACAGCCAGTATTTAACTTATGTGCAAAATAATAAATTAATTTGCACCCCTTGCATTGTAACAGCTTGTCCCAAAGAACATTAACTCCTTTTTTTGCCTTACTTTCCTTAATGACTCAGGCCCGGAGACTTTACCACAACCTCCACATAAGGTTAAAGATGTTTTTTGGCATGGCAACAAAGTGGTACTGATTTACTTGCACACATTCAATGAGGAATGACAAGAGATATTGGTGGGCACACTAGGCTTTGTACAAGTAACAAAATGGAGATAAAGGTGGTGAAGTTCAGAGTGATGTAAGTACTGGTCCTTGTAAAAGTGGAAACAAAAGAAGAAAGTAGTAGAGCTGGGAGGTGATGTCGGTGCTGAGCATTAGAATAGAATATGAAATGAAATATAGATATCGATCATTGTGAAACTAGAATGGGAGAAAATATGAAGCTCAGATTTGGGTGTGCTGTGCATGGTGAAATTGGAAATGAGGAGAACACAGGGTGAAGGTATCCTTTCTATTTATTTTAAGGGGTCAGGTTTGACAAGATCTGGCACAATCATCATAGTTCCCAAATACAGTGTATTACATATTGAATTGTTACTGGAGTAAATGTGTGGAAATTGTTACTCTTTGATAGTCTATGGGCTAGATTTACTAAGCTGCGGGTTTGAAAAAGTGGGGATGTTGCCTATAGCAACCAATTAGATTCTAGCTGTCATTTTGTAGAAGGTACTAAATAAATGAAAGCTAGAATCTGATTGGTTGCTATAGGCAACATCCCCACCTTTTCAAACACGCAGCTTAGTAAATCTAGCCCTATGTCTCATATCATAAATAAGATATGACACCAAATATAATTGAGAATATGTAAGGCATTGGTTGCCTTTCCAACAAATTGTACCTGCAAATCATGCTTTAGAATAAGTTACACATTTAGAGTTGGACAATCAACAAGTTTTGCTGTTTCAGTGATGTATTTCTGCATTGCTCGCGTGCACCAGCAATGCATATACACATGTCTGTATCTAGGTTTTGTGCTTATTATTGACACACATCTTCTTATGCCTGGAGAGGCTTAAGGGGGTGAACAGACATACAGGCTGAGTACAGGAATTACTATATAATTAGACATGAATACTTCCACATATAGCTTTTAGAACACGTATCTTATGTGACTACTGGAGGGCTGTTTGCAGAATGATGATGATGACTATTAGCAGCACTATCTAGTTGCTTCTGATTGGCTGATTGTGTATTGATTACTCCAAGTGATAATACTTAAATCATTAGCATACCAGCTATATTATATCAAGTTGCAGCCATCTATGCCCATTACTTAATCCAATTTTATTTTAAAGGAGAAAACAACAGATGTGGTGGTGTTTGTGTTTAATTACATTTTAAAAGGAAAAAGAGACATTAAGATATTAATGATAACTATCAAGGCAATATTTTCTTTTCTTTACATTATTATACTGTGTATAAACAGGGTAATGTGACTTTAGCATTTACTACTAACACTGTCAAGTCACATCTCTATGCTATCAAGGGTGTAAGTGTACTTGTATTCCTGACATACATCTGGCACAAATGCTCCTATTTTAGAGCTGGAAGCATCTTGATTTGAATTTGGCTTATATTATGTGTGTCCTTTCCTAAGTAGATTCAGTGTACAAATGTGTCCAACTCTAAATGAGCCCCTTAGTATCTCTGTGAGTTTGCTATTTCTAACCAGCATAGCACATCATCTAGTAACTTACATCCACATGGAGCCAAAGTTTATGTTTCTCACAGATGTTAGCGATATCATCCAGAGGATCAAATGCTCCTAATACCGTAGTGCCAGATGTGGCAATGACAATAAATGGTGCAGCTCCCTGTGAAATAAATGGATACAGATAAAAATCATACATTTTGTTCTGATCATTTCTGTGTAAGTGAACATTTTTTTGGTGGGATTTATTTCTTCACATTATTTTCTTTTTCTTCAATATTTTTATCCTTTGCACTCATTGATTTTAGTTTAGGTCCTACTGATGCTCTTCACTGTGGCCAGAGGCAAACGCCACTGACCTCCATGAATAGCCTAGAGAACATGGCCAAGATGACATATAGGGGGGTATTCAATTGTTAGCGTTAACGCAAAAAAACGAGCGCTCAAAAAATATTAGCGTTAATAAGGTAATTACTCGCGGAATAAACGGTAATATTTTTTGAGCGCTCGTTTTTTTTCGTTAACGCTAACAATTGAAAACCCCCCATAATATTTACCAAACTTCTAGTACCAAGCCACAGAATACTCCGACCTTGTACTAGTAATTTTTTTGAAACAATGATAATAGAATTAGTGCCTCCAAACCGCAGAGATATGACCTCAGTTTAACATAGTGTGGTCAAGGAGACACATCCTTGAGTAGAGGTGCACGTAATTAATAGTTATCTAATCAGTGTAAATGCCAAGCTAAACGCCCTTCACCGTTCGGGTGCAAAGATTACTCCTTATAAAACAAACGTGCAAATGTATAAGTATTACCTTCTGATTTGATTAGACTCATCGGTCCATGTACACAAGAGTTAAACTCTATTCTTCTGAAATTTCTTTATTTTAAAAACACTTATATCACATGCATACTACCTAGTTACTTTGTGATAAACTTTTAATAATTATTTTGAATTGTCCTTTCTTTGAAAAATATATGTTTCACATATAAGGTATTAATTCTGAAAAATTAGTCATTGAATGATACTGAAGTCAAATATAAATTTAATTTAATTACCAGAAGCTATAATTAAGCATAGAAAATGTTTACATTACATTTGGCAATGCTCAATAATGAGCACATTTGGTAATGAGACAGTTTCATGCTGATGGATTGTACTGCATGTTCTGTACCTCGGTCATTGAGACATTTTTCAAATTCACTTTCCTTCCTCTGCATTATAAATCTTGTAAAATTGCATTGCAATTGGTGATTGTTACTTTCAGATACTCAGTGCTAAAATATTGCAGTTTTGGGGGAGATTAATATTATTATTACTTGATTTTTGTTAATTATATTACTAATGGATTCTGAATTGTGTTTCTTCCATTTTGAGCTGCATGTATTGTCAATATTACCATTGCAGCAGTCATTTACTAAGTATATTATATTTTCAACAATATTAACTAGTAAAATAGACAACATGCCTGTGTTTTTTCAAATCAGTAACATTATAGTACACATCATAATATTAAGGGATTTCTTAATAATCCCTACCCCTTTCCACTTTAGAGTGTCAAAATGGGAACATATTTACATAACATACATCATAAACACAAAAGAGGAGTTGGGTATGAAGCAGTGATTGACAACTTGATTTACTTCATGGGCCATCTGACCTCTATTACCTTTAATTACATGAATAAAAAACAAACAGCCCCCAAATAATGTCTGCACCCCCCACATCACTCATCCCAAAATCTACCTACTTGCTCCACAATTCCACCACATGCCCCTCAAACCTCTGCACATGACCTTCACACCTCCTTCACATTTACCTGCACAGCTGGAGCCCACAGAGGAGTGCAGAATGCACTGCACTTATTCTTACTACTCCTCTGCTTGGGTGTGTGCATGATCTCACTGCATTGTGCAGAGTAGGTCACATGACATGGAGGCCAGCTGCTTCAATTCAGCCTTATTCTCTACTTAATAACAAAGCAGAAAATGAGGTAGATCAGGTGCAACCGTCTGGGAGCTGGAGCTAAATGCTTGGTGGGCCTCTGGCTGCCTGTAGGCTTCCTGTTGCCCACCACTAGTGTAAAGAGTGAAACTTAAAATGTTTCCTGATAAGTCCTGGTAAAAACAGAATTGTTTGGTGTGTATAGAATACTATTAGATAGATTTTAGGTGTTGGGTGATTATGTGGATTGTTGCCACACATAAATACTGTAAAACAAATGTGAACTTACATTGTACTGTCAAGTGTATGCACAATGCAATTTACTGAGGGAGGCAAGAGATATCAGATGTATTGTCCTCGTTGGCAGCACGGTGGCTTAGTGGTTAGCACTTCTGCCTCTCAGCACTGGGGTCATGAGTTCAATTCCCAACCATGGCCCTATCTGTGTGGAGTTGGTATGTTGGTATCCTTGTGTTTGCGTGGGTTTCCTCCGGGTACTTTGGTTTTCTCCCACACTTCAAAAACATACTTTTAGGTTAATTGGCTGTTAACAAATTGACCCTAGTTTATCTGTGTGTGTGTGTGTGTTATAGAATTTAGACTGTAAGCTCCAATGGGGCAGGGAGTGATGTGAGTGAGTTCTCTGTACAGCGCTGAGGAATTAGTGGCGCTATATAAATAAATGGTGATGATGATGATGATTGTTGTTGTATTGAGGAGACAACCACTGACCTCAGCCCTCAAGTTAGCTAGGAGTACATCGGGGTATACACTACAGTAGATTCATGCATTCATTGTGCAGAACACATAATAAATGACCGTTTGGTCAGATATTGCATTCGTGTCCAATCTCCCACATTCATGTTTTATCGCACCAAAGCACATCGTTTGGTTTGGTTTTCTAAACTTCCTAAAAATAACGATCAATGATGGAACGATATCAGGCAAATGTGGAAGTATGTATGCACACATGACCAGCAGTGTAGAGAGATCTCTATAAAGTGTGCACAGTCACCATCTTTCAGCAGATGGTTATGAGAGATAAAGAGCACAGATCTGAAGATAAATCATGTAGGTGTGTGCACATAAATCTGCATCATCATCGGGACTTTCAATCATTGGTAAAATTGTTACAGAAACTGCATCTTTAGCAATTTTCTGTAGTGTGTACCCAGATTTAGAGTCACAGCAGAGCTAAAGTCTGTAAGACACAAAAGATTACAATTACAAGTATATGACAGTTAGCTGACTATAGTTCAATAAGTGAGGAACAGAAATAGCAACTCTGGAGTGTGTGGCTTGTTAGCCATTCAGATGCATACCTAGAGAACTCCATCGAGATGAGGCCAAAAACTAGAGACATTGGGGATCCCCCTGCCTTGCATTGCCTCCCATGCACAAGATAGTGACCCTGCACATCTTGGGTCTTTTCTGGCCAGGGATGTCACCCCTGCACTTGTTACAGTGATTTGGGCGGACTGAGCGAATGAGCTACATTTGAACCCAGTGCCCGCTTGTCAACCAGGGTCTTCCGAAACATCCATGGAGGGGATTGGCTGCCCTATTCTGTGCTGCCTCAGATTGGGGTCGGAGCCTGGTACTATTCCAATTACCTGACCAGGAGGGAACGTATCACTGCCAACAGGCGCATTTCCTCTGTGGGAACCTCCATCTTGTATGCACTGCAGACTAGTCACCTCTTCTCTGTATGCAACTTGCTCAGGCAAGTTGAACTCCGCTACAGACAAATATCCTCCTGGGACTGTGGACCGGTTCTGCCTCTCAGAATACTGCAGTGTCTTGTTCAGCTCCATGGTGTTGCTCACAGACCACTCTCCCTGCTGCCTCCTTGTGGGACTGTGCTCTAGACTGTACGGGTCTTGGGATTCCCACCTATATAGGAGTCCATCTAATATCACCATCTAAACACAGCGGTCATTGAAAGTGGGAAAATTTGAAGGTTACCTGGGGTTGCCCTGCCTGGATGAGTGGCCACCAGCTTGAGGACTGCCCTCAATATTATCTTGTGAGCTTGCTCTTCTACTCCTAAGGTGACCACTTACATAGCACTTCATTACTGTGCCTAACATTAAGAGCACCATTATTAAGGAGTGTAGACTCAAAATATATGTCTGCAGTCTGCCTCATCTGATAGGGTGTATTGTGATTTATTTCTCTTAATTCATTGTACTTCTTGAGAGTGTCTGCATTGCCACCTAGAGGTTACTTGTACATCAACTCTACCAATCTGTTACAGTTGCTAATTAATATTGTGTGGCTTACAAATTTTAAAAGCAGTAGAGGTACGGTTGCCATTCCCTTGTGACACCTGGGACTCCTGTGGAGGAGCCCTTTATCATTGGACTCACTCATTAACTGGTTTAATGAAATCCTTGCTACCTATAGGTCAAGACCTTTTATGAGATGCCCAGAAACCATCCAACGTCGGTATCTCAGTATCTGCTCTATCGGTTGTAACCAGAACTTAATGGTCTGTGGGGCTTTTCCTCAACCAAATCCCAAGATAACACTGATGCTATAACTCAACTCTCTCGCCTTTTCAGAGCATAATTTTACATGCAAGTTCACTCTTTCTTACTGTGTTACTTTGTTGATTGGTTGTCGAGATGCATAAATCGACGGTCAGGGGTAAAAGAAGCAACACGTCTGATATAATTCATCATTTCACTCATCAGGATAAGCATGGAAATGCTGGGCCTTCCTCTCCCCCATACACTGTTTCATAGGATATACATACTGACATGGAAGAGAGATCAAAAAGATATTACTAATTTACGTTTCCTTATCCCTAACAGCTCCTTTACTAGTAAATGCCAGAAAACTGTGGGAAAACTCAAAAAAGGCATTGCCGTCCTCAACCAGTGTACCTCCCCCTAGAGCACTCTTCCTCCAAACTTCATACTTTTCAAACGAACGGAAACAGGAAGGGATCTTGATTATTTCAGTAAAGAGCTGGAATTCCTAAGAGATAAAAATGAAGACCTAGAGAACAGCGAAAGGTGGAATAACCTCCATATACAACACATTATGAAATCAATCGAGTTGAACAACCTGGCACTGTACTTTTCATCTCCGATTCCCAAAAACACATTGAAAGAGCCCACAGAGCGCTCAGACTCAAGCCTTAGGACTCTGCCCTCTTCAGGATATAGTACTAAAATTACTCTCCTTTAAAATTAAGGGCAGAATCTTCTCAGCAGCCAGGAACTCTATTTCTTTGAGGGAGCTAGACTGGCTTGACTTAAAGGAGGTCACTCTTACCCTTCGTGCGCAAGACTATAAATATAGATGGGGGTATTCATTCCATCTGATAGTGGACATTGGAAGCAGACAATACTCGATCAGGATTCTGGATGATTGCCATTCTCTTCTGAGAAAACTGAATCTCCCTTCTGCATCGGATCTTGTCAGACCTGAACCAAAACCTGGTTCCCAGCAATTCCAGTGATGAGACTACATTGTGCTTGTTCCTGATGTTTTCGTGTGTAAGAAATTTGCCCTTTCTCTTTTGTCATTTGTCTTTTCTTTTTTTGCTTCTAGGTGCTGTAACGGCAGGCTCATGCGCCCATGGGTGAGTCTCCCCTCCAAAATGAAGACAGATCTGCTTTGGCATCATTCATTTCCTAATGCTGTGGCTATGTGTGGTCGAATTGTTTGAACAATATTTTCTGCCTTGTCCCATATGCTCTAGGTTCAAGTTCTCACACAGTTGTTACAATGTTCTCATTCTATTTATAGCTGTTTCTACATGTTTATGTTTTATGCTAAGTGCTCTGGAGGCGAAGGTCATTACCATTTTCCATCAATTAGGGATTTCTCTGGACAGTTTATTGATCCCGACTTTCCTCCTCTTCTATTGTAGGGGCTCCTTTAGAGAAGCCGGTCATCTGTACCTTCCCTTTTCCTAGTAGCCTCCTATACTGGTGTCCCCCCTCTTTTGATTATTATTATTATTATTATTTTTTCCCTTCCCCCTGAAACTCCTGCCTCACTAGTATATATCTCAAGCATGCTTTCTCCACTCTGCTTTAATCTCCACTCCTTCTGTACGTGCTATAGCGTGAAGTTGTAGTGCTGTTTGAGCCTTAGACTGAGCTATGCCATTCAAGTTTCTCCCTTAACTTAACATTAAGGGCCTTAACACCCCTGAAAAATGCTCTTTACTACATGCCTATGTCCAAAAACTTCATGCTGACATGATTTTTCTGCAGGAAACTCATTTGAAAGGTGAGGACCATCCCTCTCTGTATTTCAGTTGATTTCCGACAGATTTTTTCTCCACCCACAATACTAAGCAAAATGGAGTGGGTATATTGGTTCGCAACTCTGTTCCATTGATGATTTTGGAGAGCATTCACGACTCCTGAAGGATGCTTCATTATCATCAGGGTAAAAATAGGACCACAAAATTTAACCTTGACTAACCTATACACCCGAATTCAGGCCACGCTGCTTTCTTCCACACATTCTTCCAAACACTATATAAACACCAGTTCTGTATAGTGTTGAAAACGGGGGATATTAATATTGTTTTATCACAGTCCCTGGCGAGGTCAGGGTCAGGCCATGTAGTAACTTCCACCCCAGGTTTTAAATCACCGTATCTAAGTGAGTCTGTTGGATACTTGCCAAGTTTTGCATCTGTCTGCCAGAGGCTACAACTTCTACTCCAATCCCACAACACTTATTTCATAATAGATCATTTTCACTGCTATACACCCCTACTTCCTTCTTTGCAATCAGCCTCCATTCACACCAATCCGTGGTCTGATTAATTTGCCATCAAGGTTGGTCTGGATCTCAATATCTTCTCTGGTAGTAGGCCCTCTTGAAGACTCAATGAGACCCTAATGAAAATTTCTTAATTTAGGGGACAGCTCAAAATTTTGAGATATTTTTATGTCAATACCTCAGATGAAGTTGATTTCTCTATGACTTGGGAAGCACACAAAGCTGTAATACGGGGTGAAATTATTAAAATTGCAACTCATCATAAACGACAGCAGAATACACAGGTGAATGCTTTTGCCTCCCGAATTCACACCCTAGAACAAATCCATAAATGCACCCGAATATGTGATGATTTGGATGAGCTGGATAGATTTAGGAGTGAATTACAGAACTTATTAGTGGAAAAAATGGACAGGAGCCTTTGTTTGCTCGATCAAATATTTTACAAAAAATCCAATAAAGCAGACACTCTTCTCGTGAACCAAATGCAAGTCAAAATGGAGTTACCAACTATCCCGGCACTTCAAGATGATAAGGCCTCCTTGACATGTGACCCTAGAAAGATTAATAAAAAATTTAAACCATACTGCGATAAACTATCAAAAAGGTAATAAAAAAAAAGATGGAGATGGATCTATATTATGCATTCATCTGGTATATGCCTCTTCCCTGAATGAGGAAATCACTGATGAAGAGATTTAGTTAGCCCTTCAATCTCAAAAACCCTTCAAGGCTACTGGCCCTGATGGCTTCCCCATTGTTTATTACAAAACGTTTGCCCCGCCCTGATTCTTAGGCTTGCCCAGTTCTTTAATCACATTCTTAGAGAACAAAAATTTTACCCCGATTGTTATTATCCCTATGCCCGATATCAAATTGTTTGAGAAAATCCAAGGTACGAGATTGAGCTGGATCCTTCCCACTCTCATTTACCGAGACCAGGTGGGGTTTATACCTCATAGACAAGTGTCACATAACACTCGCAGAGTCATAAACTTCATACATCATGCCAAAGTGGTGTAAGAGCGGCTCTGGTGATCAACATTCCCTGGAAAGTCAAGTAAAGGTTGGAAACTTAATTTTAATTTCATTGGTGCCCCCGGGTACTCCGATATATATTGGAGTAGTTATCTCTAAAAATTATTCCTGCCTGTATCAGCTTAATTAATTGCCATTTATTTGTACAATCCTGAGGGATATTGCTAATTGAAGACATATGTATATCTCGTGGATAGGAAGATGCTCCCACATTTACTCTACATATTCCCCTTTCCACCCAGAGGACCCTTTAAGTGGTCTGCAAAAAATCTTTCTGGGGAGGTAAAAAATATTGTGTCAGCAAAAACAAACATACAAGCCAAGGTGAGTCTAGCGGGAGGCTTCGTAGTACCTCTACTTGTACTTTACTATTTTGCAGCTCAGTTTAATCATATTATGTCTTGGCATATGAACCCAGGGCTTAAGAATTGGGTGGGCATTGAGTATGCCATTGTCTCTGACATCTCCCGTTGTTGCCTAGGATCAGCAGAGCCACCTTAGCATACACTTGCCCTGCAATTGCTTTTACCCTCTCTATATGAGATAATGTAAATGCTCAATACAATCAGCCCACTTATCCTTTTCCCTTAACTCCGATATGGAAGCACCAACTCTTTCCTCCGGGTCACTCGGACCCAGTAGCCGTTATTTGGAAACCTAGAAGCTACATTTACAAACATAGGAGAAAAATATAATTATCCTCTGTTGTTCCATTTCCAATATCTGCAAATTCATGGTTTTATCCAATAACAAACTTATTCCAAAATTCTTCGCATACTTTCCCCTTTTGAAAGGAACTGCATTTATTCACTTGGTCACCGGGGCACGATCTGATTGATTTGCCACTTAATACTTGTTAAGAAGGTTCCTTTGTTGGAACTTTATAAGGAAGCTTGGGAGAGAGACCTGGGAAGCTCCTTGGACATGAAGGGATGGTCAGTCATCAGAGGACGCATGGCATGGGCATGTATAAATGTGAGTGTTAAAGAAAACTCCTATTAGATATACCCTCATTGGTACATGGTCCTAAAAAACTAGATTGCAATTACCTTCTTACCTCTAACAGCTGCTGGAGAGAGTGTAGCTCCATCGGAATGTTTTTCCATATATGGTGGGACTGTCCCATTATCCAGCAATTATGACCTCTTACCATTAATTTGATTAAACAAATTACAGAGATTCGGGTACCCACAGACATTCTGGTGTTAGAGCTCATGGCCATCTTACGTGTTACAGCTCATGGCCATCTTACGTGTTACAGCTCATGGCCATCTTACATGTTACTGCTCATGGCCATCTTACGTTCCTGATCAAGTTTGGTGATAAATTGGTTTAACATGTTTGACAGGCCTCCAAATTCCTGATTGCCAGGCATTGGAAGCAGCCTAGTCCCCCCCACAATAAGAATTGCTAAACAGGGTAAACTATGTCTTCACTATGAAATATATCTCTGGTCTGCTTAATAATACCATGGCCAAATTTCATAAGGTATGGTCACCATGGTACAGTTTTTCACAATCTAGAATTCCTAGACTGAAGTGCTCTGAATGTGAGATAGGAGATCCAGATCTTGTTTTTTTTCACTATTTTGGTTTTTCCTTCCCTTCTCCCACCCTCACCATTTCTCACTTCATCCCCTGACCCCTTTACCTAGCCCATTTCCGAAAAAAAACCCTGATAAACCAAAAACTGCATCATGATAGTATGGTTCTCTTTCATTTTGAATCACACAGTATTTTATGTATTGTCCTATTGTTAGCTTTTATTTAATTTTTGTTTAGATGAATACTCACTTTTGTTATATGGAGTAATTTGGGTTTGTGATATGATGTGGAACTTATATGTTTTACTATGTTGATACTATTGTTGTCCTTTGTATATTTTCGGATGCAGTTTAAAATAAACAGTTTAGAAAAAGTAAATCTGAAGTTCAAGAACCTAAAAACATAACTCAACCAAACGTTGAACACTGTGCTTACAAAGATAATAGTTAAATACCAGTTTGCAGGCAAGTAGATGTTTGATGGGCATATGTGGATAAAGTTAGCAGGAATGAAGGAAGCTCTTACTATTTTTTAGTGAACTGTCATCAGATATGTGAGATCATGTTTTTCCTTTGCTTTGGCTATCATTGGCACAAAACTCATACAGTTTACATTTACATGGGGACAGGTGGGAGGAGACTGGGGAACTCCCGGAGAGAGCTATCCCGGTATCACCCATACTCAACATAACTGAATGACTGGCGGGACTCCATGTGGTTCCTGTTTAATTAACAAGTACTATTTTCACTTCCTATGCAGGATGTGTCAGGATCCTAAATAGTGCTGAAGCCACAGCTTGCCTTCTTTAGAGTCTGGTTGAACAAGAGACAGCTGTACACTATTTGAAGAAAGAAGATCTCCCCATCCATTCTTAAGAATGTTGCTGTACTGTGTATACAAGTCAATTGGATTTGCCCTAGAACCGCCTCCTGTTAGGATCAGCTTTCAGGAAAAACCCTGTATCAGCACAACAAATTAAACAGTGCCACAGTGGTTAGGTTAGTGCACCAGACTCTCCTTGTGTTGAGGAATAATAAAACACATTCTAATGGGCGGTACTAGTGTCAGAGGATCTTGAGTCATGATGTTATGTGGAATCCCTTATTCCAATCTCCCTAGGCCCAGCTCTCTTGCATCATCTAGAAATTAGTGTATTGAGTTGGCCAAATCTAAAATTCATATGAATTTCTTAGATTTGACACTGCCAAATAAATCTGTCCTTAATTTGATCAAAATGTACAAATGTAAGCATGAATGCATAGCAAAATCAGACCAATCACAGTTAATACAAAAGGATCCAATAACTCAGCAACAGCCATCACGTGACCATAAATTAAAAAAAGGAGCAAGCAGACATTTTAACACACACTTTTCCTGGGTTGTATAATAGATGAAAACTCTCAGATGTGTCCTTAACTCTTCTACACTGCTCTATATACACATAACGTATTTGTCTGCTTACTTATTGTTTTACAGCTTTAACTCTTAATAGATATTTAATAGGTATAAAGGAGTTTTGAATGTTGAACATGAAATATTCTGTAATGGTTTGCTGGGACTCTGCCTACTCCTTAGGCTATAGTCAATTAAAACAAGTGCTGTGGTATTTATTTCTCCATTGTTTCCTTTTGTGTATATTGTCTTTCCATTGTGTATATATATCATCCACCCTAAAGAGCCCAGCTATAATGAGTTGCCAGCAACCTTCAGGAGTATCTAAGGCCTGCAAAAACCCTG
This sequence comes from Mixophyes fleayi, assembly GCF_038048845.1. Classification (NCBI taxonomy): domain Eukaryota; kingdom Metazoa; phylum Chordata; class Amphibia; order Anura; family Limnodynastidae; genus Mixophyes; species Mixophyes fleayi. The sequence goes on from NC_134406.1 coordinate 72,888,439, forward strand.
GAGTTTGTTGGAACATTTTGTGGTCTGTCCTTGTATCTCGTCCTGCTTTGTATCTGTGGATCTAAACTTGCTGCATGTTCTTAATATCAGTCCATGTCTTAGACTGTGGCTTTGTGTATTCTGCATTATTTTATTCTGTGTCTTGTATATACTATTTTCCCTGTCACATTATTTCACCTCTGTCTATTTTGTTCTGATTTTGCCTCTACCTGTTCTTTTCTTTCTTTCCTGGTCCTATCAACATCTGTGTGTCTGCTTTATCTCTGACATCCCTCATGAGGTTCCTAAGGGAGGTCCCGTGGAGAAAGGTGGCTGCTAAAGGTCCCAAAACACTCTGAGATCCTGAACTTGGTTCCTAAATATTGGTTTGGATAACAGGTATTTGCCCATCATTTGTTATTCCTGTCTTAGTCTTGTCTGGTATCCTTTGCTGTTTCTGTGCTCTGTTTATGGTTTCATTTGACCCTTGGTATTGACACCTGCCTGCCTGATTAACTATTTTGGTTTGTCCCTTAGATATATTAATGCTTGCTCTGAACTCCTGACCTTGGCCTAGCGGATTATCCTCTTGTTGTGACTCCTTCCCTTGGTTGCTGTATCAGCCTTGCTATGTCCTTAAATCATAAACCTTCTTTGCATAATCTCCCAAAATACTCTTGTATGCTTTTTTGTTAGTTCTATTATTCCTCAGTTACTCAGTTAATCAACAATCTCCAGCTGATCACCACATTTACATTATGCAAATTGCAACAGTTTTACCTGTCTGTCCACATGGTAACCATTTAAAAATATTTTTCATGTAATAATTTTCATAATAGTCAGTACCAGTTTTTATAATATATATTGTATAAATTAAGATACATTTTTTTTATTATTTACAGATGTCTCTTTTTGTTTACCTAGCCTTGCAGACATTTTTTTTGTTCTAATTATACAAACTACAACATAAATATGTCTGTTTACCAGATTTTATAAGCAGATATTTTTTCTATGTAAAAAATACTACAAATTATTTTCTACTTAAACTAGTTTATATTATACAACTTGCAAAAGAAATGTGTCTGTTCATCAAGCCATTTTTCACTGTAATAAATATTAACATAAGTGGTTCTGATTGTTGCAATTTACATTTTAATTATTAGGTTATACATTTTCATTGCATATTTTTTGTGTTTTAGATTCCACACTGTATTTATTAGCTTATTAAGTAATTTAATGTATCAATGTAGTTTTATTAGTTTATTAATTTCTAAATTAAATTTGGGAAAGGAATGTTTTGTACAAAACTGGGATATTGTTTTAGTGATCCACTAGAGTTGCATCTTTGCTTGGTAATCTCTAAAGCCAATGACTGGTTTGTGTTTTCTCAATGCACAGAAAAAATGCAAAAAAATAAATAATCAACCAACAACATTAGTCTTTAGTGCAATATACACATGTGACTACCTGATGGTGTTGTCTTTTTTCACACTTGGGGCCCTATTTAGAGTCAAATGCAATATGTGCTTAAGACATACGTGCAAGAACAGGAGTGGGAGTGTGCCGCAGCTTGGTAGGGTATTACGAGTGGCATGCAACCCCAGTTGCATCCCGCTCGTAATACCCTACTGAGCTGCGACCAGTTCCTGCAGCTAGCTAACTACTTGCACCACCTAATTCCTGCTGCACTTTTTCAGTCTTTTTTGACGTGTGTTCCGTCTGCGTCTTGATCCGTCTAGGGTTGTTTTTGCGTGTAGACACCCATAGTATCTAAATTATTCACGGTTACTGTGTTCCACCCTTTACCTTGTACTGAGACGCAAGCTGTCGTAAGTGTACACTGCGTCTAAAAAGCAGATGGAACTGGTGCTTACTGCGCATGCGTGTCAGTGGAAATGTGCACAATGCACCTGAAATGGACTTTGCGTCCGACTCTAAATGAGGCCCTCAGTCTGTAATTTACATTATGTGTATATTTTCTTTCTGAGTAAAAAAAAGTAATTAAATTTATTTTTTTGACCACTTACTTCTTCTTTTGCTTTCTGCACCTGCTTCTCCAGTTCGTCTGGTATCATCTTGCCTCTAAGTGTAAAACAGAGGTACATTAAAAATCATACAGAATATATGAGAAAATGCTTAAAGGAATGAATAAATAAAATAGAATAAATAAACATACTAAATAAATAAAATATTGTAAGATTGAAAAGGAAAACCACACTACTACAGAAAACATAAAACAGTACTAAGCTACAACAAAGGCAGAAATAAAACACTGAACTATTTCAAATTGCTTTCAAAATCACATTCAATAGCATACCAATATGATAGAACATAATACAGCAAATATTAGAGCATAACAGTACTTATAAACAAGCCATCAGAAGGTATGGCATGCCACTGAATACCAGCCCACTTTGACCACTATCATCATCATCATCATCTATTTATATAGCGCCACTAATTCCGCAGCACTGTACAGAGAACTCACTCACATCAGTCCTTGCCCCATTGGAGCTCACAGTCTAAATTCCCTAACATACACACACACACGAGAGAGAGAGAGAGAGATTAGGGTCAATTTGATAGCAGCCAATTAACCTATATACATACACACCTATTGATGACTTGTTTATAAGTACCATTATGTGATAGATAGATAGATAGATAGATAGATAGATAGATAGATAGATAGATAGATAGATAGATAGTCAACTTCAGAATTGGGCAAAAACAAACATATAGAATTAACAATACATATAATGGTTCAAATGTTCCTCACAAATGTTAGAAGAAATTTCTTACAATTTATATAACAGATATCATTCCTACAAGAGTGTTGTTCAAGAATATTGTATTTTTTTCAAAAACGTATGGGACAAAATTATTCACACCACTAAATGATATTTTAAATAAAACCAACTCATTTGCATCTTAGTGTAAAAAAAAAAATCTGTCTTTTTATTGCTCCTAGTCTCCAGGATCATTGTTGGCTATTATCATTTTCTGTTTCCTTGGGGTATAAATATGAAGATACACTCATGAAAAATTCCTTTGTCATCCATCAACATGGCTAAAACCAAAGTGCGGGCAACTCCAATTAGACAGGAAGCTGTGGCCCTGCACAGATTAGGAATAGGTTATAAAAAAAAATAGTAATCAGTTGAAATTACAATTAAGCACAATCAGTGTAATAATAAAAAAACAAAAAAAGCATGAAAAGTTGGAAATTTGCCAGCTAGAGGATGCATGAGCATACTGCCCCTACGTACAGTGAGGTGGATGGTAACAGAGGCAAGGATGAACCCAAAGATACCATAGATTGTAAACTTGTGAGCAGGGCCCTCTTACATCTCTGTATGTATTACCCTGTATTATTTAATTATAAAGCATTACAGAATCTGCTGGCAGTATATAAATAAATGTGGATGATGATGTTGATGAAAGATCACAGTTTCAAAACTGTACAGTTTAGTTCAATCCTGCAGTTTTAAAATTTCAAAATTCGCTGTTAAGTTCCATGGATGAAGCTTTTCCTAACAGCAAGGCACACCAATGCAGCACCTGAAGTTTGCAAAATGTCATTGGAACTGCAAATGGAATCAAGTGTTGTGGTCAGGTGAGACAAAAATGTAACTTTTTGGCCATGCACACCATCCTCACTTTTGGAGGAAGAAAAAAAGGAATTGCATGTAAAGAAAAGCACTTAAAACCCACTGTCAAATATGGTGGTGGATCATTGATGCTTTGGAGCTGTTTTGCTGCTAGTGGTCCAGAAGCTCTTGTAAAAAACATTGGCATAATGTATTCCACTCATTACCAGGATATTTTAGGCCAAAATCTGCCTCTGCCAGAAGGCTGAAACTTAGCTGCTGGTGAAACTTTCACCAGAGGTAATGATCCCAAATCCCAATCCACACAGAAATGGTTGTGGGAACACAAAATCCAAGTTTTGCAATGGCCCTCTTAGTCTTCAGATTTAAACCATATTTAAAACATGTGGTGTGTATCAAAGAGGGCAGTCCACATGTAGCAACCCAAGAATATCAAGGAACTGGAAATGGTTTGCATTGAAGAGTGGTCCAAAAAGTGTTTTCCAACCTTGTCAAGCGTTAAAGAAAGAGGCTCAGTGCTGTTACTCGCGCCAGTGGAGGCTTCACCAAAATATTAATAATGGGGTTCAGAGGTGCCAAGAGGGTGGCAGAAGCAGGTATAAAGAACTGGGCCCCGGGAAAGTCTGGGGGCCCTGGGCTGCCTACGAGTGGGAGAAGGCTATATCCTAATATGGCTATGCCCCCTGCAGAGACTAAGGAAGGGGACCCAAGTAGTTGCTGTACTGTAGCCTGAAATTTCTCTTGGCGACCCTGTGGGGTTGACAACGTTTTTGAAATCTATGTTTTTTTCAAAAAATTATGTTACTAGTAAAAAGATTTTTTTGATTCCAAAATAAAAACTACCACTTTGTTTATACCCGAAACATCACCCATTGCATGTGTAGTTAATTTCACATATGATTTTAGCGCATTTCCATGAAGGGTGCCGTTTATTCCTTTGACTAGATAGATAGATAGATAGATAGATTTATTGGTCATCCTTCAAAGTACTGAGTAGGATGTATTTCCCTTTCCCCAGGATCACCTGAATTCTTAATAGCATGGATTCAACAATGTACTGAAAACATTCCTTAGATATTCTGGTCCATGTTGACATGACTGTATTATGCAGGTGTTGCAAATTTGCTGGCCACACATTCATGCTGCAAATCTCCACTTCCAATACATCCCAAAGGTGCTCTATTGGGTTGAGATTTGGCGAATGTAGAGGACATTGGAGTGCAGTGAACTCATTGTTATGTTCGTGGAACTAACTTAAAATGAAATATGCTTTGAGACATGGCACATTATCCTACTGGAAATAGCCATTAGAAGATGGGTAGACTGTGGCCATAAAGGGATGCACATGGTCAACAACAATACCCCGTAGACTGTTAACCATGCACTATATAATGTTCAGTTGTAATAAAGGGCCTAATGTGTGCCAAGAAAACATCTCCCACACCACTGTACCACCACCACTAGCCTTCACTGTTGACACAAGGCAGGATGGATTCATGTTGTTTACGCCTAATTCTGACACTACCATCTGCATGTTGCATTAGAAATCGACATTCATCAGACCAAGATTTCTTCCACTCGGTCCAATTTTGGTGAGCCTGTTCCTACTGTAGCCTCAGTTTTCTGTTCTTATCTGACAGGACTGGAACCTGGTATGGTGTTTTGCTGTAGCCCATCCACTTCAAGGTTTGACGTGCTGTGTGTTCAGAGATGCACTTCTGCATAACTCTGGTGTAACGCATGGTTATTTGAGTTATTGGTGCCTGTCAAGACAGCTTGAACCAGTCTGGCCCTTCTTCTCTGAACTTTCTCTTTAACAAGGCAATTTGCCACAGAACTGCTGCTCACGGGATGTTTTTTGTTTTGTACACCCTTCTCTGTAATTGCAAGAGACTGTTGTATGTGAAAATCCCAGAAGATCAGCAGTTAATGAGATTCTAAAACCACCTTGTCTAGCACCAAGAATCATTCCACAGTCAAGGTCAGTTGGATCACATTTTTTCCCCATTGTAGTATTTGGTCTGAACAGTAACTTAATTTCTTGATCATGTGTGTACATGATTTTATGCTGATGATTGGTGGAAAGGTAGGTATCGATGTAGGTATGTATAGAAAGGTAGGTGGTGTAATTGGCTTTAAATTATCCTTTGATTATTAACATACATTAGTCTACCAAAAAAAGTCCAAAAAAGTGGATAAAACTTTAAAAGTAATAAAACTTGCAGACAATTGGTGAAATTACCAGCACTGGAGTATGATTGTTTATGAGTTTAGATAGCAACTAATTAACATTTTTCCGTTTGTAGGCAAGTAATTATTGAGGCACATTAAAGATAGTGAAAACGGTGTGTATATGAAATACTATTAAAGTCATATAGTGTCAATAAATGTCATGAACAGAAAGGAAAGTATAGTTGGGTGGTTGGTTGGAAACTTAGTGGCTTATTTAGAGCTGAGCACAATGTACATGTAAATTGCAGGCCACAAAGTTGTACTCTTACTTAGTTATTTTGAGTTGCATATATCATTTTATCATTGAGGTCCATTAATAAAATATTTCAATGCACCTCATTCATACCATAAGAGTGATGTGTGGCTTGCACCTGCAAATGCAACTTAGAGAGTGTTGCACGCGTCCCCAAATACCCTTCTTAGGAGGCATTATTTTTGAGGGTACCGGAGGCCTGGTGTAAATAATATTTAGCTACTTCTGATTGACTGCTTGCATATTGATCCCATCATCTGATAGTACTGAAGTCATTAGCATTGGGGGTATATTATATTAAGTTGTGGCCCTCTATTTTAATTATTTATTTCTAATTTCCATTTGGACTACCAAGAATGTATGGAAATGTAGGAAATGACATATGTGGGATGCCTGTATCTCATTATGTTTTACATGTAAATTGTGACTTACAATAAATAACACTTGTAATAACACTCTTTTTTCTTGGATATATTATATTTTGGATGAATAGAATAATGCAGTTACTAATTTACTACTAATAATATCAAGTTGCATCTCTACATTATTGTACACTTGATGTCGAAATACTACTCTTTTTGAGATGTATGTGACCCTGTATACACGCGTATATACTCTTTAGGATCCCAAAACTCTGATGGAAATGAACGTTAGAAACTACAACTTTGGCATATGAAAAGAATATAGTCATGATGGATGTCACCTTATTCTAATGATTTATTCTAAACTTGAAAAAGCAGTATTCTACGAGAAAAATTGAAAACGTAGAATTGATGAATTGGCTGGTGCTCAATTGACATGTCGTTACGTACTGCCAAGCCCCAGAGGCCACCCCTAAAGATACCTTGCTTCGGGTACACTTCTTTCTCATCAAGGAACAAATCCAGAGGACAGTCCTACCTACCTCCCCCAGCCAGGAGGCACTTGGCAATCTCCAGCTTTTCCCTAACATTTCAAATGCTACGCTGGCCAATTGCCGCTTGTCCTGCCAAACCACCATGGCTCTATGGTTGGCAAAAATTCCCTACCGTTGGGTATTTCCTACTAATCTCCTTGTCCAATAGAATGGATTTCAGGTGGTGATATCCACCTTGGATAATGGCCCTTCTATTTTCCGTGAGTGGAACGTTCTTGTAGAGGAGATGGCTCTACCATCCCTTACCAGGGTTCGAAAGGATTGGTCGAGACCCGCTACATGATGGACGATTTCTTTTCCCTCTGGTGTGAACCCTACCTAAATTACAGTAGTAGGTTCCCTACATATCTACATATCTATTCCCTACATATATTTCCTCACAATCTGTTCTGATCTATTATTTTGATACTTTAGCATAAACACTTGCTGTGTTAGTTACTTGGATTTACATAGCCCTGTCTCTCTCCTCGGAGGTACGCAATTGTTTGGTTTGCTCCGGACCGGTCCCTTGTGGCTCCGGGAGACGGACACGATGCTTGATGCCTGATGTAGTTTGTTCCATTCTTCTCTTGAACGTATAACAAAATCTTGTTGTTGAATGTTTACAACACTGTTTCTCTTTAGGCCAGTTGTCTATAAGTTGCTGCTTGTGTTGCGTTTTGTGTTTTGTATATCATATATAGTATATTTTCATGTCTATGTTAAATTTTGGTACTCTTGTTTGAATACCCTGGGGTCAGGTCACCCAGGACCAGATTTACACCTCCCACAATTGTTACACTTTTCTGCCACTTTTTTTCCTCTTCCCTGTGGAAAAAATCTTAGTTTCCTTATGGAAACTATTTGTGTTTTCCCCCCTGCTAGTTCCTTCCCCAGTGTTTCCCCATTTCCATCACACTCCCCCAGCCCTATGGAGACAATCACTAGATGCATCTTCCCCACTGTTCAAGTTATGTTCAAAGTTGTTGCTCATTTTCATCAACCTCCACTATGGTCTAATGTATGTCTATAAACTCCCCCAACAAGTGCAAAATTGCTCTCAAATATTTTGCTAAACATAAAGCGGATATAGTTGGAGTCCAAGAGATGCATTTCTCCCTGCACTCTCCCCCTCAATTTGCACAACAAAAGGTACCCCGCCTCCTATGTGGCCTGTGGTCCCTCAAAGCGTAATGGAGTAGCTATATTATTGAAAGCAGGATGTCCTTTTAATCTGGAAAAGAGGTTTGCTAACAGAAAATGGGCGTTATCTCATATTAGTAGGTTCCCTGGGCAAGCAGGCCATTACATTGGTCTCCATATATGCCCCAAATTCCCGGCAAATCACGTTTATGAAACGTACTCTTCAAACTGTTCATATATATTTTATATGGGGTATTTTAATGTAGCTTCAGATTTCAGATTTGATAGATCCACGCCCGCTTCTGATCGCTCATCCCCTTGTGCTACACCCCTAACCAATAACTCTGTTCAGCTGCTTGCTGAATTTGATCTATATGATACCTGGAGAGAGAAATACACTGGAGAACTAGATTACACGTTCTTTTTCCCCATGCATAACTCCATCTCCCACATAGCTGCTTTACGATAAATGGTCTCTCCAGCGGGTTTCTAACATCTCGATTAACCCCATAACTTGGTCGGACCATACTCCGCTAAAATATTCCTTGGAAGCCCCAGCTAGGGACCCTCTCTCCTGACCCTGGCGAATAGCCAAATACATCCTCTTGCACACTGTGTGTAAACAGGTATTGAGTGATTCGCTAGACTCCTATTTGCAGACCAATACTCCAGAGGACACCTCATACAAACCGCAGCTAGAGTCAGACGCATCCAATTAGACGTGATTGAATCCTAGGTATCCAAGATTGTTGTATTGGAGCAGAGGCATAAGCTCAACCCCTCTGACCCTGCAATCAAAGCGTCCTTGGCTGATCTCCATAAAAAGTTAAATTCCATTGCACTGCTGCAAGTTAACAACTCTATAGCTAGGGCTAGGTTAAATTAGAAGTTCTATACCCCCGGAAATTGGGCGAGCAAACTTCAAGCCCGCAAACTCAGAGGGAAGAATGCTATTAATAATATCAAAGTCCTTGCTGGTCCCCATGGTACTCATATCTCTAATCCACCAGATATTGCTAATCAGTTTGCCGCTTACTACACGCAGCTCTAAAATCTTAGGTCAGATGATTCTCAACCCCACCTTTGTCCTGCTACCATAGCGGATTTCCTGGACTCCCTTCAGCTCCCAACAGTTACAATGGATATAGTATCTGATCCGTGCTCTGCTTGGACAGAGAAGGAAGTTCAGACGGCTATAAAATCCCTTAAGCTCAGGGGCCTGATGGTCTCATAAATGGCATCTATCTTACCTTTCGGGCAGCGCTCAGTCCAGTGCTTAAAACCCTGTTTAACAAGGCTACGGAAGATTCATATTTACCTAAAGAGATGATGGCGGCAAGGATAGTCACCATCCCAAGCCTGGCAAGGACCCAGCCCACTGCCATAACTACATACCAATAGAGCTCTTAAATACAGATCTTAAGCTGTTTGTTAAGCTAATCACCAATAGACTGAACCCCATCCTGCCAAGCCTAATTAATCTGGACCAGGTTTGTATTGGGCAGACAAGCCCCAGATAACACAAGCCGGGTCCTCAATCTATTATCAGCCCACACGACCCGAGCTCTGCCTCTGCTGCTTCTCTTGTTGGATGCTGAATAGGCATTTGACAGGATCCATTGGGACTACCTGATGGCCGTCCTAGCCAGGTTTGGGTTTCGTGGACTCTTCCTTCAAGCAATCCGAACCCTTTATAGTTGTCCTTCGGCTAGAGTTCTTAGTAATGGGTTGCTATCAACTCCTTTTGATACTACTAATGGAACCAGGCAGGGTTGCCCGCTCTCTCCGCTTATTTTTGCATTGGCAATGGAGCCATTAGCGGAACAGATTCGAACAACGCCCGCTATAACTGGCACTAGGATTGGTGACATGCATCATAAGATCTGCTTGTTTGAAGATGATGTCCTCCTATTCCTGACCGAGCCTGAGACTTCTTTACCCGCCTTACAGGGAGTCCACCGGGCATACTCTGAGGCTTCCTACTACAAATTTAACTCTACCAAATCAGAAGCCATGGGGGTGGGAACCTCGCAAGACAGTCTTCTTCCCCTTCAAGCTACTTACAAATTTCATTGGTGCTCCTCATCACTTAAATACCTGGGCATTTATATCACCTCTCACCCAAAAGACCTAATAGATTCTAATAATATCCCACTTCTGAACCATTTTTCAGCATTTACTACCTCATGGACGGAGTTTGAGGTCTTGTGGCTCGGTAGGATAGCTGCGCTCAAAATGATGTTTTACCAAAAATATTGTACTTGTTAAGGTCCATACCCGCTTTGGTTCCCCTCCAAATAATTAACAAGTTTTACTCAAGCACCTTGAGATTTGTCTGGAGAGGCAAGCGGCCCAGGTTGGCCAGGTGATATTTGTTTCCTCACAAAGTAAGAGCTGGCCTTGCTGCCCCTTACTTGGAACTTTCTTTATCAACAAGCCGCAAGGCTTGACCAGCTTAGGGATTGGATGGCTTCCCATCCTCACAAAACATGGGTTTCTATTGTAGCCCACACTGTTTCTCCACTTCCAATTGAAGACCTGCTTTGGTTGGAGGTGATGACCAGACCAACCACATTGTCCATACTGCCTAGTGTAAAAGACTCTCTAGCTAGTTTGGATAAGTTGGTAAGGGTGGTTCATAATTTTCTCTTCCATCTCCTCCACTTTCCCTCTCTGCTGTGCCATCTTTAATGCCAGATCTGCGCTTGGATCTTTGGATTTCCAGGGGACTCACTAGCTTACCGGATCTTTATAAGCAAAGGGTTCTGGTGCCATTCTCCTCTCTTCAGTAGCATTTCCAGATCCTGACATCTGATTTTTACAAATACCTTCTGGCTCGCCATTGGATCCAAGAGCAGAGGTCTGGTTTGCCCTTACTACGTCCTCCCCACCACTGGTGAAGCTTTTGACCCACTCACGTTCCCACGCTGGATGTATATCAATTTGGTACCAGTGCCTCCTAACCGCACCTGAAAATAGTAAGATGACTGTACAAGTGCAATGGGAACTTGATATTGGTCAACCCCTGATAGAGGAAGACTGGGAACGTATTTTTAAGAATATATATAAAATCTCTAAATGTATTAATCACTCAGAGATGCTCATAAAAATGATCCACAGTTTGTATTACACTCCATTTAAACTGCATAGAATTTGGCCCTTGATATCTCAAATCTGTTGGAGGGAGTGTGGGGAAGCTGGAACTCTGTCCCAAAATTAAATCCTTATGGGATGAAGTGTTTGATCTAATTCGGCAGGTAACTTCATTAGTCATTGAACCACAACCAACTTTGGCTCTACTCCAACTATATCCATCTGACTTTCCATAAAACCACCGGTATGTGATGGGTCATATTCTAATTGCCACTAGAGCGGCTATTGCCCAGCAATAGAAGAACCCGGCTCCCCCGCCTCTTTCCAAAGTCATAGCAAAAATTCAACATAGTTATACAATGGAAACCATTGGTTTCAAGTTCTTATTCAGCCTCCTCTTCCCTGATGAAGTGGTTCACCTAGTCTGATTATAATCCTACCCATTCAGCTGTAGCCTCATCTTCTAAGTCTCAGTAAAGCCCCTTTCTGTTCAACTTATTAAACAAAGGATCGCCAGTATGTCTCACCGACTCCTCTGCTAGATCACTCTCTGGTGACGTCTCCCATCCCCCCCCCTCCTTTCCTCACCTCTTCCCTGTAGTTTGTGATACCCCCTGATATGTCTTTTTGGTTTGATGTATATTTGTCTTTTATACCTGATGTTTTTATCTGTCACATAAATTGTGATTGTCTGTATACTTGTTTTTGCTATCTCTAAAAAATTCAATGAAAACTCTTTGTTAAAACAAAGAAGTAGGCTGGAGAATAAAGGAGCTTACTTTGATAGAGATGGTCTGGCACCAATTTATTGAGATATCTGTTTGCACCACAAAACTACAACCCCTGTGTCCCAACACATTTAAAGAGACATTGCTGGAAAACCTACATGTGCAGGGTCTCCCTGTTTATTTATATTCACCAAAAAGCTATCCAGGGCTAGAGAAGGAGGTGCAGTACCAAACCCATGCCCCCCAAAACCTTACACAGTGACAGGGGGTTATATAAAGAGTGACTGGTTACCCGGGAGCCAATTATTTCCTGGGTACAGTGTTGAAAATGGAGCCTATTACTGAAAACCTGTTTCCAGAGCTGAAAGAAGAGACTCCCAATCTGCTGCCATCTTTAAATGCTGCTGTTTTTAAATGGTAGAGACTTCATTGAAGTGTGGTCTGTTGTTTACACACGTTGGCAGTCAGGAAGCAGTTAAGCACAGGTACTAGTCATGGGCTAGCACAGGGTAAAATCCTGCATGCTAATTAGCGATGTCACAGTGTGCAACTTGTTTCTTCTACTTCCTTGCTGAGATTTTTAATTGATTTCACCTGCGTAAAAGCAAAAACATCAGCAGCTGTCACAAAACAGAATTTGTTTCTATAGTAACAGAGATGCTTCGATGAAATTGGTCAGATGCAAAAGGTCAAAGTGCTAAGAAAGATCTAAGTTAGCACAACCAAAATAATAGTCTGACATTACACTGTCATTTAAACAGTGTTACCAACTATATTAATGGTCTGGGGGAAACACTCACTGTGACATCAATTTAGGGGTGGGGAATCAAAACTAAAAAATAGAACATTATAAACACAGTTGAGATTATATCTGGTGAAGCATGTTGTATCATGCAAAACATGTTGTACATGTTGCTGATCTTAGCAGTCAAATACCAAATTAAATGAAATTATTATCAGAATAAAAGCTGCAAGACATTGCATTGAAAGAGAATGTAAGCCTCTGAATTTTTATAATTATTAACATAGTGCATTTTGATTGCGTTTGCTCCTCTTTAATTACCACAGACAAATAAAACATTTGTAGCTATATTTAAGTACTCAAATATTGACTATGATGGTAAATTAAAATTATTTACTTTAACTATGTCTAAATTATGGTATTGTTAAGCTTCTCCGCTGTGAAATTCCCTCCACTGCTTTCCTCTATGACTCTTTTCCTACTTAGATTACTACACTTATCTCTAAATATATTCTGTTACTGTGGGGCTAGCAATGCTGTCTCACAGCAACATGGGTTCGATTTCAATCAGGGCACTATATGTCTGGAATTTGTATGTTTTCCCTGTGTTTGTGTAGGATTCTCCAGGTGCTTCTTTTTCATCCCATAGTCCAAGTATATTAATTGACATCTAACCAGAAGACAATAGTATGTGTGTGGCCCCTAGTGTGTGTGTGTATTTGTGTGGTATGGTGATTTAGGCTGTTGGCTCCATTGAGTCAAGGGCTGATGTGAATGAATCAATATTCCCAGAATATGTGTAATATTCCCAGTGCTGTGTAATATAGTGGAACTATACAGAAATTCAGTTTTGTAGAGTGTGAGGGTAAGTGCCTCACAAAGTGAGGGGGAATGGGGGGAAGATAGCTGACAATCGCCAATCTGTTAGGTGATGGCAGATGGCTGTTATTGGTTACATATGTTTGGGGTGGAGTTTATCTTTAAGTGCTGTATTTCAGCAAAGCACTTTTTGATTGTAAATATTATTATTAGACAAGGTGATTGACAGCTTGGCAGACTTGATCTTCAAATTACTGTATTAACAGCTGTTTGACCAATATCACATTCCGTTATGACATTAAAATATTGTGTGAGGATTTTCAACTATTTGCAATGGAACGGGAGGTGATACTATTCTTTTTAACAGAGCCTGTAGTGGAATGTTAAGTGTAAGAGAGAACAATGTATTTTTACCTTCATTGTACATATCTGAAAATAAAGGATTATTTTCAGATATGTACAATGAAGGTAAAAATACATTGTTCTCTCTTACACTTAACATTCCACTACATACTAGTGTTAAAAAGAATAGTATCACCTCCCGTACCATTGCAAATAGTTGATTTAAAGTTTAAATCCTTTATATGTTCATTACATTTTGATAACAATATAAATGCTTCTAAACTCTAAATATCAACTATATCCATTTGGATAACACTGCTTAAAAGTTATCAACTTCAAATGAGGAATACTAAACTGTAACTCTTTTTGAAGAATTTGTCCAGTAGAGTCAATGATAATTGAAAATGCAAACTACAATCCAACTCTCATTCTTTTTGAGGCAAGTATCTGTCAAGAATATGCTTATAAAGCATGTGAATGACACTTTGTAAAATTGCAAACACTTTGTATAATTAAAAAATGAAGGTTTAAATTGCATATCCACTTACTGATCATCAGCCTTAACAAAATACACATTGTGTGTGCCAATACCAAGGAATGCAGCTGCTTTCTTCATGGAGTAGTGACACTGTTGAAAACAAAATAATGACTGTATATACATAAGACAAATGAACAGTACAATATAAATTTTTCTCATAAAGTATTGAGCAATACAGTATAGCATGTTTGGCAAAAACAGATTCTCATTAATTAATAGAAATATGAAAAATTGCAGGAACTCTGTGTTTAATTTTAACTGTATGACTGGAGGCAAATTATATTCACCAGTTTAACAAATTTTAAAAATGGCAACATATTTTAACATCAAACACTTCCAGGTATGTTCTGTTAAAATGCTTTGGGGCATAATCAATTGTTGCCGTTTCCCGCGGCGTTAAATATATTACCGTTATTACGGTAATTCTATGTCTATGAAATCCAGCATTAAAGGTAACGTAATAACGGTATTTACGCGCACTATTACCGTAATGATGGCAATAGTGTGCACGTAGCGTTACTTTAACATGTAACGCCAACGACTGAATATGCCCCTTCTTGTGAGAAGATTTACAATCTTGGCATAAATGTATACCACATAGTCAGGGAGAAATAAACATTTGCCCTTGCTATAATTTAAACAAAAACTTGTCTTTTTGAAGGGAAAATGGGTTCTTAAGTCTGTGGTTAATTGCCCTCTTATCACCTACTACCTAGTAAGGAGGGTGTCTTATAAAATAATAATAATAATAATAATAATAATAATAATAGTAAGTCATAAAAACACAAAATATACATCAAAGTCAATATAAGATGTCACCTTTATAACTATTCTTAGCAAATCTTGTATCAAAAATAAAAGTTATAGAGCTTGTGGAAATTATTCTCTAACCATTTTGAAAATGGTTCTCAAACTAGTTTGTAGAATCTATGCAAAACTTCAAGAAAATCACAGAAAATACTCAAACTTTTGCAAGTGTGAAAGTTTTGACAATTTGAATCTGTTCCAGCAGGTTTAAGACTGTTCAAAAGGTCTCAAACTTGTTTGAGTCTATTTGAGGCTTGATATGATAGCATTATCTATTGAGCACATTCCACATACATGTACCACTTTAGTTGCTGCATGGGGATGGAGTGGGATTACTTGCAGGAAGAGATGCTATGTGTTTTTTTTATGCAGCGTAGTGTCTAGCTGAAGTAAATCTGAATGAGAAAGACAGGAATAAAGAAGATAATATAGAAGTATTGTTAAAAGGAAAGGCAGTATGTAAAAGTCTATTTATCTCTTTCTGTAGTATGTACATTTACATTTGTTTCTACTTATCTATCTATGTCTATTCTTGCTATGAACTATTTAAAGAAAAGTTTCATGTATTTACTAAAACTTAGTGGATACGAACTGAAGCAAATGTTCTTAATTATATATTTTGATACAAATATATGTATGTGTAGAATGTCACAGTGCAGTTTTCACTTGTTTCTGTAATGTCTGAAGTAACCTACTGTATTTTACATGAAAATTAATAGCTGAAGAAAGTTAATAAAGATATCTTTCAATATGTACATTCATTCCTATGAGCTCATTTAAATATATTTAAATGAGACAGATTCCCAATAAACTCTGAATAGTGTTTCCTCAAAGTGTATATGTTGTTGTATTCTTGAGACAAGCCAATATGGTTTTTATAAAATTGGTGTCTTCAAATGAATCAGCGAATATGATAAAAAAATGTTAATTACTATGGCTTTGTCTAGGTTTCTGTTTAACTTTCACTCAAATAATTCTCTAAAGTGTTTTTCACAATCAAAAAAAAAAAATCTATCTATTTGCATTCCACAGGCCAGGCTGTTAGCTTCATGAAATATTTAAAGGATCTGTGTTGCATTCACTGGCATTTTATTATCACCACTTAAATAATAAATCTCTTTCCCTTAATGTCATGATGTCTCTCTCTCTCCCTTCTATCTCTCTCTGTGTCCTCATTTTATCCCCTGTTTTCTCTATCTTTTCCGTCTTGAAAAGTAAATTACTAAAATAATTTAAAAAAATAATAATAGATTTTAGGTAGACTTTGCTATGACGTCATATATCAGTCCTCAGAATTCTCATTAGGCAGTTTAAGTTTAAGTCTAATTTCATAAAATCTGACACCAGCAACCACCTAGCAAGAATTCTAATGCTGACTATAAGGATTACAAGCAAAGCTGGCCTCATATATTTTTCTCATTTGCAATTTTACACAATAATAAAATTGCAAAACGAAATGATTTTGTTGTAATAAATGGATTATTAGTTTCTCAATTTTGTGATAATACTCTTTCATGGAGTTCAGGGAAAATCTTTTCTGGTCTTTTTTGGTGCATAAGCTTAATTACCTCATTGATAAGTACATATGTTATTTTTCTTAACAATGTGTATATATCAATTGTATTTAAATGTTTTACAGAAACAATGTGCCAACTAAATATTTCCAAACAATTTATCTGTATGAATGAAAATGGAAATGGAAATAAAAATATATATTTGAGTTGCAAAACACTATGATTTTTCAGCAAAAATAAATTACTGAAAATCAAACTGAAAGACTGGGGATTATGCACAAATGCATAATTTTTGACAAATTGTATATTAAAGAACTTTATTTGAGGAATAAAAGGAATAAAACATATATATATATATATATATATATATATATATATATATATATAATTTTATTTTGTAAGTTTTAACTTTCAATCTAATGGAACTGCATAATTCAATAAGCCTTTTTTCGGTTGCTAGTATGGAAGTTAATGATGCGTGGTTTTACCAGTGAGGGCCTCATTTAGAGTCGGACGCAAAGTCCGTTTCAGGTGCATCCTGCACATTTCCACTGACGGGCATGCGCAGAAAGCAACAGTTCCCTGCAGTTCCGTCTGCTTTTCATACGCAGTGTACACTTGCGACAGCTTGCGTCTCAGTACGAGGGAAAGGGGCGGAACACGGAATTATGTAGGCGTGACCATGAAAAATTTAGATACTATGGGCGTCTACCCGCAAAATCAACCCTAGTCGGATCAAGATGCAGGCGGAACACATGTCAAAAAAGACAGAAAAAGTGCGTCAGGAATTAGGTGGCGCAAGTAGTTAGCTAGCTGTGGGAACTAGTCGCAGCTTGGTAGGGTATTACGAGTAGGACGCAACTGGGGTTACATGCCACTCGTAATACCCTACCAAGCTGCGGCACACTCCCACTCCTGCTCTTGCATGTACATCTTAGAAGCACATTGCGTCCAACTCAGAGGCCCTGAGTGTTTAAATTCTTATTCTTATTCTTATTTCTATTTCCAGGACACTAACATTTATCTGCAGTGTGAAAGGGGAGTGGTACAGATGGGGGTGGGGTGGTGACTTAGTATTTTATGACACAAAAATAGGAGAAAGTCTTTTTTAAAATGAAAATGATGGTACTTTATTCAGGCTGTTTAATCACTTCATTGCCTGCAGGTTTAACGGACCAGGTTCATTTCTGGCTTCACAATGTGACAGACTGACAATTGCTATTTATTTCTTTCATTATACAGCTGTATTTTATATAAATTCTTTGGACAGATAGGGATATATTTTAGCAGCATATACATATTTTAAAACAACAAAAATGTTTGTGTTATATAAAGAATTAAGGCTAAAAAAATATGATAAAAGTGTATTCTGCCTGGATTTCACCGATAACAGTGATCAATTAATAATGGCACTGCATAAATATAAACATTTATTTTGCTGTTTTTATTTAATACAAGGAACCCAAATATGTCCATTTCTCAATATAGAGGAAAGTTATCTGGTCTTTTAACAAAGGTTGTATATTTTAGATTTCAAATGATTTAAAATTATATTTCTCATACTATGACATGTCTGCAGAAGCAGAGACAGAAAAACGGAAATACCACTAAAATTACTCGATCTTACATTGAACATTTGTAACGGCTAATTTTTTCTGCCATTTAAGGTCATACAGATATTTTTTTTCTAATATTGCTGCATTTGTGTTTTCCTGACATACTACTAAAGAAACAGGGCAGTTTGTGTTATTCGCTGGTTGGACACATGACAGTGCCCTGAATCGATGATGTGCATTTTTTGCTTTTAAGTGGCAGTTTTGCTTTTGTGGAATTTGTGGCTCTTTATAGCCCTTGCAGAGACTCTAAACTTTCAGAACACTATTATCACCAATAAATTATATGTTATACTTTAAAATGGAGATTACTTCTCGATTTCATTTAATTTGAGTGATACAATTTCACACACAATTTTGACAATTGGAGAAACACAGCGCAATGAGTGTTTAGCTACTACTGTTGTATACTAGAACACCATATACATGTCAGAGCTTGTTAGAGGGCCTAGAAAATAACACATGCACTATAATAACTCTTTACATGTAAAAAATATTCTATCATGTGACCCTGAAAACTCATATTAATCATAGGAAATGTTTGTACTAGCAAGGGCAGACAGAAATTAATTATTTTCATTTACTAGATGATGTAAATTATGGTGCTGCTCAGGTAGGCAGACCAGTTATAAGTATATAAGAAGGTTTTGAGCATTTAGCATTGATATGCCCTGAAATGTAAAACATAAAGTAAGAATACAATTCAGTTACATCACTATTGTACTAATGGTCTCAGTATGTATGATGCCAAGTATACATACATCACTTTTATCTTTATATTTATTAGCTACAATTGCATGACTGCCAAAACCAGTTGAAATTTCTCATTTTAAAATTTTGAATTGACCAGACGATGTTGGAAATCCATGTTCTGCAGGCCACAATATCCTCCCTGTATAGCTGTTTAGTATGAGGACTGCAGTAGGGAAATGGGGTCCCATACTATTTTTCCATTTGGGCCCATAAAGAAGGGCACCCAGGGGGCTCCAGGTGATGGTCGTTCTCAGAGGATTTGTACATTTTACACTATACGTGTGTACAGGTTGTTCTGCTTTACATATAATGTGGCCTTGAAATAAATAAGTGGATTTGTCAAAGGAGGTATATTTCTAGGAAGTAAATCTCTGCATATTTGGTTGGGCAGTACGGTGGCTCAGTGGTTAGCACTTCTGTCTCACAGCACTGGGGTCATGAGTTAAATTCCTGACCGTGGTCTTATCTGTATGGAATTTGTATATTATTTCTGTGTTTGTGTGGGTTTCCTTCCGGTGCTTCAGTTTCCTCCCACACTCTAAAAACATACTAGTAGGTTAATTGGCTGCTATTAAATTGAGCTCAATTGCTCTCGGTCTGTGTATGTGTGTGTTTGGGAATTTAGACTGCAAGCTCCAATGGGGCAGGGACTGATGTGAGTTCTCTGTACAGCACTGCAGAATTAGTGGCAATAAGAAAGTAAGAATTAGTGTATGCTTGGGTTATGTCTTTCTAGGCCATTGAGGTTATTATTTAAATGCAAAAAGCTCATTAGCATTTTCATATTATGATCTGGTCGTCACTGCAGAACATACTATAGCATATAATGAATGCAATGTGCAAATCAATAAGACTGCAATTCTGATTAATTTATGTTTTTACATGTATAAACAAAATAAAAACTAATACCTGATCATTTACTAATCTTTCACTCTCTACTGTTAACTACAATACTAATAACACTCCCAAAATACTTATAACTAAAAAAGTGACAGACAGAACTGGGGTATGGTATGCGATCACAGCTGTCTAGTGGAAATAACCGTTGACATTTATTTACTGCAGATTGGATAGGGGGCTCTGTTCCAGAATGGAAAAAATATTAATAAAAAAAAATAATGTAGAATTTTTGTATTAATATATTTATTTCTAATTTAATTAAATAAATCATAAGGAAAGCTATAAATATGGGATGAGAGTGCCTTTAAAATGAATAACACTTGTAGGCCAGTTGATAAGCCATTTACTATAAATGTGACACAAGTCATAACAATGGATCTACCCAATTGCTACAATGTGGCCTCTTTGAGTTGATGCAGAGCACATATCATTGTCTGAAGGGAACTGCTGGTATTTTCCAGCCTTTGCCCTTTGAACAAGGTCAACTCTGCTGCACTTGAGCAAAGTAATGTATAATGTCTACTGTTCAAACCCACATCATGTGTTGAAGCCAACATTAAAGAAATTCATTGAAGTTAGCAGGTAGTGAAGTTGTCTGATGTATACAAGACCAAGGTATGTGTATCAAGCAAGACTTAAATGTTATTTCATACACTCTTATATATACTGTACCTGCAGTTGTTAAAAAAAACGGTTATATTTGCTATGCTGACAAATTAACCCAGACACGGAAGTTTTCTATGTTGATTTCATTTTAGGTTAATTAAATCTGATACAGAGGCATCTATCACATAGATTTCCCATGTTTGAGCACCACAATATGCACAAGTAGATACAGAATCACACAATTAAGGTATTTCAGCTCGGATGCTTATGCTCTTAATATATGACTTTTATAAAGCAAAGACTTTCACAGCCTGCTTAATTTTTCATGCTAAATACTTGCAATTATTGCAGGAAATTGTAATGTTTAGGATTTTTTTTATATGATTTTTGATGATGTACTCAACTCATGTATATACACAGGGATGTGTGTATACATAGGGATGCCCTTGAAGAAGGGTTATTTGTATTTAATTCTGAATTCTGATATATATATATGCCTTAGGGATGTATAACAGACAGCAACAGCTATCCCAAACATAGCTCTGTTTATCCCAGATAGTAGTTATCCCTGGAATTTCAATATGGTTCAAGATGAGCTGTGCCATCTATTTACTGTCTGAATTGTAAATATTATTGGATAGTAAAAAATGCATCAACTTAACCCTATAAAAGGCAATTGAAACACTGAACAAAGATTTTAAGTTTGGTTAGGGAAAATAAAGGCATAAATAAACAAAAATAGTTTCACAAATTTACATCTGATCCAATCTGCATGTCGCAAATCTAATCTCTTACGCATTTAGAAAAATAATCAGTTGTCTAGCTTATCTGTATTCATTATACAATACTTCCATAAATGCTAATGCAATTCACTTGCAATAGCTTAAAGACCACCTTAAAATAAACTAGTTCTAAGTATAACAAATTCAATATTCTTTTGTCAAATAACCATTTAGAGAAGTCATTGAATTGCAGAAAAGGATTAGTGTTCCCTAAACATGAATATACTGTGCACTGAAAATTTATCTTAGTTTTTTTCATTAGGAGACACCCTTGAGTGTCATTAGTGATGTTCAGGGAGCTTGGAATCTATCTTTAGTTTCTATTTTACAATAGATTAATTCAGTCAGTCCATGACACAAACAGAAAGAGAAAGAAATAGCATTGAATGGGTGATACCGTACCTCTTCTGAAGTAAACATGACAAGCCGGGGAGCCGTTGAAAGTCCGTACTCTTTTATGTCAGGGCAATATTTGTACCTTGCTAAATTTACTGCATACATATTGGACACTGAACCACCTGGAGACAAAAAATAAAAGGGTAGAGGTTTTTCATGTATATACAAATATTTGTAATCAAGTTTTTTCTAGTGGGAGTCTGGAAAACTATAATGACCCACTAGTCACCCCTAATATATATGGTACCACTCTACAAATCAGCAGATTGAGACCGCCTAATATGCTATGGCAGGACCATAACTAAGGCTGCGCGACAGGGGCGACCGCCCAGGGCGCAACGCTGAAGGGGGGCACAATTTATGAATATTTTAGGTCCATTTGGTTAAAATTGAGGGCTAGGGGGCGGCATTTGTCTTTCTCGCCCCAGGCGCTAGAATTCTAAGTTACGAATCTGTGCTATGGTATTACAAATAGAAAATGTAAAGCAAGCTTACCTGGACTAAATATACCGTCACCTTCCTTCCAACCTAAAAATTCTGTCATTTTTAACAGAACAGCCTCTTCAATTAGTATAAATACAGGGGACACTTCATAAGTATATCTACAAGATAAAACAAAATATATATGATAAATAAAATTAAAAAAACACAATGATTCTAATGGCTGTTACGTACAAGAGTTTTAGCTTACTCCTCTACTTGTTCAATTTGACTAGGGATTAATTATTATTAATGTTATGAAGACACACTGAGGGCCTGATTCATTCAGGAACTTAAATTAAGAAATTTCTTATTTAAGTCTCCTGGACAAAACCATGTTGCAATGCAAGGGGTGAAAATTAGTTTTCTGTTTTGCACATAAGTTAAATACTGACTGTTTTTTCATGTAGCACACAAATACTTGATAGCTTATTTGTACACTGAAATTTAAAGTTGATATTTGTGTGCTACATGAAAAAACAGTCAGTATTTAACTTATGTGCAAAACAGAAAACTAATTTGCACCCCTTGCATTGCAACATGGTTTTGTCCAGGAGACTTAAATAAGAAACTTTTTAATTTACCGTAAGTTCCTTAACTCAGAAACTTCTTCATTTAAGTTCCTTAATCAGGCCCTGAATGTTTTAACTTGGTTGCAATTTCCTACATAGAGAAGAACGTCCCTAAGCAATAGAATAAATTGTCAATTGTCAAGATAGCCTCACCTTCTGCCAACTGGAGAAGACAGAAGGCTATGGAATGCACATCCTTACATTTCATTGCATCAAGAACACTGAGTGGATGCAATTGCAGCTGCCCAAGCAGCAGTTTCTGCAAAAGAGATGGTGGAGCACCTAATACAAAACATAGCTTTTCTATTTTCTCTGTAATCACCTGGAAACCATGAGACTTCACAAATAGCTCAAGCAATATTAATCTGCTGTCATTGGAGCTCATTTACAAAGTGCCCTGGATGCATATCTTAAATTTTTTTATTGCTTGGTAGCGCTGCACCTTGATACTCCAATCAGTGCACAGCAAGTTACATACCTACTCTCTGCTCTCAGAAAACACCTCCACAAAATGAAACAGAAAAAATTCCTCCACAAAAGTGAAAGGCCACTTCAAAAGTTCACCCTTTACTGCACTACATCTCATTAACTGAATTAAACATTTTTGAGAAAGTTTTTTAACTAAAATACTGATTGTTTAGCCTAATGTATGGCACAAATTATTCACGAGCATGCAACGTGCATCTAGAAGTTTAACTGGTAGGTGCAATATGCACCTCATTGAAAGTATTGTGCGAGATTCTATCTCTGCCAGCTCTGAGCTAAAGCAAAGATCAAATGGTTTTGTGGAATAGAAAGTGGTTTTGCACATCAAGGGATGACACTGAATTCCATTTCAATAATTTGACCCATCAGCTGGTGCAAACTTCTACTACACTGTAAATGTTGATATCTTGCTTCATAAACCCATGCACTTTGATGAAAATCTGGGCAGACAGCACCTCCAAAGAGAATTTTACCCCAAGCCTATTTGCGTTTCATAATTGAGCCCCGAAGTACATAATCAGCGGGGTAAAAAATGTAGAATGTCACATGCCACAACCTACTAACTACTGTGCATTTAATATTAAATAATTCCAGGCTAAACAGCATAGCCAAACACACTTTATTAGGAGACAAACGTTTCTTATTATTACAGCACCACTAAACTCAGTAAAACACCGCAATAATGAGGTTTGAAGAAGAAATGCACTTGGGAAATGTTATGAAAGCATTAGATCATGTGCAGAAGCTATGCTGAAGTACTGTACAAATGAACTGGAATAAATTATAAAAATGCTGCCAGAAAGAAGAAACAGTAACTTGAATTTATTTTACATATTAAGTGGCTCCAGTAATTTGAGTCACTTTTTCTGTTAATATTAATAATTGCTTTAATATATGTGTTAATTTTTGATAACACAAGCAAATGTTCCAGATATTTAGAACACCAAGTAAAACTAGTATTGGGTCATAAGTTAATTCCTGATCTGTGTGGACTTCTCTTGGTGTTTGCATGGGTTCCTTCTGGGTATTCCAGTTTCCTCCCCCAGTCCACAGATATACATGGTAGGCTAATTGGCAAAATTAACCTGTGTGTGTATGAAGCTCCACTGGGCAGGGAGTGATGCGAATAATTAAATATTTTTAAATGTAAAGTGCTGAATATGAAGGTACTGTTTAAAAACTGTTAATGATCAACCAAAAAATGCACATATTTATAACAATTGTGCCAATACTTTTTTTTTTTAATATATAAATGTCATCTGAATAGCATCATGTGCTTGTCCTATAAAAGGTCTAATCTGACAAAGAGGAAATAACTAGTACAAATAAAAGTACAAAGTTATTGGTGCAAGCGCTAGTGACCTTTCATAAATGTTGCAAACTGATCACCTGCTTTTTTTATGTAAGCCCTGCCGCCTTTGCTACAAGTTTCAGCAACCAATTATATAGGATTCCAATTCTACTTTGTAACATTATTGCAAATGATAAGTCTCATAAAGTACTTTCATAAATGCCCCTAAATATGATGTTGGGCTAGTATTTGTGGCAGAATGTGATGAATATTAACTCTATGGTGATTGTTACTGAGATTCTAAAATAAAGCTAGGACTTTTAGATGCCCAAGCACATAACAAATTTTTTCACACTGTGATCATATTAGATGATGATAATTATTGCTACGTGTGTAGCACACAAAAATTCTTAATCAAAAGATGTTAAAGCCATTAATTGAAAAATTCATTCAGAAATCTTCAAAGTTTTAAAATATTATTTTTGCGTGCGTGAAGATGGTAGTGACACTAATGAGCTTACTATAGCAGGAGTTTGCCTAATCATTCTGCTGCTTGAGAAAGTAAATAAACTGGTGTCCCTCATGATTCGTTGTACAATCTATTATATGTAATGTAGGCTTACTCTGCCCCCGATGAACACAGCCCAGCTTACATTAAAGACAATGAACCTGGGATCAAATCTGAAAACAGAAAATCATCCAGGCTCCTCGAGTGCAGGGATTGTATAAGAGAAGATGAAGGTTATCGTTCCAGCATCAGCAGGGGACATAATCAAATATCCTTCCCAGGAGTCAATACTTCATGTGACTTTGATCCAGTGATTGCACATGTGTGCAGGTAAGAAGAGCAAGGGGGAACAGTGCTGAGGATAGAGTGAGGCAAAGTACTTGTTACCATGAAGAGAGTGGACACTGGTATTGACTGGTACATTGGCTGACAGCAGTGCAGTGGGGAACGTGAATTTAGGCACCATCCTTCCTGTCTCGGCAGCCAAGCGCATTTTGTGAGTGGGGGTGTGAGGAGTTCGAAGCCGGACATGTGGAACATACTTAGCATCTTGATCATTTAAACTATTTGATCCAAGAAAGGACCATTTTGAGAATTCTTTTCTTGACTTTTTAAGAGTGAACTTTTTTTATGATTCTATTTGAGACTATCTTGTTTGTCTATTTCTTTCTTTTTACATCAATAAACCATTTTTCTAAAAATAGTCTTGCTGAAATCCATTTTGGCAACACACCATGTATTCCTAGATAAATAACAATTTGAGGTTGGACAGATTGTAACCTATAATCTTCACGCTATTCCATATTGTCACATATTTACTGGAATACAATTTCCCACATCAATTCCAAAGCTAACCAAAGGAAAGGCTCAGTCAATGTTTGAGTGCTGCCACTGGGTCATGGAGGTGCTAACCTCTATTATACTGGCTGAAAGAATCTCTGCTTCCTCTCAATCACTGAAATATATAGGTAGAATTCAGTGCAGGACAGTTAACTAAAAGCTATCAGACTTTTCAATTATTAGCTGATAGTATTGAGTTTTCTAAACTTTGAGTAACTCAAAAATATCAATTGAAGAGAAGAATTGGAGTAGACAATATAATAGACTGTTATCAGTTTGGAGACCTGGCAGGAGCATGGAGTTAATTAATTTCTATACACTAGAGATTAAGTCCTTTATTATATACTGGTCACCAGGGCTGGTCACTTTTTTTATACTTGGTCACCAGAGAATGCTTTACATATTCTACAGTGGCCACCAGGGAGTAGGCTGTATAGTGTACAATAATTGCAGAAACCCAGGGACTGTGATCCATATGTACAAATGCCACAAGGTGCTGGGCTTTGTATGATATATTGGTCACAAGGGATTGGGCTTTATATTTCACACTATTCACCAGGGGCTGGGCTCCATATGGTACACCGACCTACACTAATTGGGCTTTGTAAGGTACATTGGCTATTTTTTGTACAATTGACCACCTATGTGCTCTGTATTCTATACTGACTTTGCACCTTATGGAGGAAATAAGCTTGATATTGTCCAACATTGACAACAGGGAATGGATCATGCCAGCCTGCCCCTACCTGCAGAACCATTTACCGATGCAACTGAATCACCATATGCTAACTAACTGGAGTTACCTAAACCCAACTTAACCTGCCAATACATCCCTACATTGCTCTGCCTGCTTGTACCTGCACAAGTAAGTATACACTTTTGGCTACCTACCCACCAAACAGACAAGGGTTCTTTGACAGCTTATCTTATCTAGCGCTAGTCTAACATGCCTATCCTAAGAACCTGACTCAAACAGTTACGTTTTTCTGAAAGTTATTTCTTTATGAATCAAGTGATCATTTCATTTGTTAATAGATGTAATGGTACTTACATACTTGGGTTCAAAGCTTCTGTAATAAAACGAGCTGCTAAAGAATAATGATCCATTCCAGCATACAATTGATTGAAGAATCTTGGATGACCTTTACAAAAGAATAAAATATGTGATCAGCTAGCCAGTAATAATATCTGTATTAAATTAGGTGTATAGAAATATAATGCATTTTATGGCCTTCATATTAAAAAAAACAACAGAATACTGGTTGGTTGTGAAACATTTTATAATGTAAAACCTGTATATATTGGTTTTAAAGGACATTTAAACTTAAAAAAGTTAAAGTTTAATGTAAGAGACAGAGAGATAAAAGAAATCTCCGATCTTATCCTAAAAAAAAATAACACAATGTAAAAAGGTATGGTGATATAAAGTATTTCCTTCTCCTTCCTACTAAACATCAAACACATCCTGAGGTCAAATAAATAATCAATGAGAGGGATTGAAAATCTCAAGAATCCCAAAAACTGTGCTTTATATAATGTTTTAAGGTCAGCTGGTTAGCATTGTCAGAAGTGTCTCCATATAGCATATAGAAAGAGAAATCCAATAACCATAACAGAGGAGGACACAAGGCTCTTGTCAGCTGACTCATTTATATGCCTTTTTCTATACATGTGGTATAAGTCTGAATACTATATTAATGACGGCGTTAGACATACACTTGACCTATCAAATGCTTTCTCTCTTTCAGCACTCTCCATTTACAGGTATACGGTGATTCCTGCGCCAGGCATTGTTGCAGAACGATGGTTAAATCCCCCAATTATTATTATTATATTTATCTTTGACTTATAAGGCGCCACAAAGGGTCCGCAGTGCCGTACATTACATATACAGAAAACAGAACCAGGACACAACATGATTCAAAAATATATACAAACACAGGTGACAGGGTAAAGCAAATCACATCAACTCTGTGACAGATAGTGAAAGGGATGGAGAAGAAGGCCAAGGCTTAAGAAAACAGGGTTAGTGAAGCAGGCCAAGAGGTACAGAGGGTGAAGGAATAGTAGAAGGAACACACAAGGAAAGAGGGCCCTGCTCATGAGAGCTAACATCCTAAAGGGAAGGGGAGACACATAAAGGGTGGTACTAATTGGGGGAGAGAGCCAGGACAAGGAAGTTAGGAGGAGGACTGATAGACTTGAATAAAGAAATGAGCCTTAAGGGCACGCTTGAAACCTTTGAGAGTAGATGCTAACCTGATGGAACGTGGAAGATCGTTCCACAGCAGGGGAGCAGCTAGGGCAAAGTCCTGAAGACGAGAGTGAGAGGAGGTGATCAGTGAAGTAGTGAGGTGGCGGTCACGGGCAGAGCGGAGGGGGCGGTTAGGAGTGTAGGTAGAGATGAGATTGAAGATGTAGGGAGGGGAAGATTGACTAAGAGCTTTAAAGGTGAGGGTGAGGAGTTTAAATTTAATTCTGTAATAGGAGGTGCAGCTAATAGTCTCTGTTTTGCTGACACTCACAAACTCGTCTTTTCGACTACCATATTTATACATATAGCAGAATTTTGATAAAATGGTAATGTATTGTCCTAAGCAACTCTAGGGAAGACAGTAGAAAGTGGGGAAAGGAAAGTAAAAGAAAAGTGAAAAAGAGGGGTGCCACAAGGATAGCGCAGATAAGAGCTAGTGGGTGAGAAAGCAAAAAGTAAAAACATACACAATCT
The DNA here is from genome assembly GCF_038048845.1 of Mixophyes fleayi. NCBI lineage: Eukaryota > Metazoa > Chordata > Amphibia > Anura > Limnodynastidae > Mixophyes > Mixophyes fleayi. Next base: position 72,917,090 of record NC_134406.1, read on the forward strand.
ATATCTGTGGAGACCAAATATTCCATCATAATGATCAGAGGTTTTCATCTTGGTGAGAAGATGAATTTGTCTCAAGGAAGCCACTCAGGACATATTACTTGTTGGAATTATTCTTATATTTTCTAACACCTCTAAGGAGAGAAGGTTGGGTTCTTTTCCAAACACTTCCTAAAGTCAAGGTAGCCCCTACTATGATATAACGTAAAATAATTCTTTAAGGGATATGCAGATGGAAAAACTTGGGTCTATCTTGCATTGGCCTGTGAAATTGTTTAGAAAGAAGATCTGCTACTGAGTACCAATAGCGTTATGCCTCAAAACAAGCCCCCCACATATGCTAGAAAGTGCCAATGAAAAAGAATTCTATATGTCCTTTATTTTGTACAAAAAGAGATATGATAAATGATTGTCTACAAAATCTGCCAGGTCACAGTGAGTTGTATAAACAAGCACAGCATGTATAAGTGTAAGCTGAAGGCTAAAGGCCTGATTATGCTATATATGCTCCATCAGAATCAATATCTCAACACTAATGGCTAACTGCTTACACCGGCTTACGATGGCATTAGCTGTTGGGTTCAAGCTCCAAATTTCAGAGCTTGATATATAGTGCATAATCGCAGTCCTCATATACACCTATGGGGACTGGATTTGCCAACAATGAGGCTGGGATTGCAGCATATAGCGGCGATATCTACTGTGTTCCTATAATCATAAATAGCCTTGTTACTAATTAATGTGTTAATCCCCTGAAAGCGCAGTTTTGGGGGGATTTTAACCTCTTTGGAGGTTGATAAATAGGCCCCTTTGATTTTTAGTTGTACTAGTATATGAAATTACAATTCAGACCAGAATAGTATAGTATATTTTATTTTTTGCATATATGAAGGAATTAAAGTAAGACTTAAATAAAAGATATTTTCCACATGAAGTAGGTAAGTGCACATGAATTCACAGCATACATTTCAGCACTTTAAATTATCTCTTTGAAGTTAAGATGATTGTATTTATATTTGAATGCATTCAGTCTGACATGTTTCCAATTAACCTTTTCCCTTTTAGTCTCTGCTTCTCAGATTAGATTTCATCTATGTCACCCTTACCAATAACAAAGATTCAGTATCTTATTAGCTGAGGGTAGAGTGAGGCAACAGCAGAGTTGTTGTTAGAATTGGTAAGAAAAAGACAAAAAACGGAACCAAACAAATACAAAAATAAATAAATAAATAACCTGTTCAACATTTGATTGTTAAGTAAGGATATTTCCAAATGTAAATACAAACATTTATATACAGCATCATATGATAATCTATTATTCAGTTTGTTTTTTACTCCCATTTTTTGCTTCACCCAATATTTCCTTCCTTCACATTCCTATTTTTATTATATCATTTCACTTTTTATTACTTTCACTTAAGTACAGAATTTTGCTCTTACTCAGTAGTGCAAATAAGAGACATACTATAGGTCAACCTGTAAGAAATGATTTATAGTACTGGACTTCAGATATTTAGGAATTATGAAAACTTGAGATGTCCGAAATAAAATTACATACACTTGATATCGTGGTAGATGAGACAGAGCTGTGTACTCTAGTCAGATATTGTAGAATTATATATGTTCTACAAAGGAGGAACAGTAAACTCTGATAAGTGTAATGTTACACCAATGAGATCTTGTAGGAAAAACAATTGTCACCCATGCCCATAATGATACGCTAATCCTTACAGTGGTACAAAATAAATTTTTGACTACTAAACAATTTCACAGACCAAAATATTGTAACTCAACATATGATTGGACCTATGGCTAGACACATCACTGTGTAGTCATTGCAGTCCTACCTAACTCCTAAATACCTGCAACCCAATTGAAAACGCTATTTCATCCATAAGGATGACTGGCATAAAGTCATCAGAATATACTTGTTTTGTAAAAGATATGTTCATGTGTTTATTTTTGTGCTTAACAGGAAAATTGTACTTTCCTGGTTTCACTAACCAACATTCACACCTGGTCCATAAAATCAAACAACATCCAGCCCCAACCTTACCCACAATACATATCTCTAGAAGGGCAAGCATTGCTTATAAGAAAGACTACATCACATGGCTTTTGCTCCCAGGACAACTTTGCATAACTCTATGGCTATCAATGTTTGAAAATATTTTCCAGGGATATTTTACTGCGGAATAGCTGCATCTAAAAACCATATTCAGTATATTGGCTTGGCAAAACTGTGTATATTACAATCCCCATCATAACATTTTTACTAAACTAAGCCATAATGTATTTTTGGTATTTTGAATGCTCTCTTCAATAAAGATTAACTTATAAATCTTAGCTCATAAATAACCCTGCTAAAGGCATACATATACAGAATTAGAAGTTACAACTTTAAAACCTAAGTCTGTCCCAGGAAAATAGGGATATATAATGGCAATTTATATCCCTATTGGGATATAATTTGGCAATAATGGTAAATCCCAATATTGTAAATTGAAAAAAATCTGAACAAAATATAACCCAACCTGCTTGATCCATGCCTCTAATCCACCCCAGCCACGCATGTGATCCGAGCATCCATGCTTTTTATTAAAGTAATATTCTCATTACAATTCAGTACGTGCTGTGAGTAAATTTGTGAGCCACACTGAGATAAGTATCCTTGAACATGTGAAGATGCGATATTGACATTCCTGTTGGTAACACCAGTAAGTGCAAAAGGTTGTGAGAAAAAGTATTAAGTATATATACTGATTATAGTGAAGCATTAACTGAATATGTTAACTACATATGCTTTAGATAATGTGTTTGAAATGATGACTTGAAATGGTTTTCAGTCAGTCAAAATGCACCGATCAACTAGTGCAGTTTCATTTTTGTGTCTTCCACTTATCTGAAATCACTGTTGATATCCATAGATATGAAAACCATCTGGTGTGGCTTTCTGATAATTGTTTTGCCTACGTCATGCTGTGAAGACAAGTGTTTTGCTGTTTGCTCAATACCCTACTGTGAATGCCACCTGAGCATTTGCTACAGCACAGCCACCTTCTCCTCCTTGCAATGCTTCCACATGAGCTGACAGCAGTAAAGACCAGGTGCTTTTCATTCCCAGCAGCCAACATATGGGTTTTCAGATAAGCGTTCATGTGTTCTAGACTTTATATGTGTTCTGTATCATGTGAATAAAGCTGAACCATTGTATACCTCTATCTTACATTTTATCTATCTGCAGCTGCACTTTACTCTGGTAATATGCCATTTATTTGAATCCCACATCTTACTTCAGATAATATACTTTATATTTAATATGCATTCTTCTATAACAATCTGCATTGATTCATATTAATTTTACGGCATCATGGGGCTTATTTATCAAGGCAGCCCCAATTACAGTGATAAGGATGATTGCTAGCTTTCCTATCATGTGGTTTCCCTCTTTGGAGTGACATCTACACCTCTAAGAACTGCATATTAATTATTACAGAATTCTTCTATATAAACTAGCTACTTTGTTTCTGATGGAGGACTTGTGACCACCCTACTACCTCATATTGGTTTGTTTGTTTTTTTCCCTCTGTTTTCCATGTTTGAAACTTTATTTAGGAAAACATAGGCTCCTCATCAACAGATTATACACATTTGCCTTGAGGAATATCTAGAAGGAACTACTGTTATTAAGGGCCTTTTAATTTCACACACTTGATGATCATATTTTTTAATATTTGTATGCACCAAAGTATGTATATTTTGTTTAAATTTTGGCTTATATAAGATTTTGAGGGGGTCATATACATAGGAGCGCCTGAATAATACGTACCTGTTTAATTCACTTCTCATACTCACTTACCACTCGTTCCCTGTTACTCAATACTAATCCCTTACCACTTATAACTCATTCCTTGTCCCTAATCACTCAGGGCTTCATTTAGAGTCGGACGCAAGGTGCGTCTAAGACTTACATGAAAGAGTAGGAGTGGGAGTGTGCTGCAGCTTGGTAGGGTATTACGTGTGGCATGCAACCCCAGTTGTGTCCCACTTGTAATACTCTACCAGGCTGCTACCAGTTCCTGCAGCTAGCTAACTACTTGCGCCACCTAATTCCTGACGCACTTTTTCAGTCTTGTTTGACGTGTGTTTCGCCTGCGTGTTGGGTAGTTTTTGCAGGTAGACGCCCATAGTATCTGAATTATTCACAGTCATGACTCCATAATTCCATGTTCCACTCTTTCTCTCATACTGAGACGCAAGCTGTTGCACTTGCAACTTGTGTACTTGTTGTGTACTTGTTGTACACTTGCATCTGAAAAGCAGACGGAACTGCAGGGAACTGTTGCTTACTGCGCATGCCACATCAATGGAAATGTGCAGGATGCGCTTAAAATGGACTTTGCCTCTGACTCTAAATGAGGCCCTCAATGTTCATCAAATATCACTTACTACACACAATCTTTGTCATTCACTACTTCTATCACTTCTCATATATGAAGGTCATTAACAAAGTGAACTTGAGGTGCAGCATATTTCATTTTGCATCTATACATCCAGATGGTCCACCTAATGGTTAAATATGCAAACAGCAAAGAACACAGCTACCCTTTCTCTCATGAAAGCTGGACCATCTGCAAAGTAGTAGTGTGTCTAGGTATGTGCAGAGGCAGGAAATTCTGAAGAGGCGCACTCTGTAACAACATATATGTCACCTCAAACCACTTTAGGACCACACTATTCACCAAATAAAACGTTACAATTTTTATACTAAAATACTGCTGAAATTAGCCTAAGTGGTATAAATTAATCATAAGCGTGAGGGGATAATGGGACTGTCCTGATTACATATGCACTATTGAGTGTTTAAAGCTTTGCGTTACATTGGACAAACAAAGTGGGAGGTACAACATGAGCTACATTAAAAGTATAGGACAAGACCTGAACTCCATCAGTTCAGAGCTTGTGTAACAAATGGGCAGCATGGTGGCTTAGTGGTTAGCACTTCTGCCTCACAGCACTGGGGTCATGCGTTCGGTTCCCAACCATGGCCTTATCTGTGTGGTGTTTGTATTTTCTCCCCATGTATGCATGGGTTTCCTCCCACACTCCAAAAACATACTGGTATGTTAATTGGCTGTTATTAAATTGACCTTGATGGTGTGTGCATCTGTGTTAGGGAATTTAGACTTTGATCTCCAATGGGGCAGGGACTGATGTGGGTTCTTTGTACAGTGCTGTGGAATTAGTGGCACTATATAAACAGCTGCTGATGAATGAAATCCTTTTGCGAAGCGGAAACACACTAAAAAATGTGCCCTCTACACCACTTTATCTTATTCTAATAATAGTAAGGAGGGCTTTAAAGAGATATTGCAATCCTGCAAATTTTGTGTAAGAGACATCAGTCGAACCTTTGCTGGGCCAAAAAAAACTAAAACAAACCCTGTATCTGCATCGAGACTTAACTAGAACTGATGTCACAATTCAAATTCTGAAATGAACGCTACATTGTTCTTGTATAGTTCCTGCATAAATACTGAATCTAATATGGGAGCCGAACAATTCACCAAATTCTAAAATCTTGTACACAGAAAGCAGTATCTTTAATTTTAAATCAATATCTTTAGTGAGACAGAATGCCTAAAAGATGCAGCTTTAACCAAAGACCAGCAATATAAATGATTTATTTATTATAATAATATTAATATTATAATCATTTCCTGAGTAAACAATTGCCCTATCAACCAAGAAAATGCAAAATAATGAGCATCACCTTGTTTAAATCCCTTGTAAGAGATTTATTCTCTGCTGTACACCGATGAGAGCATCCCACTGTTGCATTAGTGAAGTTAATAAAGACTGTCATTGCTTCAGGGGCGACGTTAAGGAGAGGATGCTTAAATTCCTCATGCTGGGGAAGTGACATTGTTTATAACTTGTATTTCTATAGCAATTTGATCATGCAGGTGATATGTAAACAACAACTCACACCTTAGCACTTGAAGTAGAGTGAACACAGATGATGTATAATGGTGTGATTCATGTGGAGATGTTTGCAATGATGTGTGCGAATAAAACATAAACTGTGACTTTAGGTGTAAAAGCAACATGCATGAGTATTGTCATTGTTTATTAGGGTACTTTTCTCATCCTTACCAGGTCTGCATGGGGAAGGGCGTTACCAAAACTCCATCTTCGCTTAGATTGGACTTACCATCCCATCCTGGAGTGATGTTAATAATATTGTTAGGCAAAGATATAACCAGAATAACCTCCCCTGTCTAGGATAATGGATGTTCAACTACTCCCCACCTCAGATGGTGTAGGGTTGGGTGCATGGAAGACAAGTATTAATCCTCAGCTTAGTACTAACTCACCCTGTTTCCACACATAGGAAGCTGTCAGAAGCATAATATAGCAGGAGAATTAGTTGACAAAGAGGCTTTGGGTGTTGAGGATTCATATAAAAAAAATTTAGTTGGTGATTATTTGTTCTAGGTTTGCATTATTGCACCATTTTAGCTTTCCTCACCAAGGATAGAAAGCAGCTTTATGTGAAGTGTGAATTAATTGATTAGAATTTCTTAGACACTGTGGGCCTGAGTCATTAAGGGACGTATCTCTGTATTTTGTGCGTATCGTACACAAATCCCTTCTGCGCATGCCCAGAACGAGGACACCCGGCCGTCAATGAAAGCAAGACTGCTGCGTATGCCAACGCAAATGACAGTTGTGACGGTCTATGATTTCGGGGAGTGAACGGGGCGGGGAATGGGCGTGTGCCCGTACTCAATGCACACTGTGGGCGTGCTAAACTGAAGCGAATGCAGCCACGTCAAAATGAGGCTCTGCGTTTGTGAACGTTTCTTGCTTTTCTGTCGTATCTCTTGCACCAGCTAAGGGTCTAGTCTATGTCCTGAGTCAGTATTGTATGCATGCTATAACATGTGTCTGCAATCAGGAGCAACTGTAAAAATGTATTTTGTGTACAGTAGACATTAAGGACAGTCTAATAAATGTTTATCAACGGAAAAAAAAAAATATATATATATTTTTTTTATACAATTTCCATTTCTAATCACAAATGACTATATTATTGACAGGTAACATTAATTGAGTAATATCTTTTTTTCTGTGCGTTCTTTTGAGATTTCATATTCCACATAGGCCCGGCGCTCCCATTAGGCAAGGTTAGGCACTTGCCTAGGGCGCCGGGCTCTGGAGGGCACCTGGAGGGCGCCACAGAATTCTAAAATACTTTAAAACTGTGCGGCGACCGCTGACCATACCTGTCACGGCCGCCGCACAGCATTCAGATGCACGGGGAGGGGGGGAAGAGGCTATTTTGTCACCACCGCCGCCTCTCTGCTCCGTCTCCTCCCCTCCACTTACTAGTGTCAGTGAGTGGAGGGGAGGAGACAGAGCAGAGAGGCGGCGGGGGGGGGGGGGGATTTTTGCGGGGGGGGGGGCACTTTTTTAAAAATGCCTAGGGCGCCGTGGACCCTAGCACCGGCCCTGATTCCACAGACGTATTGTATGCATCCTACAGTGTCTAGTTTAGTATAGCAGAGTGAACCTACACCCACAGTCAACACCACACATATCTTGAGATCCGCACCTTGCTGACTCCAGGGGTATGCAGAGCTGATTTACGAACCGTTGTGAACAACTGCACAATGTGCTCAGTATGTGTGCCTTAATGACTCAGGCCCTGTAGGCCTAAGTCACTAAGGAAAGATAGGCAAAAAAAAGAAATGAATGTTCTCAGGGACAATCCATGTTACAATACAAGGGGTGAAAATTAGTTTATTATTTTGCACATAAGTTAAATATTGGCTGTTTTTTCATCTAGCACACAAATACTTGATAGCTTTATTTTTACACTGAAATTTAAAGTTGATCTAGCACATGCCCTACCCCAACTATAAATCTGTCCCTACATTTTAAACATGGTTTTGCCCAGGTGCAAAGTTACTCCTTTTTTATGCTTTGCTCTCCTTAGTGACTCAGAAAGACTGCTGAATTTTCTGGAAGTCTAAGAGCAGTTACATTATTCAGAGACTGTGTTACCATAATGTATTTTTCTTTACAATACAGACTGAATAAAAGCTTTTGTGCTTCATACTAACTCTGGGCTACTACTTTGATGTTGGAGTTATATAAATACATGATGAAGTTATATCAATAATAGCAAAACCAGAGTGTTTCAGAAGAATTTCAGGAATATTACATGTTGAATTGAAAAAGATTCCTTAGTGTGTCATATATAATGTTCTCCCAGCAAGCTGCTCTTTTGGAAATAATACTTTTCTGCCTGGGAGTCTGACTGTGAAAACAGCAGCAATGTTCAGACAGAGATGCAGCAGAAGCTAAGAGCAACTATCTAATGTTAACTTTACTGAATTTCTATGGCTTCAATTCCTAGAGAGAGGTATGTACTGTATATACTATTCATGACATTTTAATTGCATGAAACTAGACATACATTCACAGAAGTTAGTGACTTCTATACTACATTAAATATAAAGTACATGTTTGTCTATATGTAATTATTGATGTTTCTATAACACAATCTGTATCTATGGATGAAACTGATGAATATTGAGTCCACTTTAGTAACATGCAAGAAAATGCCCCTTTCTGGCTGTCAAAGATGACATACATTTAAGAGAGAACTATAAAGATTTCCATTACTATTATAAACTACAGAAATAAAATAGAATTATTTCGCTTTCATATGGAGAGGTCTTAAAGAGACTCTCCACCTGAAGATAAAAATGAATGCTTTATTTTAAATATAGCAAATCACAAAAATAAAAGCTTTAACAATAATGAAATATATGCTCAGTGACCTTTATTAGGTACATCTGTACACCTGTTCATTAATGCAAATGTGACAGCAACTCAATGCATAAAAGCATTCAGACATGGCCAAGAGGTTCAGTTTTTGTTCAGACAAAACATTAGAATGGGGTTAAATTCTAATATAAGTGACTTTGACCATGGAATTATTATTGGTGCCAAATTTGGTGGTTTAAATATCTCCTGGGATTTTCACGCACAACAGTCTCTAGAGTATACAAAGAATAGTGTGCAAAACAGAAAACATCCTGTCAGTGACAGTTCTGTGGGGGTAAGCACCTTGTTAATGAGAGAGGTTAGAGGAGAATGACCAGAATGCTTATAGCTGACAGCAAGGCCACTCCAATAATCATGCTTTACAACAGTGGTATGGAGAAGATCATCCCTGGACGCACAGCATGGCAAACTTTGAAATGGATGAGGTACAGCAGTAGAAGACTACACCAAATTCTACTCCTGTCAGCTAAGAACGGGAATCTGAGGCTACAGTGGGCACAGGCTCACCAAAACTCAAGTCTCAATTTCTGCTTAAACATGCAGATGGTTGTGTCACAATTTGGCATAAACAACATGAATCCATAGATCCATCCTGCCTTGTGTCAACTTTGCAGGCAGGTGGGGGTTGTGTAATGGTGTTGGAAATATTTTCTTGATACATTAGGCCCCTTGATACCAACTGAGCATTTTTTAGCTGCCAAAGTTTAACTGAGTATTATTGATGGCCATGGGCATCCCTTTATGGCTACACTCTATCCATCTTCTAATGGCTACTTCCAACAGGATATGCTCCATGTCGCAAAGCACATATCAGCTGAGGCTAGTTCCACAAACAATGAGTTATACTTGCCCACTCTCCCAGAATGTGCAGGAGACTCCTGAATACCAGATAGGTTTCCCAGACTCCCGGGAGAGCAGGCCTTTCTCCCTCATCCTGTCCACTTCCTAGTGAAGTGGGTAGGATATAAATCTCCATGATGTGATTATCTGTGAATCTCAGCATTTTGGCCCTGCCCCCTGTGGCAAAATGATGCATCACTGCATCTCGAGGGTGGAGTCAAAATTAGGCGATTTGCCACACCATGCCCCTTCCACCCTCTCACTTCACCTCCACTTCGGGATCTCCCGGAGAGGAGGTGTAAACAGCTGCTAAGTATACAATGAGCTCAGTCTACTTCCATCACCTCCACAGTGATTAGATTTCAATCCACTAGAGCATCTTTGGGATGTTGTAGAAAGGGACAACTGCAGCATGAACATGCAGCTGACAAATCTGCAGCAAGCGATACTATCATGTCAACATGGACCAGAAACGTTAAGGAATGTTTCCAATCCACAGGGGATTCAGGGGGCAGTAAAAGCTAGAATGGTCTTCCTAATACAGTATATATACATTTAGATGAAAGACAAGCCAGCTAATTGTATATTTGTATAGGGGACTCTGTAGTCCTGAATGAAACAAACATAGAAAAAGGAGGAAAGCAGCGCTTTAGAAAAAAAATCAAAGAGAGTCTCCATCATGACATGTTTCTCTGCTACTATGGTTTCATCAGAGGAAGACATGTGGGGGGTGATTTGGTAGTCTACAATTTGCAGTTTTAATGCAGTTAGATGTGCGGTTTGTACTCTGTGCAATTTATAAAAAAATCAGTGGCCCCCATCAGAGGTTATCAACCCTGCAATGAAAAGATTCTTGTGGGAGCTGGGGTAATGAAGAGGATTTGTACTCCTGTTTTGTCAAGCTTGCCACCTCAATGGTCATAGTATAATGGATTGGATCCCTATATACTGAGACCACGAAGGTGCAAAAGTTGTCACTCAAAGGGTCCCAATCTTTCTCATTATCCCAGTTGTCACAGCCCATAGGATGTGCTGTTTTGTTAGCCCCTACTTCCCATAAAGGCTTTAGTTGACAAGGTTGGGGATGATTCCACTATGACAGTGAGAAACCAAACTGCTGAATTCCCTTTTATGGAGGGAACTGACCCAGTCTGGAGGTGATTTCCAATGTTGTAGGAGGATTCCACGCACATGGGAATCCCTCTTTTAGTGGACACCAGCCCCAGGATGTATAGCACTGGGACTGGTTGGGGGATTGTGAGGATCACTCTGAACAAATTTTTTAAAATTTATTTACAGACAGTCTTACCACTATACCTTGTATAAAATGTCATGCAAATAGCAAGAAATAGCAATTGCAATAACTACATTTTAGGGCTGTATGTCTACATCAAAGGCATTGCTACCATAGGGGAAGGGGGTACAGCTAGTACGGGGTCCTTAGCTGGGGATTGCCCATATTCCCTGTCAATGCCCCATGTATACATCATATGTCAGTTATTCATCTTTGGAAGATACATGGAGACCTTTACAAAATTTTGCTATAGGGCCCACAAATGTCTAGTTATGCTCCTGTTTGCTCCTTTTCCTTTTTCTTATTTGATATACTATATTCCAGTCCTTTGTGAACTATCAGACTCAAAGAGACTAAATATGTAAATGAGTTCCCAAACTAGCTTTCACTATCAACATATGGAAAATATATTTAAATTCTCACTTGTTTTAACGCTGTATTTAATGACATTCTGGCAAAGATGCAGTAATTTCTGATGAGGCTCTCCAGTGTCTCTGATATTTACATCCAGAAGTTTCTTAAGTTGTTCAGGTTCTTTCCATTCACAAACCTAAAACAGCAATTACAAAGAAGATTCATGTTTCTGTTTTCAGTAACAATCTATCCTAATATATTTTGCATTGCTATAGTGATAACAATCACAGTTTTTACTTACAAAAGAATCAAATTATCCAAGATCAATGAAAGATCATGGTGTTGTGCAAATAGAAGTTTCAAATATTTTTTTTCTTAATTCTTGAAACATATATCAAATGTCATTCCCCAGTATTAGTTTATAATTGACAAAATAAAGCATTGTGATAAGAGATGCCACAATTTGTTTCAAAGTGGCTCTCAAACTGATTTGTCAAATTGGCTTTGAAGTTTGAAAACTTGCAATGAGTTCTCAAACTTTAGTTAGGCTAAGAAAATCTAGCTAAATTCATAGAAGGAAAATAGATTTGGCCAAATTCAAGCAGGTAAAGGAAGCTCTTTAGTAAAACTGATGTTCTAGTAGGAAAGGGTTGGGTACTATATAACGACGCTCTAACACCGACAGTACATACCCCAACGCGATCACACCGAATACCTCACTGCTGAGAGACTGGTAAGACAGACTGCTTGAAACAGAGACTTAAAGAAAATGCGACTGCTGAAGAATCCGGCACACTCTGATGGCATCACATTTAAGGCACCCACTATCACTAGTAATTTAAGGAGGCTGGGGCTGTAGAATGTGCAAAGCTTTGTAAAGAACCTTGTACAGCTGGAGCCTCCTTAAATTACTACCTTAACAGCACGCATTATAGTGTGGGCCTTAAATGTGATGTCATCAGAGTGTGTCGGGATCTTGAGCAGTCGCAATTTCTTTAAATCTCTGTTTCAAGCAGTCTGTCTTACCAGTCTGTCTGTAATGAGGTCTTCGGTGTGTATGTACTGTCTGCTTTTAGAGTGTTGTTATATTGACTACCACTGGTTGGAAAAGCCCTTTAAATATATATGTGCCGTATATAGGTAGTGTAGTGTGTGTGGGTCATTTAGGAACAGCAAAAAATGTGTGAAGTAGCAATATTTTTTTTTGTGTATAGACAGCAATTTGTTCACTATGTACATTCACAGATGTATGCCCCATTATGGTAAAAAAAATTATGAAATTTTCACTTTAAAAAATTGCCTAATTATTAGTGATGTTAGACCATAATATCTGAAATGGAATTTCCAGGAATATACAGCCTTGAGTTGATATATGCCTTAATACATCTGATATTCGGTACGTGTGCATTCTTTGTATTTGTGCATCTCTTTTATAATAAAATGTTTTAATGATTTTACACTATGGAAGTGCCCCCTTATTCCATCGATTTTTAGATACAATTACAGATGGTCCGAACATTTGCTATTGTTAAGATACTGAGCCAATTAAAGGCAAACTCCATCCAAATCTAAAAATGTAGTACTTAGTGGAATTAGATGTAGATTTTTCCTAAAGGCGGGGCAGGAGATTCTTCCTCTTGTTTAAGTGGGCTTTGTTTAGGGTTGTCGAAGCTCTCACCTGTAAACACATTACAAAATATCCTTCTCTTGCTATTAGAAACATAAGGGGAGTTTTTATGTCAAATCCTTGGAGTTCAGAGTTTAACACACCTAATTATGCACAAACCTTAAAAACTAGTACCTAAGCCTTTGTGGAGTTACATAACTAGGTAGAAGCTGACATTTAAAGTGAGGTACAGATAGTAAAGGGTTATATTGGACTTTTACTCTAAGATAAGACTTTTACTAATGTCCACATTTATCTTTGTCTATTAGATATTATCTTTATCTATTAATTTTCTTTGGCCATGGTAACTCTTTTGCAAAAGAATCATTTTGTTACTCAATTAACATTGAGTGACAATTATGTGGACATTGAAATACAAATATTTGAAATGAATATTTGTAATAACAAATTGAGTGAAATTATAATGCCTTTTTCATAAAGTTATTTGCATAATATACGAGATTTACCAGATGAAAAATGATTTATTCTAAAGCAAGAAAATAAACTTAAAATTGGACATATGATAAGCCACACAAACTGTACTATAAAAGTTTATATGTTCACATATATTGCATGTACTTTGATTAATAAAATAATGGAAACAATAAAATATTTATGCAAATATAATTTGTGAAAAAACAACCATCACAGGATGTAGAAAATAATGTTTCTGCCCCAGAAAGGGGGTAAATTAAGAAAGACTTATTTAAACAATATGGGCCTCATGTAGAGTTGAACATACACAACTTTTTATTGCATGAATTACGCATTTCTGTACCATGCATGCACACAAACAAGGCTCATGCTTCCATCCAAATGCAGACTGTGTCGCATCTTACACTTAGCACTCCTTATGCTGAGATAGGCTGAATGGGGGAAGGAAGGGGAACGCAAGTGTAGCCTTAGTTCAGTAAGAATGTTTTCTCGTAAATGTTATTTTTAAATCATTTACTGGTAGGACATTAAGTCATTAATTAATTGTAATTGTGTCACACAAAGTTCACAGTCCTTGATTGAATTAAGGAAATATTGAATTATCCATGGGTCTGCAGTTTTGCACAAAAGTAAAGTAATCTTTAAATTCATGCCTAGAGCAAGACAACGGACATAGCTTTCTAAAACACAGCTACTTATGAGTAAATGTAATTGGTGATTCTAGAACAACGTTGGTTAACAGTAAACTAAAATCATTTATTTTGCAGGGCCTAATAGTTGGTGTCAATTACACACACACTCATTTTAATAATTTCTTTAACAATTAAAGGGAAATATACTGTATATGCCTCTCGATTAAATATATACTTCCTCTGCATCCAGGTTGGGGCTTCCTACCTGGATACAAAGGAGTTTCTTAGGACCCCTGCCCACTCTCTCCTGTTACAATGACTATTAAACTACTTACTGTTAATGCTAAGGGTTGAACACTCCCAGAAAATTATCTATTTTTTTGGCGGCCCTCAAAAAGTCCTGCCAGACATTGTTCTTTTGCAAGAAACTTTTATCATTTTGGTTGCAGCCGTCACTTCAAGGTAAACTTTCTCTCAGACTATTTTGCTTCTGTTACTTTCAGACATACATTTGTTGCACAGCACACAGTTGCAGATCCAGATGATAGATTCCTCTTGCTTGTTGGTATCTTGACTCAGCTACCCACTTTAGACTGTTGCTATGCGCCCAACTCTGGTTTTCTACCCTACCAAAAGAACACTCTGTTGCATACTGGTGGATAGTACTTGGCTCTGATAAAGGTTACACATTCTATTCCCATTTTCATGGAGTCTATACCCGTATTGATTATCTTCTTGTTGATTTCTGTCTTGCTACCAACATTTCTGGTGCTAGTGTTCATCTGTTTTGCCTGGACCGACCATCCCTCCAACTTGACATTACCAATCCATCTCAAAGGCTGACCACCTAGAGTTTGGATGAGTCTGTTCTGCTCAGTCCTGTTAATAGTTGGGAGCTGACAGATGTCCTCATAGACTCTATTTCACTCAATGAATCTCCGTAAATGGCTCCCTCAGTGGTCTGGGAAGCTCACAAGTCTACCATTCGAGGTAAGCTTATTTGTATAGCTGCTGCTGGGAACAAAGAAGAGAAAGATCTTATGGTGAACTTGGGGTCCCAACTCCTCTTTCCACTCACCCAACATCAGGGATCCCTCAGCCCTGCCTACCTTACAGAGTTATCATCTGTTTGGGGTCACCTCAACACAATCCTAGCTAAGAAGACTGCTCAGTCACTTAGGTGGGCTCAACAGCTTTTTTAGAAGTAAAGTGATAAGGTCGACTCTCTTCTTTCTAGAAGACTTGTATTACAAGCTCGGGAGGTAGGACCCTTTAACACCCTGCTTTGATAGTCAAGCAACTTGAGACTTTCTATTCTATCTTCTAAAATCTAGATGCCTCCCATCCCCCTCCCCCTGATGTTGAACAAAGGATTGAGTTTGCTCTCATGCAAACTCCCCAAGTTATCTCCTTCATTCTGATATCTCAGGATAAGACACCATAGCCCCTCTCTGCTCCATGAAAGTTTCCTCCACCCTAGGTCCTGATGACCTTCCAGCCTCATAGTATAAGAAGTTTTCTGGTGTCCTAAGTTCTAAACTTACCTCTCTATTCAACTCTATTTTGGACAGAGGGATCTTTGATTTGACCCTTGCAAAACATGTACCTATCTCATTGTAGCAAACATTGCCCCATCTCCTTATTGAATGTTGACCTCAAAATCTTTGCTAAACTTCTGGTGAATAGGGTCAACCTCATCCTTCCGTCCTTAATCTACACAGATCAAGTCGGTTTTGTCTATAACCGTCAATCTGCGGACAATACGAGATAGATCATTAATTTAATACACCATGTTAATGAGCACAGGCTGTCATCTCTCTTTCTTCTTCTCGACACTGGAAAGGCTTGACGCCACATTGGGTGTCCTTCATGATGAGGGCTCTTGCTTCATATGGTTTCTGTGACAAAACTCCTTGTGGGTGTCTCGGAACTGTACCACAGCCCCACTACATTAGTCCAGGTGAACTGTAAACCCTTTTGGGTTTACAATGGGGTTCAACAAGAATATCCCCTATCCCCCTTATCTTTGCCCTCTTTATTGAGCCCCTGGCCATCAAAATTCACTTGAATTCCTTATATTTTCAGTATAGTGTTGGCCTCTGGCAACCATAAGTTTCCTCTATACTAATTCTTTATTATTATTCAGCTCGATTAGCCTGGTGTGTTCAATGGCACTCACCCCCTGGGACCAGAGTTTGGGTAGACATAGAATCAGCACTGATAGGTGCTTCCCGATCTGCTCTTTGTCTGACTTCCATACAGAGGCCTGCGGCTGCTTGCATACAGCCTGTGATCAATCTCTCACTGTCCATTTGGTCACACTGTAATAGAATAGCCGTCCTTTCCCCGTCACCCTCCACTATGGTTCCCCTCTGGTCTAACCCAGCTTCCCCTCACAGGCTAGAGCTAGAGTCAGTCTTTTAAATAACCTCTCCAAATGGCTATTTTCCCCCAATTCTCTGATCTGTCTAACCCCCTGGTTTCTTGATGGGACCATTCCACCACTTTCTGCTGGTTAGGCATTTTTTCCACTTTGTTAAGTCTCACATCATGTCCCAAATTCCAATCCTTCTGGTCTGAAGTTATTTGCTTGGCAACTGCTATTATTGGCTTCCACATCCCTTCAGATCCCAAATATGTACTGCTCCCCTTGCCTATTCCAGATCTCCCTATGCATTTCCATAAGTTACTTAGACATATCATATGAGCAGTGACAGATAGCAGCCTCTTGGAAGACCCCCCCCCCACAGTCCACTCTATCTACAACCATATGTGGCACATATACCAAATGGAGCACTTGACCAGAATCCTGAGGGGCTCCTCCATATCCTTCCAGAAAGTTTGGGCTCCATGGGCTTCCTACCACAAACATCCACTGCTACACTGCCATGTTCTTTGCCTCACTTTCTCTCCACATGGTACCCCCCCTCCCTGTTTATTTTATTATCTGCCGCCTGTCACTTCTAGTCCCTGCCTTTCTCCCTCTCCTGCTGTTGACTATTAAACATCACCATTTTTGTATCTGTTCTTTCTTGTACAGTTGTTTAGGTCACAATCTTTCACCTTCCCCTGGATGTATATTCTACTGCATATTCTTTTTTTATTGTTGCCTTCAACGGTTTCAAAGAACAGAATAAATAAAAAAATAAAAAAGATCTACTTCCTTAGAGGGGGTTTAAATGCCTTTCGATGTACTGTGCATTGGATACCTTTATAGTCAGTAAATGTTTGTTTTAAAATCCAGGGCAAATGAAACAATAGAAACACTGAGCCTAGACAATATAAAAGCTTTGGTAAAAAATACATAATAAAGCCAAAAAGATAAAGCAATGAATTTGATATACGCTGCTGGGGGCATATATAAGTCACTACATTAAAGTTGTCTAACAGTAGAGAGCCACCACTGATGGTTGGAGTGAACACATTTACATAAATAAAGTAATAGAAAATTAATGTCATTAGAATATATGACCATCAACATTGCACATTTCAATCAACGAGAAGTTATAACACATTTACCTTTTCAGTGACGTCAGTTGCTTTATATACAGCCTCATTCATCACTATCCTATATACCTCTTCAACAAATTTTTCTCCAGAACTGCTATCAATTATTGGTCCATTTAATACAACACCTTCCACAAGTACTGCATTCTTCTTCATTCTCCTTGTTTCCCGTGGGCTAGAACCAGCTGCAAACAAAATGATCTCAATTAGAAAAAAGATTATTCTAGATAATTGTATACAATCCTGTTAAAATAAAATCTTTTCTACAGAATAATGGTTTTATTATGCTTTTTATTACTAAATGGGGGAGCTATCTTGTCTAATGAATAGAAGTTCAATGTAAATTTACAGTCATAAAACCTGAAAATCAATGCATTCAGAAATTCTTTAGCATAAACATACACAATGTGACTAGAATAGTTATCATGATATAGCAATTGTTAGCTCAAGCAAGTTTTAGACTTGACTTGTGAAAACAAGTATATCTGATTTCTTTAGGATTTCGTACTGAACTGTAATTTCTAAAAAAAAATAAAAAAAATGATAATGTACTATGTGACAAATTAAAATTTCACAAGTTGTTGTTTGGTAAATTTTGCCACATTAGTGCTATTTTCTTTAATGGAAGTTTAATTAGTTTATCAGTTGTATTTATATTTGTTAAGCTATGTTCAATGTTAAAAAAAAAATGAAAAATAGCTTGTTTTGCCCTGGAATCAAGATAAAAAAGCTTATTCAAGGACCATGGACCTATTAATCTACTGTTCTCCAAGTTGCTCTCTAATCCCTTTTGTAATTGACTTTATATCATCTAAAGCCATTTTCTTATGTTGTGGAAAATCCTACATCTAAATATTTACTTAACATTTTATCTTCAACCTCTTGAAACCCTCCTCATACTACCAGTTTTGTGAGCAAAGTTGTCAAATAGACCTGTGACAAGCAGGGTCCAAACATATCACCTAAATGCTAATTGGTTTGTTACCTTGATTTACCCAGTAACCTCTTCTTTATTTGTCTTCCCTGGAAGTCAATGCAAATTTATAAAGCACTGTACTTAGTGAGTGTCTTAAAATACTATAAAGACACAACACAATGGCACCATAGTACAGTAGTTAGCATCGCTGCCTCACAACAATGGGGAAACAGCTACATGTGTGTGTGAGTTTCTTCCAGGTGCTCCAGTTTCTTCCATAGTTCAAAACATACTGGTAGGTTAATTGGCCTCTGACAAAATTTGACCCTATATGTTTTTATGGAAGTGAATTTAGATGCGCTCCATTAGGGCAGAGACTGATGCGAATGATTAAATATTCTCTTTAAAGTGCTGCATAATGTGGCGGGAGGAAAAAGGAAAAGAAAAAGACAATGGTTCAGTGATTTCCAAAGACTCAGATCACTATAATAACTCCCCACCAGTCATGCATGTACTGTCTGGTAGGGAGGGATTAAAGTTTCTCTTTCTTTATAGATAATCTTATGTCAGACAGACATAAGGGATTGTCACTGCCCTGACTTTTACTTAGAACCCCTCACCATTAACAAGATTCCGGTGACTTTCAGTGTTTTTACTGAAGTGATTTATCTGTCTGCAGCTGCTATAAAGGGCTCTGACCTATTTCTGATATGAAATAAACTCAGAACCTTTTCACTCACTATACAAAACTATTAGAATTTCAATATGAATTGCAAAAATACAGAATTCCTCATCATAGTCTACATTTTCATCACTCATTAAAACTATATTAATATATTCAGATTTTAGTAGATTATGTCATACATCACGGCGCAGCACGGTGGTGTAGTGGTTAGCACTTCTGCCTCACAGCACTGGGGTCATGAGTTCAATTTCCAACCATGGCCTTATCTGTGAGGAGTTTGTATGTTCTCCCCGTGTTTGTGTGGGTTTCCTCAGGGTGCTCCGGTTTCCTCCCACACTCCAAAAAACATACTGGTAGGTTAATTGGCTGCTGTCAAAAATTGACCCTAGTGTCTCCCTGTATGTCTGTCTCCCTCTCTGTCTGTCTGTGTGCGAGTGTGTGTCTATATTAGGGAATTTAGACTGTAAGCTCCAATGGGGCAGGGACTGATGTGAGTGAGTTCTCTGTATAGTGCTGCAGAATTAGTGGCGCTATATAAATAAATGATAATGATGATGATGATGAAGGACAAGTAAATAGATGGTATCATCCTAAAGAACTCTACAGCCCTGAGTGCTCATTCCCAACAGTGAAGAATTCCGGTAATTCCATTAAATTTAATGTACCTTCCTATCTGTGGATCTGATCAAGCTTCTCTTTCCGCTGTGCAAAGCATCCCTGGTTCCATCGCAGCTCCTGTGGACTTTAGAAGTGCGGTTTGATCTCTGTTAGGAGGCTCTATTGTAAAGTTCAGGATATTTCAAATGTTCCTTCAATATAATATATGGTTACTTAATTTGAGTGAATTGGAAACATTTCTTTTTAATGTTTTATGAATAAAAAAAAATATTATGGTAGATTGCTTTCTTTTTTTTCCTTGCTATATGAGAGGTGAATCTATTTATTGAAAATGAATTGTAGTGCAGACTGTGTTTAAGATGCAATCATCACAAGCTGTGCTACATTGCAAGTAAACTTAATGTGAGAGCATTAGCAATGAGAAGCAGTTCATTCACTTGGTGCATTTAAAGTCACTTATTTAAAGATTTTATTGCACTATTAATTTCCTTTCTTTTACGTGTTTATTCACACATCGGAGAGCAGGTTATTACATTGGTAAAGAAAGATTTTCTACCTGTACTGAGGAATACCTCATGAGATTTTAAGACATTTAATATACATATTGGGGCTTTTTAGTGGTATACATTTGGTTTTTTTTGTGTGTAACCAGAGAAAGTGCTCATTATTTATATATATACTTTTTAACATTTTTGTTCATAAGAGTAGTGGCACGTGTAGATAATTTAGCTGCATTTTTGTGGGGTCTGTAATGAGGTATATTCTATTTACTGTTTATGATTTGGGTGCAGTCATTCTCATATGTCTAATGGATTTAGTGGCTTCCCCTCTCACCAAACTGGACTAGCGCCGCTATGGGTCGTGTCCCGACCATCGCCATGATGACCAGTGCATCACTTCCTCTTTGTCCGGCCATCACCAAGGTAACGGTCGGATACTCTGTCAGTTAGCGCCGCATGCCGGTATGAAGAAGCAGACAGGCGTGTGTGCAAATATATAAAATTAATTAACAGCTTCTTGAGACTGATTATCCCATGTGCACCTCCTTCTTTTTGATCAGTCCCCTTGTATATAAGGCAGGGAGGGCTTAGGTTATAGCGTTTATGTTGAGCATTTTTTGCCTTGCTATTGTGTTCCTGTGTGTTCTGTGGATACTCTGCTGAAATCCTGATTGATTCCTTTTATGACTCTTGGCTTGTTTCTGGACCCTGCTTGATCTCTGATTGCCCTGACCTTTGGCTTTGTTGTTTGGATATCCTTGTTCACTGCCAGCCCCAACTCTTTGGCCTTTTCCTGACTATTCTGCCTACTACAGACCCCTGACCCCGGCCTGCTTCTGACCATCCGCTTCTATCTTAGCTACCGCCTCCAATCTACCTGCTGTGGTATTGTATATAAACTTCCACTACGCTATGAGTTAAGACTAGGGGGCATCTAGGTACCTGTGAGCACAGCAAGCCTATCTGGAAAGGTGGCTGCTATAGGGCAAGACCTCTGCTACCTGCTTTGGGAGCTTATGTCAGTAGCTGCTAGCCATAACAAGCACTGGCAGTAACAGAGGCACGTAACTAACAATGTTTTTACAAGAGACCCTTGAAAAGATTTGGAATTTGCTGCGGCTGAGTTTGCATTTGCACTACCTCCAGATGTGATGAGTTGGTAATGGACAATAGTTGAGACTGGTCAACAAAACCAGAAATGGAACATGGATGGACTGCAGAGTGCCAGATTGGATAAAAGAATGAGCATTAGAACAAGCTGGGTTAGAAGAAGTATCAAATAACAGGTAGAAGATAGATCAGGAACAGTCCGGGTGAGAAATCATAAGAATAGCCAAAATATGGAGTCTAATACTCTGAGAATGAACAGTTCACAAAGCAGGGTTTAAAATATCTGCGGTTCCATGACCACCAGTACAAGTTCTCAGGACAGCCACATTCCAGTTGTTACAGCAGAACCGGGCAGCGGCGGGCACAGGGCACTGGGACCTGCTCAGATGAGAACAGATGCTTTGGACATGGAGTCCCATTGTCATTTGATGGTCCAAGTGTCAGGAATGTGACAGTACCCTCCCTCTTCTGGACTCCCGATACCTCATAAAAGGCTTATCAGGAATTTTTGTGTGAAAACTCTTCAGGAGATGAGGGGTGTGAGTTTCAGGAGGCCTGACCCAACAACTCTCCTCAGGACAGTCCCCCTTCCAGTCCACAAGGAAGTGCAGATGACTTTTTGAAGTCCAAGAGTCCAAGATCTGTTTAACTTCATACTCCTCTTACTGATATACTGAGATGGAGGAAGGAGAAGAGCTGGTAGAGGAAAAAATGTTTGATCACCATAGATTTATGTAAACACATGAGAAACACAATAGGAACCTGCTGGTAACTCCAACTTGAAGGGCACTAGATTATTTTTTTAAGGATCTCAAAAGGCCAATGTATCATGGACCAAAATTCATGCTTGGTACTTGAAGACAAAGATTCTGGGTGGATTACCACACCTTATCTCCTGGGACAATGTAGGAACTGTAATCCTCTGTCTCCCAAAAATGTGTAAAAAAATTAAGCTTTCTTAAAGTTTTCTTTAGCTGTCATGGCTTTCTGGGGTTGGTGGGTTTATTTAGTGAATGTGAATACTATTATTATAATGTTAGATGGTGTTGGGGGGAATATGTCTATTTATTAAATGTGAATGGTATTAATTATATGTCTAGGCTGGTTTCAGGAAGGGAGGCCTATTTATTAAATATTGATGCTATTCATTTAATGTCGAGGATGGTTTGGAAGACTTCACTCATTGCTATACTTTCCATATTTCATGTACCTATTCTTTTTCCAACAATACTCAAACATTCTAGGATTCAGACAAGCAACAACTGATATTAAAACACCAGTAGAAAGCAGGTCAATCTGCCAGTTGTCCTGATTCTGGTGGGACAATCCTGATTTTGGATGACTGTCCTGCTCAATTAAGACTTTTACCCCACTGAAGGGACAGTTGGTATGCATGTCCCACTTCATATCACTCTCTTCATGAATGGCAAGCTGCATGCACATTACAGCACCTTACAGTTGTGCATGAAGCATTGCTCATATATTTCAAGTGGGTGAGAAGGGGTTGGATAGCAGCCTCTCACTGGCTAAAATGATAGCTACATTCCACACACATTGTGCTAGAAGGATGGAAGAATTACTCAGTTGATGTGACCAGGGCATTTCTTCTATCCTTCAATAACCTCTAGAGGCTGGCAATGCCTCTCTGGTGGCTGGTCACGCACCTTCAACAACACGCTGCCACTTTGTAGCGACACACACTATTTCAGGGTGTTACGAGCCTGGTTAGACTGGTCTTTGCTAAGGACCCCCGAAAGAGAGTATGGGTTTTGCTGCAAGAGACACGCAGGTCACGGTTCTCCAAGACAGCCACCAACGAAGTAGTGAGTGAATAGGCATGGTTGTACTTTCTGAGATCAAGCCATGTGGGATATGAGGTATAAGGGGTTAAACCAAAAAGGTAGCCAGGAAGCCAGATGTCAAATACCAGGAGAGACAAATACAGTCCAAGGCAAAATCCAAGATCAGTGTCAGGATTAGCTGAGTCAGAAGCCGAAAGGTCAGTCAGTAAGCGGGAACAGAACCTGGAGCACTGGAGCTTGAGGGGACCTGATCCTCCGGCATCCTAGTGGTTCCAGAGCCTCCTATATAGAGGGAGCAGGTGCTTGATTGGCCAATTGATGATTGATGACAATGAAGCTTAATAATGTCCCGTAGCCTAGCTTTGGGACACAGAAATAACTGTGCAAGCACTTGCTGGACACCGACCCAGGCAGAGAGGAAGAGCCCCGTTGCTACATAACGGGACGCTGCTGTACAGAGAGAGTGGACGACCATCCCCGGCACCCATTGGAAGTGCAGGGACGGCGTCCGTTGAAATTATTTACTTGTAGTGCACTGAGACCAGTTGTCATTGACAGCTGTTCAATTGTGTTTAGTCCTGGGGAGTGGGTCATTTATTTGCCAACAGTACATGTTACAAATCCTGTTTCTGACATATAATAGTGGTATATCTCTAATTATTTGCTATTTGGCCTCTATTTGAAGCTGCTGTTAGACACAAGGGGCTAGATTTACTAAACTGCGGGTTTGAAAAAGTGGGGATGTTGCCTATAGCAACCAATCAGATTCTAGCTGTCATTTTGTAGAAAGTACTAAATAAATGAAAGCTAGAATTTGATTGGTTGCTATAGGCAACATCCCCACTTTTTCAAACCCGCAGCTTAGTAAATCTAGCCCAAGGAGTATTGTAGTTAGCATGTGGGAAATCTCAGTCTGGACAAAATAATACATAGTAATATAGATTTATGGCATGCTTCTTTTCTTAATAAAGGATCTTAAAAGCTAGATCAAGATTACCTAATGTAATAAAATACAATGTAATTTCAAAACCTTTATTTTTATTATCAAGGACATGTGATTAGTGTATGTAGCAAAGACTCCAATGACAATGAAAATTAACTGACAATAGCCACAAGTTAGTTTTTGGTGGAGTTCTATAAATTAACCATTAGTACAGAATATTACTTATCTGGGGTTCAGCATTCCCCTGATGTCTGATGTGGTCTGGTGATGCTCTCCTTGCTCCTGAAGGCAGCATGTTGTTATGAAAAAAGCCTAGCTCAGCAGATGTGAGGAGTCTTCCCCAATAAATCTGCCATGATGTGGGATGCTTTCGTAGCTCCTGCTAAGGCAGATGCACAAGCAGCATGTTATCTATTGAGATAATGAGCCTGCAGGAGCAAGGGAAGAGTTGTTGGACTGTGTCACAGTCAAATAATAATCTGAATTAATATTAATGATAATAACCCATTCCTAAGAAAGTGTGGTGCTACATGTGGTACAGCTGTTAGATGTAATAGTGACTGGGGAATGCATAAAAGTTGATAAGTTTCAGAGTTGTGTACGGAATGATGAAGTGACATATAGGAGAATAAATCATTTGTTATAGTTTGGCTTTAGGAAGCGGAGATGAAACTGTAGTGAAGTTTAGAAGAATAGGTGTCACAAATGGTGAAGACAAGAATTTCTAGAGTGGAGAAAGAAGCAATCAATCAGACTTTAGTTATCATTTATATAGTACATTCTACAAAATGATAGCTACAATCTGATTGGATGCTATAGGCAACATCTCCATTTTTCAAACCCGCTGGACACTCACAGCTTGATAAATTTATTCCTTAGTGTATAGTAGTTTGGGAGGGTAGGACACATCAGGCTGCAATGGTGATTTAAAAAATGTAATTGTTCTTGCTGAAGCTTGGTTTAAAAAAGGAGGACCGAGGAGCATTTTGTGAACATGGATATGGGAGAAAATTTAACAATGGTGCCATTAAAGTTTTGGTTGGATACCAAATCATCCACACAAACCTAACTTCTACATACATGGTTTGTCATGTGGTTGGACAAGAATATACATATTACAAGTGGTTGAAGTGAGCTGGTATACAGTGGTGACATTCTCCTACAGCCTTCATTGCAATCCTATCAAATTCCATTAATTTACATTTTCCATACCGTCACTTCTAAAATTTCAATCCTGCCACTTCTAAATTTTCACTTCGCCCACTGTACGTTACCAGAACAAGCAAACAGATGCTGTAAATATTGAATTATTTCTCTGGTAGTTTTGAAACACCAAATATCATTAAATTCACAGGATTTTATTTAAAAAATTGTTCATTTATCACTTGCTCCATTAGCATACATTAAAATGTGCTAAGCACAAAAATTGCATGGAAAACAACTCAAATTGTTAGCATATTAAAAAACTATCGAGAAGCATTTATGTATCAAATGGTTTTGTTTTCCAGAAAATACATATATTTGACAGTAATTAATAGCTTTCTTTGACGTTCAATTATTCAAATCCTTTCTGCACTATTTGCAAACATGTGTTAGTGCAACGAAGCTGTAAAGCAATGATCCATCTCTAACATTGTTCATATCACACATCATTAACCCCTTCATCACCTGTGTAACCAGATCATGTACTTCTAACAGAAAGCGTTTGTTGATTTTTTTTCCCAGCTATTCCCTTGTGGATGCTAGATTGGTTCAGTTCAACTAAATTGAAATGACAAAGCATTCTAATGGTTTTTATGAGTTCATACCTCAATAGGGAGATTCTATTTGAATTATGGTGAATTTACAGATATTGTGACAAGAGCAGTTTTATTTATTTTTATATTTAACAACCTGGGAAGAAGTGTTCAATTGTGCAGTAAAATATGGATGTAGGAGATTGGAGGCATACACTGTAACTTCAATAATGTAATGCAGGATTAGAAACACTGATACATTATCAAAGAGAAATGGGCTAAGCCAGGGATTCTGGATTACCAACAGCAAGGTGAGTTCAGATATTTAATTCCGTAGCACTAATACCTCAAACAGCACTATCTAATTAGTTAATTCAAAGGAGATATGTTACTGATAAGGATGTTTAAACAGGAGAACAAAAAAAATGTTATGGATGTAAAAAAAAAATACATTTTACCCAACATGCAATTAAAAAATATGGTAAAAAAAATACTAATTATATTATATCATTATGAAATAGTCAAGTATATACATCAGGGGGTAAACGTATCAAGCTGAGAGTTTGTCGGCGGGTTTGAAAAGTGGATTCAAGCTGTCATTTTGTAGAATGTACTAAATAAATGATAGCTAGAATCTGATTGGTTTTTCAAACCCGCCGGAAAACTCTCAGCTTGATACATTTACCCCCAGGGCTCATTCACAATTATATCCAACTTTCATGTATATTGGACACATAAAAATGATTAAAACAACATTAAAAGAAAAATTTGGGTTTTATATAATACAGTGACACTATAAGCAAAACTGTGTTGTAACACCAAAGGATCAAATCACATGTCGCTTTTATCCCTCAGCACCCCTGCAAAGCAATAATAGATTAAAGATATCAATGGTAAAGGTTAATGCTCAAGAGATCGTCCCAGTCTACATGTTTTTCAAGTTCCTACTCACTCAGTGAAACAATCATAATCCTTTTATATCTTTCGTTCATCCCTTAAAATGTCTGGGGAATGAGGTAGTGAACTAGAGAACCAATCAGAAGCCACAATCACAGAAATTGCAGCTTCTGATTGGTTTTCTCAATTACATTCCCAGAGACACACAACCTTGGTTTCCGTTCGGGATTGGGAAATGAACCACAGAACCCCAGGAAACATGGATGCATAGAGTTACCCTGGTGCTTCATGGTGGGGGACAGGAGCACTATGGGCTAGGGGGCTAGGGGGCAGGGGAGCATCTTTCCCCAGGCAGTTCACATAGTAGGCTACATTGGGCTGGGTCACTGGGCCAGCTGCATTTTTTTTCCTTTAAAATGTTCCTAATAGGCTGCAGAGTCGAGTTTTGCCCACCAAGATAAAATTCGCCAGCCCTCCCTCTCTAGCTTCAAATGATAATGCAGTTTTCAATATTCTCTATTTAACAGTTGGGTTTAATTTTTTAGTGGAATGAATAATATGTCTCTCAGCCAAAGTGTTTTACTGTAAGCAGCAAGTTACATATTTCATCCAAAACTGAAAATGTGCTTTTAATCAGTTTCTCCATGTTCTTATGAATATACAGCAAGCCCCTCCATCTAAGTAAACTCTATGTTTTGCCAAGGACATACTTGCAACTCTAAGGGACCTGTCTATCAACAAGCTGCAATAAGAATGATTTTTTTTATCACTCCTTTACTGCGGAACAATAAAAAACTGTTATCTCAATTTATCAATAAAACCGCGCCAGTCTCTGGGGATATGCACATGTGTTACCTGGCTAGTTGTTTCGCGCATACACAGTGGAACTGAAAGCCCAGGATTGGGTTTCCAGTGTCACCAATATAGAAAAATCTGTTAATCAAATAAATTGCAAAAAAAATACATACAAATATTTTAAAAAAATTATCCAACAAAAAATGTTTTAATTAAAGAATAAAACATTTTTTCATTCATTTTCTTCAATTATTGTCATCCTGAGATGGTAATAACAGAACAAGTATTGCAGCAGTACAAGTACCGCCACAGTGCTTGAAAAATTGTCTCCCCCATGAAAAAGGAAGCTATCACCGGCAAATGTTATTGCTTGAAGTACCGCCAGCCGTAGCACTGTTGTCGCCAGTGGTATCCACTTCATGTATAGGGTGAATCCCTATTTCAGGGGAAAACACCTTTTTTCTCGACCAATAGGACTTTGCTCTCTTTAATAAATATACCCCTAAGTTTGAATAGGACAAGACTGGTCCCAGGGTTACTGCCTGAAACACCAGCATTAACTTTTGTTACTGCTAAGTGCAGGTACCTTTTAGTTGTAAACATTTTTCTAGTAACAAATGTTTACATTTCTCTGATAGCATGGCACACTAAGATAAACATTATATATCACCTGAAAAAATGACCCAAGCTTCATTTAAAAATCACTAATTATCTCATATATTCTTGTATTATAATAGAAACTATGTTTTAATTTATATGATCAATTCAAAAGGATCGCTAAACATAAATAGCACCTTGATTTTTACAGATATACACTATATGGACAAAAGTATATGGCCACACATGTTAATTATTGAATTGAGGTGTTTTAATCAGACCCATTTCCAGAGATGTATAAAATCAAGCACCTAGCCATGCAGTCTCCATTTCCAAATATTTGTGATACAAAATGGGTCAATCTGAAGAGCTCAGTGACTACAAGCGTGGTACTGTGATGGGATGCCACCTTTGCAATAAGACAGTTTGTGAAATTTCATCCATGCTGGATATTCCACGGTCAACTATAAGTGATATTATTAGAAAGTGGAAGCATTTAGGAACAACAGAAACTCAGCCACAAAGCAGAAGACAATGTAACATCACAGAACGGGGTCAACGACTGCTAAGGCGCATGGTGCATAAAAGTCACCAACATTTTGTTGATTCCATAGCTGAAGAGTTCCGAACTTCAACTGGCATTAATGAAAGCACAAAAACTGTACGGCAGGAGCTTAGTGGAATGGGTTTCCATGGCCGAGCAGCTGCATGCAAGCCTCACATCACCAAGACCAATGCCAAGCGGCAGATGGAGTTGTTTAAAGTACACTAACACTGGACTGTGGAGCAATGGAAATGTGTTCTATGGCGTGGCGAATCAGGCTTCTCTGTTTGGCGGTCAGATGGATCACCCTGAGTTTGGCAAATGCCGAGAGAATGTTACCTGCCTGACTGCATTATGCCAACTGTAAAGTTTGGTGGAGAAGGGATAATGGTATGGGGCTGTTTTTCAGGTTTTGGGCCCCTTATCATCAGTGAAGGGTAATCTTAATGCTTCAGCATACCAAGTCATGCTTCCAACTTTGTGGCAACAGTTTGGGGTAGATCCCTTTCTATTCTAACATGACAGTGCCCCAGTACACAAAGCAAGGACTACAAGGACATGGTTTGATGAGTTTGGTGTGAAAGAACTTGACTGGCCCACACTGAGCCCTGACGCTCTACAGAATGAATGGGCACAAATTCCCACAGAAACACTCCAACATCTTGTGGGAAGCCTCCCAAAAATAGTGGAAGCTGTTATTGTTGCAAAAGGGGGAAAAACTCCATATTGAAGCATATATATACACACATACATACACAATACAGAAAAGGAAACTAGAATATAAGGGTAAAATATCTGAAAATGAATCAAAAGCTTACAGTGAGGTTAAATACCTTTAAAGGTTATTTATAAACTGTAAAATGAGTATGCAGACAATTTAAGTTTTTGCTGAAATCCACCTAATAACCTGCCTCCCTTTATTTTGACTGAAAGTTTTCTTTAACAAACTGGTCAGAATGTTTAACACAAACCAATATGTAATTTTTGTATGCTGAACAACGCTGGAGACATTCACAGATAATAATGTTTTTTTCCTCTGCTGATATCATTTTTTTTTATCAGAGAAGTCAGCTCAGATGTATTTTGTTTGTCTCCAGAATATAACAATGTGCTAGATAAGGAGGTGTGTTTGCATCCATTGTATAATATCTTGTGTCCACCGCACTACCAACCTCCATGCATGGAAATCCAGTCAGATAGACATAACAAAGGAATTAACAGCAGCATAGCAATTTAATTTAAATGCAAGGTTAATTGGGACCTCATCCACAACTGACAGTGCTTTAACCCAACTGACAATACTTTAACACTGTTAGGATCACAGCACAGAGCTGCAATTTTCCACCTGTACTGTAACTTCTGCTTATATTTCACTGTTAAATAAGATTATATTGCTGTAGGTTAACACATGCTCTTTAAAATTCATCAGTGCAATGTCCTTCTGTTTATGAACATTTTTCCACAATGTAATGTAGTGGTTTATTTTAACATATAGTTGTGTAAGGCTATAATTAGAATCTCGATAATTACCATTTGTCCTTGCTTTGTTTATTCAAACTGCTATTAATGATTTATAATTCTGCACAGTTTACACAAATCTGCAGAAGTTTTGCACAGTGTCCTGTGACTGCTATGGCAACCAGAGAGGCTATGTAATCCCTCTCTGAGCCCAGTGTGCATTGTATAATCGTTCCCTCCTTTTCCGTCTCTGCCATCACATGACATGCTGTCAGTTTATGTGACTGACAACCATGCTCCTCTTCACTCCAGAGAAATTTTGAAAAGGAACTCATTATTTGTAGCAGGAAGCTAAGAAAAATAACAGATGCATGCTTGAAAGGTATTTAACTTGCTATGTAAAGGAAAAAAGGTCTAAGCAAGTATGCTACTTTAAATATTTTTCCAATTTAATACCAAAAGAAAATAATAATATATCTTTGTTTCTCACAACCCCCTCCAGGGGCATTCGAATGGAGTTGAATGTCGTGGATAGGGGCAATTATTCCTCACTGGAGAATCTGCAACAAAAATTTGGGCTCCGGTTGGGAAGTCTCTTTAAATATCTAGTCGGACATCATATATCTATCCTCCCATAGACTCATATTGCAAAATCCCTGACGCAACTTGAGTCCCACTGTTTCCATAGCCCCTCTCAAAAGCTATGATTTCATTGCTCAATAATATACTGATAGGTACAAAACAGTCTGCTACACAATAAAAGGGTGTCAAAATCCTTGATCTCAACTAGTATTAAGGAAAATTCTTACAAAATTTATTGTAGATGGTATCTAGTTCCTACTAGTCTCCAAAGGATATTTGGAAGCACTTCCCCACTGTGTTGGAGAGGAAGTGGGAATTGGGTTCCTTATACCACATTTGATGGTCCTGCCCTAAAATTGCCAAATTCTAGGATAAAATAAATACCCTTTAATCCAAAATAACCCTTACATTTATCCAAAACTCCCTTGGGCCTTTCTGCTGGGTGTATCAATAGAGGGCTTGGACAAACCCTCAGGTAAATTGCCCACACAATTTCTTAATACAGCTAAGTGTCTGGTCGCACATCAATCGAAAAATCCTAGAACTCCCCTCCAGTCAACAGGTACACAATAAATCTCACGTATTTGCTTCTATAATTACATGATAAACTGTTTTCGGTGGAGTTCCTGAAGTTAGCTTGTTTTCTCCCCCGACCCACCTGCATTACCATTACACCCATTAACCTTCTTTATCGTACACTGGCATATACCTAAGTTACCCATACACATAATCTCTACCTAAATACTATTATACGCTCATGTAATTTATTGAATTGAATTGGTCCACACTTCTAAGACCAACTACAAATACTTTCTTTCTTTCAATGATCTTATCATTTTGTGCATTGATGTATTTTGAAAATTATAAACCCAAATAAAGTTAAATGTAACTGGGTACACAACGTAATTTCAAAATATTCTCAAGAACTAAAGCATCTGACAAATGTAGATAAATCCACCTATCATTCAACTGCTAAAAGCCTGAGGGATCTGTTCATTATTCAGATCCATGCTC
Source organism: Mixophyes fleayi (assembly GCF_038048845.1). Lineage (NCBI taxonomy): Eukaryota > Metazoa > Chordata > Amphibia > Anura > Limnodynastidae > Mixophyes > Mixophyes fleayi. Next base: position 72,948,871 of record NC_134406.1, read on the forward strand.
AGGGTATTAAAACTTTATTTTAACTCTTCCTCCTGAACCTGAATAATTTTCATAGTGGCGGAAAGTGAGTGTCATATGAATGTTGATTGGACAATTTGTGTCTTATTGTGGCTTGTCCAGCTTGCACGTTCCAACAACCTTCTTTCACTTTAGTTTTAGCAAAATTCTCTAGCTGCTCAGGTTTGGTAAACACATTGACATGAGGAACTCTGGACTTGAGTCTCTGATGAATAATGTGGATCCCTGGGTAACGACCTTTAAAATCTTTTAATTTTTAAAATGTTTTTGTTTATCAGCAACATTTACACTTGATTTGATGTTCCTTCTTGTATCTGTGCTTGAAATATTGTAACTGTATACTGTTTCAGTAGATATTGTGGAGTATTGATGCTGTTATTAATATCATTATAGTATCATATAATGTACAGTTTTTAAACTTAAATTACTTAAGCCATAGAAAATAAAGTGATTTGTGATATAGACACATAAAGAAAAACGGGCGTAACGTAATAGTGTGGACAAATGTGTAGAAAGACCTTAATAGTATTTCAATTTTTGTTATCTGGAGTGGATGGTGAGATAGCATCTTCCTGACTTCACAGATTGGGTGGGTGCCATTCAGCCGGGCAAACGGTTTATAAAAAGAAGTACTTTTAAAAATGTTGCCCCCCCCTTCGATAAGTAAACAGCACCAGTGCTATATAGCAAGTTCTGTTTGCCTGGGTACACCAGGAAACACAGAGTTGGCAGTTTTAACACTATTAACAGGGAGACAGAGAGCATGTGTTCTCCCTGCATTAGCACATATCAGCCCATTCCGTTCAGGATTATGTTCAGCTTCTATGGGAGCACCTGAAGAAGAAAGCAGGTCCCCTCACCTAAAGAGCATCATCTCTTGCTATTAACCCTGGCTGTTGAGTATTATGGTAATGATTGTAAAATTTGGATTGAAAAATATATTATGGAACTGCAAGTGCTAGCATGCACTGAATTCCAATGACTGTTAATGCTTATTGGCACTTGTAAAGATGAAAAATAGATACTCACACCTTATTTAAACAAACTTTAATTAACAAATAACCTTACCCCAAATATTCTTACCACGCATTAGAAACGATTTATTGCCCCACAGAGCCAATCACAGAGCTGCCCTTTGTGATTGGCTGAGTAGAGTGAGAAACCACTTGTTCCAAAAATCGCAAGTGCTATGCTATGTGTTTGTGCATGCCTTTGATACACTGTTCACAAGTGGTGCTCCAGTGGTTGGTATGCCAGGGGTGCATTCACATAAGTTTGCAAATGCATTCAGAACACAGTTGGCACAGAGAATTTCATATTCACTTCAGTAGCCTATTCATATGAATTGGGTTTGTGTACTACATGAAAATAACCTAATGAAAAAACTGGACTATTAAAATGAATGAATTTCTGAATATTTAAAAAATATAATACAAAAAATGGGCAGCTCTGGCACCACAAAAAAGTCCTCATCCAGTCCCAGTACTGGACAGCCCTAGATATCTGTGCTGGGTCATATTAAAGGAGGGAAAAAATAGGTGTGGGGCCACACTGATAGCGTGGAAACCAACATGAATGCACCTATTTTTATAAGCAAGGGCATGGTTTTGCGATCCAAATGGTGTCGCATGCAAGTGTGCACAATTTAGCATTCTCTGTTGGGAAGAGCTAGGAGAATTGGGCCATTCCTTGATGAGTGTAGGCTGAAAATTGCACCTACATGCAAAAACTTTTTTTGTTGCAGATGAGTATATATAAATTAAAAGTAACGGAGTGGATCATTTAGGGGGAGTTTCCTGTTTAGTGGGATGCCTCACAGCACTTTTTAACCCTGTAAAATGATTGGAATTTTATTCTGAGGTAAAGGAAAATCATGTCTCCGCTTCCAGTTAGATAACTCATTTTAATGTATGCCTCATAGGCCACTTTTGTTGAAGCAGCATTGGAACTTTTTGGGCATATTGTAAGGTGGTAATCGTTGAAGCGATTACCACCCATTGTAAGCTGTAGTTTTTTATACTTTGACAATCATGGAAATGTATCATTAATTTTTATTTTTGTTCAGTAAGATAGAATTGGATAAAAAAAAAATGTTTTTTTGTTTAAACATTTGTCATGTTTTTATAATTAACAGGAAGCTCCTGATACAACAGTAACCTCAGTCTTAAATCACCTACGCAATGTTATCGGGATTAAATCAGTATCATATACTCTTTTTGATATTTTTAAATTGCATTATGATCAGTAAAGATGAAGCTAAACATTAACATCTAGATTCATTTACTGATTTTTTTTTAAATATCTAAATTCACTTTTTCAAGCCCTTGTATTAAGTCAGAAAAGTAATTTCCTTGTTGAATAAGTTACATTACAAATAATAAGTACAGCGGCCCACACCTTTCCTCTCTCAAAAAATGAATATACTGTAATTATTATAATTGTTATAGGGATTATGTGAATATGTATAATTACCAAACCAGGATGCTCTTGTTCAATCTGTTTTTCCCTTACAGTTATCCACAGTAGGTTTGCCTCAACCTGATATTTAGTAATCAGCCCTTTTTAGCTGTTTCTGTCATCCATTTGCTTTTGGATGAGATTCAATTATTTACCTTATTTGACCTTATTTTTGAATGCCTGTCAGCCATGGGTGCCAAGTTTTTTTTCTAAGAACTGATTATTTTTCATAGCCTAAGGTACTGTCAAAAATGCAACGCGCACAAGTGCTTTCATCTCTATTTTCTTGAAGCAGCAATGCTAATCACATGACCATTTATAGACTTGGGCTTCAGCAGGTAACACTACTGAAGTTAAAAACATGTTATACATGATCTTCACTTAAAAGAGATTGCAACAATTGCTATAAACTATTAAACGGAGTGTCCATAAGTGTCAATTCAGTATATGTTATTTAATATATTGTTTTTCATCAGTATATAGTTCAAAAAGTTATGTATACCATGTAAAATTATACATTCCCCAGGTGCTATTCAGCAAAGAAATGCAAAAGAGTAGAGGAGAGACACACTCACAGATTCATTTCAAACAGAAGAATTAAAATCTTTATTGCCAAAATGGCCAACATTTTAGTCGTCATTTCAGGTATGCACACAGACTCTCACTCTCCTTCTCTTTGTTTCCTTTACTCTTACTCCCTCATTCCTTTTTCTTTCTCTCCCTTGCGCTCTCTAACCTTCTGTTCCTTCTTTCTCTCTCTCTCTATCTTTACCTCTTTCTCCCTTTTTCTCTCTCTCAATTTATCTCTCTCTTACTTCCTTCTCTCCCTCCCTTTCTCTGTCTTTCTTACTCCCCCCTTTCTTTCAAACTGTCTCCCTTCTCTCTCACTCTCAGTCTCCTTTAATCTTCCCCCCTTCTTGTTCTCTCTCTTCCTCCCTCCATTTCTATCTCTCTCCATTATTCTCTCTCGCAACTTCTCTCTCACCCTCTCTTTCTCTCTCTACCTTTCACTCCCCTTTTTTCGTTCTCCCCACTTTTCTCTCATTCTCTCTCTTTTGCGCTTTCATTATTATTAACATTTATTTATAAAATAAAACATATTCTGTAGGGTTTTACAATTGGGAAACTAACACAGTAATAATACAAATATGGGTATTACAGACAACCAGAGAGATAAGAGGGCCCTGTTCGCAAGCTTACAATCTATAGGACAAAAGAAGTTTTATTCAAAAGGTTGAGTACTACATATTGCATATTGGTCTAGTCAGATTGCAAAGTGCTTAGTGGGCTATATGATGCAGTCTCACAGCAATGTTGGCCAGGGGGTTAGAGAGTTGTTTGTGTAAGTCTTGTGTGTACTATGTAAAGGGGTGTTAATAGGGTATGCTTACAAGGTTAAGAGTGTGGTTGAGGAATTTGATAAGCTGCCTGAAGAGGTCTCCAAGGAGGTCTCCTTTAGTCTCCAAACGCTTGAAGGTTTGGAGACTAAAGGAAGGTCATGCTATACGAGGGAGGGCATGCCACAAAGAGGATGCAGCCCGAAAAATGTAACCAAGAATGGGAACAGGAAATGAGTGTAGATGAGAGATGCAGATCTTGGGCCTGATTCATTAAGGATCTTAAATGGAGAGGATCCTTATTTCAGTCTCCTGGACAAAACCATGTTACAATGGAAGGGGTGCAAATGAGTGTTCTGTTTTGCACATAAATTAAATACTGCCTGTTTTTTCATGTAGCACACACATATCAACTTTAAATTTCAGTATACAAATAAGCTATCAAGTATTTGTGTGTTACATGAAAAAACAGTCAGTATGTAACTTATATGCAAAACAGAACACTCATTTGCACCCCTTCCATTGTAACATGGTTTTGTCCAGGAGACTGAAATAAGGATCTTCTTCATTTAAGATCCTTAATGAATCAGGCCCCTTGTGCAGAACAGATGTGTTGAGTTGGGAGATATTTTGAGACAAGTGAGGAGATATATATTGGTGCAGTTTTGCCAAAATGTTTTATGGGTGACTGGCCCGGGGGGGAATGCCCCCCTGCCCCCTAGCCTGGCCCGTCCCTAGAGGTAGACATCCAAGACAAAATGACATAGAGTTTAGGCCAGAATTTAGTTTTGTTCAGAATAGGAGTAATCACTACGAGAGAGAGAGAGAGAGAGAGAGAGAGAGAGAGAATAGATTTTACTTAGGGGTGGAATGAGAGCAGGAGACAGGCAACAACTGATTTGTGAGGGTACAGGGTCAAGAGTACAGGTAGTAGAGTAGGAAGATAAGAAGAGTTGATACTTTGGGCTAGATTTACTAAACTGTGGGTTTGAAAAAGTGGCTGATTGGTTGCTAGAATCTGATTGGTTGCCTATAGCAACCAATAATGTCACTGTATTTTTTTTATTTATTTGCCTATCACCTATGTATGTGTGATTTTTTTTTTATTTACAACTATTTGAAGAGCTATTAAAAACATTGTCTACCTTCAGATGCTTCCTATTTATTGATTTATGAATGCTCTCCTGCAACTTGTGCTACACACATTATTTTCATTATCTTCTAAGTTTTTCACCAAAGTATTTTTGCCATCCAGGTAAAGTTGTTTATCTCTTTTGCACTTATATATATGAGAAGCCAAAAAGATAGGGTAATACTAAGCTATACCTCATCTAAGGGACAAATGTGGAAACAGTGAAACAGTAATAAAAATTTACCTCAACCACATTGTCTTAAACCCACGGCTTCTATAATAGTAGTTTATGTTGAAACATACAGTAAGTACATAATCTGTGTATCCTATTTTGTTATTTAGGCCATGTGACTCAATCCAGATCATTTAAAAGTCTTCCCAATTTGGGTATAGAATCTTTTACCTTTTTGGCATTTTGACAGAATGACAAGTGGCATATTATGTTTCAATTCATTACACTAGGCAACTTGCCAGGCCAATAAATCAATAATGCTTTACACTAAATGTTTATAGATTTTGTATCATATTGTTATAACACTATTCTGGGCATGTTGCCAAAATTTACTTACACAAACAACATATGTCTCACATGTTTAACTGATTGTTTTACTGGCATATTAATGTGTCTAAACTGTTAACATATAATAAAAACAAATAGAGAAACATAATTTCTGTCATATTTATTTAAGTTTCCACCTGCATTATTTTTTTTTTTCATTTCATAAGAAGAATGGATACTACAATGTTGTTTGCCCTGCCAAAGTAACTTGAATTATTATATTTAGGAGGGAATTCAATTGACCATGGGATATTTTTTTTCCTGCAGCGTAAAAAAATAAATAAAAAAAAAATGCCACACAAGTTTTTAACTGCTATAGAAACCATTTTTCGTTAACACAGCGTTAAAACTCGTGCAATTCAATTGAAAAAGAGGTAATGCTGCCCCGCGAGTTGTTTGTGAGTTTTAGGGGAGTGAAAGGGAGTGTTTAACATGGTCATGTATAACAAAATAAAAGCATAGGCATACATTTGCATAGATTGCATTACACAACCATTCTATTTAATAATATCTACATTAAAGTACTTTCTTTAGCATATTTTTTTAGTTCACTATAGAATCATCTATACCATGTCAAAACACATTAGTACATTCATATTTGTACAAAAAACACACATAAATATATTTAATTAGTGATTTTAATTTATTTATTTATTTATGGTTTTTTTTTTCATTATTTTCTACAACAAAATCAACTTTTTACATGTATGCATTACTGATAAACATAGTCTATCCTTTTCTTTTTTTTACATTATTACATGATTTCAAATAGTTTTCTTAGGTTTTGTATTTTGAGCACACCCCAAAGAGGTGTGAGATAAAACAGTATGTTGGCCTGTTTAACGCGCAACGTTAAAAAACAATTGAATAGCTTTTAACGCGGTGGGGCTTTCACCCACCCCATACTTTCAATAGACCTTCTACTGGAGCGCGAGATGGCCGTTTCATGAAAAAAACTTGAGTGTTAAAAATGGATTTGAATCACGGGTAAAGTTAAACCACTCGAAAATGATAAAAAAAAAAAAAGCGTTAAAATGGCTTAACGCGATGTTAAAAAATATCTCACAGTCAATTGAATTCCCCCTTAGAGTGCAATCTTACAGCGCTCCTGGTGGAAAAAAATCTTGAACAATTGAATACTATACAATACATTACTGTCATTTCTATACAACACATTTTTAAACAAAACATTTCTCAGTTAAAAGTTACTTATTTTTAGTCACCAGGAAGTGAATGTTAAAAGCAAAAGGTATAATATTTATTTGCCCATAGTCCAGGTTCAAAAACACTGTAATTGAGTACATAGAATTATGCTAAAAACTGTTGCACAGAAATACCTTGCAAAACTGAAATATTTTAATTTGCAAAACTCCCTACATTTATAAAATTTGCATTGTCAGTTTATATAAATGTCCCCCAAATACTGTATATACTCGAATATAAGCCAACCCGAATATAAGCCGAGGCACCTAATTATACCACACAAAAAGAGTGGGATATGTAGCAGCTACTGGTAAATTTCAAAAATAAAAATATTGGGGGGTGGCTTCTATGCATTAGATAAACATATATACAGCTAGTTCCATAACTGTGCGTATTGACAAGTAAGTTTCATATACATCCCTGTTTTCCTCAATGTCAGGTGCTGCGGAGCAGAGGTGCTTTACAAATCAGCAAACTTATTAGTAAGGTGTCTATAGCGTTCACATGGGATAGCAGATGCCACAATTTGGAAAATATTGGAGAGGATATGTTTGTCATTAATAATTACTAGATAAACTGCTCACCCCAGGTACTGCGCCCATCTCCTACTAGGCTGTCTCTAGGAGAGTACACACATCTTGCATATCTTTCTCATTGACGAGGAGCTCTATATGTGTGTGTGTGTGTGTGTGTGTGTGTGTTTTCTTCAGTCCTTAACTTTGGAACACAAACTTGCGTTCCAAATGCTGAACTTCCTGTTAGTGGAACGCACATGCGTTCCACTGCGGAAGTTAAGAGCTGATGGACAGGAGAACAGGGACTCACGAGTATAAGCCGAGTGGGGCTTTTTCAGCATAAAAAGTGTGCTGAAAAAGATGGCTTAAACACGAGTATATACGGTAACACCTTGACAGTTTGTCACAAATGTTACTTACCAGCTGTAAATATAATTCCCTTTGATAACCTCAACCTCTTTTCTCTCTAATTCCTGACCATTTTTGTGCCATGTCACAGGAAACTTCGTCACATTCTCGGTATGGCACTCTACTGAGCACCATAATTGTAAAAGATTTTGCAAAATAGTTTCATAATTGCCACTTATTATATCAAGAATAAACATTACTTATTTATTATTCAGGTGTGGGTCTTTTGTTACAGTGTTGAATTTAACCATTATGAACATATTACTTAAAGCGAGAGAGACAGACTGTGGCACTTGAACAAATGTAAGGTAATAGATTTCTTTCCTGGGACGCTGTCATTAAAAAAGTAATTACTGTAATTGTGCAAACATGGAAACTTGGACGTATCTCATGATTGGATACACTTATACCCAAACTTTTGTTTTGATAGCGAAATATGCATCTGCTATTTAATTTGAATAATATAATAAAAATAACTCAAATACAGCAGGTATAACTCTACTTTTCATGTATAAATTAAAAAAAATCTTGCTAAAGTATGCCCACAAGATCATATAATATATGCATGATCAATAAAGGATACACCTATCTGCTTCAGGGGTAAATCCACAATGAGAAGAGGCTAGGTAGTGCTGGAGACTGTCATTATTATCAGTCTCTATTTGCACCTGCCCTCAAAAACACAATTGTTATGGCTACAGCTGTATATGTGTATCTGTGTGGGTCTGCATCTGACTGCTATTAAACAAACATGCTATTACTTGATCTACTTTAGACTGCCTCTTCCCTTCCCTTCCCTGTCTTTCTTTAAACATTTTCCAAGGTAACATCCTCTATACTATCATGTAATGAAAGGCACCTGTTTCTGAAATTTAAAGAAAGACCAGGAACATGTGCTTAAAACATGGATGTTCCGTTTATCCTTTCTCGGCCATATATTGGCGACTATGACCTCCCCTGGGTAACCAGGATCTGCTGGCAGCTTCATTTATGCGCCAAAATGTTCAATGCGCATATCACATTGAACGCTTATGAGTTTCGTGATCACTGCCAAAAGAGGGGTTTGTGGCATTACTCAGAAGTAATCTCTGATGAAAACACATAGGGTTCTCTTAAATGGAACAAGAGGGACATTCATCTACTCATTAAGAATTCAGAAGAGGATGTTTGCAACATAATGTCTAGATCCTGGAATTTCACTGCCTGTAACTCCTTTTAATTTGCAAGTATGCAATGTCAAATAAACAGTTTGTGTACAGAAAGCTAAAGCTAATAGTACCAAAAAGCTTCATGAATTTTTTCCACATTAAAAATAAGTTAATTGATCAACAGTGACTGGCCTTATTTGCATTACATGAAGGGGAGTGGTATATAACATGTGTTGAGGTCTTTCAAGCAAGTATATGGAAGTTAGACTGAAAACAATCGGGTAGAACAGAAAGAGATTTTTTTCTAGAGTTCAACTAGGAGACTATGTTGGTCTATGAGGTTTTTGCAGTTTTCAAATAGAGTAGATATCATGACAAGACTCACGTGAGCATGCATGACATGTGGCTGTGGAAAGGCTAATCAAAGAAAAACCACCTAGTCAATACTTAGATTTGGTTCCAAAGCTGACACTTTGGTGAAGTATTCAGTTACCCCCTGACTTATCTCAAAATACACTCGCAACTCAAATTAATCAGAGTCACTGTAACCGAAACAGTTATATTTCTTAAATGTAGCATTTCTGAATAACCAAGCCACATGGAATCTTTAACAATACAAAAACAGGACGTTATAACAGAGTTTAAATAGAGTTTAGTATGATGAAGGTAGTCACAATGCTTAAAGTATAAAACAATAATAAAAAGGACATACACTAAAATTACTGCTAAACAGTTCCATAAATTAAACAGGAGTAAAAACAGAAACTGAAAATTTACATGCTTTCGTGTAGGTTGAAACATAGACTGACCAATAGCAGATTGACCTCTAAGAAATGAGAATGTTTTAATGATTTTGAAAGCAATATTTTGTTCTCCACCCTCTCCATTCATTGTAAAGTAACTTAAAGAAGGTCTATGTGTATGCTGCTCAGAATTTTGAACCCTTTAATGTTCTTTGTTCAAAATACATTACTATGCAGGACTTATATATCTTTTGTTTGATGCATTATAAAATATAATAATACATCCAATCAACAGAGCAGCATATGCAGTGTAGATACATATGGTACATCATTATGAAATATAAGAAAGATAAGTTATAACTGTATGCTCTGCCCGGTCTTGTTATAGTTGACATATTTGTTGGGGCTCGGTCCCCACATTATAAATATGTATGGTGGTCCTCTAAGTTATGGAATATAAAATTACAATTATAAAATATTAATTACATTCATGCACCTTCCCTGAAAACAATAATATAGAAAGACTTAGAATTTTCATATTGTCTCTCAATATCTGGAGGGTACCATAAAACCTTATGTGATCTGCTGATCTTATTGGAAATTTATGTAGATGAGTCCAGTTTCACCAAAATATACATAACCTAGCTATGTGACAAGACATAGACACTTTAGATTACAACAAGCTTACCCAAATATATACATTCAACTAGCCTTTGAAGTAAATTCAGCATCGTTAACGCATGAGTTACCGACACACATGATTGTATACTGTATGCTATAATCATGAAAGTAGAGCATATATTGAATGTGAAAAATTAGCTCAATGTGACTCATAGTCAATGTGATTTTGAGACTGATATCAACACTTATATAAGATAATGAATCATTAACCACCAGAATGTTACTACAGACATTCTGTGGCAATGAAATCTATGTAAAAGATGTAAAGGTGTGTGTCAGGTGCATAAAGTTGTAAAATTGTAAAATAAATTAATTTAATAGATTTGTCAAGAAAAGCTTTTGCCTCTATAAGACTCTTGTTTTTACCTAAACAGAAAACCAGAACAACCCTTTAGCATATCTTGGTGAAAGATGCCATATTCTAATTAAACCTGGTTCATGTAGTGCAAAACTGCACTTCCCATAACTGATCATAAATATCAATATCAACAATGCAAGGCTCAAGTAGTGATATGTAAAAAAAGAGAATGTAATGCCAAAAATTATGTGATATGCCCTTTCAAACTTAGGATGGGGAGTATTATGGGTTTAAAAACATTCTTTACACAAGGACTTTTAAAAAGAAGTGATTGGCTTCACTAAGAAATCTCCAAGGCTGGTCTTGCTAAACAGATTCTGACTAACATGAATGTGGTCAGAAACCAAACTAAGGTCAGGACTAGCAGTACATGGGGCAAAGTTAGTACATTATACTAATATGTCTCAGGATGGTCACATAGAAACCGTAAATATACATTTCACTAATTATTCATGGAATTTATGCTCTTACAGTGAAGTGTAAATGCTCCAATGTGGAAGATGAATAGAACAAACTGTCATTGTGCTATGCATCCATGTAATGTCCCAGGATATTTCAGAAGATGAAACTTACAAAATTTTGGAAGATTGCATGGGCATTGCACAACCTGAAGGGCATATCAAGGCAGTTATAGTGCCTATTTCCGGTGTTGAACACTGCCTTCCACTCATCTGCCCTGGTGGGTATGGATCAAATTGTAGACATTCTAAGATCCAGTTTGGTAAAAAATTAGTCCACAGTCAAATAATTCTGTATTGAGATGAATGGGATACCTGTTCTTCACAGTAATCATGTTCAGTGCTCTGTTTTCAAAGCAGAGGTAGGAGTGTGAAATAAATATTTTTGTAGATCCTCCTAGATCTACTGTTGCATTGCTCAAATCCCTGGATATGATATGGATATGATAGAGAATAGGTTCTACCCTGTGGCAGCAGTGTTCCAGCAAATAGGTCTATGGCACAATGCCAGGATTTATGAGGTAGCAATTTATCGGCAGCTTGTTAGCAAAGGGCAGTGGCTAACAGGAGAGGTGTAGAGAAAAAGTAATTTTAACAGGTTTGGTTTTGAGATAACACACCCATGTCAGTCAGTGTACTGGATTATACTGCCAGAGCCATATTTACTATAGGATGATGGGACTTGAATGAGACAAGGTTAGATGGAAGACCATAACTTATTGGTGTAGCATACTCCCAGAGATGTGTAGCTCAGAAGTGGAGAACCAAGAAGGACTAGAAGAAAGTGGAAATCCTGCAATGGCCAGGAGACATCTATTGAACAAATATGGCAAAGTATGACAACTAGCAAAACCTTTATACATAAAGTTCCCATCCACCCCAAATTCCAAAATGCTGAAATGAAAATGTCACTGGAGGGTCAATTGATGGTATCTGGGAGTAGGAATTGCTAATGAGAGGGTTGCATTAGCAATCAGTCTCTCTCCAAATACAACAAAGCACATGCTTTGCATAGATGCTTGAGACAGGAAAGAGGAAGTGCCCCTTCTCTCCGCATTACATGAAAAATCCCTGAGGACTCCTACAAGCTCTTCACTCTGGCATATATCAGGTAGCATCTAGCAGAATTGGTTTCTGAAGGGTAAGGTTGTGGGAGTTGTAAATACTTTTTTTGACATTTTAATTGACATCTGTCAATTAAAATAAAAAAATAAAATAAATAAACTAATGCATCTTTGACTCCTTCTGAAAGTCCTTTTCTGTATTGATGGTGTAGGACCACATCATTTAATTGAAATATAATTTCCCTTCCGTGGAATTCGGAGGATGAGTCTGCACAGAGAACCTCAACTAGCAAGACCATATAGAGAAACAGATGCAAATGCCTACTTATCTGTATCTTCGTATAGTAGGGCCATGGCCTGGAAGAAGGCATCCAGTTTGCTGGTTCATGGGGTTCCAGCAAAACACTTGGGGTTTCTGTGAAGCAAGGGTTGGACAAATGCGATAGAGACCTGCTCAGTGTGATAAGTGTGAGGCTTTAAACTCAAGTATTACCTAAAGGCTTCTGGAAAAATTTGGAGAAGTGTTCAGGTATAGGCATGGAAATGGAGCATGCAAAATAGCATTTTAGACTTTTTCCTGTATAGTGATGTTTGCCAATACTTTTTGAACAAGTTGTCCTGATTATAATATTGTGAACCACTCTTGGATGGAACTCCAGCAGAGTACCTGTTGCCGCTGGAAGGCTTGCTGATGAGGTTCGTGAATTCAGGAAGTTAGATAGTATTTTCTAGTTTCCAGAGCTCCAGACAAGAAGAAAATAGCATCCAGGAAAATGCGTGGCAGACAGATATTAACACATCTCTAGAGCTGGTCTCACTACGCAGCTTATGACTAACATGAGTGTGGTTAGAAACTAGACTAAGGTCAGGGCTAGCAGTACATGGGCAAAATCAGTAAACTACATTAAAGTTCAAGTAGTACAGGAAACAAGGCAATAGGTCAGAACAAGCCATGTTAGTACACAAAGAATCAGCAGGATACTATTTAAAAAAAATAATGATATAGAGCACAAGCAACCAGGATACAGAATCTGTTGCTTAGGAATGTGAGTTCATGCAGAGCGGAATTAAATTGTCAAGTAAGGGATGTCATGGGTGTGCAACCGAATGTGTGTTCCGGCATCGCAAAATGTGTCTAAGTGGAGACAGCTATAAGAAAAGCGATCATCTAGAAAGGCTCACAAGGAACAGGGCAAAAAGGGCTTTTGCATGACCTTCGCATGACTAAAAAGTCAGGTTTATTATAGTTGACAACAGAACCAGTAGGGGAATTGCATTGCAGATGACGGTTGTCACTTAGCGCAGTCACTGCTGATAGCAATTATATACTTGGTTACTATTTACTTATAGCCCATATGAACCATTATATAGCAGGTTTCACTAAAAGGCTTCACTCAGGAGAGGAAATAGTCATAACCTACACAAGCTCAGGGGGAAATTACAGTTGCTCAGAATACATCTTTAAGGCAAGATTTTGGAAGTAAAATATAAAGAAAAGTTGTGGTATATCGAGCCCCACAAAATCACTTGCACTATCCCCATTTTTCAAGAAAATGTTATTTATAGGCTTTGTCAGAGCACAATGTATATATAATATTTGCTAAATATACTGAATGAAGTCATTCTAGTTATAAAAATAGAACATGGAAAGGGGTTTGCTAGCAAATTTTAGCCCAATGTCAAAACTCAGCTCAGTGGCCTATTACGAAATTATTAAAGAAGAAAAAATGACCAGCCCAAGTTAGCCCAATATGGGACGGGCACAGGAGGCAGATGCTCCCCTACCCCTCAGCCCAGCCGGCCCATTAATATGGATATTTTGAAAAAAGACAAAGTTGGAATCCCCTCTTCAAAACTCTTGCACTTGCTCAGATTCCTTCCCATTATGGTGTACTATTGTGATGTATAGCTGGTACTTCGATACTATGAACCACTTACTGGACTTGCCCATCCGACACAACCACAATCATAACTTGCTAGCCAGTCCCAGGGAAACTATATTAAGAATAGATAGGATATGTTATAATATAGCAGAGGAAAAGCAAAAAGTTTATTGAAGCAATACCATGCTCTGAATCAAATTGGAAAACTAGTGCTATAAAAATTATACTTATAAATTAAGAATATGATATGCTCTCTATAATAATGCCTAGAGTAAATGTGCCCTGACCTTAGCATTAACTGATAATTGTCTAACAAAAGCAGATATGCAAAAGCAGCTTAAAATAAGGTAATTTAAATTTGTGGCAGTACTGGCATTAACCCTCTAGACTCCTAATAAGCTCAGCTCAGCAATGGTCTGAGAATGCTAGTCATAAGTGCAATGCTTTTCTTCAGCAGCTCAGATGTAAATGCAAAATATTCAGTGCTTATTAGCGAGTAAATAAAACCTTGTGCGGTTAATTACTGTCAATTGTAATAAAATATGGTGATCTAAAAAAAGGAAAGGTTCCTGAATACAAAATCCATTAATTAGCAAACAGGTTGTAGAATTAATTGTATGCAATTCATAGGTTTAGGTTACTATGTAGCAGGGCCAAGCACAGGCTTTTCATGGAGTGTAATGGGGGTATTTTACCACAACAATTTATTACACTCTAATTTTACTCTGCACTATCTGTTGATATTGAAGCAGCTGCATTTTTGTTCAGCACTCAATTCAAGTCATCTATACCATGCACAGTCCATAAAAAGTCAAATAAATCCATATATATTCAATATATATGTACAAACCAGCACAGGCTTTGCAAAAATATAAAAACATTTCAAAGAGTATAAAATACGTTCCAGAATCATGCCCAATGATTGTTTCAGTGGCGCCTGAAGAAAGTGTAGAATGCTGAAACGATCATTGGGCATTGTCTTTAATAAAAATGCAGATCTAAAAAATGACTTTAAAGCGTCGGGATTCGGCGGTTCTACGGAAGCCCCTGGAGTTGAGAGACAAGACTCCTGAGAGGGTCCTGAGAGGATCTGAGAGACTAGAATGTTAGAAAGAGCTGATCAGTGCCCTGAATTGGGCTAGGTATTATGTTCAATTGTAGGTTCAGTGGTGCTTGCTGTAGGTTTACTGGAAATATATATATATATATATATATATACACACACACACACACACACACACACTGTACAATTGCAGAGAAATAAGGGCACGTCATAGTTTATTATATCTTATTAAACACACTGATTTCTGACATGTGTTGGTGTTGGAAAAGCCCAAGTGATTTGAGCATGAAGCTTTCTTAGAAGAGAGGGGGCATATATCTTTTATTTGAGGACTCAGGTAGTGTCACCAGCCCAGCCTGTTATAGTCTGATGCTGGTTGTTGCTTTTACAAGGGGAATCCCATGCTAATCATCACCCACAATTGTCACCGTGAGCACTGGTGCTTAGATCACCATTTTTGCCACAAAACGCCATTCATCGTCATCAAGTTGATGATGATGAATAGTGTCTGGAGTATGCTGCTGCATGATGACAAGTTAAAAGTCTATCCACAGTGGTAGTTTCGCAGGGTAGAGACAGGGCCACTATCAGGTGGGTACAGCTAGTCCAGGCCCCTTAGTTTGACCGCCTGACACCTATCCCTCCGTAATGCGGCAGATCCCAGTGATGTCAATGCTGTGCGGCGCGTTACCAGTCAATCAATGATTGAGAGCTGCTGCATTGTACCAACAACAAGGTAAGTGAATTGGGGGCATTTACTGTGATATGGGAGGGAAGGGGTGCAGCGACTTTACTGTGATATGGGAAAGGGGATAATGGAACATGTACTCTGAGAAGTGAGGGAGGGGAGGCATTTACTTTGATGAGGAAAGGGGGCATGTACTATGAAAAGGGAGAGGGTGCGTGTAGTTTTCAGTTTGAGGGGGCATGCACTGTGCAGAGGGAGGGGGGCATGTATGTCGAAGAGGGAGGGGGACCTTGCCAAACTAATAAGTATTGCTCAGACAGTTGCAGCAGGTCATAGCGATACACTGCCAGGTCTTCGGTTACATCAGGGCTCGTTCAGATGAGCATTTTTTAGATCTTATGCTCAAGTTCAAAATAGAACACTACGCCCTGATGCATACTGAGCATAATGTGCATTTGTTTCAGAACGCATGTCATTTGGGTCTGCACACGCTCAAATTCAACAAGAACTGAATCTGAAGATACAAGCACAGATTAATACGGGTGTATGTCTGCTTTGCTCTACACAGGACACTGCAAGATAGATCCAATACTATGTGGAATATAAATTCTCACAGAAAAAAAAAACCTGAATTAATATCACATGGTAATAATATAGACATTAATGACAAAACATTAAAAAATAAAAATAAAAATATGTTAATAATTAATGTCTACTATACATAAAATGCATTTTTACAGTTATATACAGCTATCATCACTAGTAAGCAGCACTCGGACTAGCCCTGTAGGTGGAGCAAGAGATACTGCTGAAAAACGTTTGAGATGCACAGAGCTTGGATTGGATGCTGCTGTGTGGGCTCGAGTTTGGCACACCCTTACTGTACACTGACTATGGGTAAACACTCCTTCCCTGCCCCTTTCTCTTCCTGAAATGATAGGATGAAGTTAGTGTCCTTTGCGTTTGAAGATGAATTGAACGTGGTTGCGTTCTGTGGTGTATGGACCGGTTGTGGGCATGCACAGAGTGATTTTTCAGATGATAAGCACATAATTGTCATTTACGCTCCTTGATGAATCAGGCCCTACGAGAGCAAATCACACTGAAAATACTACAGCCACTGGGGTCACTGATCATGTATGCAAAGTTTTTCTGCATTTTAATGAGACCTGTACCTTCTACTGCTGTTCCATAGATTGTAAGCTTGCGAGCAGGACCTTCTCACCTCTTTGTCTGTTTTACCCAGTTTGTTTATTAGTTTATTATGTTTGTCCCCAATTGTAAAGCGCTACGGAATATGTTGGCGCTATATAAATAAATGATGATGATGATGATGATGATCTGCATCCACCTCACAATTGAATGCTAAACTTTGTGCGCTTTTGGTCAAATTTTATGTTTGACTGAATCTCTATGTGAAAAGAATTTGACACAACCTCTGCAGGGTAAAAATTACTGATTATTGTATATTTTAGAATTTATATTTACTTGTTGAATTTAAATAGATTTAAAATATAAAAAATTAATTGTGGTATGCGAATGTTTGGGCAACCCTCTGGTTTATTCATTGACACTTGTATAGGGCCTCAAAAACTTGATTTACTCATTAGGCCTTAAATTAATCGGTGGTAATCATAAAAACGATTACACAACCCTGACAATGATGATACCTACAAAGAAACACCGTTTTTAAAGTGTCACTTAACCTGCGGGGTGCCCACATTGCTGCTTTAAATGAACAGTTACCTAGGTCGCACTGTTGAGTGACGCGGAAGTTAAGTGCCAGAGAGGTCTGTCGTCGGAATTAGTTGTGTTCAGCATCATCTACCCATCGGAAATCTGCAGCGTCGCTTTGTAGGTAAGTCTGTTTATATTGATATAGTTTTTTTTTTTAAATCATTGTTTCTTTGTAGACATCGTCATTGTCGGGGTTGTGGTACCCAGAAAGACATACCCAACCCAAATAAATTTATGCTGAATACAATGCCAGAGCTGAATACGTACTAAATGACCCTTCTAAACACTCAACACCTATGGGTTTCTCTAAGCAGCTCTCTGAGGACTTGATAATAAAGATAATTGACAGTTAAGCTGGGTACACACTACTGAAATTTCAACCAACTTTGTATGCCGAGCGATTTTACATGCGATCGATGGTCCGATTGCTCGGTCCATGGATTGCATACACACTAGCCTTGTTTAGGACGATAAACTGAAGAGCGGACGTCCCTTTAGCGACTTTTACTGCCATGTTGTTGTGAGCAATGATTTTAATTTCGTACACACTGCAGCGACATTCTGCGGGAAATGTAATAAGATACCAAAGACATTAGCATAAAGGGGCAGAGCTTTCGCTATAGTTAACTCCCAAAACAGCATAAAAACAGAAGGCTACACTGTCTCTTCATTCATTCCTATTTGTAAACCTACAATGGCTACAGTAGTACAAGAACAAGCAACTGCACTTTTCCTGCTTGCTGTGGCAAGAAGACTGCTGGTACGGAATCAAAGAGAAAGAAGGAGAAAGAGTAGATCTTGTTGGAGCAAAGATTGGTTCAAGAGGAGAGACACGTTCTCTCATATGCCCCTGCTACAGGAGATACGGGACAACAACCCAGATGACTTTAAGAATTTTCTTCATATGAATGATTCAACTTTTCAGGAACTGCTCCAACTAGTAACCCTTCTCATTCAGATGGAGAACACCCAATTAAGGAGACCCATACTGCCAGAGCAAAGACTGGTGGCAACACTAAGATTTTTGGCAACAGGGAGAACACTTTCAGATCTTAAATACAGCACGGCTATTTCCCCTCAAGCTCTTGGCATGATAATAACTGACACAGGAAGGATTGTTGTGGATCGGTCGAAAGTTTATACACACTACACAGCGGAAACGAGATTGGAACGAAAATATTAAACGGTGCGACCAACCAAATGAGGTGACAATCGTCCATTTGGGCAGACTTTCGACCATTGTGTCACTACACACACTAACCCGACTTTTGAACGAGCGGTCGTATGTCGGCTGTTTGAGCCGATTATTGGACGAAAACTGTAATGTGTACCTAGCTTTACAAAGCGAGAGAAAGCTATGAAAAGATATCTAAATACTTCCAGATTGGGACTTTCACTGTCAGAAATATCATTAAGACCTGGAAGTTTAGGGGAACTATTGAAATCAAGGCAAGATCTTGAA
Source organism: Mixophyes fleayi (assembly GCF_038048845.1). Classification (NCBI taxonomy): domain Eukaryota; kingdom Metazoa; phylum Chordata; class Amphibia; order Anura; family Limnodynastidae; genus Mixophyes; species Mixophyes fleayi. The sequence continues at coordinate 72,967,785 of NC_134406.1, forward strand.
GACCAAGTAAAAAACCCTGTCTGTAATCTGGTCAGAATTGCAAAGCAGCTGCCCACATCACTGCAAAGAACATGCAGAAAGGTTTAGCCTACTTCCGAGTAGTTTTACACAGGTGCTCAGTATAGTATTGGTTACACAAAAATGTTCTGCACGGAAGAGTTGTCAGAATTATATCTTTCCTATGACCATATGACAAAAGTGAATAACTCAAAAAAATAAAAAACTGGATAAGCCAGAAACCTAGTGGAAGAAGATGCTTTCAATGATGACTCAAAAATGTAACTTTTTGACCACAACCTCAAATGATAAATTTGAAGAACAGATGAAAAAAAACCTAAATAATTGTTAACCGTGTTAATGTTAATCCCTTACGTTTTTTTGCTATCTTGTGAGGTTATGTTGCAGCTAATGGCACATAAAATGTTGTCTGGGTGGAAGGAAGAATGGATTCTAAATATCAATAAACCCTAGTAGCTAATGTTCCAATGTCAGTGAAGAAATTTAAGTTCAAAAGATGTTGGATATTTCAGCAAGTTAAGAATCCAAAGCATACTTTGAAATCAAACCTGGAATTTAACCAGGGGGTTCCCAAACATTTGCATATAACTTTACATTCCCATGACCAGCATAACATCTCAGTGATCACTATAAATAGCTCTTAGGTCTAGGATTTTACTCTGCACAATGACAAGTTTTATATTTATAGTTTCTGATGACAATTTTTTTCTTATAATATGACAAAGGCAAAATTGCACATCATATTGCATGAGCTAAAACTGAAAATGCTCATACTGCACTTCAGGTTTTACAAGTTAGGAAAAATACAAATGGTTGAATGTATCAAAGTGGTTTGAGAAACTGCAAAGTTGGCCTACTGTTGCAGCAGAGGACAGCAAGGATGCACTGGCATTACTACCAGGAGGTGATATGGCTATTACACAGTGGTAGAAGTAGGTCATTAAAAAAAAAACACTGAAAAATACTTCGCTTACAAGCAAAAGAGTTATATTTACCCAAAGTGAGGAACCATATTAAAAATATACAATATAAACAATATAGGGTTGTTACTCTAGAGCAGGGCTGCTGTCAGAAATTGTGGGATCCAGTACAAATGAAACTGGCAGGGTCCCATCCCCCTTCCCCGACTAGTTTAAAGAAAAAAAAATACAGGTGGCCCAGTATACTACATAAAAACAAATAGATTAACACAAAATAGCAGCATAAAATAAACATGACAAGGAGAGTTTGTTCCTCTAATAAAAAAAACACATAGTATACCATTTATAATGAGTGGACAGATTTCTTCAAAAGTCTTGGAATTAATGAGTCTTATCTTTATCCATATGAGAAATATATAGGGTGAAGGCATTCGAATTATGTGCAATATAGGGATGTGCACCGGCGACTTTTGAGGTCTCGTGTTTTGTGTTTTGGATCCGGATTTTCGTTATTTTTGAGGTTCGGATTTGTCTCGCAAAACACTTGACGAAAGGTCTCGGTTCGGATTTAAGGTTTTGGATTCGGATTTTTTTTGAAAAAAACATAAAAAGTTTAAAAATCAAGTTTTTGGGCTTATTTTCACTCCTAGGCTATTATTAACCTCAATAACATTCAATAACAAGCATTTCCACTAATTTACAGTGTATTCTGAACACCTCACAATATAGTTATTAGTCCAAAACGTTGCAACAAGGTATCTTTCTGGACTGCGTAGAGGAGTGGGTCACCACAATATATATTAAAAACCCTGAACTTTTATGATTCGCACCAATAAATGTACCTGGACTGCGTAGAGGAGTGGGTCACCACAATATATAATAAAAACCCTGAACTTTCATGATTCGCACCAATAAATGTACCTGGACTGCGTAGAGGAGTGGGTCACCACAATATCTTAAAAACCCCGAACTTTTATGAATCGCACCAATAAATGTACCTGGACTGCGTAGAGGAGTGGGTCACCACAATATATATAATAAGAAAACCATCAACTTGTTTGATTCGCACCAATAAATGTACCTGGACTGCGTAGAGGAGTGGGTCACCACAATATCTTAAAAACCCCGAACTTTTATGAATCGCACTAATAAATGTACCTGGACTGCGTAGAGGAGTGGGTCACCACAATATCTTAAAAACCCTGAACTTTTATGATTCGCACCAATAATTGTACCTGGACTGCGTAGAGGAGTGGGTCACCACAATATCTTAAAAACCCTGAACTTTTATGAATCGCACCAATAAATGTACCTGGACTGCGTAGAGGAGTGGGTCACCACAATATCTTAAAAACCCTGAACTTTTATGAATCGCACCAATAAATGTACCTGGACTGCGTAGAGGAGTGGGTCACCACAATATCTTAAAAACCCTGAACTTTTATGAATCGCACCAATAAATGTACCTGGACTGCGTAGAGGAGTGGGTCACCACAATATCTTAAAAACCCTGAACTTTTATGAATCGCACCAATAAATGTACCTGGACTGCGTAGAGGAGTGGGTCACCACAATATCTTAAAAACCCTGAACTTTTATGAATCGCACCAATAATTGTACCTGGACTGCGTAGAGGAGTGGGTCACCACAATATCTTAAAAACCCTGAACTTTTATGAATCGCACCAATAAATGTACCTGGACTGCGTAGAGGAGTGGGTCACCACAATATCTTAAAAACCCTGAACTTTTATGAATCGCACCAATAAATGTACCTGGACTGCGTAGAGGAGTGGGTCACCACAATATCTTAAAAACCCTGAACTTTTATGAATCGCACCAATAATTGTACCTGGACTGCGTAGAGGAGTGGGTCACCACAATATCTTAAAAACCCTGAACTTTTATGATTCGCACCAATAAATGTACCTGGACTGCGTAAAGGAGTGGGTCACCACAATATATATTAAAAACCCTGAACTTTTATGATTCGCACCAATAAATGTACCTGGACTGCGTAGAGGAGTGGGTCACCACAATATCTTAAAAACCCCGAACTTTTATGAATCGCACCAATAAATGTACCTGGACTGCGTAGAGGAGTGGGTCACCACAATATATATAATAAGAAAACCATCAACTTGTTTGATTCGCACCAATAAATGTACCTGGACTGCGTAGAGGAGTGGGTCACCACAATATCTTAAAAACCCCGAACTTTTATGAATCGCACCAATAAATGTACCTGGACTGCGTAGAGGAGTGGGTCACCACAATATCTTAAAAACCCTGAACTTTTATGAATCGCACCAATAAATGTACCTGGACTGCGTAGAGGAGTGGGTCACCACAATATCTTAAAAACCCTGAACTTTTATGAATCGCACCAATAAATGTACCTGGACTGCGTAGAGGAGTGGGTCACCACAATATCTTAAAAACCCTGAACTTTTATGAATCGCACCAATAAATGTACCTGGACTGCGTAGAGGAGTGGGTCACCACAATATCTTAAAAACCCTGAACTTTTATGAATCGCACCAATAAATGTACCTGGACTGCGTAGAGGAGTGGGTCACCACAATATCTTAAAAACCCTGAACTTTTATGAATCGCACCAATAAATGTACCTGGACTGCGTAGAGGAGTGGGTCACCACAATATCTTAAAAACCCTGAACTTTTATGAATCGCACCAATAATTGTACCTGGACTGCGTAGAGGAGTGGGTCACCACAATATATATTAAAAACCCTGAACTTTTATGATTCGCACCAATAAATGTACCTGGACTGCGTAGAGGAGTGGGCACTGGGCACCACAATAAAATATATAAAAAACCTTCAACAGGTCTGCATTACACTACACATACAGCTGCTCCTCCATCCTCTCCATCATATACATGTTGGAGTTTTAGCGTGTGACAACCTCTTGTTTTTGATAATGTCAGTGCATTTTGAATATTTTTCAATTTGCCCCACACCACTGAATGTACTTTATCTATGATACGCAATACGCATCTATCTATCTTGACTGCGTAGTGTGGTGGCCCCGGTACACAATTTGGTACCGAGGCCACAATATAATTAAAAAACCCTCCACGTGTCAGAATTCCACCAAACAAGTATCTGGACTGCATAGTGGGGTGGCCCCGGTACCCAATTTGATACCGGGGCCACAATACCTCCTCCAAACATGCTACAGACAATTCGTCATTGGGATCCCAGACAGACAGGGTCAAAGTGTTATTGTTTGACTTTGTAAACGCAAAAAACTGTCCCTGTGTCACATAGTCGTGCAATGAAGACTGACTTTTTCATTTAAAGGCACGATCTTTCAAGTGTAGTGTTTGTAAGTCTAAGTCCTATTATACTTTTGGTAAAATTGGTTTATTTTGTTCCTCTTTATGGTAATTAGTAATAGAATTAAAGTATGAAATAGAATTAAAGTATGAAATAGAATTAAAGTATGAAATAGAATTAAAGTATGAAATAGAGTGGTATATAGAGTTGTAGTGTGGTATAGATAGAGTGGTCCACACAATATAATAATAATAAAACCCTCCACGTGTCAGAATTCCACCAAACAAGTATCTGGACTGCATAGTGGGGTGGCCCCGGTACCCAATTTGATACCGGGGCCACAATACCTCCTCCAAACATGCTACAGACAATTCGTCATTGAGATCCCAGACAGACAGGGTCAAAGTGTTATTGTTTGACTTTGTAAACGCAAAAAACTGTCCCTGTTGCACATAGTCGTGCAATGAAGACTGACTTTTTCATTTAAAGGCACGATCTTTCAAGTGTAGTGTTTGTAAGTCTAAGTCATATTATACTTTTGGTAAAATTGGTTTATTTTGTTCCTCTTTATGGTAATTAGTAATAGAATTAAAGTATGAAATAGAATTAAAGTATGAAATAGAATTAAAGTATGAAATAGAATTAAAGTATGAAATAGAATTAAAGTATGAAATAGAGTGGTATATAGAGTTGTAGTGTGGTATAGATAGAGTGGTCCACACAATATAATAATAATAAAACCCTCAACTGGTCTGAATTCCACCAAACAAGTATCTGGACTGCGTATTGTGGTGGCCCCGGTACACAATTTGGTACCGAGGCCACAATATAATTAAAAAATTGGGCATCAACTGTCACCGTTGTTTAATATCTGATACACCTAAATATGGACTGCACAGTGGAGTGGCCCCGGTAGTAAATTTGGTGCCGGGGCCACAATACCTCCTCCAACTTCCAAGTGTAGTGTTTATAAAGACAGACAGCGTCGAAGTGTTATTAGTTGACTTTCTTAACCCTAAAATTGTCCCTGTTGCAAATATTCGTGCAATGGACAGTTACTTTTTTATTGAAAGACTCAAGCTGTCAAGTGTAGTGTTTATAAAATATAAACAACAATACAGTAGTTTTAGAGCACGTCAATACCTCTTGTTTTAAATTATGACACGGCATTTTACTTTTGGTTTAATTTCTTGTATTTTTTTAAATTTGGTTTTACTTTTTGAACATGGCAAACGACTGTTGATTGGTCATATAATGCAAAAAAAAAAGGTCCAAGATGGAATTGTCCTTGGGCCCTCACACCCACCCTTATGTTGTTTAAATAGGACATGCACACTTTAACAAACCAATCATTTCAGCGACAGGGCCTACCAAACAACTTTGGCTGAAATGATTGGTTTGTTTGGGCCCCCACACCAAAAAAGCTATTCATCTCTCCCTGTACAGACTAAACAGGCTCTACTGAGGCAAGATGTCGTCCTCATCCTCAACCTCTGATTCCTCTCCCCCTACAGTGTGTACTTCCTCCTCATCACACATTATCAATTCGTCCCCGCTGGACTCCACAACCACAGGTCCCTCTGTAGTATCTGGAGGGCAGTGCTGTACTTCATTGAGGAATTGATTATTCATTTTTATAAACATCATTTTTTCAACGTTGTGAGGAAGCAACCTCCTTCGCCGCTCACTGACCAGGTTCCCCGCTGCACTAAAAACTCTTTCCGAGTACACACTGGAGGGGGGACAACTCAGGTAAAATAGAGCCAGTTTGTACAGGGGCTTCCAAACTGCCTTTTTTTCCTGCCAGTAACAATATGGACTGTCTGACATGTCTACTTGGATGGTGTCAGCAAAGTAATCATCCACAATTTTTTCTATTGTGACAGCATCCAATGCAGCGAGAGTAGACATGTCTGCAATGGTTGGCAGGTCCTTCAGTCCGGACCAGATGTTATCAGCATCCCCGCCAGTGCCTCTTTTGGGAAAACTGAGCTTTTTCCTCGCAGCCATAGATGTGGAAGAAAATGAGGGTGGAGCTGTTGGCATGTCACGGTCCTCTTCAGAGGACAATCTCCTGACCAGCAGGTCTTTGCACCGCTGTAGACTTGTGTCCGCCGGAAACAGAGACACAACATACGCTTTAAACCGAGGATCGAGCACGGTGGCCAGAATGTATTCCTCTGACTTTAAAAGAGTGACCACCCTCGGATCCTGGCAAAGCGTACGAAGGGCTACATCCACAAGAGCTACATGCTTGGTGTAATCGCAATGGCTTACCAGCTCCTCCCTCACTTTCTCCAGCTGCTTCTGCAACAGCCTGATCAGGGGAATGACCTGACTCAAGCTGGCAGTGTCGGAACTGACTTCTCGTGTGGCAAGTTCAAATGGCTGCAGAACCTTGCACAACACGGAAATCAGTCTCCACTGCGCTTGACTGAGGCGCATCCCCACTCCTTTGCCTATGTCGTAGGTGGCTGTGTAGGCCTGAATGGCCTTTTGCTGCTCCTCCATCCTCTGCAGCATATAGAGGGTGGAGTTCCAGCGCGTCACAACCTCTTGTTTGAGGTGATGGCAGGGCAGGTTCATGCTTTTTTGATGTGCCTCTAGTCTGCGGTAGGCACTGGCTGAATGCCGAAAGTGTCCAGCAATTTTGCGCGCCACCGCAAGCATCTCCTGCACACCCCTGTCACTCTTGAGGTAATGCTGCACCACCAAATTAATGGTGTGGGCAAAACATGGGACGTGCTGGAAATTGCCCATATTTAATGCCCGCACAATGTTACTGGCATTGTCTGACACCACAAATCCCCATGAGAGTCTAAGTGGGGTAAGCCACTGGGAGATAATTTCCCTCATTTTCTCTAATATGTTGTCAGCGTTGTGCCTCTTATTAAAGCCTGTAATGCACAATGTTGCCTGCCTTTGCATGAGCAGCCATTTTGTAGATGCTGCTACTGATGCAGCTGTTGCTGTTGCTGCGGAAGGGGATGCATCTACCCAGTGGGCTGTCACAGTCATATAGTCCTTCGTTTGCCCAGAACCACTTGTCCACATGTCCGTGGTTAAGTGGACAGTGGGTACAACCGCATTTTTAAGAGCACTGAGGACACTTGATCGTACTTCTCTGTACATTTTTGGTATCGCCTGCCTAGTGAAGTGGAATCTCGAGGGGATTTGGTACCGGGGACACAATACCTCCATCAACCCTCTAAATCCCACTCCACTGATGGCGGACACCGGGCGCACGTCTAACACCAACATTGCAGTTACAGCCGCAGTTATACGCTTTGCAATAGGGTGACTACTATCGTATTTTGTGGTCATGGCAAACGACTGTTGGACGGTCAATTGTTTTGTGAAAGACTTAGCGGTCTTACGACTTCCCCTCTGGGAAGATGACCGACTAACAGCAGCAACAGCAGCAGTGGCAGTAGTAGGCGTACCGCTGCAGGATTCCTCGGATGAATCCCGTATTGAGGAGGACTCAGTCTGGCTGCTGACTTGGGCTGCAGGACTGAATCTGATGGAGATTGTGGAGGAAGTTGACGAGGAGGGTGTTGCTGGTGTGTATCCAACTGGACCACGGGATTTAGGTGTCCCTGTACCGATGAGGGTCCTAGCCCCAGTTCCTGAACTAACCACTGAACTATGAAGGTTATTCAGGTGACGTATAAGGGAGGATGTTCCTAGGTGGGCAAGATCCTTACCCCTGCTTATTTGAGCTTTACATAAGCTACATATGGCCATACATTGGTTGTCTGGATTTGGATAAAAATAACTCCAGACCGAAGAGGTGCATTTTTTGGTCTTCTGACCAGGCATGACGATGGGCTTTTTCATCCCATGGACATCAGCTGTTTCCCCCCCTGGTGCCTCATTTACAATAACCACATCACCATCCTCATCATCAAGTTCCTCCACAGCGCCAGCTACATCATCAATAGCCTCCTCCCGAGCCACCTCTTCCCGTACAGTGATGGGAAGGTCAGGCTTGACAACCACCAACACCCTTGGACTCGCCTTGGGGATTTGTGATAATTTCTCTTTAGAAGGCAGAGTTGTTTGCTGTTTTGTTGCTGACAGCATAACTCTCTTCAATTTTTTGTAGGGGGGGGGAGGAGGAGGAGGGCTAAGATCCGTGGGTGAAGCTGAACCACTAGTCATGAACACGGGCCAGGGCCTAAGCCGTTCCTTGCCACTCCGTGTCGTAAATGGCATATTGGCAACTTTACGTTTCTCCTCAGATGATTTAAAGTTTCTCTTTTTGCTACTTTTTCTTAACTTGGGCTTTTTGGATTTTACATGCCCGGTACTACGAGATTGGGCATCGGGCTTGGAAGACGACGTTGATGGCATTTCATCGTCTATGTCATGACTAGTGGCAGCAGCTTCAGCATTAGGAGGAAGTGGGTCTTGATCTTTCCCTACTTTATCCTCCAATTTTTTGGTCTCCATTATATGTAGCACAAGATACTGCAGAATGTGTGAACTTGGTAATATTGCAGTACCAATGGACTTATACTGATTGGTTTTGCAAATTTGGTTATAATTATTATATATTTTTTTTTTTTTTTAAATTTTTTATTTTTTTTTACTTTTTTTTTATTTTTAAAAAACTTGGGAATAGTGGGGAAATAACTATGCCCTTAGAAGCACAGAGCACAGGACACAGCACCACTGGACTGAACAGGACACGGCACAGGACCCAGCAGCACTACGGAACTCAGCAGGACAGAGCACAGGACACAGCACCACTGGACTGATACTGCAGAATGTGTGAACTTGGTAATATTGCAGTACCAATGGACTTATACTGCTGGATTGGTTTTGCAAATTTGGTTCTAATTATTATATATTTTTTTTTTTTAAATTTTTTTTTTTTTTTACTTTTTTTTTATTTTTAAAAAACTTGGGAATAGTGGGGAAATAACTATGCCCTTAGAAGCACAGAGCACAGGACACAGCACCACTGGACTGAACAGGACACGGCACAGGACCCAGCAGCACTACGGAACTCAGCAGGACAGAGCACAGGACACAGCACCACTGGACTGATACTGCAGAATGTGTGAACTTGGTAATATTGCAGTACCAATGGACTTATACTGCTGGATTGGTTTTGCAAATTTGGTTATAATTATTATATATTTTTTTTTTTTTAAATTTTTTATTTTTTTTTTATTTTTAAAAAACTTGGGAATAGTGGGGAAATAACTATGCCCTTAGAAGCACAGAGCACAGGACACAGCACCACTGGACTGAACAGGACACGGCACAGGACCCAGCAGCACTACGGAACTCAGCAGGACAGAGCACAGGACACAGCACCACTGGACTGATACTGCAGAATGTGTGAACTTGGAAATAATTCAGTACCAATGGACTTATACTGCTGGATTGGTTTTGCAAATTTGGTTATAATTATTATATATTTTTATTTTTTTTTAAATTTTTTATTTTTTTTTACTTTTTTTTTATTTTTTAAAAACTTGGGAATAATGGGGAAATAACTATGCCCTTAGAAGCACAGAGCACAGGACACAGCACCACTGGACTGAACAGGACACAGCACAGGACCCAGCAGCACCACTGACCTCAGAAGGACAGAGCACAGCACACAGCACCACTGGACTGATACTGCAGAACACAGCACAGCACAGCACAGCACAGAACTAAACAGCACAGAGGACCACCTAACCTAACACACCCTCCCTCTACCCTGATCAATGCCCGAGTGAAGATGGCGGCGACTAGCGGGGAATTTATAGGATCCGAGTATCGCGAGATCCGACAACGGGATTATGAGTCAGAGCCTCAGTTTCACTTTTGAATTTGGCGCCAATACCCGGATCTGTCTCGGATCCGACTCAGATCCGCAACGTTCGGGTGGGCTCGGATTTCATAAATCCGAGTGCGCTCATCCCTAGTGCAATATGGTTCATATCTACAGAACCAAGCATGAGTGAAGTTTGGTGATCCACACATCCTCCGGAACTAAAGCACAGTGACTTGCAGTTAATATGCCTCTATCTGTTGTCAAAAAGTCACCCTGAGCCGGGAGCTACATGAAAAAGTTCTCCATTTGTATGCTCCTATCTCTGTAAAACGGCTCACTGATGATAGCCAATCAGGGCTTCCTCTGTGGTTTGCACCAAATAACCTGTCTTGACAAAAACTTAGAAGTTGCAGGAAAGTTCCTCCATATAGCGGCTAATAGCCAGCGGTTTCAAAATAAGCCAAATAAAAGTGCCAAAGTCACCAGTCCTTTAGTCCCGCATAATCATACAGTCTTGGGTGGATTAGATATTAGCAGATAGCTACGTGTTTTGACTGCTTAATGCAGACTTTCTCAAGCAATGTGACTTACTCTCCACCAACCATCCTTAAATAGAGAGCCCTAGCTCTCATTAAGTAATCAGTCTCATATGTTGATAATTAGCAAGATCCTTGATTCCTACTTTCATAACTAATTTGGTGAAAAATGCAATACAATACACATATCCTTCAAAACTATAATAAAATATTGAACCTATAATAACTCTTTAAAATACCTAAGAATATATATACATATAACAATACACAACTAGAGAGTAAATACATGAACATATATAAACATTTACAATATATATATATATATATATATATATATATATATATATACAAATGAAAATAAAGAGAATATTTCTATTATTGATTAATAATTAATAAGCAGAAAAATTATGGTAAAAATGTGGAAGATACACAACAGCCTATCACAATAAATATAATAATATAATATTAGGCAACTAAATAACATTAGTTATCAGAAGTTGGATGCTGCAGCCTTTCTGCTTCTTCTTCCGATGGCGGGAACATCAGTGTGAAGTCCATCACCTGACAGGGAGAAGATCACATGATCGCAGGGGTGGAGCAATCATTCCCCTGCGATCACGACTGACAGCTGCCTGGCTGTCACAGGCAGATCACATGACCGCAGGGGCGGAGCAATTATTCCCCTGCGACCGCATTGAGCTACCTGACAGCAGCAGCGGAGACGCCGGGTACTGGAGGACAGCGGGCCCCCTGGTGAGCCCGAGCCCGATACAACAGTACCCCCTTTACCACCTTGATGGTGGCCCTGCTCTAGAGGCATATTATTTAAACTCCCTTTTTCTGCTTATAATCTGAGATTATCATCCTGTGTCTTTTGGTGAGCCAATTGAAAACTGCACATTGAAACAGTTGGTTTAAAACACAAAGAGTATTTTCATGAAGCTTGTTTTAAAAACTAGTAGTTTGATCCAGACCATGCGTGGTTTGCTCTAAACGGCATTTGATTTGGGTTTTTGCAATTCACTATATATCACATAAGAAATAATGAAAACTGTATGATAATAAATACTGCGGCTTGAGTTTTAAAGTTGCATCTTATTTATAGTAGGATTAAAACCGCAGTTTTGTAAATACCTAACCCTCCCAGTGTGGTTATTAGTATTTCACTTTTATTATTTATCAATCAACTAGGCAGCACATCTCCTTGTCTGGTAACTTACTGTTTATAAATTGGTTGTTAATTTGTTTACTACTATATCTGACTGTCCAAGTGACGTGTAAATATTTTATGTTCTGAAGCCTTGTAGCAAAATATGCTATATGATTACTTATTATGACAGTGACACACAGTAAAAAACCACATAGTTTCCTTAAAAAAAATAATGCTGAGTGTATTGAAGTACACCCTGGCAATCTCTCAGTGTCTTCCTTCACTGACCTCCTGCCCCACTTGCAAGCAGCTGCCATGCCTTCTCTGCACTGCTCTAAAGACAGTTCTGACACCTCTCTGTCATCTATTTTATCTTTCTTTTTCACAACTTATTTCACCAGTATATAACATGTTAAACAAGTTAAGTACCGTAGAAATCCATTCTCTAACATTTATAAAGTCTCACAATGTAAAATATAAGCAGTCTGGTTCCCTACATATGCATAAAAGCAATTTTATAAAAATTGAGTATAAATAAACCTGACATTTATACAGTTTAATTCAATTCAATTCAATATATCATAATGTGCATTATGTTGCAATTGTCCTCAAAATGCCATGTTTTCTAAACTGATCACATCCATTAACTCACTTCAAGTTTTGCCCTTAATTATGCTTCCTTTGCATTGTTCTTACAGTGTTATAGTCACTTATTAATATAAGCAGGCACGATTATTTTACTGTAAGCAAGAATTACAATTTCTCTTACCTACTCTGTCCAAACAAAGTTAGACTAATAATAATTTACCATCTGCGTTGTAGCCACGCAGGTGTTTTGCATGTATTTTTAATACAGGTCAATGTACACAATTGGTAGTTGTAACCCTAGTTGTGCAAGGGCATGCACTGTGCAATCTTTATAACAACACTCTTCACCTTCTGATACTTGGGAGAGTCTCACCATATGACTGCTTTTCACATAATACCTAGTGATCTGCTGCAGGTGACGCAACATGATTTGCTGCATATTTAGTTAGAAGGTCTTGAGTCAAATTATTGAATTGATGTTAAACCACAGTTAATATGGAATATTGGTTACTCCAATTGCAATATAAAGTGGAAACACTGGAACAAACCATTTTGTGCCATAAGCCACTTTGAAAAATATGGAAATCTGTGTAACCTAAACAAGCCAGATATATGAACTTTGTTTCATACAGTGGTACATTAAGCACCACAATCTTCCAGTATCCATTTGACACAACCTCATTTCAATGGCTGTTGGGGGCCCTGTGCCTTCTATTGGCTCACAGCTTGTCTCAATTTCCTTCCTTCATGCTATATGCAGCTATTAAAATAATCACCAGATTAGCTTTATTGTCTCCTCATGGATGCTGTGAGGTTTCCTATGATCTGATTGGCTACATGTTGTTTTATCCCAAGCAACATTAAGAATGGAAGGATAATGAAAAACAAAAGATGAAAAAAACAGGATTGGATTGGGAATTAGATGGTAGCTAGGTTGGAGTTCCCAGGGAGATCCTGGTTTAGAGTCCCCAGAACTGGCCAGGGACTTAATATTTTTTCACATTTATGGGTTTTTACTAGCATCCAGGTCCTATACAGTAGAAGAACATGAAATAGTACTATAAAATACACCTAAAAATTATATTACAAATTTCCATGCAAAAGCACAATGCATAGGTGCAGCCTAATTTCTATAACTATAAGTTCAACTTTCTCTTTTACCATTGTTTCATTTTCTGTTTTCAGGTATACTGACCAATTAAACATTTCTTTCTGACCTGTGACATATGTTTAAACTATTTGGAACATCTGAAATGTGGACTGGCTAAGCAATTACTGAACTAAATTTAATGGTGTTTATAATTATTCAGATTTAATTATAAACAAGACAAGCAATCACATCAGTTATGTGCAGCACTTTGTAAATTGTGTAAATACAAGATAAGGGTAATTAAGATTAGCTTTCAAGAATGCTTGTCATGCAAACCATACCTATAGCTAAATAACAAATTCCATTATTTGGTATCATGATCATATATATATGTGAAAGTTCCCTGTCTTGTGAAAAGTTCAGATATTTAAATCTGCATAAATTCCAGACATATAACGGAAAATGTATAGATAAATCGGTAAATAAATATAAATAGATTCTAGATACTGACCTAGAAGTTTTTGGAAAATTGTTACGAAAATAGAAGTCAAGGAATAGGCCTTTTCATATGAAATGGCTCAGAAATCCGCAGGACAAATTATTCTTATGCACTTCAAACAGTGTACAATGTGCATGTTTGGAGGGGTCCTTAATTTAGAAGGAGTCTACAGAACCTTCAACCAGAATTTTTATGCCACCTAGAAGATAATGTCAATTGGAACTTACACAATAATTTTCTGATCTTTTGCTAAATCTAGGATTTGTTTTATAGAGGATTCACATCAGTAGCTGCACACATACTTATAAATGTAATTTAGAACTCAAAATTAAAAGTTGTGAACCTTGGCATTCATAAATGAGGTGGGGCAGAGAACAAATTTCAAATTAATGTAGGGGTGATTCAAAGGTGAATGAATGTATGCTATACTTTGAGAAGTTCAGACATTCACCTCTCGTGCACAATACAGATGTGAAATTAAGGTGTATATACATTGTACTATAAAACAACATAACTGCATCTGAACCACTTCTTTGCGTGTACTTTTACAGTATTTTTGTAAATGACTCTGGTTATATTTTTATTCTTTCCGAATAAAAAAAAACAGTGCAAGTTTTGTATATTGCAGAAGCAACATATGCTAAATTAGAGTATTACATCATAGATGAGCACGACACTTGACATTTTCTGAGCTGCATAACCTACTACTTATAAATTATTATTATTTAAATGCTGCAGTTAACGTCCTGCAAGGACTTGACCCTGGGACCATGGTCAAAAGCAATCAGCCCTGAACGCCTTTTCACCTACCTTCTGTTGTTATTGTCCCTTTTACTATGTTTTACAATTGGTGGCATCTGTTCATTGGTTAATAAAAGTGTGCAACTTTTGGAAATACTTTTTTATTTTTCATAATGTTGTAAATCCAATTTTAGGTACTTAGATTAAAAAAGGTATTAAAGTATGTCTAAAAATAGATACAATATTGCTAATAATGGCTATATTCAATAAACGTCAACATTCAGCTAGCTTGTAAAGTTGTCAGCCATGTAATTTTCCTTAATATGAACCATTGTCTAAGACTTAGACTTAGGGCTAGATTTACTAAACTGTGGGTTTGAAAAAGTGGAGATGTTGCCGATAGCAACCAATCAGATTCTAGCTGTCATTTTGTAGAATGCACTAAAAAAATGACAGCTAGAATCTGATTGGTTGCTATAGGCAACATCTCCACTTTTTCAAACCCGCAGTTTAGTAAATATACCCGTTAGACTCTAAGTCAATGATCGGCAACAGGTTGCCATAGCGCTGCATATGGCCTTCTGGGCTTCCACCTACAGCTCCTAGCTCATTCCAGCTTTGATGTCAGATTTGTTTGATTCTAAATCTTTGGTATAATACATTATAAGGTATACCGATAAAAGGCTTGGTATACTATACTAAGCACCAGATAAGGCTTTGCACACTAGACTTGGTAGATATGACTGTTTTAATATTGCATCACACCTCCTCTCCAACTTCATTTAAACACTTGTTTGTCTTACATATAGAGGTACATTAAGCACCACAAAAGCCTGGTAACATGTTACTACAGATAGGTGCCTCTTTCTTTGAGTAAATGTCTTAACTTAATACTGAGATTAAGGGTGATATGCAGCCATTGTGAAGGTTAGAGGGCCGCATCTGTGGCCTCTGAAGTGTACCAGGTTGCCAATAACTGATCTAACTAGTGACAGTTTGGATGGGTGGATCTTATTCACTATGTGCAAAATCTCTTACAAGATGATCACAGACCTAAATACAATATGGGGTTGGAATGTCTGAAAAATGGTGCAAAATAAAATAGCAAACAGTCAGATGTTTGTATTGCATTTGTAATATGTACAACAAAAATGACATCTAGAAACTGATTTAACCTTATGAGTTACAGTAGTTTTTATTTCTAATTAACTGGGCACCAGTTTTTATAAATGTCCCTTATAATGTGTCGGAATAGTGCAAAAATATTTTTCGCCTTTTGATGCATACTATTTATGAAATGATTTCAGCTTAACATAATATATCCAGTTATTTATATAATAATCTGCACTTTTGCAAAGTTAGTTCTTTCACAAGGCAGCTCAGCTATCAGTAGACGTGTACACTCCCTTTAATGTCCCCGTCTGCAAATGACATTAACAAGTTCTGAATTGATACAGAATGGAAAACAGTAAACCTACATAAAATGACCAACTAGTTATAGACACACCATTAGGAAAACACATGATTGATTATGCTCCTAATGTCATTGTAAAACCAAACTTATATATGAATCTAAGCTGCAGCATGCTGCCTAATGAACTGATGCTGGAAGGATAGATAGATAGAAGCAGTCTGTTACCCTCCATCTGCCCGGCAGTGTGTGTGTTCTGGCTGCTGCTCATTGATGCCTCTGGCTGTTCAAGGTGACTTCTGCTTGCTTCGCCTAAGGGCTCCCCAAATGAAATGCCAGTCTCTGGGGAAATCACTGCGGGTGTTCACTGCACAAGTGAATAATTTACAGGTGTCTGGTGTCAGCCTCCCTGTCTCCACCCTGGCTTTGGTCTGTCCTGCGGCTGCAGCTGCTGCCTCAGTGCTTCTCTCCAATAGCAAACCAGGGCATCTATTAATACAAATACCATCTGGCCCTTGTCCAAGTTGTACAGAATGGGAGGATAAAAAATTCCAGACCAGATGGTCAAGAGGGAGGGGCAGTACTTAAAGCTGCAATACACACACAGCTCTGACCTACAGTATGTGTGATTGACAAGTTTTGATTTTTTACATTGTCAGATTTTCTACCTCTTAAAGTCAGGGATTTAAAATGAAAATACTTATTTGTTGTGAATTGACGTTGACAGAATGAATTCAGTGCAATAAAACACAGACCTTCAACTTCTGTATTTAAAAAAGTTATAAAAAAAGTGCTGATTGTTTTTATAGCAAAGGCAATGGAGGTTAGCTTTGCTGAATATAGACTGTGCTAGTTTGATGCAAAAATTGTTTGGAATAAGATTTAAACTAAAGACATAGGGGTAATTGTATCAAGCTGAGAGTTTTCCGTCGAGTTTGAAAAACCAATCAGATTCTAGCTATCATTTATTTAGTACGTTCTACAAAATGAAAGTTAGAATCTGATTGGTTGCTATAGACAACATCTTCACTTTTCAAACCCACCGGAAAACTCTCAGCTTGATACATTTAACCCATAGTGGTTGTTATAAAATAATATTGTGCAATGCAGTAATGCAAGTTTTCTAAACTGCACTAGAAAAATGCAGTAAAATTTGCTGCCATGGGTTACACATATTTGCACACATAGCAGCATTTTACCACTATAAGTAAGCCTCAATGGAAGTCATTTATGAGAAGTAATGTGCAAATATTAGCATCTTGCATAGCATCATTGCTCATGTTTTTCTGCACAGTGCAGAATTACAAATGTGCATAAAATTACCTGATTCCCAGAGCATTTTGTGCGCCCATTAAGCATCACTTCTGAAAGTGCAAAACTACAATTCCACATTGAATTTTGTTCCTATTTTTGTGTGATTTGGGGGCCAAGAAGAGCCTGTGGTTGTGCAAAATGTGGCACCTTTTGATGAGAGGAGCTGCGCAGATTGGAGCGTTCCTTGCTAAGTCAATGCTCCAGTTATGCACTTACTTGCAAAAATAAGATTTTGTCATGTGGATGTGATTATTTAAAGATGATTCAATTTTGTTTTAAACCATACCTGAGCCTATCCCATAGATTGTAAGCTTGCGAGCAGGGTTCTCTTACCTCTTTGTCTGTATGTATTACCCAGTATTGTTTTATTAATGTTTGTTTCCAATTGTAAAGCGCTACGGAATTTGCTGGCGCTATATAAATAAATGATGATGAATAATGATGATTCTTTTCAGCTTTTGCACCTTCCTTAATATGAGAAATCTAAATGTCTCCTTTTCTGTCACTTGTGCTGACAAGATCTACATTTAGCAAAAAATAACCGCTACAACAAGTAAAAAACACATAAATAGAACTGTAACATATTCTGTAGGATAATATAACACAGAACCCCTTTTTTAATAAGATGTGTCACCATAATTGGCAGCACTGTGGCACAGTGGTTATAATCACTGCCTTACATCTCTAGGGTCATGTGTTTGATTCCAACCAGGGCCCTATCTCAGGGCCATCTTTTCCATTGGGCACGATGGGCAGCTGCCCGGGGGCCCCACGGGCAAGGGGGCCCCATAGGCACGGCTCTTAATGAGAATAAATAATCCTGCAAAAGAAAAAAAACCTGCAAAAAAAACCTACAAGGGTCACTGAGCAAGTACATCTATCTATCTCTATCTCTATATATCTATATCTGTATCTGTATACATCTATTTATCTATATCTAGGGGCCCCGGTGCACTGCTTTGCCCGGGGGCCCATAATGTTGTTAAGATGGCCCTGCCCTATCTGTGAACAGTTTGTATGTTCTATGTTTGTATGTGGGTTTCCTCCAAGTGCTCCAGTTTTCTTCCATACCTGAAAGACATATTGATAGGTTAATTGGCTTCTGACAAATGTAATCCCTGGGGAAGGGACTGATTTGAATGACTATATATTCTCTTTAAAATCCTGTGTAACATGTAGACACTATGTAAATAACTGTAATACAATATACGGTAATTACAAACCTTACGAAAAGTTTAAATTGCAAACTTTGAGCTTCATTTAGAGTTAGAAGCAAACCCAACTCAAGGGTGCAAATTTGCCCCTAGACAGACCATGGTGGAATGCAAATTTTATTTCTGAACCTGGTAAATAATGTATGCTTTTGAATGTATTAGACAGATACATAGGGGCCTATTTAACAAACAATGGCAAAAATGAAAAATAGTTTTCAATACTTATCGTATTGATAAGGATTGAACTATTTATCATATATATTAAAAAACCAAAACAGGAACAGCAGTTCCGATAAACTGCTGTTTTTGTGATAAAAAAATGCTTACCACAGCGTCTTCGTAATGTGCTCATGTCAGGATCTCCTTCTTTCTTCGTTCCTCTTTAGAATGCATGTGCGTATGTCCCGAACGAAAATGTGGAGCCTCCGCACAGGAACCCTACAGTAGAAATTATATCATGTGACAGGGAGGGATCACATGATCCCTCCGCACATGCGCTGTCCAGCTCTACTCTTCGGAGCAGAGCTGGACATAAATGAAAAATGAAGTGAAGTCTTCATTTCCGATGATGTACGCCAGCTCCTGCTCAGCTTCAATCTCTTTTTTGGAACTTGTTAGATTGCGTTAGGGAGCAGTCACCATACTACTTTATGGTGACTGTTCAAAAAACAAAATAGAATGCAAAGCAGCAGATATCCACAATATCTGCTGTGATGCAACATTCATAAATTTGAGGAATACTCCAAATTGCGTCAGAATGACGGTAAGTATACTTTAGTACTACTACTTAATAAATAGGCACCTAAGCATCTTTACTTTTACAATACTGGGACACCCTCCAAACTCTAAATCTGTTCACAGGTTTTAAACGCAATATGGTTTTGCCAAGTTGAAAATCTTACTTAACAAATGACATTAGAAATATTACAAAGCCGTGCAGTATACATATAGATATGTGCAGAGAAACTGAGGTTTAGAGAGGCTCACTACCATCCCTTTGATTGGTTTATTTAGCCTTTATTTAGCGGTATATGGTTTTGAAGATATGACTTTTTTAACATTTCATCACACCTCCTCTCCAACTTGTAGGAGGAGGCATACATAAAAAATTTAGTCAAAAGCAACTATGGGAATCTGGGATCTGTATAATGTAGCTGACATTGTGGCATATACCTCCCATTGGCTGTGTTGGCTCAGCACTAGGAACCAGTGGTGACACACCAGGGACAGTTGCTTAGCAACATAAGGCTAGTATGAGCTGAGGAGAAGTGTGTAGGGAGAGTGTGAAAGTTAGGAACCAAGGAAGGAGGGGAGAAGGCAGGCTGGGCTGTCATTGGTCCGGCCTCCTCTAGAATACTGAGTTCAGGAGGCGATATCTCCAGAATCATATTAATACATTAGAGACTGTACATAGAAGGGCAACTAAAACTTACCCAGAAAGACTAAAAGATCTTAATATGTATAGATTGGAGCAGAGAAGGGAAAGGGGGGACATGACAGCTATGTCATGGGTTTTAACAAGGTACAGAAGGAAAACATTATTCAAAGAAAGAGATATAGGGTCGTGGATGCAGCCTTGTCCACTCCATCTTCAAACACAAAGGACACTTACAACAGCCTACGATTTCAAGGAGTGAACGGGGCAGGTAAGTGCCCTTTGCCATAGTCACTGTATAGTAAGGGTGCGCCAAACTCAAGCGCACACAGTCAAGTCTGAATTCAGCTCTGGCCATCTCAAAGTTATTTGTTTTTCTTCTGCATCAGCTACAGGGCTAGTCTAAGTCCTGATCATTAGTAATGACAGTCCTGTATGCATGCCATAACCTGTGTCTGCAATCACAGGTAACTGTTAATATGTATTTTATCCTCTGTAGGCATCAACAACATCATAATTAATGTATTTCACAGGGGGGGAAAAAACTTTTTTTTTTTTACTGTTTTATCACTAATGCCTATATTATTAACTGGTGACATAAATTGCATAACTTTGTTTCTTTCCTGTGCATTTTTTAGCGAACATACAGTGCAATCTACGTAGGGATTGGCCATATTCAGCAGTGTCTTGTGTAGTAGAGCACAGCAGACATGCCCCCTATTTCAACAGTACACGTATCTTGAGATCCACACATTGATGAATTCGATAGTGCGCACAGCCGAAGTATGTGCGTTTGACACTAAACACAGGTTGTGCTCAGAATGCATGTGTTGATTGTGGAAGTCAAATAATTGGATGAAGTCAGCTAAATTAATATTGGTTAACCATGCGATTGCGACTAGTATGCCACGAGTAATGATGTAATCGCATGGATTAATAACACACACATTTACATTCACACACTTGTAAATTGTACACATTTATTAAGATTCCAATCCACATTTATTTATTAGTAAAATGTATTAGAGATTATTTATACATAGATAATAATACAGTAAGGGTAATTATGGTTCAGGTCCACAGAAATGTGTGGACTTTGGTCTCTTATTAATCTGTATTTTACTCTCTGAAGTCCGGTGTCAATAGAGAAACGATCGCATATTGTGATCGCAAGTTATGAATGGTATGAGATTAATACTCAAAAGTACATTGTTTATGGGTCAGTTTAAACTGTTTTTCTCGGCAGGAAGACACGTAGGCAACAGTTGGAGTAAGTTGCCCCCACCTTTGGAGAAGAGATCAAATGAACTGACCTATGACCAGCAGTCTACTGGATCCTCATTAACCCTGGACCAATGAAGACCTCTCAGTGTTATTTGTGTATATTTGTGACATCATAATTGTTTATGTTAATTCAAACTGCATATAAGCAAGGCCCTGGGCCACTGTAAAGCTCTCTCTTCCTGACTGCAGACTACAAGGCTGAATCTGGACCTGGTCCCAGGATGCACTTGTGTAATGTAATGTATTTGGTTTATGCTTTCCTGTTTATTGTTATACCTTTTATGCATCATCATGGCTTGCTGTAAATCTTGCTATCTTTTGCTATTAAACCTCTTTGTGCGTTGGAACCACAATAATCACATTTAACAATGTTTATTGGTAGCGACAAAACGAACATTACATGATGAATCAAGCCCCCCTTGTCTAAAGAGGGGAGAGCATGTAAACGTAACCTATGGAGAGGGTTGCTCCAAGATGCAATGTAGCTTTATTTAATGTGAACCAAAGGGCCAGAGAGGACACCAGAGAGGGTATTATAGCCCAAGGGGTGAATGTAGTGGCTGCAAGAGGACACTAATGAGAGTGTCAAATCTACCAAGCAAGGCTTAGAGGGCTGCATAGAGTGTTAGCTTGTACAAATTCGAGTGAGTGTCAGAATCGAGGGGCAGAGAGAGCATGTGTGCTATAGCTCAAGGGGTAAGGCCCGGGCAGAAGAGGAGATGTATGGTGCTGGAGTGAAAAGGAGTGTAAATAAAGAGTTTAAATTTATAGAGATGGTCTGGCACGGAAACTCGTTGAGACATCTGTTTGCTCTGTACCCTTAAAGAGACATTGTAGAAAACCTGCATGTGCAGGGGCCCTCTGGTAATTTATAACCATGCCAGAGAGCTAGCAAGGGCAGCTGTAAGTAAGGAAGTATTTTACCCACCTATGCACCCCAGGGGGTAAATTTATGAACATGCGGGTTTGAAAAAGTGGAGATGTTGCCTATAGCAACCAATCACATTCATAAATTATCATTTATTTAGTACATTCTACAAAATGAGAACTAGAATCTGATTGGTTACCATAGGAAACATCTCCACTTTTTCAAACCCACAGTTTGATAAACCCCCAGGACCGTACACACAGTGACAGGGGTTTATACCTTCACAAAATATGGCTCTGCATATTAGTCTTGCAATAGTTATGGATCTGCATAGTAGGGTTCAGTTGCCACATTTTTTAAAGCTTTACTATATTATGCATTTAATAGAGATATAAATCTTATAAAATCATATATTAAGGTTTTTTTGTACATTCCTCACCACTCCCCTTCCATTCGGAAAATAAGTACTTTCACATTTACATTCCTGCACACAACACAAATAAAAATAATTCTTGAGGTTAATTTTCCATTAGATTTGCCAGCAGGTAAGGTACTGCCAGGGCCTGATTAAGGCTTCCAGCCGCCCCAGGCTAATACACCAGTTCCCAACTCCCTCCCATCAAGATATATATAGAGATATATATATATATATATATATATATATATATATATATATATATATTAGTATAATCAGGGGAATAGGTATTATCTCCTTGAGGAAGAAGCGGTGAACAGCAGCAGTAAACCACACAAGTCCAGAGGTTTCAGGATAACAGCCACAGTCAGTTTATTCACCAGCTTGTAAACAAAACAAAACATAAATAAAATCCTATCCATCTGGCTACTAGCTAATTCATTTTAGCAAGACCCTCTCTCTGGTTTAGGACCTTTGTCCACACACACAGTCAATATATTATTGCTCACCATAGCAGAGTGTCTCAGGAGGCAACTCACCTTCTCCCCAGGTCTGAGACACTGGTTGCTTATACTAGCTGCCTTTTCACAGGCACCTCACAGGTGCATCTCCTGATCAGTCTCTGGCAAACCAGAAGACCCGGACTGGTCCTTATGTATGGTACCACATGGAAACACTCTGTGGGAAGCTTTTCCCACATCTACATATTCTCCCTGGTGTCTTAACGTACACAATGCTGGAAGCCTGGGACACATACCTCTGCCATTTAGCCTCATTCCAGGGACTCTGTCACATATCCCCCCCTTTGTTTCACCCCATGGGCAGAACACCTACAATCCTCCAATGCACCTCCATTTCTTACCAACAACTCATGCCATGGACTGTGTGTGAGGTCATTGGCTACAGCTCCCTTTAAACCCAAAGAAATAACAGTTAATGGGCAAACTGGGGTAGTTGCCAGTGGACTTTTATACTGAGGCCTGGAAACATGGCACTGACACTCGGGGCAGGATGACCACCAATCAAAGACATCTTTTCGAACCCCTGGCCAGAAGAACTGCTGTAAAATTTTATCTAAGGTTTTTCCTACCCCTAGATGTGGAACTATGAGCCTAGTCTAACACTGATCTTCTATACAGTTTAGGAACTACCACCAGCTCCAAAATGTCTTTTCCTCTTTTAAATAACTGACACAATAACCCCTGAGTTATTGCCATGTGAGGGTACGACAATCTATTACCAGGTTCTACTGGCTTCCCATTAATAATTCTCACACTTTCTCTGGCTCTTACCAGGGTAGGTTATTTTAACTGCTTTAAGGCAAAAACATTTTTCCTTACTTTAACCCCAGGTGCATAGTCAACAGGTTCAACCATATTCCCCCCTTCAATAGGAGGTACAACATCCTAGACTCTACTGCTGCTCTTGTAATTTCCTGACTCACCAACCACATTGGATAAAGGGAACCGTTTTGACTTGGGGAACACTCCCGCTACCACTATATCAGTAATATTGTCATGCGGGGCTGGTCTATTTATGTTTCCAACCAACTGGGTTTCCTGTAGCTTCCAGAAGTGGGAAAAGTCTCTCCCCAATATCTCCCACAGCGACTACCACAAAACCATACAATGTTTTTATGTTTACTTCCGTGGTAACAGAATGCTGTGTATCCCCATGTATGCAGGTTACCCCAACATTTTTCTTTTGATATCTTAAGGGGCTCACTAACTCTGCTTTCACAAGAGAAATCATACTGCCAGAATCTAGCAGAGCCTTTACCTTTTTACCTTCTATGGTGGCTTCACACATCATATTGTCAGCCTGTTTGTCTGCATTACAGGCTAGCTGGGCATATAAACACCTTCTATGAGGTTCATAACCATTATTATTTTGCATAGATTCAATGGTACTTGAACAAATAGCAGCAATATGGTCTAAGATACCACATCTAAAACAAGTAATTACATTTTTATCACATTTCTTACGAGGCCGGAACCTTCTTGGCATAACTGGCCAATCTCCAGGTTCTGAGCCTACAGTCTCTGTACATTTCAGTTCATTCCACCACCCAGCACCTTTTTTCCCTGGAACAATCTTACCAGAATCCACTGGATATCGCCGTTTCCGAACCAGAGCATTTTGTGGTGTATTCTTCATTTCTTTTGTTGCAACATACTTTGTCTGCACCACTTTCAGTGGAGCAATAGACGAGGACAGGAACTTAGCTTCCTGGCGTGGCTGATTTTTCAGCCCACCTAACTGATGCAGATGCAAATTGGTAATATTCGCTGTCTTTCGCACCTTTCAAAGCATATTATTAATTTCCTGAGTTCTTGTAACTTGAGGCTCCGGTAAAATCTTGGACAATCCTGGATCACTTGGCTGCTTTACTTTTCCTGAAACTCGAGTGGAAGGTGTCTCAAAACCATAGACAAACCTCTCCCAGTTCTTTAACAGTTTGTATTCTGCTGACATTGTCTTGAATAGCTTTAGTAGCGTTCTGTAGTTCTTTTTGCACTGTAGACAACTTTGCTAGAATTTTTGTGGTTTGCTCCATTGACCTTTACCTTCATTTCCTTTTCCACTTATTGACTCTTGATCTTTTGTTGGTCAGATATCTCTATTTCAGCCTGGACATGGGACTCTCTTAACTCTTGTACTTCTGTTTGAAAAGCTTGCTCTTCTAATCATCATCATCATCCTCATCATCATTTATTTATATAGCGCCAATATATTCAGTAGCGCTATACAATTGAGGACAAACATAGTAAACTAATAAACAAACAGGGTAAAACAGGTAAAGAGGTGAGAAGGCCCTGCTCGCAAGTTTAAAATCTATGGGACAATGGAAGTTTGACACATGAGGCTAAGGCTAAGTCTACATTTTGCATTTCGGCCCAGCCAGGCTGTAAAGGTAAAAGTGACTCATAAGCTAAATGATCCTGTCACACAACAATGTTGGTCAGGGGGTAGTTGTCTTGTGTGAAATTGTGTAACGGGTAATAGGGTAAGGTAGTGAGGTTAAGAGGGTAGTTGAGGAATATTATAAGCTTGTCTGAAGAGGTGGGTTTTCAGAGAACGCTTGAAAGTTTGTAGACCAGAGGAGAGTCTTATTGTGCGTGGGAGTGAATTCAATAGAGTGGGTGCAGCCCGAAAAAGTCCTGTAACCGGGAATGGGAGGATGTAATGAGGATGGATGAGAGATGCATATCTTGTGCGGAACGGAGTTGCCGAGTTGGGAGATATTTTGAGACAAGAGAGGAGATGTATGTTGGTGCAGCTTTGTTGATGGCCTTGTAGGTTAGTAAAAATATTTTATATTGGATTCGGTAGAAAACAGACAGCCAGTGTTGAGACATACAGAGTGATTCATTAGAGGAATAACGATTTGCAAGGAAAATCAATCTTGCAGCAGCGTGCAAAATAGTTTGTAGGGGTTTGAGTCTGTTTTGGGGAAGACCAGTAAGAAGGGAATTGCAATAGTCAATGCGGGAGATGATAAATGCATGAAATAAGGTTTTAGCAGTGTCTTGTCTGAGATATGTGTGAATTCTGGAAATGTTCTTTAGATGTATGTAACATGATTTAGATATACAGTCTATATGGGGAACAAAGGATAGGTGTGAGTCAAGGATTACACCTAGGCAGCGAGCTTGTGGGGTGGGATTTATGGTCATGTTATCAACAGAGATAGAAATGTCAGATATGCTCTTGGTGGGTGGGAATATTATTAACTCTGTTTTAGAAAGATTAAGTTTGAGTTGGCGAGAGGACATCCAAGATGATATGGCAGAAAGACAGTTATAAGGGACAACACTGATGTCGTGAGATCAGGAGAGGATAGATAAATTTGGGTATCATCCGCATAGAGATGATACGGAAATCCAAAGGAACTTATTAGATTTCCAAGAGAAGCAGTTTAGATAGAGAACAGCAGAGGACCTAGCACTGAGACTTGCGGTACTCCAACTGATAATGGTGCTGTCTGAGCTAGGAGGGTTTTGGCAATCAACTTATAATGCTGAATCTTTAATTCTTCATATTAAGTCTTATATTGCTTTCCAACATTTTCAACCTGGGACGTGATTTTAATTTTCTCTTGTATATCTGGGACTTTGGCATCAAGTTCTTTCTGCAGACTTTTCTTTCCATTCCTCAGTTTTTCTGCTACCTCTTTTGCACTTTGACATTGACCTTTATTTGTATTCTGGGCTGCAATTACCCTTGCAATATCAGTTTTTAACTTTCTATTCTCTGCAGTAAGCTGCTGTATTTGGGCCCTCCCACTTTTTACACCTTCCTCATGAAACTTCTTTACCGCCAGCAACAGTTCTTTTCTCTTGCTGAGTTTGGAGTTAGACTCTTGCAACAGTAACATATTTGCTTCAAGCTTCTGTATCTTAGCTTGAAGATGCGGTAATTCACCGTTCACTTTTTCACTCTGATAATTGTCATGTGCCTTTATATACTCTTGCTACATCTGTTCTTCGCATTTCTGCAGCTGTGACACTTTCTCCTCATGTTCCTTCCGCGTCATATAGTCAGAACTCATCTGTTCTATCAATTTCTGTAACTGTGATTGCAATTCTACATGTATGATAGATTCTTTAGTTATTTGATATTGCAACTCTGCATTTACTGCAGCCTCGTTTTTCAGCCTTTCTTGCAAGCCTGCCTCTTTTCCAACCCCACTCTTCTCCAACCCCACTCTTCAGCTGTGTCTGCAACTCTGATTTTAGAGCTAGCTCCCTGTCCAACTAAGCTTGCAGGGCTGCTTGATAGTAACCTCTCTGCTGCTCTGTCCGTAACTCAGTCAAGTCTTTTGTCTCACTTTCCAGTTGCTTTCTGATCACGGCTAGCTCAGCTTTAGCTTTCTCCAACTCTGTAATCAGTGCCGCAGAGGCTTGCAGGTGTGTTGTCAGCGGTATGTGGTTTTCCCGCAGCCTGGAATTTTCCTGATAAGAGAGAGCTTCCTCTATTTGCCTCCTCTTCACATTTCTGTGAAACATCTGCCAACTGCTTCTCCAGTTGTATGATCCTTAACTTCATATCCTTAATATATTTTTCATGCTCCTGGCAAGGAGTGGAGGATGTTTGGAGAAGCATCATACCTCCTTTAGTGTCTTTTTCTCCACCAGTAACTTGCCCTGCTCCAGCTCAGCCTTCCTGTGATTCTGCTCTGACTCTGCCAATTTTTGGCTTAGTTGAGCAATGGTCTCCTCGCAGGCTCTCTTGGATTCTGTGTGCAGTTGTGCTGGTACATGACTACTTCTCATCTGCCCCTTTAACTCCTCAATCAGCTGCTGCAGCAGAACTTTCTCTGCCTGCAGCTTCTCCTTTTACTGAGTAAGAGTACTGCTCTTTACTTTCATTTCATCAAATTCCTTCTTAATTGTGTCCCACTTTGCATCTGACCATTTCTTCTCCCTGTCTGCAGTTGCCAGAACTGTTTGCCACTCTGTCTTCAAGGTTTCAAGGTCTTGTTGCTGGGACTCTTCATTGGTTATCTTCTGTAACCTGTTAATTTCCTGCAGAGCTGCAATAGCTGCCTGCTGTACCCTGGTAGCTTTCTGAGGAGCTGCAGAAGATTGTAACAATGCTTTGACTATATCTTCCATGTTACCTCCCGGTGCAGGAAAAGGGCAGAATGTAGCCTTCTTAATGAGCTGGCGATGTCCCGGGTTAGGGTTCATAAGACTTTGTCATATAGAGTACTTTCCCAAAATTGGGTGCTTGTCCCTTTACATTTTCACACAGTCTCTTTCTGGGTTTAGACAGTAGGCTTCTGCTCTTTCTTGCCCACTGTAGCGTGAGAAGCAGCCAATTTTATCTTTATACGAACAAAGCACTTTCTATATAGAAGGAGCACCTCACATGACTTAAGACGTATGGCACTACAACACCCAGCATATGTCTCAAACTTTTCCTTTGCAGAGCAAAAAGTTGTTTTTTTCCTCCTTTAACTTCTGCTCAATAGTTTTGCAAACACATTTGCATGCTTCTTGTTGTTTCAACATAGAAACATCCACTTTACACTGATAAAGATTCTCAATAAACTTTCCTTTTTAAAGTCTCTTGCTCTTTTCTTATGCACAGAACCAGGCCACACTCAACTTGTGCTTTGTAGAAATACACATCTTCAGTAACATATATTTGGGTTTTCTTCCCAGACTTAATGAACACACCTGCTTTAGAGCAATTAAACTCAGTTCATGAAAACACTTGATTTCTTTGCCTTTAATCTGTGTCTCATTGGTCTTTGCAAACACACAAAAAGCCAGTTTCACTGACAATATTTAACTCCTCTCAAATCATCATATATGCAGCAACTTTGTTTAAGCAGTATTTACCAGTAGGATTTATTACTCACATCCACGTGGTTCCCTGTTTCCCCCTGTTGCTGTGCATAAACATTCCAATTTTTAGCTACTTTTATCTACATGACAAGACATACACGTATTTCTCCACGGTGTCTGTACCTTTTTAAACTTTTCTTTTATCCATATGACAAGACATGCATGTAATTCACCACGGTGTCTGTCCCTTTCAAACTTTCCAAGCACACACACAGAGCTGGTTTCTGCAAGTTTCTCCAAAACTGCTGCTATTCTTGACATACGCAGATCTTTGCAAACCAATTCTCTACTATATGTAGTATAATCAGGGGAATAGGTACTATCGCCTTGCGGAAGATGCAGTGAATAGCAGCAGTAAACCACACAAGTTCAGAGGTTTCAGGATAACAGCCACAGACAGTTTATTCACCAGCTTGTAAACAAAACAAAACATAAATAAAATCCTAGCCATCTGGCTACTAACTAATACATTTTAGCAAGGCCCTCTCTCTGGTGTTGGACCTTGTGTCCAAACACACAGTCAATATAATATTGCTCACCATAGCAGAGTGTCCCAGGAGGCAACTCACCTCCTTCCCAGGTCTGAGACACTGGTTGCATATCCCAGCTGCCTTTTCACAGGCACCTCACAGGTTCATCTCCTGATCAGTCTCTGGCAGACCAGAAGACCCGGATTGGGCCTTATGTATCACTAATTACAAAAAATAAAGATGATATATATCAGCGCAGACCTAGAACTCACAGCTGCCTTATGCTGCTACTCTAATCCACAATAGAGTAAGGAATAACAGACTACAGGTAACAGAATATGCAACATAAATAAAGCGCTAGAGTTTCGAGGATATACTATCTTAAAAAGGTAAATCTAAATAAGCAAAACAGCATATGATTTAAGATCAGCAATATAGGTTCATAATAAATGTCCTAATTTCATGTGAAGGTGGTAAAAAACAGTCTCTGATGAATGTTCTACTATAAATTCTGATCATCTGTGTTTATTAACATATCCTCTTCATGTCAACTACGCAGAAGACAGTGTTCTTTAAACTGTGTATCAAACCCGCACCTCAATCCCAATCAGTGTGCTGTTAATCTTTCACTGTGATATCTCTCATCAGAGATCAATGGTATATTCAGAACTTGAAAGGAAAGATAAAAAAGTGCTGATAGTGCATTATTTTCCTTAAAAAGATTTTATTTGACACTTATAAAAACATTCCTCGTAATAAAACAAAATAAGAAAAAAATTCCTCTGAACACATCTCTAAAGATGGACTCTTACCCAAACAAGATGTTATTAATGCATTGAATCAGCGCTCTTAAGATTGCCCGCAATCCAGGACACAGATAATTAGGATAAAGAGCTTCTTAGCAGACGTCTATACTCAACAACGCATTTCGATTATGAAAATCTTTGTCAAGGCATACAGGGAATACTGCTTCCTTCCTATTTAACAACGCTCACACCCAATCTCCTGAACAGGTGTGTTACCTTAATTCTAAAACTACTACTAACATTGTATCAGTAATTCTAACATGAATCAGCACTTCACACAAATCCAATCTCATACAATATATTCCTATTGTACAATATGAACATAATTCTTGCATTTACAGGAATCTCTGCTGCACATACAAAAACACATCCTTTTATGCTTCTAATCACCACTATATAGACAGGAAAAAGTAGGGCCGACCACACTTTCAAATGAAAGCGCTTATACCTTTGCATCAGACACTTGCAAATGGGAAAAGGTCAGTCCTCTCAGATCAGAGTCATTTATATCTTATCTTTCTCAATATAAAATAAACCAACAAATATGTGATAACCAATGTGTATAAAATCAAACCTTTTTACTATAAACAGACATGAAATTAATTCCAGTGACTCTGTCACAATATTTATATATATATATATATATATATATATATTTATGTATACATACACATGTATGTATGTATGTATGTATGTATGTATGTATGCATGTATATATATATATATATATATATATATATATATATATATACATGCATATATATATATATATATATATATATATATATATATATATATATATACATATATATATATATATATATGGATAACACAAAAAAATTGTGTGAATGGCGCTGATTACAAAATCAAGTTCAATATGTACATACAGTCCCAATATAATATTGCTGTCCAGAAAACAACAATATGGATGGAATCTTCCAAAATACCCCATACACAGTCTTACTTCCAAGCGGCCAAATTGCGTGAAACCAGATGGTCAATCCAGAAAAAAGTTATAAAAAACTAAGAGGGGAAGGCGCCTCATAGTGTAGTATTGTAAAGTACAGAAATATAAATAAAGGTAGTGGTATGCGTACCAGATTAAGACTTGTCAGCAGTCATATCAAATTATCAGTCCTTCCGGTTATCAGAATATATCCTGGAGTCTCACCACATACAAAAGATACAGCAAAGGAAACCAGTAATAGTATATTATTTTAAGATAACACCCAGTGATGCATGGATATATACCGTAAGACCAGGTAATAAATATACTGGCCACTTTTCTACAAATCACTTCACCAGTGAAAAAAAACACACAGAAATTCGTGCTTGTGAGTCACCCAATGGTGTTCTGCATACCAAAAAAATAATTAAAAAATAGAGATGGCTTATCTGTCATCGATCCTCTAAAACATCTTATACATAGATGTATCCTTGCTTTCTCCACAGATGGTATGTAGAAAACAAAAATGATGGCTGTAGTGTAATATGTAAAACAAATTTATTAGGTACAGTACAAATGGTTGCACTCACATAGTTAAAAGAATAAAAGCTTATCTGTATAGCCCAGCGTGGGATCACAGTGGAAGGAATGAGTCTGGCTTACATCGCCGATCACATGAACAGTCCTCGGCCGCTGGATTCAGACAGTCTATATAATATAATAATAATAATAATAATCGGATGCCTCAACGCGTTTCGTCTTGTAGCAAGATTTCATCAGGAGTGTTGTTTAGAAGATATTGAGGCTTCATATAGTGCGCTCCACCATTGTATCGCATGCGCACTCGGCAGTACAAGTGCGGATGCGCGGGAATCAAGTCCATATAAACTTTATTGTCCAAGAACATTTTAACATTCTTATTTGCTGGAGCTTCGCATGAGCAGTAATGAAAAAGCAAAAAACACAAAAACAAACGGAACTTTATTGTTCCTGTGTACACGGACGATCATAGGGTGTGGAGATCTACATTCCCAAAAGTTTGCCTAGTAGATATCAAGTACATGGACCAAATATTAACAAATAAATGATATCAACAAATATTCTAAAAAAGTATGCATATGCAACCCAATATGTAAACGAACAATAAAAAACTAAAAACAGATCACTAAAAATTTAATGTCCCTATTAATATAGCGGATTCTCTCCTTGTGCGCCTGAAGGCGGCCTTTCCATACTCTTGGAAGTTCCTTTCTATGCCCTATCTTGGGATTATGATCACTCCTCTTCTAGACGCCTTGATTGAGACTAACTGTACTCCATTATTGATACAACTAAACGCCTTAGCAAAATCGTGGAAACACCATGAGGTCTCCTGGCTAGGCAGGATAACCGCGTTTAAAATGTCCCTCCTACCCAAAATGATGTATCTATTTAGGACCTTGCCCTTTAAGCTGCCCAAACTTTATATGGATAAATTATGTGGCCTATTTACCACCTACGTATGGGAGGGGAAACCACCTAAACTCACTCATACGACTATGTCCCATCCAAAAAAGACTGGGGGTCTTGCCCTACCGAATCTGGTAAAATACCAGGAAGCGGACATTTTAGCTCAGCTCCAAGACTGGTCCCTTCCAGGTCCCCACAAACCTTGGGTTGACCTGGAAAGAGGTCTTAATCATGCATTGCTATTGGCTGATCTTCTCTGGATTCCCAAGTCCTAGAGGCCCTCTCAGGCTACCCTACCACATCTTACGAGTGATGCCCTTATAATTTGGGACAAATTTCTAAAGGTATCTAATCTCGTATCCCTTCCTACCTCTAATCTCTCCCTCCTTGCCTTAGCTAAACTCATACCTAATTTAAACCTATCCTTGTGGTGTACAAGGGGCATTACCAATATCAAAATGCTTCATTCTGACACATCGCTATTGCCTTTCTCTGATTTGAGGGAACAATTCCAAATAACTTACCAAGATTTCTATAAATATCTCCAAGTTAGGCATTGGTTACATTCCTTGCACACACTAGGCACTCCTTTACTACACACTCCAGCCCTCTTCCTTTTGAGACTCTCAACTGGAACCAACAAAGCGGCTATCTCCTACTGGTACACTCACCTCAACACAAGTCAGCAGTCGGTAAAGGCCTCCTCCCAATTAGCCTGGGAGAGAGATCTTGGCCGGGAATTTGAACTGGATCAATGGGACTGTGTCTATCAGAATGCCCATAGGATGTCAAAGTGCTTGAACCAGACTCTATATGACACCTGACAGATTGCATAAGATGTGGCCGGCCCAGACTAGGGCATGTTGGCGCGAATGTGGGGAAATAGGAAATATACCTCTGCTCTCTGGGCAGAGGTATATGCCTTGATATCTAAGGTCGTCCAAAACTCCAATACCTAATACTCTGGAAGTAGCACTTTTACACTTTTTTTCCTCCAGGAGTTTTATCAGGGGATCGGTATGTCATAGGTCACATTTTTATAGCTACCCGTGCGGTGATAGCCCAAGCGTGGAAATCAGCTACGGTACCTTCCATAGCTAAAATAATCTCTAAGGTTCAGTTGAGCTGCGACAAGGAAACTATTGGAGTACCATACACCTCTTCTGCCTCCTCTTCCCACATCAAATGGTTTGACTGGAATCAATATGTCTCCAAAACTCTAGTTCAGCCAGTCTCTTTGAGGTCCCCCCATAATCCGTCACAGTAATATCTGGAAGTGGCCCCCCAAGCTGCATTTTGAACGATTTGTAATTTGTTAAGATGTTGGGATTGTACTTTCTGATGCTATTGATATGTATGGAGATGTACTGCCTCCCTTTTTTCCTCCACCTTTTCCCTTCCCCCCCTGCATCTTCTTTGTATTTAAAGTGTGTATTTTTTCTTTCTTTTGTGTGTGTATACCCTGTAATTAAAAGCTTTAATAAAAAAAAATATTGAAAAAAAAAAATACAATGTCACTAAAAATACAAAGAGCTCCAGGTGAGATGTTATATAGGAAACAAAATAAATGTAAACCTAATATTGCAATAATGAACCTATTTAGCTATAGATCTATTCCTTATTCCAAGTATGTTGTAGACCAATATATTACATGTTGCAAAGACATTAACATTGCTAATAATTCCTATAGATCCAGAACAGAGTGCTTAAAATTCTCTACTAACCCAAAAAGGGGGCAACTTCTTAACTATCATTATATATATATATATATCAGGGGCGCACGGAGGATTGTCGGGGGGGGGTTTCCCCCCGCCGACACAAAAAAAAAAACCCCGAGAGAGAGCTGCTGCTCATGCGCAGCAGCTCCGTTTCTCCAGCGCTGTTCTATACAGCAGCCGCGGCCGCTGTATAGGACAGTGGCCACTTAGTTAGCACAGGGGGGGGGTTTCTAGAGACTCAGAAACCCCCTCTGCGTGCGCCACTGTATATATATATATATATATATATATATATATATATATACAGTGGTCAAAGTGAAAATTTTAAATAGTTTTGCAATGAAGACAGTAGCAGTGGCGGGTATGGCATACCACCTGCCCACTTAGTCCACTGTGTATATATTATTATTAAATAAACACAAATCCTTCACATATATACATATACAAAATTCAGAGATGTTAATTAATACATAAAACACTTAATTCTGCAAACATATTAATATATCATTACAGTAAAATTCTGCATTCAAGTTAGATAAATTGTGCCGCTCTCTCTTACCTGATCTTACAGCTTAGACTACCTGATGTTCTCTCTTGCTTGTTCTTGCAGCATTGTTGTCTTTTGGAAACCTGGGGTCCTAATACTGAAAATGTGCAAAATTTGTATTAAAATGGAAAATGTTAACAAACCCTGAATAATTCAAACACAAACACAACACTCCATTATGACCAAATAAAACAACCCCCTAGTACAGGCATATAGAGACAATAAAATATATGAAAATTATTTATAAGCATATACTAACATCTACCAACCCTGTCTGTCTAGTATTTAGCATTCTAGTGACCACTGAGACCACAGATAGCATCTACATAATCGCCACACAATACAGAGATCATATCCACCAACAAGCTATTTCATCACCTCCCCCCGCCAGACAATTCATCCCCCCAAAATTTTTTATCAACCCTCACCAGACAGTTTATGACCCTCCAATTCATTTTATCACCCACCCAGCCAATCATTTGCTCACCCACCCCCTGCCAATTAATCCCCCCTAGCCAATTCATTAAACCCCTCGCCAATTCATTAACCCCCTAGCCAATACATTAACTCCCCCTAGCCAATTAATTAACCCCCCTAGCCAAATCATTAACCCCCCTCTTGCCAATTCATTACCTCCGCATTGCCACTTCATTAATCAACCCTAGCCAATTCATTTACACCCCTCTATCCAATTCATTACCTCCCCATTGCCATTTCATTAATCCCCCCAGGCAATTCATTAACCCCCCCACTCTAGCCAATTCATTACCTTCCCATTGCCATTTCATTAACCCACACTAGCTAATTTATTAACCCCCCTCTAGCCAATTCATTACCTCCTCATTTCCATTTCGTTAATCCCCCCCTTAGCCAATTCATTAACACCCCAAGTCATCTTCTCCCCTCCACAGCCAATGTGTCTCCCCCCCCCCCTGATATTTAACAAACTGCAGTTACCTTGATGTCTTCTGCTCCACTTCTATTCAGGCTCCGGGAGCAAATACTTTGCTGTTAGCTGCCCTGTCGTGCAGGTGTGGTCTCTGTGATTAGTGTGGTCACATGACATGTGAGATCTCACATGACTACACTAAGCAGAGCACCACAGTCGCACTAGCAGGGTAGCTTACAGCATCTGATTTGCTGTTAGCTGCCTGCCTCAGCCTGATTGGTTACATCGACATGCAGGGCCACCTTCTTAAGACCAGGGGTGGGCCCGTTAGAGTAGGATCACTTCATTTGAAAAAAACAAAACAAATGCTTGTTAGTGTGCCGACGCTGCGCTCCCCAGGACATAGTGCCCCAGTAGCGCTAGACTGATCCGGCTGTAGCCTGATCAGCCTAGTGGTTGATCAGGCCCTGGGTACTGCATATAAGACTAGGCATCAGTTGTGACTTTTTTAATGCTGCATTACACTTCTTCTAAAACTTCATTATAGGAAAGCAAATGCCTAAAAACTTTAGTTTAAAAAAAAACATGGAGTGTCTGCGCACTGGATGGTTTGTGCCTTGGAATCTGTATAATGTAGCTGACAACTGTTATTGCTGATCATTCTTAAATATATTACATGATCTCTTATTTACTATTTATTTAAATAATGTTGTTTTCAAATGTGAGATATTTGTGTGCTTCAACCATAGATACGGACATAATAGCTGTGTAGCTGTGTAATATATTTAATATGGGATTGAGCTTTATACTATATACAATATTGGGGGCATGTGTTATAAAAATAATACTCATCTGTTTCTTCAGCCAATAATATAGAGCGAAAACGTAGGTAACTCTGATGAAACAGCTTCTTGACAGCTGAGAAACGCGTCAGGTGATTGTGAAGTTTTGAGCTTGGTGTGTTTCAAACCCCGAGGTTACTTCTTCATCTGCTACCAGGACATTTTTTGTTTCACACCACTGGATCTTTGTGGGACTGATCTCTACGTTTTCTCTCTATATTGCTAGCTGAAGAAACGGATGAGTATTATCTTTATCACTTGCAATATCTACACTATGTTTTCAATCATTCTAAAGTTTAGTCACACACAGCTGTGAGAAAAGTGTTGATTAAGCCTAGGACAGTGGTTCCCAAACTTTGCGACGCGGCTCCCTGGGGTGTCGCTCCACTCTTCCTGCCACCCTCTGCTTGTCCGCTGGCCCGCCAAACAAAAAGGCAAACTCCTCCCTGCTCTTTTGCACTGTATGTCGGATGTGACGTCATCACGCCTGACATTTTCAGTGAAGAGCAGTGCAGCAAAAAGCAAGAACACAGAATGGAAGAAGACAGAACAGTAGAAGTCTGTTCATGCTGAACAGTTGAAGTTAGAAAAAAACAGAATAGTAGAAGACAGAAGAAAGCAGAACAGAAGAAAGAAGAATTTTGAACATTGGAAAGAAGCGTACTAGTGAAGAAAAGGATGGCGAACCCAAGACCAGGGGCAAAGTCGTGAAGAAAACGAAACATCGCAGATACAACAATACCAACCTAGACCTTCAGATTTACGTTTGTCGATGTCAACCAGGAAGAGCGTCCACAGTGTGCATTATGCTTGAAAATATTGTCTCCAGAATGGAGGATTCCAAGCAAACTAAAACACCATTTATAGACCAATCACCCTGACATGGCTAATAAATCACGTGATTACTTCACCAGAAAGTTAAAAGAATTGAAAGAAAAAAAAGGTACATTTTTTAAAAAGACATCCATACCAAGTAATGCTTTTCTAGCATCTTACAAGGTGGCATATAGAGTTACAAAATGTAAAAAGCCTCACACCATCGCAGAAGAACTGATTTTACCGGCTGCAATGGATATGGTCACCATTATGGTTGGGGAGTCAGCGGGAAAGCTTCTTTCAAAGGTATCTTTTTCCAACAATACCATGAGTCACAGAATCCGATATATGGCTGAAGATTTGAATGACCAGTTAATTGAAAAAATGACAGGGAAGGAATTTGCACTACAACTAGATGAGACAACAGACAATATTGTGGAAGACCTTCTCTATTGTAAAAGTATCACTGCAGGTATATAGGCACAAGACTTGTTTCAGATCATTAACAGTTTTATGAGTGAAAACAACTTAGACTGGACAAAGTGCTTTGGTGTCTGTACTGATGGTGGTCGCTCTATGTCAGGCTGTTATGGAGGATTGCAGGTACTCATAAGAAGCAAAGTTCCTGATGCACAGTGGACGCACTGCATTATCCACAGTAAAGCCCTTGCATCAAAGCAACTGAGTCCTCCACTGAATGCAGTCATGGAAAGCGTGTTGAAAGTGGTGAACTTCATAAAACCTTGGACACAGAAGGCAGTTTGTTACAAAAATGTGAGGATATGGGCTCTGAGCACACATCTTTTTTGTATTACTCTAGCTCACGATGGCTCTCCCGTGGCAATGTACTTTCCCATGTCTTTGAATTACGGCAGGAACTTTACTCCTATCTCAAAGAAGAAGTGCACGAGTGTGCCAGTAATTACTTGGATACTGATTTTTTTTGTCCAAATTAGCATACCTGTGTGATCTCTTTGACAAACTGAATGCATTGAATCTCTTACTACAGGGAAGCAGCACACACATTCTTAAACTGTCTGAGAAAGTATCAGCTTTTAGGAAAAACCTGCTTCAATGCAAAAGAAAATTAAATGAAGTTGGTTACAATGACTGTTTCCCCCTGTTGCATCTGTTTGTTACATCCAATGATGTTTACTTGACACGTGAACTTAAATCAGTTTTTGAGCAGCATCTAACAAAGCTCAGTGATTAGTTTGAAAATATTTTCCAGAGAATATGGAGAAATTTGTATGGATCCAAGACCCATTCAGTACTAATGCCCCATCTGAATTTACTTCTAAAGAAGAAGAAAATCTCACTGAGCTCTCCTGTGACAAGTATTTAAAACTAAAATTTAGCAGCATGGGACTTAAAGAGTTTTGGATATCCATTAAAGATGAATATCCAATGCTAAGTGTTAAAGCACAGTGAATCCTCGTTCCATTTGCAACAACATAGCTGTGTGAAGCTGGGTTTTCGGCTGTTGCTGTAATAAAAAGCAGGTACTGTTCAAAAATGAATGTTGAACAGGAAATGAGGGTGGCAGTGTCCAAGCTGATTCCAAGGTTTGAAAAGTTTTGTAGTGCACATCATGCACACACACTCCATTAATAAATAATAATAAGTTTGGTATTTTTATAATATTCTTTAACAACCAAGCACATTTTTGTACATATTGTTGTTTTATTTTGTTTGATTATTCTTTTAAAATAAATATAATTGTTTTTTTTAACAATTTTCCTTGGATTTATGTATATTATTTTTGCAAACAACTTAAGTATTTCTGTCCTGACCTAAATACTTATTATGGTATTTTGACCCACCTACTTAAAAATCGGGACTACCCCGTAATTTTTTGGACTTAGGGCTGCCTTGAAAAAATTATGGAGACCCTAAGGGTGCCTTAAACTGAGAAAGTTTGGGAACCATTGGCCTAAGAGAACTTTATATACAGTATCCTAAACCAGTGGAGATAATATATATTATTATTATTATTATTCTCTGCACAGTAGTGTAATGAAGTTTTTTGACCATCAAATGCAATAATCTGGATCGTGCTATATAAAGTTTCTGAGATATTTATAATATATATTGCTGCACTTGAAGTTTACATTGATCCAACTCCACGAGTAATGCCATTGATATTTCATGTTTTTATTAATACTAATATAATGTACAAAATTTTTAGATTTCATCTAAGCTTAGCGTTCTCCTGATTTTTTTTGCTATTGTTTGGTTGCTACCGATTGCAGAGCCTGCTTCTGAGAGCTACAGCTGAGATTAGCACTGTTTATCATTGTTAAGGTGTATAGCGCCTAGTAAATTGTTTTCTTGTTATATTGATATTGTGTTATTAGTATTGCCACCTAGAATATCAGATTTTAACACAGGTGGTCAAGTTTTGCAAAACACTTGTCATTGTTCAGGTTTCAGACAATATGGACACAGGAGAATGATAAAGTGTTGTGTGAAGGCAATGTCTCTCTTGAGAAATCAGTTTCAGAAGCTCTAAACGTAAATTGAGTCTATTTATCAATTTTCAATAAAATTGCATCAAAAATGTATTTGCATATTTTTATGAGTTGACCTTAATTCTGCTCTAGGAGTGGTAAAATACAGGATACACTTTAAAAATTGCAACTGAAATTATTGCAATTGGAAAATACAAGTAAACCATTGTTCCATGGGTGACATGGCTTATGTTTAAAGCCTTAATCACAGCTCAACTGAAATAATAAACTTGAATTAGAAAGAATCATAGTTACTTATTACACCAGAAGTTAAAAATCAGTGCTGGAAGTATTTAAAAAAAATTATTGTAACTAATTAGCACAGTATTTAATATCTTGTTGTGTCATCAAAATGTAGCTGAGAAAACTGTATACAGAGTTTAAAGTAACAAGTTATCTGAACTCATGTCATCTAGTGTGATAAAAACATAGGCTGGAAAACCACAGGTTTCATAAGATGATTTTACAATCAAATTTATTTACAACTATTTAAACTATGTATTATTGCTGCATTAGAATAAAAAAAGTAACATACTTATTAATTTAATTGTCAGCATCTCTTGTAAGATCGGTTTATAAAGTGTATTAAAATAATGAGATATTGGACGAGCAGTAAAAAAGATCTGCCTATGATTTTTCTTATTAATTACTAATTTGTTAACATTTTTAGTGTTAAACGTAAAGAAAGAATAAAGCTTTCATGAAAATGTTTAAAAAAATATTATTATTATTATTGTTATCACTTTTATCAAAACTTCTCTTTTAACATTCCTGACCCCCGTTTAAATGTTGTTGTACAATGTGCCCTATCTTTCCCAGTCTCTTAAACATTTAGGACACCAATTGTACCAGATTTGGCTCCTTGGATAGTAAAACAAGGTATGGAATGGGCGCAAATAAAGGGATAGGAGTAAGGTAAACACTAGGATATTGAATAAGCAATGCAAATGATGTTCAACTATATTAATAGTGCCAACTAATGATCAAATGTATACACTTCTAATGATCAATGTCTACGTTGGTCGATAAAATATGGATAATAGTGATAACAATATTAAACATAGTGATGCATTTTCATCGTAAATACCTCAATAAAGATGATTATCAATATTGTCAGTATTAAACTGGTTGAATGTCCACATTAATAATAGTGGAATATTGTCCAAGTGTTTAAATGGATAGGCTGTGCTAATCAAGCAAACCTGTTGTTGGTTTGTTTTTTATGAGTTCATAGGAAATAAATCCTCCTTTTGATTTTCAGTGCAAACACTATTGCACCTAGTATTCCTCAATTTCCACCATCACACTTGTAATTTAAAGCAGCAATGTCAGGAGCCCTCAGGTTAAGTGTTTAAACACTTAACCCGACATTGCCGCTTTAAAATACAAGTCAGACAGGTCGCGCTGACGTTAACATCTACTGACTAACATGTCAATAGTCGGAGTTACTTCAAGTCAATATAATAATGCAATCGGACATCTACAGTGTCGCTATGCAGGTAAGTCTGATTATTGCACACTCCATTTTTTAAATCATTCGCAATTTAGTTGTAGTACTGCTTGGTGTCGGAATTATCCGCACCATAAAATAGTACCCAACCCTGATATAAAACATTATTTTGTGATAGTGCAGCAGAAAATAAATTTACTAGGTGCACACAGAAAAAAATAAACATAGAACTTGACATATAAAACCGAGTCTAAGGGCTAGATTTACTAAGCTGCGGGCTTGAAAAAGTGGGGATGTTGTCTATAGCAACCAATCAGATTCTAGCTATCATTTTATAGAAGGTACTAAATAAATGAAAGCTAGAATCTGATTGGTTGCTATAGGCAACATCCCCACTTTTTCAAACCCGCAGCTTAGTAAATCTAGCCCTAAATTTAAAATGTGATGGCCAAAAACCAATAAATTAATAGTTGTTAAAGAAATGATAACTATATGCAGTGAAGAAAATGGAAAAAGTAAATAAAAAGAAATTACAGCATTCCTGCTAATTGTAATTTTTATTATAGTGTAATAACAATAATTAAACATAACGTGACTTATCTTGCTGGCAATATTGTGTGTTGAATCATGTTGACAGGGGTCCATTAGTGTGGAGGAAGCGAGGATGAGCTGCTGGCAGAGATGGGAGGGATCTGAAAAGATCAGTCTACCCCAATCATTTTCCGTTAACAGGTGAAATTTTCAGTGCCAAGAAGCAGCAAACGCCATCCTGAGATGAAACTTCTTAAATAACTCATGACTGCCGTTCTCATTCTGGCTCATCTGTGGCCCACATCGGCTATTACAGTAAAGTAGGAAATAATTGTGATGTCTCCTGCGTTACAACATTAATAAATGAAAACAAAACTTTAAAATGCCATAATTATGTGGAAACGTCCGTTTCTGTATGATTTATGGCACCTGTCAATTTCATAAATAGGCCCCTTGGTCCTTCTCAACATAGTGAAGGCTGAGATACATGTTTATAATCTGCCCTGTGATAACTACTGACATAAAATGGTCACTGAAAGTTCTTTACCATGTAGTACTTTTGTCAAGAGAAAGGACTCTGCAGCGACCTATAAAACTGCAGCTGTGCTGCATTTAATTATTAGTCCCTCTAACAGTCCAGCCTCCTCCATCAGAACATACAAAATGTTACACCCAAGCTTATACTACCATGCAAACTTGTGCATTATAAAATCAGGCACATTCACACAAAAAAAATATTTTTGCATATTAGGGCAGCACTACTTTCTTTAATGTTCGCATGGCGGAGGTATATTTACAGAATAAAAAGAATGTGGTGCATTAAATATTTTTTTTTACTGTAAAGTGGATTTTTGGAACCACACTAATCTACAAATCTGGGCCAAGATAGTTGTCAAGTAGACTGAAAGTGGCAAAAAGAAGAAGATTGACCTAGCAGTGTGTGAAGTTTAAACATATTATTGTCATCTCCTACTGTATGTGTCTAAGTGCTGGCCCTGATTTAAGTGATCTTTAATCTAGCCCTTTGATATGCTGACCTTCAAATGACATTCCAATGCTGCATGATTCAGAATGTTCACCTGACCTCTGTCATCCATTCAGTATGTGTCTATGGTGATGAGGCAAATTTAATTGTTGTGCTTTATGTCTTACCAAACTAAATTACAAAGCCTAACTTTATTGTAAATCCTTCCAATCAAAATACTGTACTAGTTGATCTAGTGGAGGAATGCAGATTGGACACACATGCTAAAGGAATATCTTGGAAATGTATGAAATGCTGAAGTAGTTTCTTGGTAAGGGGAGGACTTAAAGAGACAATATCTCAAGTTTGGATGCTTAAGGAAATAAAATGTTGCAGCATACAGAAATGTATTTTGGAATTGCAGGTACTTTCTGGAGGAGGTCAAACTATCTTATACTCCTCACTATTGTTATTATTTTGAGTAATTTAATGTGTCTTACAAGTCAGCTCTGTTCCAATATGGCAGCTCCTGCCAGCTTGTCTTCATATGATAATAATCACAGGTGTGAAGATACGTGGTTCCCAAATCACTCAGACACGGTATTAGAGGAAAAACAGAAGGATGATTTATTCCGCATAAGAGGATGATTTATTCCGCATAACAATTCAAATAAATCCAGTGGGATAGGTACAGCACGGCCCCCTTAACAATAGCAGGTCCAACAAGTGAGGAATTCAGTTCAAATAAATCCAGTGAGATTGGTTTCACAGCACATCTCTGGCAGAGCATCACCTCTTGGCCAAAAGCAGTCACGTCTGTCTCCAGCTCCCAGGGTAGCCTCTTTTATCATCTCCTAATTCCACCGTAGGAACTGCCTGCCCAGGGGAGTTGCAAAAAGTCTTGATTGGTGGGCTTCTCACACTATCCAGCCCCCTCCCCTACCTCCCCAGGTGTCCTCCCTCAGGTGACACCTGCTGGGTCCGGCTCCTGGCTGTCTGTAGAGCTCACTAGTGGACAATAGGGCGCAAACAGAAATAACAATGGTATCTTAATTCAATCAACTCCTGAGTGTTACCTATGGAGATATGGTAACCCCTGATGTACTTTTCCAAGGATATCTAAGCCACATCTTATGACAATGGGCATTTGAGACAAGTGGAAATTACCTTAGCTAACACAAGCAAAAAAACTTCTGTCCTGTTATTTTCACACAATATGGCAATATTACTTATATTTCTAATAATACAATATTGCAGGTAATAGCAAGGCAAAATGGACCTTATAACATAAAATAATAATACACATAATACACCAATGATTAGGTGTATATACTTAGACTGGGCCAAGGATTAAAAGGTGTATTAAACTGTAAGAAAAGGGTGATGAATAAAAAGTCCTCAGTCCAGTAGCACCACGTTTTGTTGCAACAGGTATGAAGTGAATGTTTTAGTTTCACTTAAACTCTGGTTCCTCTGTAAAATCATGAAATATTCACACAGAGAAGTAATAATAATGCAGGAAATCTCAGTCAATGCGCCAAAAACATTTCAAGATCTTTAATGGTAAGGTACCAAGTTGATTGTGTTCACTGGAGAGATTTCAAATCATTTCTGTTTGAGTCAGTTATTTATACCCATAAGAAAACACATTGAAA
Organism: Mixophyes fleayi; assembly: GCF_038048845.1. NCBI lineage: Eukaryota > Metazoa > Chordata > Amphibia > Anura > Limnodynastidae > Mixophyes > Mixophyes fleayi. The sequence continues at coordinate 73,012,233 of NC_134406.1, forward strand.
TCCAGTATTATGCTATTTAAGCATACATTATGTGATCATTGCACTTAATGATAGATGGCAACAGCACTATATACTTATGAAAACAGATTCTCAAATGTCAAATCTTCCAAATACCACAAAATATCACCAGACATGAATCCACTAACCTAATAATAGGGGGTAGATTTATTAAACCTTCTAAAAAGGAAAAGTGTAGGAGTTACACATAGCAGATTCTATCATATATCTTGTACATTCTCATTTTACCAATATGGTTGGTTTAATATAATATATATTTTTTAATCTTTTTTTTTTTTACATTAAATACATAAATCAAGATGTTATTAATGCGTACTGTACATACAATGCGTTTTTTATAATCTGTCTTTCTTGCATACAAATTCTGGGCATGAGGGGACAAAAAGGAGCAAATGTTCTCCAGGACAAACCATGTTACAATGCAAGGGATGCAAACTAGTTTATTATTTTGCACATAAGTTAAATACTGGCTGTTTTTTCGTCTAGCACACAAATACTTGCTAGCTTTATTTTTACGCTGAAATTTAAAGTTGATCTAGAGCATGCCCTATCCCAACTATAAATCTGTCCCCACATTTTAAATTTACCCCCCGCCCCTTCTAATGCAACATTGTTTTGCCAGGTGCAAAGTTACTCCTTTTTATGCTTTGCTTTCCTTATTGACTCTGGCTCATTCTGTGTATCTAGTGGCACGCATACATGTACTTTTCCAAACAAAGACTATGCCGAGCCAGTCATCACTATCAGTCAGCACTTACACCTGCCCTGTAGTTGGTGCAAGTGATATGTCTGAAAACAACCATACTACAGAGAATCCCAGGACTTGATTTGGCTGTGTCAGTGCCGGCACACCCTTACTGTACATTACCTACGTCCAACTCGACCTTCCCACCCCTGTTCTGCCCTTCAAGTCACAGGCAGTAGCAAGTGTCATTTGCTTTTGGACAGGAATTGACTGCAATTGCGTTCATTGGCGCAATGTCCATTTCTGAGCATGCACAGGGCTATTTCACACAAGATACATCATGCAAACACACATATCTCCAAACATGAATCAGCCCCATTGTATATACTTATTAAAGTAATTCTATCGTTTTCAAATAAGCATTGCATAAGTGATTATATTGTGTTTCCAAAGCACAAAGTAATTTATTTTAGCAGATGTAAAAGTTAGCAGTTCAATACATAATTATAATACAGTACAGCCAATACCAAAAAGAAACATACATACCGCACCCCCATGCGCTCGCTAAGCTGTGCTCCCACTGGGCGGACAGTACTTCACTCCAGAATACTGTGGTCAGAGAAGACTGAAGCCAGTGCCAGTTAGAGCTGTATTATATACACTCAGTGTTACAGTGAAAACAATGCAGATGGTGTGGCTTGCTTCTATTGGTCCAGGTATCAGGAAGGTCCAAAGTGCTGCAGGTCATAGGCTAGTTCAAACCAAAATATTCAAAGGTGGGGGTCATCTCTCCAGGGGTTATGCTCTTACCTTCCCGCCAAGAATCCAGTTACAACTAGTCTATTAGCATTTTATAGTTAGTATTTCTTTAAACATTTATTCCCTAACATTGCTAACTAGAGTATGCAATGTGCGAACTCTTCGGCGAAGCAACCGGATAACTGCTGATGAATAGGGGATTAAAATGATACCATACATGACACATTTCCTGTAACCTGAACCTTAAATAACACTAAAAGGTACATATAATCATAATATATAAACTAATAATAAACTATTATTATTATTATTATTATTATCATTTATTTGTTAGGCGCCACAAGATTTCCGCAGCGCCGTACACAGTACAAACAGTAGACTATACAGGGTGAAACAGTACAGAACAATAAACAAAAATACCAATACTTCAGAACTCCAGGCAGGCTGCTGCAATAAGCACGGAGCAGAAGAACAGGTTAGGAGACAGGAGGGAAGAGGGCCCTGCTCATGTGAGCTTACATCCTAAAGGAGGGTAGACAGAATCAGGCACAAGGGGAGCCAGAAGGGAGAGCGAGTGGTGGAGATGAGGGGTTAAGTAGATAGTTGGTAGGCTATGCGGAAGAGGTGAGTTTTCAGTGCACGTTTGAAGCAGCACAGAGTAGGAGAGAGACGGATGGAACGAGGGAGGTCGTTCCAGTGAAGGGGGCTGCACGGGAATCAGCATGTAAACTATATACTATCTGCTCACAAATCCCTGTGGAATGGAATCAATATAAATATGAAATATATAAATAACGAAATGTTAGAGTGCGTGTGTGTGCGTGCATATTTTACCATGCAATCGCGCTACGCGACGTGTTACGTGGCATACTGATCGCAATCGCACGGCAAAACAATGTTAACCAATATACTTTCGTTCATCCAATTATACGATTTCGACATACTCTATCGAATTTTTGTGTAAAAAATATATATATCGAACTTACGCACCCACATGTTTAGCCATCATTAATATGACCATTAAAACTATTACTATTATATAATACAGTTACTGACTTGTGACTATTAAACATGTTAATATTGGTTAAACATAGATTTTAATGTGATTGTTACTATGCTTATAATAAAATAATCTGCATTTTATTTACGTACATATACTGGTTACATGCTGATACACGTTGAGATTTTGAGTCATGCCTATATACTGTATGTTCACTGTATATGTGTGCATTGTATACATATAACAGAGGCAGAATAACATAAGTAAAAATGCATTTGCTTCTGAACTCTATGGAGTAAGACCTTGTATAGCTTACACATATTCAGGGGCGGGCTGGCCCGGGGGGCAAGGGGCCGCTCGGTCAGGCCGCTACTCGGGCCGGGGGGGTAGGCCGGCCGGCCGCCCCCCAGATGCAAAATACAATACTTTCACCACATAAAAGCCTTTCCATAGTGACAGAAATTCTGCACTCCTTCTTAAGCTCCCCAAATTACCTCTGCTTAAAACTGTTACTGCTGATTTGATGAGCATTGATCTCCACTATGAGCTCTCAGCCAGTGCGTGTGGTACAGAGGCAATATGAAGCAGAAATAACATGAGCAATTACCTCCTGACAGAGGTCTGCAGCACTAAAACTGGTTAATGGACACTTTCAGTATGCTTTTTCATATATATAATTTTATTTTTAACCAAGATCTACAGATTTACATCTGCTGTATTTTTTTTTAAATATATACATCGAAAATGTATATAAAAGTCCTAATGACTTATATTGGCAAGTGAAAGAATTGTAGAATGTTTAAATATTTATATTGTGTTTTAATTTCTTTAAATTCTATTTATTTTTAATTTTGTTGAGCTGCAGCACAGACGACCTCTCCCTCATTCACTTTTCGACAGCTGTCTCTGTGTTCCCTTCTTTCAATATGCCTGGCTTCATGCCAGTGTGAACTCTTTGACACCTTCTTCCCTGTTTGCTCATGAATGAAATAGGAGAACATTTTTACATTTTTATATGGATGTTTCATTATTTGAGAACTTTTGAAGTGTATAAACTTCTCAATGTTTGATAACTTCCTCCCCACAAATAAATATAATAGTATACAATGCATATTTGGGTGTTAATCAAATATTAGTGGTTTATATAAATATAGTGGAATAATGTCATTATCATACAGCACATTACAATTAAACTGAAATGCAAACTTTCAAGTTATCTTAACAAGTTTAAAATACTTTCCCCAGTAACCTGTGTTAAAGGGGAATGCATCATAGGACCTTGACTTAACAGACAACTACACTCTTTAATGTGTCATTATTGGATACAGTATATAATGTTTACCCCCCCGCCCCTCATTATCCAATAATGGAGCTTGAAACCCTTTGTTGCTTTGCCAATCACATGACACTCACAGCAAATTTTGACAGGTGCAACCTACTGCTACGGAGTCCCTCAGCCAATCACAATAAGTATTAAGAAACCAGTTGATGTCATTCTCTTAAGCTAATAGCCATGCATCACATTTTTAGGTTTCAGTATGAAGGATTGCATTTCCATGCAACCTCACCAATGAACAATTGAGGCACACACATTACAATCTGCTTGCTTTAAATTTGATCATATTTATAAGATTGTAAGTAAAAATATAATGAGTGGTTGCATAATTTTGATCTGGCAGAATGAAACACATTTTCAATTCATGCACAATGTATGACAGATGCACAATTAAAATACACACATTTTTATGAAATGAGTATGATCCTTTTGAATGAAATTGATCATATTAGCAATCATTTTGGCCATCTATATAAGATTGTATAGTATAAATGATCACCATACATATCAATTCTGTACAATTTAATAAAATATAATTAGAGTGAAATATGATACTGTCGTCAGAGCTTTAGATCTAAATTTGTCATGCTGTCGTTTTCAAAAAGTGGAGATGTTGCCTATAGCACCCAATCAGATTCTAGCTGTCGTTTCTTTAGTACATTCTACAAAATGTCAGCTAGAATCTGATTGGTTGCTATAGGCAACATCTCCACTTTTTCAAGCCTGCAGTTTAGTAAATGTACCTCTTAGTGTGTGATCTTGGTTCAAGTGTATTCATGTGCTGTAACTTGAGAAAAGTGTACAGGTCACCAAATATATTAGTACTAAATATTTACCAAGTTGTAAAGTTGTATCCATGCAGCGTTCCCCTTTGTTTTCTCTCTCACTCACTGTGGTGCCAGCTATTCATGTCTGGCTGGCAGCACAGAGGTGTTGTTCAGGTACAGGTTCAAGAGAAAAGATTTCTGGTCCTTTAAGCAATAACAGTACACGGGGTAATCTTTCATTTGAACTTTATTTATAACTAGTACTGTTTGCATTTTTATACCGTGACTGGTATATTTAATATTTCTCGCAGCTGATGTAAAAGGGTTGTGAATTGTTAAGTTTTGCTTTGTAAAAATATATTATCCATTGTATCTGTCAGTAAGAAATAAAAATAGACATTATCAACAATTTGACATACTCCAGGCAGTTTTCCTTCTGCATGTTACATGTATAGGGGATTGTAATATAATGCAAAATGCTGGCACTGATAGAATGCATGCCTTGGTGAATTCCCACACAATTGTCACATCTTCCTCCAATTAATATGAAGTAGGGTGGAAAGATGGATGGAGACTCTGACCACCAGCAAAGTGAACATATACATCAGCAAGGCATATCCTCTAATGGCTAGACCACTGTTCCTAGCATGCAATTCAGTTTGCTGGAGGATTTACACTTGCCAAAGGGTATATTGGATCACTCATCACAATCTCTCCTTGGCCCTTAAAACAAATATGACTATCACAGCATGGAAGCTGAATGCCTTCTGGCAATCACTGAAATAATACTACATCAAATAAAAGTATATATTGAAGACAATAGAAATAAGTGGTTGTAGGAGGTTATTATATTTTAAGGACACCATAGAAGAGCAATTCCATGACAATTTCTGGAAAGGGTATATTCTTTTTTTACTTAAGTAAAAATATAAAAAGAAAATGTTCTTTATGAAGGACTGTTTCTATGAACAGTGTTTCTAAGAACATTGCATTTTATCTAGTAAATTATTCGCCTACATGGTGTTTGGAAAAGCAGGCTTCCCAATAAGCTCATCTATTGAAAACTCAATGGGTGATATAGTCAATAGATCTGAGTATACTGCAAACTGTTTTAGACACTTCTATGTCTCCTTACATGCCACAGTCACATAGCTCTGAGGCCGATCTAATTAGAAACTTGGCGTATGTCTGTTTCCCACTGCTTACCAAGAAGTAAGTTTAGATGCCAAGATGCCATCAGAGACCTTCTAGAAATAAGTCCTCTGGCCCATTCAGGTATAACAAAGATACATATATACACCTCAGTTATTGCATATAATTCAGAGAACCTTTCAAGGTAATATCATCCCAACATCACTATGACAGTATTACTCTTAATATCAGGTAATGACCCCACAGATGTAATAGGGACCTTAATTAATATTTGGAGAGTTAATATATCTAATATATAAATGCCTAGTGGCGTGAAACCAAGCTGCAGCGCCACCTGCTGGGCAGAGTTATACACTGACCTATATATTTCTTGAAGGAGAAGTGACAGTTGGGAGTGGTTGGTGGTTGCCGGGGGTGACAGTGGGGAGTTTTTAACACCTTAAGTAGCTTGTTGAAGGATGTGGCGATGAAGATGAAGGATGAGGTGATGGAGAAAAATGATGAGGTGGTGACATGTGGACAAAACCACGTTAAAAAAGGGTGCTTGCGTCGAGAAGTAACGCTCTTCCCCTGAGGAGGCCTGGGCTAGGCCCAAATGCATGACGGGAACCTTTTTAACACCTTAAGTAGCTTGATTTGACTAGAATGCATGAGTATCATGCACGGGTTAACTTGTATATATATATATATATATATATATATATATATATATATATATATAATGACATGACAACATAAGGGACAGGGATAGCCTCCCTTGATGGCATTTGATTCCCCTGAGTAAAATTTCTCCTGGAAATATATGGAAAAAATTGGATATGGTACTAGCTTCATCAGACTCCAGTCTATTGTACATTCCCTTTACATTACATTGATACATTAACCAGGGGTGTCAGTAATTTACTTTTTTATTTGCATTATATATTGAGGCTTTGACTCTTAAACTTTGAGGTAATGATAGCATTAAGGAATTGAGTTTTGGTGCAGTAATAAAATATTAAGATTATATTCAGATTTTACCATAACCTAGCATAAGCCAGAGCCCCCCCTTATGACAATGTAAGAGATAATTGAATGAAACATCTGGAGGTTATGAGAGCTTCAGCTCTTCACCTATTTATAACCTGCCGCATGCCCCTCTTTCTTGGTTACATTTTAAGCCCCCAATCCTCCCTTGTCACACATGTCCCTACCTTCCTTCCCATTGTCACATATGACCCTTCCTATTGGCGTATGTGACAGTTGGAGAATTGTGTGGAGCATATGTTCTCCCCACTATACCCTTGTCACATTTGCTCCCTTACCATTCTCACCATGTCACATATGCCCAAACCCTCCCTCTCCAGGTTCATATCTGCAGCAGGGTTCTGTGTAGGAGGACCCCGTTCATTAAGTAAACATTTCAGTTTTTTTCTCCTAAAGTGATGCTTGGTTTAGCCTCATTTATGACATTAATCATAAAAGGGAGGAGACATGAAGACTGTCTTTAATTCTTGGGACAATTTTGTTTTTTACATTGCATTACAATGTATTTCATGTAAAACAAAGACTTTTAAAAACTATTAAAAAGCAAAAAAGTCCCTGGCATTGATGGATGTACTTTGAGAATGATTGAAAAAACACTCTAATAGGCAATTATGTTTCCTGCAGCTGTAGAAAGAGTCTGTGGGCTCTTTTAAAAGGTAGACGCTTAACAAAGAGTTAACAGCGCTGGAAACTAAAAGCCAATACACATAGATGAGTTCATGAAATGGTTAAAGATATTCTTTTTCATTAGAACAAACAACAACCAATCTACTAAAATCATTTGAATCACAATAACATTGTATCCTACATTCATAAAATGTTGCACATATAATCATTACTGAATGGGGGTTGCACTCACAATACTTGCCTTTATGAATTAGGCCCTTTGCTGTCACATTTAAGTAAGAGTCTTTATTGTTTTATTGCTTGCTTTCAGTTATACATTAAGATTTGGACTTAATGACTAAAACAAACTATGCCCTGCTTACACTTCCTGAAATAATTTTTTTTTTCTCAGTGTTTTAAGATTTGTGTTGGAGTTACTTTAGTTTTTAGTTTGTCTGAACTTTTTTTAACTCACAATAAATCTGCACTGGAGATTATAAACCCACAACCTACTGTACGCACAGTCTCCAAATAATAACTTAAGTGTAGCAATACCACCTAACTAGTGCAAGGATATGAATAATCAAAGGCAATACAGATCTTACACTCTTGTTTTCTATTAATAGTCAGTGAAGCATTATTGCAACATACATTACAGTAGAATAATCCAAAAAGAGTGATTTACCATTTGGTCTATAACTACATGAGCTAAAAGGACAGCCTGATTGTTATGTTTTTTGCAATTTCAAACCCCTTTTAAAATTGCAATAGTAGCAGATATTTGAAGCTACACAAATTTATATGCACATTTAACTATCCCTATTTGATTATATGATAATATATCCAATTAGAGGATAATCAGGTTGGTTGGATAATCTCACCTGAAAATTTGTAAAATGGATGGGGATTAAATAGAAGGGTCTTTTCTTAAACTTAATTTTATGAAATGTGATTTATTGAATCTTATACTCAAAATATATATATTATTCTTACGTTTCAGAGAATATTGAGACTTTAATCCTATACAATTGTTATAAATACAATGGCCACTTGGATAATTTTACTGCAATTTTAACCACAATCGCTACACGTTCACTCACTACTTATAGTTATCTGCTGGTACATTTAGTCAATAATATTGATTTTTAATTTAAACACAATGAAGATATATGTTTTAATGTAGAAACAGACCACTGATGGCCCAATAAGGAGCTCGTGCTCCTCTTTTATTATAAATATATGGAGACTTTTTTAAAATAATTTTAACATTTATTTTAATTAATTATTACTGTTACCTTAGGAAAACTAGATGGTTGACTGTTACAGTATGTACATGATTATAATTTTTTATTAATAGTATATAAGTAACACTAATTTATGTATACACACAGAGGTGGGGTGTCCTTGTTTAAATGTTCATTAGGAAGATGTATTTTAGGAAATGCAGCCTACAGCGTCGTGCAATTTTATGGTCACAGAACCTTGCGTGGTTTCTAATATCTACACAATGTACAGTAAAAAGGGCATTATCACATATATATTTTATATGTAAACAGTCAGATAAGCAGACTGCAAGGTTTTAAGACTTGTTCTTGCTCATTTTTCTTTTCTCGTGTTTAAGAAACAAATTATTACCTGCAATTATTATATATTGTGAGTTGAATGATTCAGAACTAACCACATAGGTCAATACAGGTGTAAAAGTAGGTAAAGGGTGGAATAATGATAACTAGAAAGCGCAAATTACAAAAGGAGTAGGCATGTAAACATGGGTGGAAGATATTGATATCAGGAAAGGTGAGAGCGGAACAAACTGAATATGTACAAGGTTGAAACTAAATCTGCATACTTAGATACTTGTGTTACCTTTCATCCTTTCATCCTTACATATTGTTAATGTTTGCTGCACTGAACAGGCTTAAGCACCATTAAGAAATAAACACTGATGCACTTGACTGTGATGCAATATGTATTCTTACACACAGAATCTCTTGAACTCCTTATAGATCACTATAATAAGTTATTCTGTGATGTGGTAAGCTTTATGACAATAAAAATGTAGACATGAAAACGTCTGCAGGCAAAATGCAGACACTTCTATTCTGGTGACAGCTTCAAAATGTTAGCAGTGTGATTGTCGACATTGTGAATAACTTACCTCCATTTTAAGGACAGTTTATCCCCACTTGATGATTTTATACAATCCCACTATTGGTGTTTGTCATGGCCATTGGACCTGTAAATTACATTTTACTCATATTGCTAATATTTTTTTGGTTGAGTGAGGTCATATTTCAACACAGTTATATAATCTATGTTTGGTGCCTTCATACTTGGTATACTCAATTATTAACTATATTTAACCATTTTTTTAATGAGAAAATACATTTTTAATTTTTTCCTAATTTTATTTTTTTTGTGACTATTCTGAGACAACCAAAATTATTAGAGTCAATCATCAAAATCACCTCAGACATCATTTTTGGCCAAAACTTTATAAAGCAGCAAAATCATAACACATGTGCTGTTTTGCAATGTGCCATGTCTTATTTTTAAAATATGCACCTGTTTTATGGGCAAGTACGGACCCCTGCAAATGGCACCACTATTTGTTCCACAAATCTATTTGCTTCCCCATTATTATGGGTACATTTATGCAAAAATAGGTACATACTGTTGCAAAATTTCATATGCACTGCACTTTGATATATAAATGACCCTTATTAGCAATATACTATATAATATACTATATTGGACAGGATGAAAGATTAGTGTGTAATTATCAACAAGAAGTTGCACCCTCTACTGGATTGCAATATTCTCTTTCAAAAGCAAAAAATAATAGTGATGATTATCTTCTTCATGATTTAGATGATTAAAGCTAAACTTATGAGCAAAATATTTATCATCACATGAATTTGTAGATACTATGATTCCTTACAACAGGTGGCCAAGTTGGACTCATATCTAGTCACTTAAAAGTTAATTTAGGCATAAACAGTTTATAACATTATTAAGATCTGAGGCCTACACTATGCTTTAATGAGTGAATACAAGGAATTGATTAGTGCTTGACACACCCAGCCTCTAATAAAGCAAACTGTGGTGCCTGGTGCCGTAAAGTTCTCAGGGATTGGTTCTATTCTTATAACCTGTCAATCATAAAATACCAGTCAATGATTGGCTAGTTTCATTATAAATAGGTTAGGACTCCAGAAGCTCATCTTACTGCCCAAAATTAAATAGTTTGTGAAAACTATGTGGTCTATCAACAATGATGTTTCTAATGGGACATCATTTGCAGCTGACCTGATGCCAGTTAATAAGTAGCAGTGGTTAGTATAACACAATTATTGCTACAATTTACCAGAATCTATTCGGTTACAAAACAGAAAAGACAAAGTCTCTTATTAGGCGTTTGCATTATACTAGACTCTAAAACAATAGCACCAAGGGGTAGGCTGGGCTGGGGGGCATCCCCAGATAGTATCATAGTGGTGGTAAGCAGGGCCGGATTAACCATAGGGCTAACTGGGCTACAGCCCAGGGGCCTATGGCATCCAGGGGGCCCTTGAAAGTGCTCAGCAGCAGTATTGATCGGTGAGTCTCACTCTCACGAGATCTCCTCAGTAAAGAGCATACAGCGCGCCGGAGAAGGAGGTAAGTGCCGGGGGAAGGGCAGCTCGGATCGCGGGGGGGCGTCCTCACAGGGGAATGGAGGCCCCCTTAGCCCAGGGGCCTCCATTCCCTTAATCCGGCCCTGGTGGTAAGGGAACTGCAACCATTGTTACAGTACTAGCATACATGGCAGCGGTTATCAGCATAACACAAGCTTCTGACAATGACAAACATATCACAATCTTCGCTGCAATACTATAATTCATTACAAGTGACTGAATAAGCTAATAATATCCTGCTGACATGGTAACATTTAACTCTAATTAATGAATTCAGTCGTAGAGAAACAGTTTGAATACCTTCCTCTCTATGAAGGCGAGTCTTTGCATCTCAGTATATGAATTTAAACTATCTAATGCTTAACAACCATAAAAACAGTGTGACTATTATATATATGGGCAAATTAAATCCCTTCTAAAGGATGTTAAATCCATAGCCTAAGAATTATTCAGTTGCAATTTAATAACCTAGTATTACTTTGTATCCAGTTGTTCAACAAATGCAAACAATAATGGTAAAACTAATTTATACTGTACATTGGAGATAAGATGTAATGTGTTCTTTCTTTGTTATGTGATATTACCTTTCACCATCAATTATATATATCAATTATCTGTGGTTTATTCCAGAAATATCATAAATAATAGTGGATTTGTTTAATAGACAAATATGGTATTTATACCTGGAAAGGGGTCTCTCATGATTTTGCTCTATACTTTACACTACACATTTTTCTTTCCACTGTTTCACAAGGGTAATATTTTAATTACATTGTATATATGCTGCATAAAAACAAGGTAAAAATATGCTGACAATTTGTTTTTTTCTTACCATATCGTTTATCTACACTTAATTTACCTATTTGGTCCAGGCTGAATAGAGAAAACTCTCTGTTCAGCAAGGGTTTTATATGTATCTTCCCATCAGTCCTAGTCACTGGGTCCAAGGAAACATGTAGTTTACTCGAATGAAGAAAGGAGAAAAACTCTCAGCACAGAATTACCTATAATGGATGTAGGAATTAAATATTAATTTAATTAAATTAATCGGCTCAAATGTGCTTAGGAAAACAATATTTGATAATAATCTAATTCCTTATTAGTTATAGCAGAGGGTGCTACCCCAAGAGAAGAAAAAGATATATTCATACAATGACAAATAAAGGAAAAGTTTCTCTTATATTATGGGGTACTCCACAATTCCTCAATGTTAATTGATACAGGTTATAATAAAATCATTGCTTTTATTCATAATTCTTTAAAATGAAAGAACATTATCAACAATTTGGCAAAATATCTTAAAATGTTTAGGTACAGATATGTGATATCACAAAGACTGTTTAACAAATGACTGTGCAAAGGTCTTGTAAACCATAGTTACTAATCAGAGTGTATTTGTTGTTTTTCTAATACAGTTTAGAAAGTGAAGACAAACATTAGTTTGGTTACTATGGGTTAGAGATCATTTTATATCCTGTATATGTGCATCAGTTTTTATAAATGTATGTGTTCCTATAAAAAGAAACAGTTATGTTAAAATAAGTGGAATAAAAAAACAATGTTTTTCAAATGCTCAGCACAATTGGCAAACATATTTTCTACAGTATAACAAACATGAAGATGGAAATGGAAATTCTAACACATTTGATATGATTATAAATATGACTTTTTACTGACAACACATTATTTGAACTTCCACAACACATAATATATAAGTAATGTCTTTTACCAGTAGACTAAATCTAGATAGTTTATTGCTAGTATTGATCGTACCACATACTTGACTAGGCACAAATAGCTGGCAACTAATGGCCTGTTGGGAAGAGAAGCCACAAGCACAGATAAACGGTCCACCGCTTACCTTTACAATAATGGGCTATCAGAAAAGTGAGCAGACCCATTATGAGCTAGCAGCTGTGTCGCCGTGCTAGAGAATCAGGGCTCCTTCTATTTTTTTTCCTGTAGCCATATGGTGGAAAAAAATATTATTTTTAGTATTATTTCTTGTACAGGCATCTGAGATTAAACAGCTATACTGCAACCTAGCTGATTTATACGGAACAATACATCTAATGTACAACTGTTTGTAAAGGCTTCGTAGGCATAGTTAGCAGGCACACAGCCACATAAAATATTTACAATAACTATGCACTACTTACCAGCCCATCCTAAAAGAATTTATTTTATACACTGCCAGATCTAGTGCAATGATTTTCATTTTGTTATTATACACAAATGTAAATGTAAATAATATATGAGCAATCACAGCAACTGAGCTCTGGTTTGCTTGTGCTATGTTTTTGCTATAAAGTTACACAATGTTTCTTAGTTTTTGTTCTTTAGATGTGTTAACAGTGTCGGACTGGGACTTGAAGGGCCCACCAGAGGGATACAATGGTAGGAGCCCAATAAAGGGGGTACGACCTGCTGCCAGACAATGTGACTAGACTGGTATGGTCAGCCCATACAGGACATGGCTAGCCAAAGTGTGGTATATAACATTGGAGTGCATGTAAAGAGTAACCAATTTAAGCCCCATCCAGAAGCAGACGGATCACCCAAAATCGAGACAGTTCCACCAGCATTAGAACAGTTGGCAGGCTGTCCTGCTCTCTCCTATGTGTTCTTGCTGCTTTCACTATCTGCAGTTGCTGGTGGTTTATGCTTAGTTGCTGCTTGTCTGAAACCTGGAATGTTGAGGCCCTGGTTTGAAAATGGATAGGTACATGAAATATGGAAAGACTAGCAATGAGTGAACACTTTAGGCTCCCTGACCAGCCCAGACATTAAATCGATAGAACCTGCAATTAATAATAAGGCCTAACTCTCTGCAACCAACCCCAACATTAAATTAACAGAATTAACATTTAATAAATATACACAAAGGGTTAACCCCGAAGCAGCCCCAAAATTCAATAGTATGCACATTTAAAAAAGCCTGTGCATCCTGACATTAAATTAATAGTATTTAATTAATTAACCCATTTCTCTCCATAAACAGCCTGGACTTTAAATAATTAGTATTAACATTCAATAAATTGCCCTCCTTCTACCCAAACATCCTACATTCAGTTATGAGCCCCAAACCACCCCAGCAATAAATAGTCCCTTTACCCCTCTTTAAATTAATAGCCCCAGCCATAACCCCAACAATAAATTTATATCTTATACCCACTATTAAATATTACCCCCCACCCTCATCATTAAATTAATAGCCCATGCATTATATTAAAATCACCCCTCTTGCCAACAAGATGACACAACCTTTGCCCCATTCAGGGTCTCCGTTGTTCTGTCCTGGTGGGACATCTTGTGAAGTCTCAAAGATATCTAGGTAATATCCTCTCCTAACAAGCTGCATCTTGACATTTATATGAGAAATGCTTTAGCACAGGAAATGGAGTGTTGCTTTGCTGAGGTGTTAGTAGCGTATAAATCAGAGGGTGTTTTGTACAACTCTCTCTGTCATCCAGCTCACAGCTCTGCCTAAGAATTTATTTAGCATTTATTTAAACGTCTGCTTACTATTTAATTAATGTACCTAATGTTTCAAAAATGTATTTTACTTTAAATGATAGACAACCAGAAATGGAGTGGTAGGGGACCCTGTAGGAAAGTATTTATGATTTTGGATAATGTGTCTGAAAAACTAGTTTTTAAGTTGTTCCTGTAAATACATACTTACAGGAATGCAAAAATTAAAACAGATTTTCCCTGGTGCAAGTAGTAGGTTTGTGTGTGATTGTGTGGAAATGATGTAAAAGTAACCAACAAATAAATAAATATATATTGTGTACTCCAAGTTGAATGTAGCTTGTATATACATAAATCCACAATTGCAGAGAAGGTTACAAAATAATACATGTAAAAAGCACAAAACATACATATAAACCAAAAGCAAAGGGTAAGGAAAAAAGCATGGGAGAAACAGACAAATGATAGAAACAAGGAGGGCGGGGGGGGGGGGGGGGGTGGGAATGGGGTGGCGTGAAAAAAAGAGGTAGTAGAAAATAAAGAGATGAAAAAAGGGAGGGAGAAATTGGGACCCTTTATTTTATCATACTTACAGGAATGCTTTTCTACTCTTTTCTCTTTACTTGCACTAATGTTCAACTTGGCATTCTGTTAGGGGGCCCATTTATCAAAGACTCCCTGGTGGAGAATCAATTACTTTACAATAAAATTCCCTCCTCTTCCCACACTCACTTTCTTTCATCTGGAGCTGCAGAAGCTTGGTCTTCCATCCTCATCTCTTCCCTTACGCACGTGGGATAGTGTGCATAACATGTGGTATGCACCATGTGTAGAGATACAGATATAGATATATAGAGATAGCGATAGATAGATGTACTTGCTCAGTGACCCTTGAAGTTTTTTTTTGCAGGTTTTTTCTTTTACAGGATTATTTATTCTAATTAGGAGCCCTGCCTATGAGGCCCCCTTGCCCGTGGGGCCCCCGGGCACCTGCCCATCGTGCCCAATGGAAAAGATGGCCCTGATACAGGGGGATGAACCAAGCCTGTCAATCAACCCTTTGTAGGGGGCTGACATCTGGCAGTGGGTCCCACCGTGGAATTTTCCAGTACCCCTGTGGGCCAGTCCAACTCTGTGTGTCAATGTTTGAAATTTAAAAATACTTTTTTTATGTTATTTTTCGATATTGCAATTAGTAAGTTTCCTTTGTCGTACTCTTACAAATATATGCATGGCTATTGTTTCAATCGACAGATCTATCAAGTGCTGAAGGCTTAATCCTCCTGAACTAACCATTCAGATCTTTAAGCTACTGCTTTTCTATTTGCAGTACAAAATATCAAAACTGCTTCCCTAATGTTTACTGTTATTATCACTTTGGAATTATTTTTGGCACAGGCATGTTTGCTACCTTCAAAATGAAGATAAGAGTACATGGGAACTACAGTATATGTAAAAAGGAATTAAGGATTGGCCTTCAGGTTTTGCTCAGCTGACAGTTTTAAAGCTCATTTTTATCCTAAACTTTCAGGTTTTTACAAAACCTGTCTGATTTTAATTTTAATAATTTTACAATCTGGACAGATGACTCCCCAAATTCTTCTAGTGTTTAAAATAATGCCAAGTCCTATTTTTTTTGTGCTGGAATTTTTTTTATTATTTTTGATGGTAAATACTTGTAGTACATAGATCATTTATTGTATAACATTTATGGTGGCAGTAGCATATTATAAAGAAACATAGAATATTAACATAGAAACATTCCTCTCAACACAGTTGATTATCACCTTCTCCTGTACACCCTTTGTGACACAGTTCTTTCATGTTTCACTTTCTAAGTATTCAAACACTACTTCAGTGCCTCTACCCCTGGTGCATTCTCTCCTCCACTCCCACTTTCTGTTGAGGTCCACAAGGATTGGTTCTTGGCTCACTGACATTGATGTCCTAATGCTACCAAAAGCACAGTTTCTCCAAAACAGCTTTTTATTTTCACTCCTCCCAGAGTGATCACACAGCAATTTCCTCAGTCACCAAAGTCCACTGCCTTTGTGTAACCCTTGTCTCTTATTCATTCTCTTGTTATCTCCAATCTCTACTACATAAACCTCATCCTATCTGGAATTGCCCTCACACACCTATTTCAATACATCCTAGCAAGACTAATCTTCTACTCACGCCAATGCAGTTATCTACCTATACAATTCCCTCTCATGCCTGATCAGACTCTTCCATAGCCTTCAAATCTTTAAACTCTCTAAAACCTTACTCTACTCACACCTATTATACTCACCCCAATGACAACAACTGTCCCAATCGCCACTCTAAATTAGACTCGCTTCTCTTATCACAACTCTGTCCTTTTAATATTAGACTGTTGGCTGTCTCATGAGCATGACTTTCATCATCATCATCATCATCATTATCATCATCACCATTTATTTATATAGCGCCACTAATTCCACAGCGCTGTACAGAAAACTCATTCACATCAATCCCTGCCCCATTGGAGGTTACAGTCTAAATTTCCGAATACACACACACACAAACATACAGACATAGAGAGAGACTAGGGTTAATTTGATAGCAGCCAATTAACCTACTAGTATGTTTTTGGAGTGTGGGAGGAAACCGGAGCACCCGGAGGAAACCCACGCAAACACGTGGAGAACATACAAACTCCCTAGCTTTCCCTAACCCTTTGTTTTTATTTCTGCATTTATTTTGTTTATAGCGTATGCCCCTGTTTTATATATGTCCTTTGTTTCCCACTGTTTGGCACTCCAGCACACTGGCACCGTAATCATATTCAACATTAATAACAATAATATTAATAATGATAATATTATTATTAATAATAATAATAATTGGGTTGTTGTTTCATTTCACAGCACTGTTGGTCTAACATGCCTTTAGGGCATTGATAGCTGGTTTAGTGGGGGCCCAAACAAACCAAGCACTTCAGCCACAAAAGTGGCAGCCCTTGTCGCTAAAGTGCTTTGTTTGTTACAGTGTACATGTCCTTGTAAGATCCCAAGGACAATTCCATCTTGCACCATTAATCTTTCCTGGCACTGATGTGTGTTTCTGCCATTACTCTAACAAGCAGATGGTTAGCTTGTTTAGGGAGGGCCTAGCAGTGATTAAACTGTATTTTTCTTAATTTGCATTAAGTGTAGGGTGTAATACATACACCCATATAGAAGAGCTGCTTTGGTCATTTTTATTAATCTACAAGTCTTTGCAGGCTTATTTTCTTAATTTGCACTAATAAGTGTAGGGTCTAATATACACCCAAAGACGAGTGCTCTATTGCTAACAGTCAAAGATGAAGAGGAAGACAAGCAGGCTTGTCTGTAGAATTTGCAGGCAAATGCAACAGTGTTACATTGAATAAACAGACACATAGGGGCATATTCAATTCTTTTTTTTCCGCACCGCGGAAAAACTATTACCGTTAATATGGTAATAGATAGCTGGATTTCAACTTGCGGCTCAGGGAGCTGCGAGCTGAAATCCAGCGAGTAAATTACCGTATTAATGTTTTTCCCACGCACGATTACCGTAATAATGGTAATCGTGCGCAGACCGCGAGATTTTCGGCGTTTCCGCCGAGAACTGAATATGCCCCATAGGGGGAAAAGGAGTAGATGGAGACAGAAAATGAATCATCTTCCTCTTACTCAGGACTGTCAATGATGTTATAGTCTCTTAGTAGGCTGTGGATCAGCCTGCAACAGTCCTGGATGGTCATCTTCCCCCTTTTCAAGATGAGGCGATTCCTGGCAAGCCAAATAGCGTCCTTAATGCAGTTCATTAGGCTTCAGGCCTCCTGGATTGCCCCAATGATGTGGGTCCCAGGAAATAATCCATAAAATAATGAATAGTATGAAAGGCAAGTTCTGGGCAAATTGTCCTTAAGGTCATGTTCCAAGGCATCCAATAGTGCCTGTGCAGTGGGGCAGTCCCCCAAAAAATGCTGTGCTGCTTCCCTTCTGGTGATGCAGTAGGGGCAGAGGACATATTGACACAGGTTCCCGGAGTGCATGAATATCCTGAGAGGCAGACATCCCTGGATAGCCATCCATGCAATGTCTTTGTGTCTAGTAGTCAGCCTCTTAGAGCCCACATTCTCCCACACATGTTTTGTTGTGTTTGTAATCAGCACTTTACATGATTCGAAGCTCACTGATGAACTGGCTTTTTGCTATGAATTTCAATGGCTCTTTTTAGTGCATTGTCTAGCACCCTGGATTGGTGTATGTCTGATAAAAGCACGCATCCCGGGGAGGTTAGTGCTCGTTGCCATGTATTAGCTGTAGAATTACCTCAGTTATCCAAGAAACAGGTAGAGTGATCCAATGAACCATAACTGGTTTCATGATCCAAGGACAATTCCATCTTGCCCCACTTTTCTTTTATGCCATTGCTGTGTGCCAATGTGTCCTAGATGTGATAGGAACTGCTGTGGGTTTGAGTCATTGCTCTGTCGCTTACCATCCAGCCAGATCGCTGCAGTATTTGGCTGAAAGTGTATGAAAAGCATATTGTGACCTGTGAGATGGTAAAAATTGAATGGAAATCACTGGAATATAGTGTTAGTGAGGTTAATAATAATGTAGGTACAAAATAATACCTAAATCATGTGATTTTAGCCTAAAAAATGGAATTTTGTGAAAAATGGCTAAACAAAACCAAAACCAAATAGCGCAAGGGCGATTTTGGCAAAGGCAAAACCAAAACCCAAACGTAATCCAGATCCAAAACCAAAACCAAAACACAAGGGTCAGTGAGCATCTTTAGTTTTTATAGGCATTCTTCAAATCAGATTTTTTTTGTCAGTATAGTCATTGTCGGCATCATCAGTGTCATTATAATGACTACCTCCAATGCAGAGATCAATATATGAGGAGGAGCAAAATACTGCCACAACTGTACCTAGGGGTGCCAAGAAGGGGGGGGGACAGGTACAAATTACCCGGGCTGCCATGGGGACCCGGGCACGTCAGTCTAGCTCACACCCACAACTTGGAGTTGTAGGTAATGCTAAGGGGAGGGAGGGAGCGAGCTGACAGCTGTCAACAACTCCCAGTCCCCGGACAGTTTGTGACTTCAAACACTGTCCCAGCAGCAAGGAGGAGGAGTTCCTGCTCAACTTAGGTAAGTGAGCTGGGCTGGGGTTGTGGGGGTTGTTATGATGTGTCTACTGGGGTTCTGGGGGGCTTATGATGTGTCTGCTGGGGGCTTATGATATGTCTGGGGGGGTTAGGATGTGTCTGGGGGGCTTGGGATGTGTCTGGGGGGGCTTATGATGTGTCTGGGGGGGTTGTGATATGTCTGGGAGGGTTAGGATGTGTCTGGGGGGGTTATGATGTGTCTGGGGTGGTTATGATGTGTCTAGGGGGAGTAAGGATGTGTCTGGGGGGGTTTTAATGTGGCTGTGGCGTAATGTTTCTGTGGGGGTTGCGTGATGTGGCTGGGGGGTGCTGTGATGTGGCTGGAGGGGGTGACGTGTTAAATGTTATGTTTTATTATAATGTATGTCTTATATATTGCATGCTAAAAGTGAAAAGGCGCTCAAAAACCCTTACACATATATATGTGTGTGTGTCTGTGTGTGTGTTTTTAAGGGTATTTGAGCGCCTCTTAATTTTTATATAATGCATACGTTATAATAAAACATAATTTTATATATATAGAATAGTCCACGGGACACCTCGCAACTGAGATTCCAACTGTAACTGGCAGCAATGTGCGCAGCGCAATGTCCGTGTGGCACATCGTCAGAAATTGAATCTCTGCCATATTATTACTTTATGAATAAATTAGTTTTGAGTTATGTCATTTTCTCTCATTATTGAATTTATGTTTAAGGGGTTTTGAGTGCCTTTTAATTTTTATTGTGCATTTATCTTTGTGTGGGGTTGCAAAACCCCTAGAGGTAGCCATTTCTTTTATACACTTACAATTGTGTTTCATTATCTGACCATTTTCAAACATATATGGATATATGATTATTTTATCACACATATTTTGCTTGCTATATAATTATATATCGCGTGATCTGTGCTGTGTGTTGTGTTCACCAATTATTTTCCATATTTCATGTACCTATACATTTTCCAAACAGGTACCAACATTCCAGGATCCATACAAAAATCCAGTACCAGGTTGTGAAAGCTGCAATAACAGGTAAGTGAGAGCAACCCCATTTTAATACAAAATGGGGAAAATTCAATTGCTGGTGATGTGGCGCACAGACATTTCTGACAAAATCTCCGCCACAAAGTGCCTCACAGACGTTCCAGAGACACTTTGTGGCTAATTGAATTCCCCTCATGATGTCATGTGTAAGGAGGCACAGCCACTGTACATGTTGACCACGCCCCCATCACTATTTGATCATGCCCCCTTCGACAGCGCCAACGCTACGCGGCGGCAAACATCCCTTCTCCTACTATGTGTGGAGGAGGGCCCAGAAAGTTGCTGTACCTGGGCCCTAAATTCCTCTTGGCAGCCCTGACTGTACCTGTTGCAACTGATGCTAATGAACCCTAGGCTAGCAGTAGATAAGCAGCAGAAATAACTGATAAATCACTGTGCAGTCTGCAGTCAAATTTTGAGCAAGCACCATGGAGAATGGAAACTTTCTTGATGACAAACTTGTCCTTTATTTATTTTGGGTTCTGGCTGGTCTAACAACATGCAGCATAAGATGGCTGTCATGTGCATCCTTTTTCAAACACACACTGCGACTGGGGACTCGCCAAGCAATTTGGAAACCACTAGCCTCTCTGTCCACTTTGGGTTTCCTGGTACTCTGGTCCTGTTGAGATTGCTACTGCTCTATTTCTTGTTTGCACATTTACAAAAGCATTACTTTCCATCCAATATTGCATATGTCTACCAGCTGCATATCCTCTGGGTGACTCGTCTAACCCTCCAGCATGTATTTCTGTCTGGCTTCCTTTCCTGCCATTCTGTACTCCTAGAAACTTAGTATAATAATACCAAAGGCTTGTTCAAAAGGGTCAGTAGGATGCTATTGTGAGAAGAACATGCTAAAATTGATTTCTTAGTTCTTTGCTTGTAGCTTGGTATGATTAGTGTAAAACAAAGATACTTTAAAATAAAAGAAGGAAATGAGTGAGTAAACCAACCGTATGAGGATCTGCTGCAATACTGACTACAAATTACATGTGGTAGTACACCTTACAACTGTAACACTGTAATTTAACACATAATGCAGTTCTGGTAGGAATCAAGAAAATTAGGACTGAGAGGCTACACTGGGAGCCTCAGCACCTTGCACAACAAAAGTTTTGATGGCAACCCCAA
Organism: Mixophyes fleayi; assembly: GCF_038048845.1. Classification (NCBI taxonomy): domain Eukaryota; kingdom Metazoa; phylum Chordata; class Amphibia; order Anura; family Limnodynastidae; genus Mixophyes; species Mixophyes fleayi. The sequence goes on from NC_134406.1 coordinate 73,034,071, forward strand.
AGTGTGAAGGAGATTCCTGACACAAAATTACAGCAGTCTACCTGAGTAAGCAGACAGAGATCTGGGAAATGCATTGTATCTGAGTGGAGGAGAAGTATTTTATCCACATATATTGTATAAATTCTTTGATTATTTTGAAAAAACTTTTATTATTGTATTAGTGTAGTTTTGTTTACATTTGTTTGCTCATTTTTTATTTGAAATAAATCTGAATTATATACAAATAATGTTTCCATTAATTTTGTTCTCCTGATAAAAGAATACTTATTCATATGTATATGAAAAGATTTTATTCTGAGAGTATTCCACTACGGCTACTGAGGTACTGAGGTATATCGGTATATTGAATGTCCAAAGCATAATATTCTTTTAATTCGTGTGAGTGCATAAAAATTAAATTTTGCACAATCCTCTATGCTCCACTGTGTACACTGATGTGTCTGCTTTTCTTGTTTGGGGACACACAGCCCATAGAAAATTAACAACCCAGAGATTAAAGCACCCCTTGAGATGCGGGACCAAAAGTGTTACTCCATACACCCACCAGCTTACAAATGTTCAAAGTGCATAGACCGCCAATAATAGTTGAGTATAATTATATTATACTATATTATAATTGTTTTTAATTTAATACTGGAGTTTCAAGGATCTATATGTGCCGGAGCAACACTTCTATGTATTAGATGATCCATGGAAGCAAGGATGTTGGCGTCTCTGTCTCCTGGCTGCTATCTTTTCATCCTGAGAATTTGGCCTCTTGGTGCTAGTCAACATTCTTTCCAAAACCTGTGCATAAGTCAACCGTCAATATGAAGGATGGACACTGCATACTGGGTCATGCCAGATGATATCCACATTTTCTCCAGCATCCTTGTGGAACATGATGACCACATGTGAGAGATGACTGGATGGTCAAATATTTGCCAAGATGGAGAAATGCTCCATAAATCAGTCCAAAGATTCAACACATGGTACAGAAGCTCTCCATTGTGCTTCAATGACCAGTGCCCAAAGAGATCAAGGCAATTCAGAGGTATGTGAGGTTTTATTATTATTATTATTATTATTATTATTATTACTATTATTATTATTATCCTTTATTTATAAAGCACCACATGATTTCCGCAGCGCCCTACAAAATACAAACAGTAGACCATACAGGGTAAAACAGTACAGAACAATAAACAAATAATACCAAGACTCCAAGAGTTCCAAGCATAGCTAGTTATAGAACATGAGTAGAGACAGGAGGGAAGAGGGCCCTGCTCGTAAGAGCTTACATCCTAAAGGGAGGGCAAACAGACAGCAGGCACAATGGGGAATCAGTGGAGGGGATCTAGCGCAAGAAGAGAGAGAAAGAAGTGACAGGGGAAGAGAGGTGAGGAGATCAGGCATGGAGTAATTTTAGAAACTACTACAGATGTTTTGTCAATGATTTCTCAGTTGTAAGCCATATAACCATTTTAATCAAACCATTATTTTTAATCACCATTAAAGGAGAATTACAGTAAACAGACACACCCACTTGAAAATCAATAGAATAGAAAGGTATTTTTAATGTTTGAATAATGAGTAGGAATTGTTTTTAATTATAATATCTATTTACATAAATGTATTTTTAACTCAAAATTTTTATTGTATAATAAAGTATGAATGACATAGACTTTAGACAACAAGCATATTGATTGGAATAATCATAAAGCATAGTAGATATCCAGCAATGTCACTCATAAAACAGTAAAGTATATTGCAATATAACAGAATGGTAATGGGTGAGGGGCGGGAGGGAGAGGGAATGGGCATTGGAGGAAGAGGAGGAGGTGTAGGGTAGGTAAGGGGGGGGGGAGATGGTCGAATCATAGGATATACTTGAGAAGAGCATGTTCACCTTCAGAAGGGGGTGCTGTCATATCTGCATGGGAGTGTTTTAAAGGAGTAAAGGGGTCAATGTTATCTGGAGTTGTGAAGGGAGAAACTATTTGGAGGAAGAGAAAGCTACGGGGATCTTAGGCATAAAGCCAGGGGGCCCAGATTTGATGAAATTTGTCTTCTTTGTCTCGCAGCAGCGACGTGATTTTTTCCATGTTGGCAATAAACCATATATAAGATTTAAGAGAAGAGATGCGGGGGGGGTTCGCCTGCTTCCAGAACTTAGCAATCAGACATCTGGCGGCTGCCAGAACATGTGAGGCAAGTTTTGCGGAGTGGGTGCCTAGGTCTTGTATAGGATAACAGAGGAGGAAGGACCATGGATCCTTTCTGATAGGGCATTGGAGGAGGGAGGAAAGAAGTCTCGATACCCTGTCCCAGAAGGAGGAGATAACCGGGCATGACCACCAAATATGCACGAAGGTGCCTCGATGGCCACAATTTCTCCAGCAATCGGGAGAGGCTGACTGGTACATTTTTGCGAGCCTGTCAGGTGTGAGATACCACCTGTAGTAGACTTTGTACGCATTTTCCTTAATTAATGTGGAGATGGAACTAGAAGCCACATTCAGCCTGATGGTCTCCCAGCAGTCCTCCTCCGGGGGAGGGCCCAGATCCCTCTCCCACTCCCTTTCATGTGCGTTCCCGGAGGGAATCAGTCTTCCTAGTAGTAGACTATACAAGGACGAGATCATACCCCCTTCGCAGAGGGGAAGAGAGGCAGAGAGATTCAAATTGGGAGGGGGAGTGAGGTGAATTGTCCGACAGGAGTGACAGGAGGAAGTGCCGAACCTGCAGGTATTGGTAGAACGGCGGGTGAAAGTTAGGGACTCTGGAGCAGAGGGCGTCATAGGATATGGGCCTTCCTCGCTCAAGAAGGCTCCCGGCAAAACGGAAACCTGCCCTAGTCCATAGCCGAGAGAAAGATCGGGACTTTCCCGGAGGGAAGGTGGGGTTATGCCACAGGGGTATAATATGCAGAGGGTTGGGAAAGATAGAGAGATGACCCTTGCAGGTCTCCCAGATCCGAGCTGCAAATTCCAGAGTTGGAAAACGTTTGGTTAGGACCTTCCGAATATCAGAAGGGACTCCCCAAAGGCCTGACAAGTCGGGTATGGAAAGGTAGGCAGCCTCCAGGTCTGCCCATGCATGAGATGCCGGAGGAGCAAATGAGGAAGCTATTGAGCTAAGCTGAGCTGCCCAGTAGTAGGCCTTGAGGTCGGGGAAGCCCCTGCCTCCACAGCCCTTAGGTTTTTTAAGTAGTGCCAATCGGAGCCTGGGAGACCTGCCTCGCCAAACAAATTTAGAAAGGTGTTGTTGCATAGAGTAAATTTCAGTTAGGGGTATTCTCACAGGCAGTGTCTGGAAAAGGTAAAGAAGTTGAGGGAGAACAGTCATTTTAACCGCAATGATCCTGCCCAGCCACGAGATGATTAGGGTTCGCCAGGAGAAAATGTCTGATTTGAGTTTGTGGAAGAGGGCTGGATAGTTCTCCTGATACAGGGATTCATATGAGGTGGTTATATATACTCCCAGGTATTTTTTTTTCTTCTGCCATCTAAAGTGAAAATGGGAGGTGAGATCATAGCAGTCCTGTGAGGGCACATTAAGAAATAGGGCTTCGGATTTTGTTATGTTGATTTTATACCCGGACAGGTCGCCATATCTCGAGAGGAGGCAGAACAGGTTGGGCAGAGATATTCTTGGTTGCTGGAGCGTGAGGAGTATATCGTCAGCAAATAGTGAGAGCTTACTCTCCAGGAACCCTGTCTCCACTCCTCTGATATCTGGGGAGGCTCTGATAGTGGCTGCCAGAGGCTCAATGACCAGGGCAAAAATTAAAGGGGAGAGTGGGCATCCTTGGCGGGTGCCATTACTTATTGGGACGGGATCAGAAGGAGAACCATTGACCATAACCTTAGCAGAGGGGTGAGAATACAAGGCCTGGACCCCCGACAAGAAATCCCCAGACAGACCGAAATGCTTGAGGGTATGAGTCATGAACTGCCAGGAGATCCTGTCGAAGGCCTTTTCGGCATCCAAGGATAAAATGATGGAGGGAGTTTTCCTAGTGTTAATTATATGAATGAGGTCGATAGTTCTCCTTGTGTTATCCCTGGCCTGCCTACCAGGGACAAACCCCACCTGATCATAGTGAACTAGCCCGGGGAGTACAGTGTTTAGGCGATTGGCCAGGATCTTAGCGTAAAGTTTCAAGTCATTATTAAGGAGGAATATTGGGCGATAACTAGCACAATTATGGACTTCTTTGCCTTCCTTGTGGATCAGGGTTATCCGAGCCTCCAGAGATTCTTTAGGCCAGGGTTTGCCCTTTAGGATAGAGTTAAAAAGAGTGGAGAGTTGAGGGCCCAGAAGAGCAACGAATTTCTTATAGTAGGCTGCTGAAAACCCATCAGGACCAGGTGCCTTTCCTGTTTTCTGAGCCTTAATAACCTGCACTACCTCCTCCAGGGAGATGGGTTCACTAAGGCGGTCTGCAGCCTGGGGAGTAAGCTTCGGAAGGCGAGCGTCCTCCAGGAACTTATCTATACGCTCTGACTGTTCCCGATGGGCCGAAGTGTTGGGGGGTTGAGGGAGGTTGTATAATTTTAAATAGTAATTCTGGAATTCTGAGCGGATTAATTTTGGGTCATAGACCAGAGTTCCGGAGGGATCCCTAATAGCCATAAGATTACGGGCCGAGACTTTGGTCCGCAGACGAGTGGCCAAGAGCTTGTCCGCCTTATCACCTTTTTCGTAAAAGCGCTGGTTCAGCCATTTCAGCTTGTTGGCCACTCGGTGGGAGAGAAGTAGGTTAAGTTCACCCCTCACAGAGGCCATTTGTTCAAATAAAGCAGGGTCAGGGTTAGATTTATGTTGTTCCTCCAACTGGTGGAGGGTCGTGGAGAGACGCATGGTCTCGGCCACCCTAGCCCTCTAAGCATTTGCTGCCGAAGCCATTAGATGGCCTCTAATGACCGCCTTATGAGCATTCCAGAGAGTAGAGGGGGAGATATCAGGAGATTCATTTGTTTCAAAATATTCGGATATTAGGGATTTAATATGAGCTACTGTATTTTTGTCGTGGAGAAGGGACTCGTTGAGTCTCCAGGAGAAAGTGGAGGAGCGAGATACTAGGGAGGAGAGGTCCGCCGAAATTGGGGCATGGTCAGACCATGTAATTGAATGGATAGTGGAATTAGTGAGTTTGAGGGTCAGGTCGTGGCTGAGCAGGATCATATCGATTCGGGAATAGGTGTTATGGACTGAGGAGTAGAAAGAATAATCCCGGGCCAAGGGGTCAGAGATTCTCCAAGTATCGTACAGATTGTGCAGTTTCATGAAATCTTGCAAGGCCCTAGAGTTCCTCCTGTCCCTCCCGTCGGAAGGAGCAGTTGAAGGGGCAGACCTATCCAAATGGGGGGTGAGGACCGCGTTAAAGTCTCCTCCCACTATCAATTCTCCCTTGCGAACCTGAGAGAGTGTAGCTCCCAGGCGCCTAAAGAATTTGTGCTGGTCTTGGTTTGGGGCATAGATATTCACTAGTGTGCACGGGAGGTTGTTCAATTTACCTATTAGGATAATGTATCTACCTTCTTTATCTCTGTGTGAGTCTGCGAGATCAAAGACAAGATTATGTGAGAAGAGGATTGCCACCCCGCATCTCTTCTTGGCAGAGTCACAAGCATGATAAGAAAGGGGGAATCTCTTGGATTTAAGTTCCGGGTGCAAGTGTTTGATAAAATGGGTCTCCTGTAGGAATACTAGGTCGCCCTTAAGGGCCTGTAAAGAAGCGTAGAGTTTGCCTCTTTTTTGGGGAGAGTTAAGACCTTTAACATTGAAAGAAATCAGACGGAGTGTCATGAGAAAGTCAAAGTGGGAGAGTCAGGAGGTGAAAATATATGTAGTGAATTGTAGTTTTGACTTGCTGAAGGGATAGATGCCAGAGACGACCATGGTTGGGGAGACATTGTAGGTGTGGTGGGAGAGTGGGGAAAGGAGGACGGGAGTGGTGCAGGGAACCCATCCAGGATGCTGGTGGGGCAGAAGGAACGGTACTCTAGGTACCCGGGGACCAGCTGAGAGCAGCCAAGCTCTATGGGGGAGGTGGCTAGGGCTTACCAATCGGGAGGGCGAAAGGTAGATGGCTGACAGGGGTGGGGGGGGGCGGGAGGTGGATATCTGCTACCCAGTGGGCCCATGTGTGTGGGTGTGGGGGAGGAGGGGATGACAGAGAGGGCTGTATCAGTAAGGTGGGGCCACATCATGTAAACATATAAACATATGGATTAACTATGTAACATTGTTGAACCAGAGGGTACAGAGATAACAAACGAATGCTTACAAATGCCAATTTGAACCACTGTGAGCGTATAGAGAATTTCAACAATTAAACAAAAAACAATTACATAACGAGTCCAAATGGGCCCAAAAAACAGATAAACATGCCTGCCGATGGTCATGGGGGAGATGCAGCCTTTCCCAGGGGGGTCCATAGCGGCATTCCGCTGTAACTCCTAGAAGGCCATGGGTATGGAAATCCACCTGTATACGGAGAAAGCAAAAAACAAGGCAGGGCAAACAGAAACCCCAGACCTCAGGCATGTGAACAATATATTGAGAAATTAGGTAACATATGGACATTTCGGAGGGCTCGTCTCCGGGTAAGTATAGTTCCTCAAATGTCCTTCGGTAGAAATGGCCATTAGGCGGTCAGGAACGGCTTACAGTAGCCCTGGATCGGATCAGATTGACCTTCCCTGGGTGGGGAGTTTCTGATTCCTAAAAGACAGTCAGGGATATAAATTACTAGGTCTTGCGAGGAGTGGAGGACTTTTGTACTGTAGACCATTCACCTCGCGGAGCTCTTTGGGGCCGTGGGTTTATATCCTGGTTGCTCGAGGTAGATGAATGAGAGGCGCCCGTAGGGGGCTCAGGAGCAAGGCCTAAGCGGTGTAGGAGGGCCTGAGCCTCCGGTAGTGTGCGGGCGGAAATCTGTCTCTCCTGGTGCCAGAGGAACAGGCGGAAGGGGAAGCCCCAGAGATAACGGACATTATGATCTCGTAGGACTTGCGTTACCGGGGCAAGCTCCCGACGTCTGGCCAGAGTGGTTGGTGACAAGTCCTGGAAGATCTGTATGTTGTGACCCTCGAGTGTTAAGGTATGTAATTTTCTGGCTCCGCGCAAGACCATCTCTTTGGTAGTATAGAAGTGAAGTCGTAAGATGACATCTCTAGGCTGGTTCTGGTCGGTAGATCTGGGCTTTAGGGCCCTATGGGCTCTGTCCAGTAATAAGTGGTCCTCCGGGACCTCAGGGGCCAATTGGGAGAAAAGCTTCTTCAAGTATTGGTCCAGATGCGCAGGTTCGACCGTTTCTGGAATGCCCTTTAGGCGCAGATTGTTCCGCCTCGCCCGATTGTCCATATCCTCTTGATGTTCCTGGACAGATGTCAAGTCACTTCGTAGGCGTACAATGTCTTCCTCCATGCCTGTCTGAGAGGACACCACCGTCTCTAATCTTTGTTCAACTTGGTCAGTGCGGGTTCCTATTGAAGCCACCTCTGTCCGCAGTGAGTGGAGGGCAGCTTGTACTTCTGAGTGCACGGAAGATTTCAGTTCTTTCATTTCTTTAATTAACGTTAGGAAGTCCCGTCTGGTTATCGGGGACGTATCATCTTCCTCTGAGTCAGATTCAGCAGAAGTGTGAGGGGAACCCGTCCTCGACCGATGCGGGGTTGAGGTTGATTGCTTCGAGAAATATTGAGGGAGGCTTTTGGGGTGGGATTTCTTACTGCCCTTAGGCATTGTGGAGGATCCTCAAAGGCAGGGCTGTCAGGCAGTAAGAGGGGCTGTGTGAGCAAACCGGATAGTAGAGTAAATTACAATGGGTGGGCCCACATAGGGAAGAGAATTCACATGGGTCTGAGTGTAAATAGCATGGAAAAGACTTCCCGCCCCTGTCAGCACTTTAGGGGGTTACAGGGTCATTGCGCACCCCTGGAACTCTGGGGTCGGCTCCAATAATAGGTAAAATACAATATGGGTTAGAACTATAGTGATTCAGGAGGTGTGAAGCCTGAAGTCTTAGAAGAATCTCAGAATACTTGAAGGAGACAGGCAGAATGGGCAGGGGTAGTGTAGTTGCCCCGTGTGTAGCAGGTTTTTTCACACTAACCTGGCTCCTGTGGTTGGGCGCTGGCAGTGGGTGGTTTCTCCAGTCTCCTCGCCAGTCCGGGTGCTTTTTCTTCGGGGATCTTCAGCTGCAAGCTTGGCCCGTGTCCTCTGGTCCAGCACCGCTGGGGGATATACCTGCGCCTCTGATTGTCAGGGCAGAAGTGCGCCTGGTGGTTAGCTAATGGCAGACCCCTGATGGTAGGAACCTACGAGCTCCAGCCCAGTCATAGGCTCTAAGCTGAGCTGACGGCCCAGCGCAGGAAGCCCTGGGACGAATCGCCCGACCGGAAAGTCCCCGCGGTAGAACCGGAAGTGGAGATGTCCGCCGGGTAGGTCTTAAATTGAGCCCCAGGCCTTCTCCGGAAGTAGGCCTCCGGGTCCCGCTCACCCAATCCTGTCAGATGGCGGCGTCTGTGGCTGCGAGTGCCGTGGGGGCTCGATGGGAAGCGGAGCTCCGCTTAAAGAAGCCCCAGGGAGTTGTCCTTTGTATGGGCGGTCAGGAGCTGAGAGGCCCAGCGCGGCGGGAACCAGTTGCGGTACCGTCGGGAGGGGGAGGTGAGTGACCAGCTGCAGCTGGGATATCCAGGGTAGTGCCCCAATCCTCTGGTGCCAGATTCAGGGAGAATGAGCCGAGAATTTACAGGTAATTCCCCAAATACCTGATTTAAGTGCAGGAGCTGATGTGGAAAGTGACCACCTGAAATGGCTGCCTAGCCACGCCCCCATAAATGTATTTTTAAAGTTCTACATAGTACAACAATAGTTATAATTATGAGCTTTGACCCTCTAATCATACTTATGGACACTATCAGTATAAAAGGGAGTGAAGAGACAAGGGAGCCTCATCCTTGAAAAAGACCTGCCTCAAAGGTTGAAACACATTGATATTCAGGGTCATTTTCCCCTACGGATATGAAAACACCACTACCTGGAATTTCAACAACTGGAGGATTCAACATTGTGAGAATCCCGGGAACTTCAATGTTAATTACAATGTCTATCATTGTCTCCTTCTGGTAGGAAAGCACCTGTATTTTACTTACCTTGGATTTTATGCAGTTGTTAATTTTGTTAAAGTTTGATGTACATTTTTTCCTTTCCTAATTTAGTTGAAAATTACCAGAAAAACAACAACAGCAAGGGTTGTTAAAGGAATGATATACAATGCTCTCAAATATCCTAATTTTTGTAAGGGCAATCACAATTGTTGATGGATGGTGAAGGCAGAATGATTGTGACAATAGAAGATACAAAGCACTAATTATTTATATTTCTAGTAAGTGTGTCTCTATTGGAAAATAGGAACAAATAAGTTTTTCTGTATACTAATTAAAGATATCACAGAATTTTAAGTGTTGAGGGAGAGCACTAACAAATTTGTATAACAGTATAATGCTATGTTTCTATTTTTTGTTTTTTTCTTCACATGCAACAATGCACTGGAAAAATCTTGAGCGAATGTCTTTCAATTGGAAGAGAGATTGAGAAATCCTCAAGATAAATTTAAGTATTTTTCTACTTGTTTGTTTTAATTGTATGTTCTTGTGATTAGGGATGTGCACCGGCGACTTTTGAGGTCTCGTGTTTTGTGTTTTGGATCCGGATTTTCGCGATGTTTTGGGTTCGGATTTGTTTCGCAAAACACCTACCGAAAGGTTTTGGTTCGGATTTAAGGTTATGGATTCTGATTTTTTTTGAAAAAAAACTAAAAAGTGTAAAAATAAAGTTTTTGGGCTTATTTTGACTCCTACGCTATTATTAACCTCAATAACATTCAATAACAATCATTTCCACTAATTTAAAGGCTATTCTGAACACCTAACACCTCACAATATTTATTTTTTTTTAGTACAAAACGTTGCAACGAGGTGTCTTTCTGGACTGCGTAGAGGAGTGTTCCCCACAATATAATTAAAAACCCATCAACCGGTCTGCATTACACCAAAAAATAGTATCTGGACTGCGTAGAGTAGTGGGCACTGGGCACCACAATAAAAAATATATAGAAAACCTTTAACAGGTCTGCATTACACCCAAAAATTGTATCTGGACTGCGTAGAGGACTGGCCACTGGGCACCACAATAAAATATATAGAAAAATTTTAACAGGTCTGCATTACACCCAAAAATAGTATCTGGACTGCGTAGAGGACTGGCCACTGGCCACCACAATATAATATATAGAAAACCTTCAACAGGTCTGCATTACACCCAAAAATAGTATCTGGACTGCGTAGAGGACTGGCCACTGGCCACCACAATAAAATATATAAAAAACCTTCAACAGGTCTGCATTACCCTGCACATACGGCTGCTCCTCCATCCTCTCCATCATATACATGTTGGAGTTTCAGCGTGTGAAAACCCCTTGTTTTTGATAATGACAGTGCATTTCGAATATTTTTCAATTTGTCCCACAACACTGAATGTACTTTATCTATGATACGCATCTATCTTTCTTGACTGCGTAGTGTGGTGGCCCCGGTACACAATTTGGTACCAAGGCCACAATATAATTAAGAAACCCTCCACGGGTCAGAATTCCACCAAAAAAGGGTATGGACTGCGTAGTGTGGTGTGCCCAGAACACAATTTTTTACAGCGCCAACAATATAATTTAAAAATTGGGCATCAACTGTCACCGTTGTTTAATATCTTATACACCTAAATATGGACTGCACAGTGGAGTGGTAGTAAATTTGGTGCCGGGGCCACAATACCTCTTCCAACTTCCAAGTGTAGTGTTTATAAAGACAGATAGCGTCGAAGTGTTATTTGTTGACTTTCTTAACCCTAAAATTGTCCCTGTTGCAAATATTCATGCAATGGAGAGTTACTTTGTCATTGAAAGACTCAAGCTTTCAAGTGTAGTGTTTATAAAATATAAACAACAATACAGTAGTTCTAGAGCATGTCAATCCCTCTTGTTTTAAATTATGACAGGGCATTTTACTTTTGGTTTAATTTCTTGAATTTGTTTAAATTTGGTTTTACTTTTTATACATGGCAAACGACTGTTGATTGGTCATATAATGCAAAAAAAAAAGTTCCAAGATGGAATTGTCCTTGGGCCCTCTCACCCACCCTTATGTTGTTGAAATAGGACATGCACACTTTAACAAACCAATCATTTCAGCGACAGGGCCTACCAAACAACTTTGGCTGAAATGATTGGTTTGTTTGGGCCCCCACACCAATAAAACAATTTATCTCTCCCTGCACAAACTAAACAGGCTCTACTGAGGAAAGATGTCGTCCTCATCCTCAACCTCTGATTCCTCTCCCCCTACAGTGTGTACTTCCTCCTCCTCACACATTATCAATTCGTCCCCGCTGGACTCCACAACCACAAGTCCCTCTGTACTGTCTGGAGGGCAGTGCTGTACTTCATTGAGGAATTGATTATTCATTTTTATAAACATCATTTTTTCAACGTTGTGAGGAAGCAACCTCCTTCGCCGCTCACTGACCAGGTTCCCCGCTGCACTAAAAACTCTTTCCGAGTACACACTGGAGGGGGGACAACTCAGTTAAAAAATAGAGCCAGTTTGTACAGGGGCTTCCAAACTGCCTTTTGGAGTTCTACCACGTCACTACCTCTAGTTAATTTAGATTGCAAGGCTTGTAAATATAAATACTTTGAAGATAAAAAAAGCAGGCTGCACAGACTGTGGAGCTAGAAAGTGAAATTAAATGGACCACGTTACTTTGGTGGCTATATATGCCCCCCCCCCCCCCTACACTTGTAGTTGAATATAAATAAAGCAGCCTGCATAGACTGTAGAACTAGAAATTCAAATATACAGAGAAATGGACAAAGGCAGTTTGGTATCTGTCTGCATCAGATCCCCTCTCCACTAGGAGTAAAACAGAAAACTATTCAGCCGTTATATAATCTAGAATATAAATAGAAATTGAGAAGGGCAATTTGGTATCTGTCTGCATCATAATCATCAACATCCTCCTCAGCGCCAGCTACATCAATATCCTCCTCCCGGTGTACAACATTCACACCTTCATTAGCCAAATCTGTAACTGGACTGTGGGTGATCCTTCCAGCATATGCAGAGGGCGTGCTGCAAATGCTGGATGGAGTCACCTCTTCCCGTACAGTGATGGGAAGGTCAGGGTTCACAACCAACAACACCCTTGGACTCGCCTTGGGGATTTGTGATGTCATCTGTTTAGAAGGCAGAGTTCTTTGCTGTTTTGTTGTTGTTGCTGACAGCATAACTCTCTTAAATTTTTTGTAGGGGGGGAGGAGGAGAGATGTTGTAGGGGGGGAGATCCTTGGGTGAAGCTGGACCACTAGTCATGAACACGGGCCAGGGCCTAAGCCGTTCCTTGCCACTACGTGTCGTAAATGGCATATTGCCAACTTTACGTTTCTCCTCAGATGATTTTAAGTTTCTTTTTTTGCTATTTTTTGAGAACTTGGGCTTTTTGGATTTTACATGCCCTGTACTAGGAGATTGGGCATCGGGCTTGCCAGACGACGTTGATGGCATTTCATCGTCTATGTCATGACTAGTGGCAGCAGCTTCAGCATTAGGAGGAAGTGGGTCTTGATCTTTCCCTACTTTATCCTCCAAATTTTGGTTTTCTATTATATGTAGCACAAGAGAGCATACCCCTAAGCCACACACACTCGGCAAAGCCTTTAAAAAATATATGCGGCACAGGAGAGTAGCACTGGACTTATACTGCTGAATCAGTGAACTTTGTAATAGCAGTACCACTGGACTTATACTGCTGAATCAGTGAACTTTGTAATAGCAGTACCACTGGACTTATACTGCTGAATCAGTGAACTTGGTAATATCGCAGTACCAATGGACTTATACTGCTGGATTGTTTTTGCAAATTTGGTTATAATTTTTTTTTTTTTTTGATAACTTTTTTTTTATTTTTTAAAAACTTGGGAATAATGGGGAAATAAATATGCCCTTAGAAGCACAGAGCACAGGACACAGCACCACTGGACTGAACAGGACACAGCACAGGACCCAGCAGCACCACTGAACTCAAAATTGACAGAGCACAGCACACAACACCACTGGACTGATACTGCAGAATGTGTGAACTTTGTAATATTGCAGTACCACTGGACTTTTACTGCTGAATGTGTGAACTTGGTAATATTACAGTACCAATGGGCTTATACTGCAGGATTGGTTGTGCAAATTTTGTTGTAATTAAAAAAAATTTAAATTATTTTTTTGTATTTTTTAAAAAAACTTTTTTTTATTTTTTTTAAACACTTGGGAATATTGGGGAAATAACTATGCCCTTAGAAGCACAGAGCACAGGACAAAGCACCACTGGACTGAACAGGACACAGCACAGGACCCAGCAGCACCACTGACCTCAGAAGGACAGAGCACAGGACACAGCACCACTGGACTGAGCACAGCACAGCACAGCACAGAACTGAACAGCACGAGATATAGCAGGACAGAGGACCACCTAACACACCCTCCCTCTACCCTGATCAATGCCCGAGTGAAGATGGCGGCGACTAGCGGGAAATTTATAGGATCCGAGTATCGCGAGATCCGACAATGGGATTATGAGTCAGAGCCTCAGTTTCAGATTTGAATTTGGCGCCAATACCCGGATCTGTCTCGGATCCGACTCGGATCGGCAAAGTTCGGGTGGGCTCGGATTTCAGAAATCCGAGTGCGCTCATCTCTACTTGTGATTACAGTCAATAGCGCTGGAGACTCTATACTTCTGTTTCAAATCGTTCCTGACCTTGTCATTGCAGGCTATGAAAAGTTCCTTGCAGCCACTCTGTTCACTTCTAATGTCAATGATAGTAGTAGCTATTGAAACCAAATAATATTTCACTGAAATGGCAGGAGGTTTCTTATAGCATTTTCATTTCTTTCTTAAAAAATATGTTTTTCAACTGTATTTATTTTCACCAAATTGTTCATAGACTAAAATCATCCAAATTCTGACAAATCCAGAAAGCTTTCATGTTCTTTAGCTCATATTTACATAAGTAGTCAGCAAATGATGTCTCCAACAGAATTATTTTTTAAGTTATTTTTAAACTTGGAATCATACTACATTTTTCAGCTGCCAGTAGGATCTGCAATGCAGAATTCACAGCAAAATGATCTAAATAAAGTAGTATAATGCAATCTTAATGACATGTACATAATTAGATTTTATTTTGTTATCCTTTTGTATTTCAAATGAGAATAAAAAAACCACTTTGGAATACTTGGAATTTGCTAAACTCCTGATTTGTCCTCCAGACAGATAATTATAAATGTGTCTCTGTGCTAAAATCATAAATGCTTAGTTGCAAAACTCTGACCATATTTTTGATCCGTAGAATATGCAAATATTGTGTTCTTTATGAACATCTCATTATCTATGAAGTATTTCTATTATTTATATGATTAAATAATGTCATTTGCATACTTGTAGAAGTTCATTGTTTTTGAAACATCTAAAGAACTTAGCAATTCTGTTAGAAACTCTTGCAATATAAGCAACCAATGTTTAATTATGTTTAGTTAAATGTTTTGCATTATAAATCATACTGCTAATGCTAGCAGTATGTATTATTTATTGTATATCATATTTAAAACAAGATTAAGATACGTGATGATAACAGTATTCACTATAATGGATATTTACAGTGGTTATAAAATACCAATGCCATAATTAAAGTTTAGAGGTATAAGTGGAAATTTCCTAATTTGTAATCATATAACAACAGATAATTTTCCTAGCTTAATTTGCTTGGTTAGCAATGGTATTCCACAATTGGAAATTGTCACTGCATTTTCTCTTTGGGGAATTGAAATGCTAGTTTTAAAATTTGACCCTGCATTTTGGAGATAATTATTTAGTGCAAGGAGTAATCATTTACTAGGGATACTATTTTATTTTCACGCCAAAGGCTTATCTATATGTCATGGTGTAGCTCACTCTATAAAACCTATTAACTAGGTTGACAGGTCACACAGGTACAGTAGATAGGTAAAATACAACAGTATATTTTATTGCAAAATACAATGATATTGCAAAACAGTAACAACAATAGGTTGTTGGTAACAACACACTTAACAATAGCGATATAAGTCACCAACCCTTTAGGTAGTACCCTTGTTTACACAGTCTCTGAATGATATAGCTTAACTAATGAAAGCAATACAATCATCATGAGTGATGTAGGAAGTAAGTCCAGGTCCGCAGCCAATCCCCCCAATTGATGTCAAATCCGGACACTTTTTTATGGGTAGAGATGTACTCTTGTGAATCCCGGCTCATTGGCCACGTCACCTTTTACCAGCTAGTTAGGGAACTGACACCCAGTCAACCTACTCCTGTAGGCACACCAGTATATCAGAACCACAGATTTCTCCTGATGGAAATAACACCACTGGATCAGAGGTTTATGCACGACTTGCATAAATAGCATATTCTTCACAATCGTTCCAAATAGAGTTGGTGGAAGCCGAAACACCATCACCAATCTCCAGCATAGAACAAATGAGATCCATCCAGTTCTTTATTTTTAAGGTACCTGTAACCCACAATGTTGGTATACACCCTTGGTGGGTTCCAGATATCTTGAAACTTCAGGATTGGGCACAAGTCATCAAGGCGGTGACTGCAGTGTCTCTAAAGCTGGATACACACTTCACGGTTTTCGTCCAATAATCAGCTGAATCAGCCGACATACGGCCGCTCGTACAAAAGTCGGGTCAGTGTGTGCAGTGACACGATGGTCGAAAGTCTGCCCAAATGGACGATTGTCGCCTCATTTGGTTGGTCGTACCGTTTAATATTTTCGTTCCAATCTCGTTTCCGCTGTGTAGTGTGTATAAACTTCCGACCGATCCACGACAATTCTCCGATACTTCCTCGACCTGGGGGGCGTGTGTATGTTAATTTTTTTATGTCTGTCCCAGTCCCTCATGGTGCGGAATCCACACATCAGTGACTTGTGTTTTGTATCGATGTATATTGCACCTGTCTGGCTGCAGACCATTACACTTGTGTAAAGCACGTGTGTTATTCATATTTACTCTTTATACACTTATACCTTTATAACCTATTAAAGTTATATTAACCTTGATTAACTTATAATTGTGAAGAACGCAGAATAAACCACATTGTTCAAGCAACATTTTTATTGCAGGAAAAAGGTACAAAAATTTTAACACACACAGCTGTCTGAAAGATCCGCATGAAAAGTGAGCGCGCCCATACCAATCAGAGAGCTGAGTACTGCAGAGTATTATTTTTTGTATTTAGTATTTTTAAAGGTGCCACTGGTTTGTGGCAGAACAGGTCTTGATGTGGCTTGGGTTTCTCTTCCCTTTGATTTCTTTATCTACGATACAAGAAAATAAAAAATGTTTACCATTTAACTTCTATATCTGTAATTTATATACAACGACATAAATACTCTCATTTTCTCACCTTCCACACTGCTCGAGATCAGTTTATATTTTGGTCCCTGTGGCGAAATCGCAACAATAGCGGGCTTAACCTCTAAGCATTCTGGAAAACAGGCGCCATTTTGGTTATTATAACGGTACAGGTATGTGCCCAAAGCATTTAGCTTTATGTGACACTAGAATGAAATAAAGTCCTTCTAGCAGGTACACTACATATGCTACTGACCTTTTTTAATGTCGTTGTCGTCCTGGTCCAGTACTTTGACCATCATCTCCACCTCTCTTGGGCTCATTGGATTTCCTCTTTGCTCTTCTTGAGTATCTCCATCCCCCACCTTAACTTTTCCAACATTTTTTGGCCCTTCCAGCACCATCTCTGAATCTGTCTCCTTCTCCGTCTCTGTCTCCATAGCTGCAACCCCCACTGATACCTTCTTCTCACCTGCAACCCCCACTGACACCTTCTCCTCAACCTGAACACCCACTGCCACTTGCTCACTCACCATCTTCTGACGCTCCTCTGCGCCAAACAGGTTCCTCTGTCATTTTATACACTCAGACATGGGCATTTGTTTCTGCTGTGGACCAATCAGCGATGATGCACGCCGAGAATGGAGCATTCCATTACATACGAAGCGATTTTATTATTAG
This sequence comes from Mixophyes fleayi, assembly GCF_038048845.1. NCBI lineage: Eukaryota > Metazoa > Chordata > Amphibia > Anura > Limnodynastidae > Mixophyes > Mixophyes fleayi. The sequence goes on from NC_134406.1 coordinate 73,051,251, forward strand.
GGAATATTCATTGCATTGCACTTTAGCAGTTAAATGTTTTTCTAAATTAAATGTATATTACTAAACTTCTATTTTATAAAAAATGAATGAAGAGACAGTGTAGTCTTCTCCTTTTATGCAGCTTTGGGTGTTAACTTTAGTGAAAGCTCTGCCCCTTTATACTAATGCCTTTGGTATCTCGTTACATTTCCTGCAAATGTCGCTGCAGTGTGTAGGAAATTAAAATCATTGTTCACGACAACATGGCTGTAAAAAGTCGCTAAAGGGACGTCCGCTCTTCCCATTATCGTCCTAAACAAGGCTAGTGTGTATGCAGTCCATGGACCAAGCGATCGGACCATAGAGCGCATGTAAAATCGCTCGGCATAAAAAGTTGGTCGAAATTTTTGTAGTGTGTACCTAGCTTTACTTGCAATTCCTTCTAACCCCTGCTGGGCAGGCACCTGGATGTCTGCTGAGATGCCTTAGAGAACAATAGGCACTTCATTGTGGTAATGAAGGGGATCAGTCTCCTTGATGAAGTGACTCCCCCAGATTTAAACCTGTATAAACTTTTTCCATGTAATTGATGCTGCAGCACTTGTGGACTTCTCAAAGGTGGGAATCAAACTGCCATATATGGGCTACCTGCAAAACCTTCTCCCTACAGCCTTTTATAATTATTGGTATCTGTGAGAAAATGAAGGGTATGTATATATATATATGTATATATATATATATATATATATATATATATACTATATAAATGCCTAGTGGCGTGTGTGGGAAAAAAAAATCAAGCTGCAGCGCCACCTGCTGGGCAGAGTTATACACTGACCTATATATTTCTTGAAGGAGAAGTGACAGTTGGGAGTGGTTGGTGGTTGCCAGGGGTGACAGTGGGGAGTTTTTAACACCTTAAGTAGCTTGATGAAGGATGTGGCGATGAAGATAAAGGATGAGGTGATGGAGAAAAATGATGAGGTGGTGACATGTTGACAAAACCACGTTAAAAAAGGGCGCTTGCATCGGGAAGTAACGCTCGTCCCCTGAGGAGGCCTTTGCTAGGCCCAAATGCATGACAAGAACCTTTTTAACACCTTAAGTAGCTTGATTTGACTAGAATGCATGAGTATCATGCACGGGTTAACTTGTATATATATATATATATATATATATATATATATACACATATATATATATATATATATATATATATATATATACATACATACATATATATATATATATATATATATATATATATATAGGGTGCAAACTTTCAGAGAATGTGCTAGACTGAAAACACTGTAGTGTGTACTCAGTCTTACCTTAGAGGACAACTGTTTTGATCTATTGAGACAGCAGTTTGGTATTCCCAACTCTGCTTTCTATCGATATTTGCATTTGAGGCATGCTATTACTTTACAATTCGGTGACTCTCCCTGCAGCTCTCTGTTTCCCCAGTTAAAAAATAGTTGTTTACTGTGGGTAGGAGAAGAGTAATTTCTACACTTGCCCCTGATGGACTGTTTTCTCTTAAATCCAAGTGGGAGACTGATACGGGTCCACTCTATGACAAGACTTGGGCCCAGATACGTAAGAGTCTTAGAGATGTTACGTCATGTACTTGGTTCCAATTAATACATTTCTATATTTATATATAAACTCCATAGAGCGTACCACACTCCTGTCTCTCTATTTAAATTTGGTAGCAGAAATAATGCTGATTGTCCGAAATGTGCTTCAAGCGCATATTGGCACATGTTGTGGAACTGGTAAATGACACAAATCTTACATCACCTGGTTTTTGCTTTTGTTCACTGACAGCTATTGTTGCTGCATTAGAATCTATACTATTGTGTGTTGCATCATTTTCATTGTTGACTGTTTGCTGAGCAAATTGTTTGCACATGCATGTTTATAATCTATCTGGAATAATCTCATGCCATTGTTCCTGGTTGAATTTAACATACCTTTCTTTTAGGGTGTATAGATTACTTTAGCTTTTCTTTTCTTTCTGTGGGTTTGCTTTTCTTTCTGTCTCTTTCTGTTTATGGTTACAAAATCTTTTCAGTAAATATTACTTGATTCAATTTTTTTTTCTATATTTGATATTTTAATTTTGGGGTATTTTATTATAGAGAAATGCTTCCTTATTATAGAGAAATGCTTCTTGAAGATCTGTTGCTTTGTGATGTAAGAGTTTCAGATCAGCACTGATCTCCACAACTTTCTTCATGCATGTAAAGTTGACTAATTTTTTTGAACAAACCCTGATTTAGTGGTTTTGAATAGACTCTGGTAATAGTGACTGTGTCCACATCATTTAGTGATTCTGCAGTGTCATCTATTTCATCGACCTCACTGTATCTTGGTGGACAGACTTAAGAAACAATATAATATGTTTAGCTTCATTAAGAATTCTATAGGGTTGGTTTTTGCTCATGGTGATTCATTAAATGCCATTTAACAATAATATGGAGACAGTCTTGCAGAACGCTCTGACATTAACAGAGTCAGCAAAGCTTCTGTTCTTGTATAGTTTAAGAGTAGGCATAGGTCAATGTGAAAAAAACCCTTTTGAAAACTCATAACTTTGTTTGCTTCATGTAACCAAACCCAATTTCTTTATAATATTAAGGGGTCTCTTGCTGAATTGTATAATCTTTTATGTTAGATAACATACAGAATAAAGCTCTTCACTGCAGAGCTCCTGTAATGTCAGTCAAGATTGACCTTTAATTTTGCTTCAAGGTCACGTCTAGACCATGGCACTGAAACAATTTGTTCGTATCTGTCTTTATATCTATGTGCTACTTTATCTCCAGGAAGGTCTTTTTCACTCTTTCTCATGTCTCTTTCAATCATTGTCTCTCATTGCTCTTAATACATATTTTTTAAAAGAAGCAATGATACGAGAATGGTTTTCCATCGACTCAGGCAGTTCATCGTTCCGTTCTGTAAAGTATGTATTGATTACAGTATGTCAAATACATTACTGTCCTAAAAGCGTGATTCATATTTGGTTTTCAGCCCAGAAACCTGAACCACATCATGAACGATTGGCTTTAGAATCGCATATAAATCATGTCAAATTTTGGATGCCTACCATTTTTTTAAATGCGATACTGTATTCATTTTTCTACTACAGGTATTGTATCCAAGGGGAAGGCACCATAAATAAGACATTTTTTTATTGTAAATTACTATCTCAATGCTGTAGACTCTACTTTTGCATGAACAGCTAATATCACGGGAGAGATCCTCATATAGTCAGCAAGTTCAGAAAATGTACAGTTCTGTAGTTATATATATGATACTGAACCATAAAAAATGATTTGCTATATGTAGCATTTTAAATAAAAAAGGTGAATTGTCTCTCTTTCGATGTCATAACATACCTGATAGATGCCTGGTATATACCTGCAGAATAAACGGCAGGTTAAGTCATGCTTGTGTCAGGCGTACACACACCCAAATATGCATACACAAAATCAAGTATAAAGCACACAAAAAGTTGGTAGCCAAAAAATATTTTTTAAATTAGACCCACAAAATCCTATAATATATGCATGATCGGAAAGCACTTATCAGCTTCAGAGGTGAATTCACATTCAGCCAATCAGAAGCAACATGGTAGTGCTGTCAACAATCATCATCAGTGTGCACTTGAACCTGCCCTCTAGCAGGTGAAAAAGATATGTCTCCTGACAGGTGTATGCGTGTCTTTATGCTGGTCTGCCTTAGCCACATTTGGGTACAAATGCCCTTACTGTACTCGGCCTGCATTAGAATGCCCCTTCCTGCCTCCTGCCTTCCAATCATAAGGTGGTACAAGAGTCAGATGGGCGCAGGTCTGTGGGCATCTGATACTTGTGGGCATACGCAGTGCAGATAACATAATTTATGATATGAAAATTTCTGTATAGATCCAACTAAGCTTCAGACCCAGGGTATGCTGCTGAAGGCTTATTTACTTTCACTGTTTACATATCACATGTTTACTGAAATAGATAACCAGGGGAAATAAATCAATAATTATATAATCCTTCAACATAAAAAAAAACCTCACTTTGAAAGAGGTTATCATTATGGATCCCAGTCAGGTGTGGCTATGATAGGAAAGCCGATTATTTTATTAATATGAAAAGCTTTTAGGGAAACTATAGCTAAAATCACCACTGTAGCTTTGTTCACAAATGCTATCAGGTTTAAAAGGTGCAATCAACATATTATTATTAGTAATAAAGACACTATTTTAATAAAGCATAAAATATGCGAAACAGCTCCTACCATGTTTTAGATCTATGAGGATAAAGTGAAGACTTTAATTTCTGTTGCTGCGTGAGATTTCCTGAAAATGTGGTGGCTGGGACATTTATCATAATGTTGGCATTCATCATTAAAACAATTATTAGAGATTCAGAGATCCATCATACACCCCCGAACCAATATATTTGTGAAATAATATATTTTGCAGAATTTAAAACAGATTTGTGTACTCCCCACTATGTCCTGCATTTCTTTGTATCATCCAGCAATAAACATTGTGTGTTTCTCCATATTCCGGGCTCCTTAGATGTGATTTCTGCTTTGAAGTGTGACATCATGTTAGTTTGAAAAACACTTAAATGCAATGTATAAAATATAAAGGAGCATTGCCATAATATAAATAATCAAGCGGCATATGAGAGAGAAAGAGATAAAGACTGGTCTGATTTGTACAATTTTTAAAGGTATACATTCTAACATTGGTTTCTTGGACCATTTCCTGTAGATGGCAAGACTTGAAGCATAGCCTACAAGAAAACTTGAGGGATCACTGCAGGTGGTGGTCCCCCACTGCCCTTGGACCTCACTTCCCTGGAGACAAAGGAATTGTCCTGTATTGATGAGCATATGATACAAAAGGTGGGCAGGATTGATACCACACCAGCCCACCCCTCATTGAATATCTAACCCCAACAGTTATATTGTAAAGTTCCATAGATTTTACAAAGCTAAGACATGTTTTTGGGTAACAGCGCCAACAACTGTGAAAAATAAGAACAAATTATTTACATGTTTAAACCCATTCTACTTAGCAATTACCAGTTGTAGATAAACAAACCAGCCTTTCAACTTATCCTGAAATCTAGTCCCCAGAGTGCACTATCAGACCATGTAGTTCTAGTGGAAAGAGTTCTTAAAACAAAATTTAACACTGTTAATACAATGATCTATAAGCATGCTACGTTTTTGGCTTGACCCATTTTACATCACATACACGCAAAAATGTCTGGAATAAAGTAGTGAAATAAGGTTGTCATTTATTAAGATGATCTTAATAATTTAATGTAACATAACTTTTTTCCCTCATTATTATAATATGTGATGCAATACTCTGCATAAGGAACTGGAGGAGGAGGCTGTAATGTGGAAGAACATCTCTGTCCCCTGTCAACTCTGCCCTCCTGCCTTCCACATCAAGAGTAGCCAGAAGCCAGGAAAAGGGGAACTTTCTGATCAATTATAAATTGGACTATACGAATTTTGGGATGGTTGTACATTTTGGTTATTGCAGATTTGAAGTTTTTCTGTTTTTGTAGCTTCAATACTTTTCACATAGAGTTTGAGTATAAGATTGCTGATATGCAGCGCCATCTCTGTTTTCAAATTTTATGAATATTGTTTGATTTGTTCAGCACGATTCCATAAATTAGCTATCAGACATCTAACAACTGCTAAAATATGTGAAGCTAGTTTCGAAGAGTGTGTATCCAGGTCTTATATAGGGTAGCAGAGAAGGACGGACCACGGTTCCTTCCTGAATGGACATTGGAGAAGGGGGGAGAGGAGACCTGGGATAACTGGATCTGTCCACTCGATATGCAAGAGAGTGCTTTGATGACCATAATTCCTCCAGCAAGCAGACCACATTCATTATGACAGTTTGGTTTCCCAGCAGCCCTCTTCCGTAGGGAAGGGAAGGCAGCTCCGACTCCCATTCCTTCTCATGTGCATTCCCAGGGGTCAACATATTGTTCAAAATTAAATTATACAAGGAAGAGACCATGGGGTAAATGTATGAACATGCGGGTTCTTCAACACCCGCGTGTTCATCGTGTTCGGCGATTAAATTTCAAGTGGCACTGCATTGTAAAGAGAAACTTCCCTTTACAATGCAGCGCCGCTTGAAATATAATCGCCGAACACGCGGGTGTTGAAGAACCTGCATGTTCATACATTTACCCCCATACCTCTCCGCAGTGGGAAAGAAAGAAAAGGGTTTCAAATTGATAGGTAAGGTGAGGTGGGTTGCCTGGCAGGAGAGAGTGCAGGAAATGTATAACCTACAGCTATTGATAGAGAGGTGGGCGAAAATCATGGAGTTTAGAACAGAGAGTGTCATAAGGCATTCTCAGTCAAGAAAATGTACGGCATATCGAATATCTGCTATGGTCCATACTTGAGAGAAAGAACGGAACAACCCGGAGGAAAGGTAAGGTTATGCCACAGGGGCATGATGTATAGAGGGTTGGGGGGGGTGGAAAGATGACACTTGCAGATCTCCCAGGTCCGAACAGCAAACAATAAGGTAGGGAAACGCTTATTCAGAGCCATCCTAGGGACCGGAGGCCGTCCCCAGAGGCCAGATAAGTCAGACAGAGAGAGATAAGCAGCTTCTAATTCTGGGAAGTGGGAGGAACAAAGGAGAACAAAGGAACAAAGGAGAACACCACTAAACTAAGGTGGACCACACAGTAGTAAGCCTTGAGATCAAGTTTCGTAGGTTTTCTGAATAACACCAGTAGGATCCTGGGAGGCATAAAAGAGTTGGGGGGGGGGGAGGATAGTCATTTTCACAACGATGATCCTATACAGCCACAAAATGATTAAGGACCACCAGGAGAAAATATTGTATTTGGGCTTGAGGAAGAGAGACGGATAGTTTTCTTGGTACAGCGACTCATAGGAGGTGGTAAGGTAGACCCCAAGATACTGGTAGAAACCCTCAACTTTGTCCAATTAAGCATTATCTATCTATCTATCTAAAAGAAGAAGTTTGTTTGTTTTTTGTAGTTGAATATCTTCAACACCCCTGCACTGATTTGGATGAAACCAATGTGGGGTGGTCCAGTTGAATCCCGGCCATATTTTAAGAAGTTTAGGAACCCAGTCGGATCTCACGTTGATGTACACTCAGCAGAACTTTGACCCGGGGAGCCTGTTCTGAGCCTTCCACTGGATGGATTTGGACAAAAACTTTACAGACTGGTAACATTGAATCCCAGAAGACATACTAGGGGGTGAGGTCTTGGTCAGACCTCCCGTTGGTGTATGCTGGCCAGAGCTTGGACTTGTTCTGTGCCTTCCACTGGATGGATTTGGTTTGTTTGCCTGTCCGGCTATGCATTCAGACACCCCTGTACCGATTGAGATGAAACCAATGAGATATTTCAGGTCTCGGTCGGACCTCCCATTGGTGTATGCTGGGCAGAACTTTGACCTGCGTAGTTTGTCCTGACCCTGCATTCGGACACCCCTGCACCGATTGGGATGAAACGAACGTGACATGGTTCAGTTGGATCCTGGCCAGGTTTTTGGGATTTTAGGGTCCTGATTGGACCTTCCGTTGTGATACGCTTGGCAGAATTTTGACTCCTAAAACCGGTACTGAACCTGCATTCGGACACCCCAGCACCGATTGGGACGAAACCAATTTGAGGTGATCAAGTTGGATCCTGGAAAGGTTTTAGGGGGGTTAGGGTCCTAGTTTGACCTCCCATTGGTGTACAATGAGCAGAACTTTGAACCGGGGAGCCTGTTCTGACCCTGTCTTCAGACACCCCTGCACCGTTTGGGATGAAACCAACTTGAGGTGGTCCAGTTGGATCCTGGTCAGGTTTTAGGGGAGTTAGGGTCCCGGTTGGACCTCCCGTTGTTGTACACTGGGCAGAAATTTGACCCCGGTGATCCAGTACTGAGCCTTCCACTGGATAAATTTGGATGAAAAATTCACTGACTGGTAACATTGGATCCCAGGAGACATACTAGGGGGTTGAGGTCCCAGTGGGACCTCCCATTGTTGTACGCTGGGCAGAACTTTGACTGGATGGAATTGGATGACATTTAATCTAAATACAAATAATGGGCAGCCACCTCATTGGTGTTGGAAGACCTGATAAGCTGCTAATTATTTTTAAATGGTTGACAGCTACAACCAACTCATTGATAACATAATAACTTGAAGATTTAAACCTTGGCATCTCTGGGTACTTCAGCTGCTAATTTAATAAACATACAATTTTATTGGTACTTGATGTCTTACAAATATACAATATATCTAAAAAAGGCATGTAATATAACAATGATTTCTTTAATGATCAACAATAGAGCCAACAGATATTAACTCTATAAGAATAAATGTTAATAACATGCCGGCATGTGCAAATTAGTAAATATGACTGAGATCTTCTAATCTCTGTATGCGATGAAAATGTGCACTGCAATATGCGTGATCCACAACAACGGTGCCAGTTGGATGTTATAAATGTGGTAGATCGAGGTGTACCACTTTTGGCCACATTTTGTATACGATCAAGGAATTTGTACATGAAAATGATACATTTCTTATAAAGGGTTTTATTAATTCTAATACCATGTATGTAATATATGTGTTAAGATGTAGTTGTCAGTTGCTTTACGTAGGAAGGACAACCAGTTCCCTAAAAACTAGGTTTATGGAGAATAGAATGAATATTTTAAATAAGTCTTTGTTCCAAAGTGTACCATGTCATTTTTTAGGCTATCATAATGCTGACCCCAGTTGTTTAGAAGTAGGAGGCATTAAACACATTGAACCCAATCCCTTTGGTGGGGATAGGTTTAAAAGACATTTTCACCAAGACATAATTTGGATACATTCTCGTAATACATGAATTAATTCCTTAATGAAAATCTAAAACTTAATGTCATTCGTTCTTAAACAATTATGCAGCACCACTGTTCTATTTTATATATATATATATATATATATATATATATATATATATATATATATATATAAAAGCAAATAAGAGGGGATGTGGTGCCTATGGTGTAGCATTAATTGTGGTATAGACCTAAAAGCCAAGGTATGTGCATATGCATACCAGAGATTTACTTGCAAGCAGCTCATCAATATAAAGAATGGGTTGTTGCACCGTAGTCATGTGAGTCCACCGTATTCTTGTATATTTATATAGAGAGAGAAAAAAAACCAAAATAGTGTAATTCCATTAAACAGGTAGATTCATTATAATCCAGCCACCCAGGATTAGGCGTACCAGAATAATGAAATAATATGCCTATCTGTAGGTATCTTAAAACAACTGGAACTCATCCTTGTACACAGAGAAGAATACTTTAAAGCTCATCAGATGATGCTAGATAGATAAGTGTCATACAGCTTCCATCACCTCCAGTCATATGCCAATACACAGACAGAAAGAAAAACCAAATATAGAGTAGTAAAGTCAAAATACCAGTGACAGTTCAATATAAAGCACCGAGTGGCAGCGTACTAGAAAAAATAAGGAAAACAGCTTATCTGTATCTCAGTTTCATGGAAACAGCCTCAGCTCATCCTGGTATGTCAACAGTAGATGTGAAGACAGCTTGTCCGTGTACATTACTTCTTGGTCACGCACAGCAGTCCCAGTAGGGTAGCAGCTAACACACTCTGCTCATGGCAGCGTCTCTCAGGATACCTCAAGCATCTTGCCTCCTCCCCAGGACTGAGAGTTATATATATATATATATATATATACATACAAGTTAACCCGTGCATGATACTCATGCATTCTAGTCAAATCAAGCTACTTAAGGTCTTAAAAAGGTTCTTGTCATGCATTTGGACCTAGCCCAGGCCTCCTCAGGGGAAGAGCGTTAGTTCCCGATGCAAGCGGCCTTTTTAATGTGTGTTCATGAGGTAAAATTACCTCACGAAAATGAGTTTGACCCCTCAACTCGTAAATTTAGCCTTTACTACCCCTCCCACGGGGGGAAGGGGGGATGATGGAAGTTAACTGACTTGACTATTCTAATTTTTTTGTCAAATAATGTCAGTATACCAAATTTAAGGTCAATTGGATGAGCCCTTTTTGAGAAAATAGTTTTTTCCACACACACACACACACACACACTAACACACGCCTCTACACATGTGTGTTCAGGAGGTAAAATTACCTCACGAAAATGAGTTTGAGCCCTACCAAATTTCAGCCCTTTTTCAAAATTTTTTCCCACACACACTAAGAATTTAGTAGGTCAGTGTATAACTCTGCCCAACAGGTGGCGCTGCAACTTGTTTTTTTTTTTCACACACACACACACAGACAGACAGACGCCACTAAGCATTTATATATATATATATATATATATATATATATATATATATATATATATATATATATATATATATCAGTAATGGCTGAAAGTTTTGACAATGACATAGCTATTGGTTTTTGCAAAGTTTGCTGCTTCAGTGTTTTTAGACCCATTTGTCAGATGTTGCTATGGTGTGCTGAAGTAAATTAACAAGCATTTCATAAGTGTCAAATGCTTTTATTGCATTTTTACATTCAGTCTATGCAAAGAGTCAATATTTGCAGTGTTGACCCTTATTTTTGAAGACCTCTGCAATTTGCCCTGGCATGCTGTCAATCAACTTCTGGGTCACATACTGACTGATAGCTGCCCATTCTTGCTTAATCAATGCTTGGAGTTTGTCAGAATTTGTGGTTTTTTGTTTGTCCACCCACCTCTTGAGGACTGACCACAAGTTCTCAATGAGATTAAGGTTTGGGGAGTTTTCTGGCCATGGACCCATCTGAGCCACTTAGTTATCACTTTTGCCTTATGGCAAGGTTCTCTATCATGCTAGAAAAATCATTGTTCATCACCAACCTGTTCTTGGATGGTTGGGAGAAGTTGCTCTTGGAGGATGTTTTAGTACCATTCTTTATTCATGGCTGTGTTCTTAGGCAAAATGGGCCCACACCCCTCGCTGAGAAGCAACCACACACATGAATAGTCTCAGAATGCTTTACTGTTGGCATGACACAGGACTGATGGTAGCGCTCAACTTTACTTCTCCGAACAAGCATTTTTCCAGATGCCACAAACAATCTGAAAGGGAATTCATCAGAGAAAATGACTTTACCCCAGTCCTCAGCAGTCCAATCCCTGTACCTTTTGCAGAATATCAGTCTGTATCTGATGTTTTTCCTGGAAAGAAGTGGCTTCTTTGCTGGCCTTCTTGACACCAGACCATCCTCCAAAAGTCTTCGCTTCACTGTGCGTACAGATGCACTCCTGAGCAGCTCTGCACTCCATTCCTGAACAAGCTCTGCACTGGTGTTCCCCGATCTCACAGCTGAATCAACTTTAGGAGACGGTCCGGGTGCTTGCTTGGCGTTCTTGGGAGCCCTGAAGCATTCTTCACAACTATACAACCTCTCTCCTTGAAGTTCTTGATGATCCAATAAATGGTTGATTTAGATGCAATCTTACTAGCAGCAATATCCTTGTCTGTGAAGCCCTTTTTGTGCAAAGCAATGATGACTGCACGTGTTTCCTAGCATCTCCCTCCTTTTAAAGCTTCCAGTCTGTTATTCCACCTCAATCAGATTGACAGAGTGATCTCCAACCTTGTCCTCGTCAACACTCTCACCTGTGTTAACAAGAGAATCACTGACATTATATCAGCTGGCTCTTTTGTGACAGGGCTGAAATGCAGTGAAAATTATGTTTTTGGGATAAAGTTCATTGTCATGGCAATGAAATTAATTGCAATTCATCTGGTCACTCTTCAATTACATTCTGGAGTATATGCAAATTGCCATCCTAAAAACTGAGACAGCAGACTTTGTGAAGAATAATATTTGTGCCATTCTCAAAACTTTTGTCCATGACTATATATTTATATATATATATTTATATATGTATATCATCCAGATATTTAATAGATTTTTTGATGCTATTGTTTATTATTGTTATTTATTTTGGGATATTGAGATATTGTTCGCTATATGCCTCTGGCTCATTTTGTCTGGAGGACTTGGAAGTTGTTAATTAGAATAGTTTACAGTGTAAAACATTTGTTATCTCCAGTCGGCTTTTGGAAGGTTATTAGCTCTCTCTGCTGATGTGGCTTGTAGTGTACTGGAGATTTTCTCGACTGGTGTAGTATCATACATCATCTTTCAAGCTGTATTTGGTCACTACCTGCTGTTAGGTAAATATCACAAGTCTTTCTCAATTGGCACCAACTCAATGACTACAACCTAGCTAATTGGGTGTCGTGATTATATTCGTGGATGTTTTGGGTTGGGTATGAATTTCCGACAATAAAAGTACAGATGGAAATGTTCCCGAAACGAAAATGCTGACATTGAAAATACTGACAACAAGTAAATACTTAATGTTGCAAAAAGAAAAAAAATCTTATTAAAGTAATTTTATCGTTTTCAAATAAGCATTGCCCAAGCGATTGTATTGTGTTTCCAACGCACAAAGTGATTTATTTTAGCAGATACAAAGTTTAACAGTTCAATACATGATTATAATATAATACAGCACAGTACAGCCAATACCAAAAGATACATACATACCGCTGCGCTACGCTGCTCTCCCATGGGTACCAGTGAACAGTAGTTCACCCTTGAATACTGTGGTCAGAGAATGACTGAAGCTAGTGGGAGTGCAGCTATGATATATATACATTCAGTGTTACAGAAAGAACAATGCAGATGACGTGGCTTGCTTCTATAGGTCCAGACTTCAGGTGGGTCTAGGGTAAACAGGTCATAGGCTAGTTCAAACTAAAGAATCCAAAGGTGGGGGTCATCTCTCCAGGGGATGTGCTCCTTTCTTCCCGCCAAGACTCCAGTTACAACTAGTCTATTAGCATTTTATAGTCAGCATCAGATTAAAGGTTTATTCCCTAACATCAATAACTGGAGTATGCAATGTGCGATCTCTTCGCCGAATGCACCGGACAGCTGCTGATGAATAGGGGATTAGAATAATATCAGACATGACACATTTCCTATAACCTGAACCTTAAATAACACTGAGGTGTACATATAATCATAATATATAAACTAATAATAAACAAAATACTATCTGCTAATAAATCACTGTAGAATGGAATCAATATGAATAAGAATTATATAAATAACTAAAAGTTGTAATGCGAGTGTGTGCGTGCGTATTTTACACGTGTAGCCTGGCATACTGAATGCAATCGCACAATGAAACAATATCAACCAATATACTTTCGTTCATCCAATTATACGACTTTGACAATCTCAACAGGCTAAGTACTTAAATGGAAGAAATCCTGACATGGATAAAATATCGACAGTGTTACTGCCGACATTAAAAATGCATTAAAATGGCAATGCAATCAGGTCCGGTGGCTATTCGGCGCCAGGTTCAGCATTAGGATCCTGCCCCTGATGCCACTGTCAATAACGACCACTGTCATTATTTCCCACGCTGTCAGATGCAGCCAGCAAATCTATAAACCAGACGGCTGTTAGATTTTCATTCTGTGCCAGATTGCTTGCAGAAGCTGTTGCGTGACCTGTTTTTTTGTTTTGCCAATCATGTTCCAGGCAGATTGTTCTGGGGCTCAAGCTGCCAGGCAAAGGATTAGAATTATTTTTGGGTGTATTTTTTTATTATTATTCTTTGGAAGTGTTGTATGCAAGATGATTCCTAATATTGACATTGGCACTAGTACATACTCTACATCCAACCCAAGTCCAAAAAAAGTATGGGCTGTTTTCTTTTTTTCTAAAATATTTTGTATTAAAGCAGTAAATGTAACAAGAAAATAAATTGTTTTGCAGAAAAATGGACGTTCAAAACATCATGTGAATAAACAAGGTAGGAAATATGTAATTTTCCAGTAATCGATGGACAGACTGAGCATGGTTGAATTTGAGGAGGGAACGTGGCCAAGCACATTATAAGGAATCTTCAGACAGACAATTTTTCATGTACATAAGGGAACAGTACAAATATAGGTAAAGAGTCTAGTTCAAATACCAGAGCAGGTGAAGAAACATAAAAGACTAAACCTATAATTTCAGCTTCAGCTAAGAATTAAAACTATAATTAACATTAATTACTGATACTAATACTAAAAGTAAAACTAAAGCTAAAACTGGTGCTCACCCAAAGTCAGAGATTAGCAATCCATTCATGGAGGTGGAGGTGGGATGTATGAAGATCATGTACAAAGAGTGGAGAGGGTTAACAAAGTGAAGGGCAGGGGCAGGGGAGTTAGATAACAATGGCAGTGCGGTCTGCCCGAATTTGATATGAGTACCAGGAGGTATACTGAAAGCTAGTTTTGTATCTGATGAGAGTATGTTTCAATTTCCTCCAACACTGAAAGAGGGCTTTTTGTCATGTTTTGAAATATAGGGTTGATCCACCAGATAGGCTAGTTCGGCCCATTGAGAGGTATTAGTGAGGTAAACACCTAGCACATTGCTGCAAAAGCCAGTCAGTGTGTCCCAAAATGCTTGTATATGCCAACACTGCAAAAGGCAGTGATACAAATCTGCTTCAGGTTGTGCAGATTTTGGACAGAGGCTGTCCGAGGAGAGGTCAATCCTGTGCTGGCAACAACGGGACAGATAGGCTTGATGTAGAATCTTATAGGTCATGTCTTCATAGCTGCTGGCTGAGATGTTTTTCAGTGTATGTAGGAAGGTGGGGAGGATAATGGCATTTAGACATTGGAGGGATGCCCTAAAATAGTGTGCGATTTTCATATATGTGAATCGTTGGTGATAAAGGAAATCAAACTTTTCCAATGTTTGTGGGTATGTGAGGGAGTGTTTAGAGGAGTTCAGGAAGTCCCGTACATGGACAAGACCCTGTCTGGCCCACCATTGTGGTGCCTTGCCAAAGCTTCTGATTTCTCATCATTTCTGGAAAATCTAGTGAAGAATGTGAATCTCTCTATTATTAGCTGTATGGACTGGTGAGGACTGGATGTAAAAATTAGGAGATAATCCGCAAAAGCTTTCCGTTTTGCCTCCCTGTTCCCTTCCTTGATGCCACGGATATCCCCTTGGGAGAGGAGGTGTCTAATAAAGGGGTCTAGGGTGAGGTTAAAGAGAAGTGGGGAAAGTGGGCAACCATTTATGGTACCTCTATGCAAAAGAAAAGGTTGTGAGTTGACATTGTTAACTGTCACATGTGCAACAGGATTGGTGTAAATAGTGCGTATAAAATTTTAAAAGATAGGGCCAAAATGTTTGTGGGTAATGTGGGACCATGCTATTTTATTAAATGCTTTCTCATCATCCAAATGAATGATAATGTTGCGATAAACTTTTAATAAATGGGTGCCCTAATCTTTATCACTGACTCTATGTTTGACAAACCCCAACTGGGTAAATTAGATGATGTAGGTCATAACATGTTGTAATCTGGTCACCATTATTTTGGTGAGAATCTTAAAGTCTTGGTTAAGAAGAGAGATCGGTCTGTAGGAAGAGACAAGAGCAGGGTTTTTGCCCGGTTTGGGTAGGACAATAAATCTTGCATCATTGAAATTGCAAGTATATAATTAAATTGTGAGGTAAGCATTGGGGCTGGTTTTTAGAAGTTTATAGTATTCGGGGCCGAACCCGTCAAGTCCAGGAGGATTTGCCATTGGCAAAGGAAGTTATAGTATGTGCAACCTCTCTTCAGGCAGAAGTTTAGGCAGTGCCTCAGATTGCAAAAATCTGATGCTCTCCTCCTTACTATCTGGTTCTACTGTGTATAAGGATTTGTAGTTGTGTATGAAGGTATCGCAGATAAAGATGTGTCATTTTATTGTAAGAGGGCAAACCCAGGTCTTGGAGAGTGGGTCCTTCACCAGGTTAGCTAGGAGTTTCCCTAACTTATTGCCCCATCTGTTGAATTTATTTTTTTGATAATCACACTGGCGTTGTTCCTTCTCATTGAGAAGAGTATTGTGTAGTTAAGTTATGCTATGTGGATTAGAGGAAATGATGAAAGGTTTCAGATTTGGACATATAACTTGAGAATCGACAATTTTTTGATTAGTATTTTGGTGTGACCAGTTTCAGAGAAATGAGTATGAAGGTGTGGTCAGAGACAATTATATGTTTATATTTAATTTTAATTAAACAGATGTTTGGAAACTAATAAGTAGTTTATACAGGAGTGGGTGCCATGTGGGTGGAAGTAGAAGTAGTTTCTCTGGAGGGGATAGGGAATGCACCATGGGTCTACAAGGTCAAGGTGGGTTGTGACAAAAGAAATGTTGTTAGGTGTGACAATGTGTCTGGGGTAACTAACGCCATATTTGTCAATGGATGGATTGTTGACTAAATTAAACTCTTTGCCAACAATTAGGTTGTATCCTCCCCATTCCAGAAGCTTATGAAGGATACCTGTGAAAAAAGATTGGTTAGGTTGATTGGGAGCATACAAATTTAGCAGTGTAAAGTTGGCATTATCTATAGTTACATCTAATAAGATAAATCTGTCTTCATGATCGAGAAACTGTTTATCGATAGAACAGGTTACTTATTAAGAGGTGACTTATTAATCAAAATCGCAGTTCCTTGTTGTTTAGTGACATAGGGAGCTGAGACACTGTGTACAATTCAACAATCACACAATATAGATTTACTGTCCACTGTCCAGTGTGTCTCTTGTAAGAACACAATATGTGGGTTCAGTTGCTTGAGGTGAGAGTCCACTTTTTTCCTTTTCACAGGGTGGTTAAGGCCCTCGACATTCCAAGAGATTATACTAAAAGTATTGGGTGCATGTCCAATATCCAATGAATGATTCAAGGGAGTGGTATCAGTAGAATTAGCCAACTCCAGTCTTAAGCATGGTAAGAGATGCAAAAGAGATCATCATGATAAGGCTCCACTCAGCGGAGTGGAGGTGTTTTACAGAAACAGGGGATTGCCATTCTGGGTGAGCAATGTGAAAAGAAATATAGAACAATATTAGAACAGTCAGAACAGATACAATGGTACCCTCACTTGGGCCATCTGTATTTATGGGTAACTTGGGGCAGAGGAGGCAGTGGCATTATCTCTTGGACAGAACAGCTAATGAAAACAGAATGTCATGATAATGCCATAAGTCAGTCACCTAGTTGAGCAAGAAACTTTCTGGCTTCCTTCAGGTCAGCGAAGATGGAGTCTTTGCTATCTTGAACAATTCTCCATTTAGCTGTGTAGAGAAGGGAGAATCTGACATTATAGTCAAAGAGGTGTTTACAGATGGGACTAAACTCTCTACATTTGGTGACAACAATATTGGAAACGTCCTGAAACATCAACAACCGGTTACCTTGATAGGTGAGATCAGTGGTCCTCCTATAGCCAACTAATACCATCTAATATCCTGACTTTGTCAGTGTAATTTAGGAGCCACATGATTGCGGGTCTAGGGTGATTAGAGTCCTGGGGGAAATGTATCAAGCTTAGAGTTTTCCGGCGGGTTTGAAAGACCAATCAGATTCTAGCTATCATTTATTTAGTACATTCTACAAAATTAAAGCTAGAATCTGATTGGTTGCTATAGGCAACATCTCCACTTTTCCAACCCAACAGAAAACTCCCAGCTTGATACATTTACCCCTGGTGTCTGTCCAGACAAATCCGATGTGCCTTCTCGATGATCAGGGGCCCCCCTTTGATATCCATGGGCAATTGTTGAGGAAGCCAGGTGCTAAGGAGGGTGGATAGTTTGTTGCCTTGAACAGATTTGGTAATGCTCACAATCCGTAGCTCACAATCTACTTTTTTGGCGAAGGAGGAGGTAAGCATTTGGATTGTGAAACTATAGTACCTTTAGCAGTGTGAAGTTCATCTTCAGCAGTTGAAATTCACTGTTCTGCTTCATTGAGGTGTTGAGCATAATTGTTAAGCATGATTGTTAAGCTGTGTGAGAACTGAGTCCAAGTATTCCTTAATGCCCGACAGTTTTCCATCAAGCAATGGTCCCAGGACCAAAAGCAATGTCCGCGGGTTTCATGTTTGCCAATTTGGTGGATTTTGCGGATCTACACTTATTCATTGAGACTTGTGAAGAGGAACAGTCAGAGTCACTAGATTGTAGGCTAGGGCAGCAGCTCCCAAACTGCGCTCTGCAGCTCACTGGGCTGCTGCTACAGCAATCTCACAGGGATCCCGCGGCCAGGGATTTGGTTTAGCAAGGCGGGGAACACTTGGTAATTTTTTTGGCTTAGGGGTGCCTTGAAAAATATATGGGGACCCTAAGGGTGTCTCAACTGAGAAAGTTTGGGATCCACTGTGCTAGGGTAATATTCTTGTAGAGCGGAGATAGATTTAGCAGCTTTGGATTAGGACTTATTCAGGAATTTTTCCATTGAGGTTGTTGGTGTGAAGGTCTTTAAGATGCCGATAGGCAGAGGTGAAGAAGGGAATGCCACATATAACAAGGAATAAAGAAGTTAGGTCACATTATTGGAGACAAGAGCAGGAATATCACACAGATGGTCCAGGTGCGTGTGGAGGACCACAAAGTCAGTTACTACATGCTGACTTTGTGGCTGATGATGCCAATCAGTAGGATGATGAAATAGCTTAAAGCTGGTCCAGTGGTGTATGAAGAAGGCTTGTTGTACACTACTCTGAGAATGGGCTGCAATGTAAAGGACTGCCGCCAGGTGACAGCAGATTCAACTCAATGATAGGCAGCTGAACAACAGGACAGAGGTATGTAGAGAGTCCCATGCAGAAAATGATGCTGCCGAGTGAAGGCTGCCAATAGCCAGGGAAGCACTCTGCTGTAGCTGCGATTGTTCACTCGGTGGAATAGAGAACAAAAGTCTAAGGAAGCTGCAAAGTGTTATATGAGAATGTGAGCCTTGTGTGGGCAGAACGCTATGATAGCCTATTACAGGCTGCAGAGATTTTAGCACCACTGGTCAGGTAATGAGATGATAAAAGTACAGACCTCCCTCAATTTTTAACGTCTGTGTTAGGGGCCAATCGTGGAAACAGCAGGCCCTGTCAGTCCAAGTTCTGGGATAGGGCTTGAGTGTGGTGATCGTTCTGGAGTCTCACTTGAGGCATTGGACAGAGGTTGTGGCAGTCCCCAGGAGTCTGCCTGGCAACCTAGTGAAGTCAAAGAAGACTGTAGTAGCTAGCAGCAGGGGGGAGAGCTCTCCAGTTGGATGGCAGAAGAGCAGGCCAAGGAGGGATGAAGATAGCACCCAGGCTAGAGACCCGCACCGCTGGGGTGCTCTAGAGTGGAGGGGAGGCTGTGACCCTGGGGAAGCCTAGGTTCAGCAAGATGGTAACACCAGACATGGATCCCTGTTGCTCGAACCAGAAGTGGGGTTGCGGCTTAAATTAAGGCCGTGACGTAGATGTCTATGGATGCTGAATGCTTGTCATGTCTGGCATGGGGCATCTGCAATGTTGTTTCAGCAGCAGAAAGATATAGGGTGCCTCAAGATGGTGTCTGGGTCGACTGCGGTCCTGTAGGAGAAGTTTGGGATGGGGATCCCCAGATGAAGAGGGATTTTGATACAATGCCAGTGGACCTCAGCCAGATCATGTCTGCCTTGCAAATTTTTTAAAGTCTGATTGAAGAACATGATCTCACATCATTAGCAGCGCCATCTAATATGCAAATGTATGTGAGTGCAGTTGTAGATAGCCATGGATAGTAGCATTCAGACACCTCATAAGTGCCAGAGATGTCTTTTCATCTAAAATAAAGTTACTCCATCTGAAGCACATAAACAATACTGGACTATGATATTTGTCAATAAGATGTGCCACTAATGTGTGAATTTATTGCAACACCTGCTATTGACAATGTTTTTATTAGACACTATGGTTTTGTTTCTTACTCTTTTGATTTAGTGTAAGTGAAAACTCTGGCGTGGTAATAATTATTAACTTTTATATACACAGCGCCAATATGAATCCTGGGAAATAAGAAATGGTTAAAAACAAAACATGAAATCATCCAACTTATTGGAGAAGCACAATGATTCCCTGCAGATTTTCTGGAAAAATTACAATCAATATCAACTTCCTATTTTCCCTAAGGGAATTAATCATATAAAAACCGTGCTAATTGTACAGTTTTACACTACATACAGTGGAACTTCTAGAGAAAATGTTGAAGGAAAAATAAAGCCACAATACAAATTGATTATGGAAAAAAATATCCTTTTCATTAGTTTGACAATTGCAAAAATTATTATTTTTACCCCCTTCCTATTATATAATTCTCTTCTGTGTTCTCATCTTTCAATAACCCCAGAAAGCTGGCATGTCTGTCAGTAAAAGAAAGTGACATTTACCCATCAATAACAAAAAAAATGAGATAATTAAAATATTATAAACTTTCGACACTATGGAGTTACAAACATTCACCACACTGATGTTTTGGGTCTGAACTAAAGAGACTTACTGTCATGTATTTTACAATTACATAAATATTTTGTACAGCCAAAAACATTGCCCTTTGCAATGTTTTGCAATGTTGTTAGTGAAAAATATTTTCAAGTATTTGAAACCCCCTGATCACTAATTGGTAGTTAGTTATGACTGAGCTGCAAACTATGGAGAAATCCAGAACAAGTAGGCAGTAATCAATCACACATTTCATGACTCGCTCATCCAAACTGATGACAAACTTTGTCAGTGATCAATAAGTTCTGCTATTATATAAAATTACAAGTCACGACAAGGGCTGACAAATAATTCCTTAGTGACCTAAGGCCTTAGAGGAGTAACAGGAAAGAATATTTTGAGAGAGTAAAAAAACAGAGCCCAAAAAAGAACTATAAATGACTTACAGGAAAGTCCAGTAACAAAGCTGGAATCCGGAAATACAAAAGGAGCAGATGGGTCAAAGTAGTAAAAGTTACAGGACTAATGTCAAAGTAGCGACTGCTCCATAAAGGTGGCTTTGCAAAAATGACCCAAGGTGATTCCCAGGTCACTTACTGAATTCAGTGCTGCCATTTTAGTTTAGGTTAAAGTTGCTGGTAAAACAAGGACATTTCATTCCAATAGAACTTAGCACAGTGCTCCCCAAAAATAGTGGCAGGAAATCTCTGGTATTTACAGGTCAATATTTTGTGGCATTCCAGTTACAAATCATGAATACATTTTTTCACACCGCTAACATGTATAACTGAGAAGTTTTTTCTTGCAAAATTTTTCGATTTGAATGGCAACATTGTAGAGAGCTCAATATGCAGTTCAGTTATTTTGTAATATAGGACTGTTTTCATAGTGCTAGTTTATCATGCTTTCATCTGAGTTATTTGTCTATAGCGCTATCTGCTGGTGGAGCTAGACTGACAATTGCTTTATAGATTGGCTTCCATGCAGATTTTAAGTACTTTGAAGGTTTCTTGAATGAATTAGCTCCTAGAATACACATTAGTCCAGAAATGTCCCAGGATTACATCATATTTTAGATGTAAAATTATACTTTGTTGTAGGAGTATGTCACACATCAGTCCTTCTAAGCATTACACTCTTTTAAGTGAGAGTTCTTTCCACGTAGGTTCATTAACAAAGAATCTTTGCGTGTCTTAATATTTGATGCAAAACTTCTACTACCTTATAGATGGTGAGAGGGATACTGATCTCATGACAAAATCCTTTTTTGAACAAGGGTTCTCCCAGGAATTGTTGGCTATCTCTTTAGATAAACCTTTATAGAATGATCCTCAACCCTTTCCTACTAAATTATCAGATCATATCACATATAGGGGTAAATGTATCAAAGTGCGATTTTGCAACTCCAGCGATTTTCTCGGGAGAGTTGAAACTCGCCTATGTATAAAGCTGAGTTTTCATACAAAATCGCCAGAGTTCTGCTTCTGTCAAAATCGCTACTTGCAAAATCGCCAGAGATCAAACTCCCGACTGTTTGCCACTGCAGCTATACAGCTCTCAAATGTATGAAGCTGCGAGTTAGCAAACTCAGGAGAGTTTGCTTCTAAACACGCCAGATACAACACGCTGCTTGATAGCAGAACACAGAGTCGGGATGTTACAAAAATGGGGCCCTTCTGACCGAAGCCAAGAAGATATTCTACAAGCCATCCCGTTTGGAAGTACAAATTTGCTGGGACTGGGGCAAGCATGGACTATTGGAGGTATAAATATTAAGGGACTGGGCATGCCTGGACCTTTGGAAGAAGAAAGAAGACATCTTTGGTGAGTATTTGGTTTTTTTTATTTTTATTAAATAGATGTGGTTAAAATGAGGGTGCTTAGTGTATTTATTTTTAATAAATAGATGTGGTTTTTAAGAGGGTGTTGTTGTTTTTTTAACTTTTTTCTTTGTGGAACTACAGGTCCCAGCAAGCCAGGGATGTCAGGGCATGTTGGCACTTGTGGTTCTCCAAGTGCCAACATGCCCTGGTTGCCGTGGGTATGTTGGTGCTTGTAGTTATACAAGCAACAGCATGGCCACATTTTTTTGGGCAACCTGGCTGGCTGGGACTTGTAGTTCCACCCAAAAAATTGGTGTCAGTTTATTTTTCTTATACTTTCTCGCCGTATTACCCTACTACCCACATCCCAGGGGTAGTAGGAAGAGCCCTAGTGCTATCAGCACTGGGCTGGTTCTTTCTAGGGGGGGGGGGGCGCTCGTTTTTTTTCAGCGGACCCCACTCCCGAGGGAATCCAGCCCAGCGCTGAACAGTCTAGGGTTGGTTAGTCATTATGGCAGGGAGACCCCTGCCGCGCGTCCCCCTGCTATAGTGCCGCCAACCCTGGCTGGTTTGCCTAGTGCTGGTAAAGTGGAAATCGGGGGAACCCCACGCAAAATTTTTCCCCGATTTTCACGGGACCAGCACTAGTCAGGCATCACTAGGGTTAAGCATAAATAGTGGGGGGACCTCACGCTTTGTTTTAAAAAAAACTTTTATCTATTCTTTTACATTTTGACAGCTGCCGTTTTGACAGGGCAGTGTAACAGTGATGTGTTGAAAACTCACTGTTACAACACAGGAGAGTTTGCCAAACACAGGAGAGTTAGCTAAACTCGGGAGTGTTTACATCGCCCAAAATAGCCAGAGATGACCAGCGATTTTGAACATGAGTGTCAAAATCGCAGCTTGATACATTTCCAGTTTTTTTTTCAAAACTCGCGGGTAAACACGCTGGCAAACTCGCACTTTGATACATTTACCCCATAGTTAGAGATTCTCAAACAGTACACTATACATGGGGTTATTTTATATTAATAAAAGTCTAACTTGCGGCAGAATTTGAAGAAAGCCCCTGATAATGTGTCCTGTCCACCCCATTATCTCACTATAATAACATTGCCTCATAAAACTAAAATCACTTTGTGCACTGCCCAACATTGAAATGCACCACTGTGCCAACTCCATATATCACTAGGAATGCCTTCACTCTGCCAAACTATTCTGCTCTGCCAGTGCAAAGTGTTCCTCCTCCCTAAATGTGGCAATCTGGTTTTGAACCCAGCCAGAAATCTAGGTATATGTCTAAATTGAGGCACACAGCGGATCCCGAGCTGTATTTGTGCTATGGACCATCCGGTTTACTTTTTTAATTACTGTCAGTGAGTTTCCGACCCTACTGTGACTAAGATTGTCACAATGAATTCAGATACCCTGGATATTGCCTGCTAAATTCACAATAATAAGCAAGTCACTTAGATTTGACATTTGTGAACACATCATTTATTCTTAAAATGTTGTTATTTTTCACATTGATCTACTGAAGATGTTTAGGGCATTACACATTCTTCTCCTGGATAGTGATATGATCTATGGTATATTTACTCCGGTCCAAAAGGTCCAGACATCTTGTAGTAACACAAGATAGAAATCAGTAAAGTGAAACAGTGCGATTAGTAAAATTCTTTGCTGAAAAGACTTCTTCAAAACATTGTTTTTGTTATTCTTTTTCATTTTTATTATAATTTTACGTCTTCTAACAATTGAGCTGCTATATATAATGTTTAAGTGCTTTATATTTATAACTAATTTTGCAAATTTCAAATATGTTCTCTCCATACAATAAACAATGACTAAAAGTTATGCGGTCCTTGCATTTGAGCTTTACTAAGTGAAGTTTGTACTTATCCATCTAGTTAACATTAATAAACTGAACAATGTTAAGTGTTGACCTTCATATGACATACAGGAAGAATATGATTCATGGAAAGACAAGCATCTTGTACAGTAGCATTAGCCTATTTTTATAAGCACATGAAAGTCATGTCTCAAATAGCGATCATCATAGAAACCCTTTTATAAAAATAGACAAATAAGAAAGTAAATTTATTTCTAAGAATTTAATTAATACTGTGTGAGTAGTTTTTAATAGAACAAGCCTGATATAAATGTATGAGACCTTATTTATAGTTATTTATTTTGCATTTCCTCCAATATGTTTTCCTGGCATGACATAAACAAACTATACCTGTCAGCCTTTAGAGACTAACCTCTTGCTCATTGCTAAAAAGGCATATAATATCATTACAAAGAAATAACATAGGCCATATAAATGTAAAGCATGTTTGTTGTACTCATTTACATTACTAAATCTTTGGTAATTACTGCTGTCACATAGATCCTTCTAAATAGCACTCTTACTGCTCTGCTATTATGTCTGGTAAAGGAATGAATGGTGAGCATGATACTTGTTTAAACTATTAATTGCATGTATATTGGCTGCCTGAGGTGACATCTGAAAGATGGACCTCTTACCCTTACTATACAAACAATATAAATATTTTAATTATTGAAATATACACTATAAAATATAAATATTGACATTATGAGATCTGTTATCAAGATACAAAACATAAATTCAGAGTTCTGTCAGAAAGAAAATTAAACTTTTTTCAAATTGACTTC
Source organism: Mixophyes fleayi (assembly GCF_038048845.1). Lineage (NCBI taxonomy): Eukaryota > Metazoa > Chordata > Amphibia > Anura > Limnodynastidae > Mixophyes > Mixophyes fleayi. The sequence continues at coordinate 73,076,155 of NC_134406.1, forward strand.
CATATATTATGTTGCTTCCAGAACATTATGTTGCCTCAGTATTTATGCTCTGAACCACAACATTTTCAAATCAGGTTAATGAAATATTTACCTTATTCTACATTTGGCAGCACATTTTGCCACTGGATTTTGGCCATAGTATTACCAGTTCGACCCCAGCAACACCACAGAGCAGAATGAATTGACTGCTGTTGTTTTAGCTCTATTTATTCCGGAAGTTACACATTTACAAATAAAGGGCCTTATTCGCCGAACAGACATACATCCATTTGCGTAGCATATCTTGCATGAAATAGCTCGGAACATGCACAGAAACGGGCCTTCACCAATTAATGCAATTTATTTCTGCACGCAAATGACACTTACAACTGCCTATTATTCGATAAGTGGAATGGGGGAGGAAATGGGTGAACTAACATAGGCCATGTACATTAAAGACTGAGAGCCTTCTGATGCCAATTCAAGTACTGGGCTTCTCCTAAGGGTACTTGGTTTAAACCATATTATTTCTACCTGCTACAGGGCTGGTGTAAGTGCCGACTGATAATGATGACTATCTTTATTTAAAAATTATATGTATGCATGTCACTAGACAGCACAGAACGTGTATATGCAAGTAAGATAGGCTATAAAAAGGCATTTTGTATACAGTACGCACTAAAAGCATTTTTATGTATGTATTTAATGGTAAAAAAATTATAAAAAGTGTTTTTACATCCATATTATTAACAGTGATTATACTGTTAAGAGTTGTTCATTTATTTTATAATATAATATATTTAATTCCTTCTGAGGAAAGCACAGATGCTTGTGAGTATACTGCAGTCTGTTGTGTGTATCTACATATGTATGACCCAAATATATGGGACTCTCATTGGTTAGAGTTAGGACCATCCTATTAGCAAAATCACCTTGGAGTGGCGGGTGGCTTTAACATACATTTGCAAATGTGTGCAACTAAGACTTTTGCATTTTTATCTACAGTAGAAATGGCAGGTCTTTTGCTGGCTATAGCAGTGTGCTGAGGGAAAATTTTGTGTGTTTGTTCATTTTAGGATAACCCCACCCTTTCAAGCACCTGCTATAGCCTATAAATTGATTGAGCAGCTTCCACTTCTGTAACTGTGTATGTATCTACATATGGCAAGAAACGTTTAGGCACAGCATACTTATACCCAGATTCAAATCAAAATGTATCTGGTGATACCTTTGACTTTGAATATGGTCAGAACTATGCACAAGTTTTTTTTTTAACTGCAAGTTGTGTGCAAACATAGATCAGGCCAAGGTATGGAATGGTAATGCAGACCTATAATGGTATCACCGGAACTTTGCACCTCTGTGAATAAATACATCTTTCCCGAGCAAGCAAGAAGCGTAGAAAAGAAGTTGAAGCTGTAGCTGTTTGGAGACTCTGCAGCAGCATCCACTTTTACTTACACTGATATATACATATATATATATATATATATATATATATATATATATATATATATATTGCATTTGTGAGGTGTAGATAAAAGGCTGTCAGACTGGTGTCTCAGTCTCTCACTGCCTAGGAAAAAGGTGAGAGGCCTGCTGAGAGACACAGCTATTGTTACCTGCAAGCTCTGTTATTTTGTGTGTGCGACACTAGGTCCTTCCACCGTAGAGATGGAATTATTTGTTGTGTTAGTAATTTAGAGCTGGAGAGACTAGTATGTGTGTTATATTTTGTTTATTTTACACTGCTAAATAAAACCAGCTGTGGCTACTTGATCCAAGGCACTGGACTAGTGTGCTATTACTAGTCCCAGGAGACGGCATCTTCAACCTGATCTTGCAACTATAATATATATATATATATATATATATATATATGCCTAGTGGCGTGTGTGGAAAAAAAACACCAAGCTGCAGCGCCACCTGCTGGGCAGAGTTATACACTGACCTATATATGTCTTGAAGGAGAAGTGACAGTTGGGAGTGGTTGGTGGTTGCCGGGGGTGACAGTGGGGAGTTTTTAACACTTTAAGTAGCTTGATTTGACTAGAATGCATGAGTATCATGCACAGGTTAACTTGTATATATATATATATATATATATATATATATATATGACACGTTTTAAGTGTAATTGGACCTGATTCACTAAGAAAAGTTAAGCAAAAAATTGAGTGAGTTTCCTTCAGTTTTCTGGACAAAACTATGTTGCAATGCAAGGGATGCAAATTGGTTTATTATATTGCACATAAGGAAAATACTGGCTGTTTTTTTATGTAGCACACAAATACTTGATAGCTTATTTGTACAGTGAAATTTAAAGTTGATCTAGGGCATGTCCTACCCCAAATATACATTCACCATCACATTTTAAATTTACCTCCCTCTCCAATGCAACATGGTATTGCCTTACTTGCTTACCTTTGCTTAACTTTCCTTAATGTATCAGGCCCATTATTATTACTTATTACACAATGATTTTTAATTATTGCAGAAAGAAAAATATTTTTTTTTTGAAACATGGGGGTCTGAAAGTGTATTGTAGTGAAAATGGATGACAAGTATGATTAAGAAACGTATTTTAAGCCATATATATATATATATATATATATATATATATATATATATATATATATATACATATATACCAGATTTTGGTGGGTGAAATTTTTTATTTGTGCACAAATTACTATTTATAACAGATTGTACTATGAATTTTATTTTTACTTTTTATTGACAACTACAACAACCACCACAACTTTGGACTGGTGAAGTTTGATACAGACCCAATTATTATTTTCAACTCACTGGGTAATGGTGAGCAGTTAGTATAGATTTTTACAATCTAAACCTTTATACACAGAGTACACTATTGTATATTTTCTCTATTTGTTATATTCACATATGGAATGGATGTGTCAGGGTCTGTCTGCAAGTCCTTTGCATTGCATGCTGCTTTGCCTGGCAGCTCCTGCCTTTTGTATTTTATTATTTGTTATATATATATTGTGGCAGTACCTCTATTCACCAGAGGTGCTGCTATTGTGCCTTCTTGTTGTACTAGGGTTTAACCTCCTCATTAATTATCCCTTGCACCTGGGTGTGTCCCTACTTATACCTGTTACTCCCAGCATACATTGCTGGTTATTGTTGTTACTTGCTGTTGTTGCTTTTCCATGCTTCTGTGCTTCTGGTTTACCTGCTGCCTGGGTTCTCTTCATATCATCTGCTTACCTGCATCAGCCATGTACCTGGTATTAGTTTTTGCATTTTCCTGCTATGCTCATTACTACACCATCTGGTTTGTACTTCCCAGTAATAAACTTTATGTGTTTCACCATATTCCCGGCTCTCTAGCTGTATTTCTGCAGAGAAGCGTGACAGGATTTTCCCTTATCACGGTAAAAATAATTAAGATAATTTACAGAGTCTTGAAAACACCTTAATTTGGTGAGTTTGTTTTCAACATTATGGACATCATTTTCTCGATGATGCACACTGAATGTTCTTTTATCTTTTGGGTCCTCTATGCCCAATTTTTTCTAGAAAAATTCTGTCTGTTTTGGAGTGTCGTTGGGATCCATTTTGAGTTTCTCAAAATGATAAACAGAAACTGGTATCAGCGCTAATTACTAACATGGAACCAAAGGGAAAGTGTAATAAAAATTAAACATATACAAATAAACAAATGACTAAATACGCACTGCCCCACATATAAGAATGAATGATGTGTGGTGAATAGTTTTAAAAATTTACCAGTATCACAAAATTCTGTGTCTTGCAATTCAGATGATGAGAATTAGTCTCTGCCCCCCCCCCCCCCTCAAAAAAAAGGGAAAAACCAGATATAGTGAATTATTGTGATGGGCAGAATACAACAGTGATGTACTTGATTAAACTCATATGTGATAATGATTATATGAGCCTTGCATCTTATAATGTGGAATTTACAATCAGAAGTCCTTTTTTCCCTCCTTTGGATTGATGGGAAGAAGGAATTGAACAGACAATAGGCACAGCATATGTCTAGGTATTCAGGTCCCCAGCTTGTCCGTTCACATGTAAGTCCAGCAGAAAGTCCCCTACCAAGATAATAATCTTCAGTCAAAGTTAAATGAAGAATTTATTTAATGGACTTCATATAGCTCCAAACTTTTGCAGAAGGTACACCGGATACGAGCATTTAAAAAATGTCCTCTCTGCATTTCACTTTGAGATTCTGACAGCAATCAAAGGATCCTAGTTTCTACATGGTCAAGAAAATCACAAATTAGGACCTTTCAACCTGCAGGACAAGTTCTTTTCCATTTGCAGATTGGTTATTGAAACTATGGACATCAAATGTGCAATTACAGAATAAATGAGTTCAGAGGTACTGCTCTTTGGTTCATGTTCTAAGCATACAGTCCACTACTGTCCCAATCCGTTTCATGGTCTAAATTCGATCAGGATGTCTCAATTATGTGAATTTCTTGGCATTTGTGCTCAAGACAAGGCATCATTCTCCTACAATCGGTCTGCTTCAGCAACTACCTATATTTTTATGACTTTGGCAATCTATCTCCATATACTTTATTGTTGACCATCTCAATTCCAGCGGAAATACTACTATTCTATTTGTATATTGCCTTACTAAAATAGTTCACTTCATTCACACTAGAAAGCTCCCTATCGCTGAATAAATTGTTTTGGGAGTCAACGATGTAGTAAACTCCTTGGCATCTTAGAGGAAGTGGTTTCTAATTGAAGAGTTAAAAAATTCAAAAGGTTTGTTCAACAATGGGAATAAGCTGAAGCTTTAACCATCTTGGTCGGCTGTGAATAAAATCTCGAAAGAAATTTTCGATAAGGGAAAACCTAAGAGCCCAGACTTCTGGATCCTAAATATGATTAATGCTCTGATTTCTTCATATAGGAAATCCCTTCTAAAGCAGTTCAGTAATGTGGCAAAGGTGGTAATACTATTTAAATTAAAATCCCCTACCCGTCCATCGGTTAAGGATTGGTTTAACAGACTAGTCTTTTATATGTCACTAGAAGATGTAACCTTGGCTGCTTTAGATAGAAATGCAGAGTTTACTGCAACTTGGTTCAGCTGGACGTTCTTTAAAGAATCAGATACATATAAGAGTTACTACATTTAGATTTGGTTATGTTAGTACTTCCTAAAGCTGGGTACACACTACACTGTTTTCGTCCAATAATCGGCTCAAACAGCCGACATACGACCGCTCGTTCAAAAGTCGGGTCAGTGTGTACAGTTAAACAATGGTCGAAAGTCTGCCCAAATGGACGATTATCGCCTCATTTGGTTGGTCGTACTGTTTAATATTTTCGTTCCAATCTCGTTTCCGTTGTGTAGTGTGTATAAACTTCCGACCGATCCACAACAGTGAGTACGAAATTACAGTCATTGCTCACGACAACATGGCTGTAAAAAGTCGCTAATGGGACATCCGCTCTTCCCTTTATCGTCCTAAACAAGGCTAGTGTGTATGCAGTCCATGGACCGAGCGATCGGACCATCGGTCACATGTAAAATCGCTCAGCATAAAAAGTTGGTAGAAATTTCTGTAGTGTGTACCCAGCTTAAGTTGGTCAGGAGACACTATCTACCTTAGTGATCATTCTCAGATATCAGGAGCACAGGACACGAATCTCCTTTCCCCTCTCTTCCCATTTCATACTCTTTGTTATGTCCCTCAAGTCTTTCCCCCTTTTCCATTGTTTCTATTATTTTTCATAAAGTAAAAATGTAAAGTTTTTGTTTCTCTAGTATACAATTTTTTGTTATATTTGATACCCATCAACTTTAATAAAAGCAGTTTACAAACAAAATAAAAAAAATGGGAATAAACTTAAATGCATCTTCAGTTTTTCATCCATGATCTACTAGGCAAACTGAACACATCAACCAAACTTTGGAACAAAACTTATGATGCTTTATTAATTATCTGTATTAGACATTGCTCTGAACATATTCACTTCTCAAAGCCCTTGTTGTAAATTACAAATAGCATTCAGATTTTATATCCCAGTGGCGCTGACAAACTTACAGCTTAACAAAACAAGCAAGAGCATCCCTATGCAAAACTGCAAAAAGCCCAGATACACTGCAAAAAGGTAGCAGACACCCAAAAATCTGTGCATACCAAGTTGTACATGTGGTATGGCTGTCCACAGTGAACATGAAATGAAATGTACAGAACATGGTACAATAGATGGGTTAAAGAAGAAAATGTCCAAGTCCAAGACTGATTTGAGAATTCCATCAATGTTATTCTAACAAACATGGATAAATGTCATTAGAATGATATCCTTCAAGAAGGGGAAACAATGTTAGGAACTAAATATGCCGGGGTCTCAAATCCTGGATTCTGTATTGCTGGTCCATTGTCTTTCTTTTGTGCTACCAAGATTTTCTCTGACCTGTGGTTATTGGAAGACTATTCATAGGGATCTCTAATTACTCAATTAGCTTCTATTCATAATCTATGGGTAATCAGAGGAAGCACTGGGCTAATTAAACCCTGTAGCTTCCTGTTTCACTTACCTGGTTATTTTGGTTTGTACCAATGATCTTTCTCTGCTACTTCTACATTTGTAACTTATGTACCAAGCCAGCGTGTCTTGCTCTGCTTGATTACCTTTTTAATTCCTTGGCTTGTTAACTGTGCACAACTTCTGCCTGTATTGGCTTGTTCCTGATTCTTTCAATCCTGACATTTTCCCTGGTACCAGATGCATTACATGGGTTTTTTGTTTTTTGTTTTTTTTTACTGTAATTGATGCCCCAGATTCTCTCAGCCTTTCTCTCCCCAGAGTCCCTCTTGGATGTAAGTGGCAGATTATTATTCATTTTGTTATATCGTTTTACAAGGTATTACACTATTTTATTTTGGTAAGATGGTAAAGAATTATTTATTTAATGTTAATGTAGGTTTTTTAAAGTACAGTGTACTTTATGCTTCTCTTTTGCTTCTCAAGGGGATTTCTATACCAATAATACAAACAAGTGCATAAACATGTAGCTTGTATCATTATTTTTACCAGACAATAAAAAAAATGTCGTCTTACTATCACAGTGAACTTCCTTGTTAAGTCACTTGTCAGGTAAAGTAGTCTAATGGAAGAACATTTGAAGCAAACAGAGGAAAATAAAGCAATTGGAAGCTTTATTTAAATTCAGCAAACATAACATTCACTGTTCATGATCCGTACAGTTTACCATTACTTCCTCACTTCATTTGTTCCCGTGTTATACTTTTTTGTAATGCTTTGCATACTTATACTTTACGATTCATAAAATACTTTACATAGTTGCAATGTGTTGATTCATAAATTGTTTACTTTTACATTGAAATTTCTCTTCTTTTTTTTTTCTTCATTTAAGCGAATGATGGCACAAACTCAGGCAATTTTATAGAGGCAATCTATAAAATAAAGTCCTTCATTTGTACACTTAAAACACTCCCATTTAAAATAAACATACTGCATATTTGCAGTAGTTAGGTCAAATGTTATTCAAATGTGTCGTTAATTTATGTAACCAGCATTGCTACCCAGAATCCTCAAAGGGCTCTTTCAACTGAACTCATAATTCAGGCAAAGAATTTTTTCCTGTGGTATGTTTTACCAATTTAAAATGCAGCGAAAAGACTCATCATAAAACTGTATTGATAGCATATTAACATTTTAGACATGCTGTTATTAAATAATAAATAAGCCTGTAAATTGTACCCTACTTAAGAATGAATTGCACCAAAAATAGTGTATGTATTTTTCATAAAAAAGAGGAAAGGGAGAAGCAAATATGACTGATGTAATTATATTTGCATACACTGTTAATCATATGTCTACACTTTAGCTCAAGAATTGTATGCACTGTATCTGTATACAATATAAAATTAAGTTCAAATAAACAAGATAAATATATAGTTTTACCCTCGCAGACCTAAGCAAATCTTTGTTCACCAATCTGTCACACCAATCATGAATTTATTATTACATACAAATATGAGAGGAATATACTAGCGCTTCTTATATCAAGGAAAACAGTATATATATATATATATATATATATATATATATATATATATGTAGAAATGATCCACCGAATAGGTCTGATAAGTAAGAACAACTAAAAATAAAGTGGGATGTTACACTCAGTACAGACCTTTAGCAATTAAGTGCTACTCCATGCAAACATACAAAGGCAACACTTACTTAACCTTTAACACATCTAGAAAAAGGTTAGATGCGGACCAAATATGGAACTGTTAACCAAATATTAACCATGATATCGAATAGCAGTGCTGTTTCGGTATTGTAGTGCTTCTCACTAGGGACAATGATTCCCTAAGCTCGTCCCCATAGCCTTTTGCTTAAGCTGCCATAACAGTCACCACACACTATAATACTGCACACATGCAATAAAATCACATAAATAATGCATGTGTCGGGAGCACACCCCGACACGGAGGACGTGTCGGGTGTGCTCTCCACTGGGGGCCTAACCCTGGGCCCCTGACTCTGATGTGGCGACCCCGGCTCGTACCCGCTGCCTCCACTTGCCTCTTACCCTGCTGGTCTGTCCGCCGGTGCTTCTGGTCCTGTGTCTGCCTCCAGTGTGCACCACCGACCCGGTGATCCTGTGCTGACCTCCAGCGTGCACCGCCACTCCTGGGGACTGCCCTCCTGCTGCCCGGCGATTTCTCCTGCCTTGCTGTCTGCTCGCAGCTGCGGCCTACTTCCGGCTCCATCCCCGGTCTCAGGTGCCGACCGCCTCCACACTCAGAACTACTTCCGGTCCCCGGCTCCGGCCTTGTTGCCCGCTTCGGCTCACCCCTGCTCCGAGTCTGCCACGTCTTCAGCTGCCTGGTCCTCGGCCTGCCCTGAAGAGTCCAGTGTTCCCTCCGCTGGTCCCGTCGGAGCCCTCTTCCTCGTGGGTCCCCGGCTCCATCCTTGGTCCCCGCTCTGCCTCCAGCACGCTCCAGCTGAGCTCCGCTCCTGCCATCTTCGGGTCTGCTGGGCCATCTTCGGGTCTGCCTGCCTCTCCACTCTGCAAGATACCCTCTGTGCTTCCTCCACCCATGCCCGGGACTGTCTCCATTGCCATCTCTGATGCCCACGGACGCTGCCCCCCTCCTCCGATGTCTCCTGGCTCCCCACTAACTCTCACCCATGCACTCCAGGTACCGCCCATGGCCTGCTCTATTGTTCCCCTGGACTATACTTCTGGCTTTTTCCCTGACTGTTCCCTGGAATCTTGGAATCATCGCCTGGCCTGGCTTACCACCCCGGCTGGCTCCTAGCCACGCTTAGGCACCCTTTGCTCACTGCCATTTATTGTCTGTTTTATTGCCTCCACTTTTATTTTACTGTTTTATTGCCTGTTTTCCGGTTTTATTTTCTTGTTTTATTGCCTGTTCTTATTGCCTCCACTTTTATTTTCCTGCTACCTACTGCTTCCCATTGTCTCCATTACTCACTGCTATGTCTCCATTATCCATTTGCCTCCATTATCCACTGTAATTCTCTTTTGTCTCCATTATCCTATTATCCAACTTAATTGTCTCCATTATCCTCTGTAACTCACTTTTATCTCCATTATCCATTGAAATTCACTTCAGTTTCCATTTGCTATCCATTATCCCGTTGCCTTCATTATCCACTGTAATTCCACTTTTGTCTCCATTATCCATTTATCCAATTCAACTGTCTCCAGTACCCTCTGTATTTCACTTTTGTCTCCATTATCCACTGTAATTCACTTCATTATTTTGTCTCCATTATTCACTGCTACTCACTCCATTGTTCCACTGTTTTCCTCATGCCCTTCTGCCTTGTTATCTTTGCCACACCTTTTTCCCTTCCACTTTTAGCCTCATTACTGACTGTTTTTGTCTCCACTATCCACCGTAATTCAATCCATTCTTTGTCTCCATTATTCTCTGTTACCCACTCCATTGTTCACTGTTTCACTCCCTCGCTCCTCTCTGCGTCTCTCCCTCCTCACATTATGCCCCCCTGTCCACGCGCCATTCCCATCCTCTCCTGGGGCTACACCTCACCCTCTTGCCCCCGCTCTCCCCAGCAGTCTGCCCACCTTGCCAACCTCATCCCTATCTCTCCTCTTCCCTCCCTCCCGTTCTCCTGTGCCCTGTGGAATGCCAGATCCGTCCGCAACAAACTCACCTATGACCTCTTCTTGTCCAAATCTTTTAACCTTCTTGCCATTACGGAAACCTGGCTCTCCGGCTCCGACACTGCCTCCCCCGCCGCCCTCTCCTATGGTGGCCTCTCCTTCACCCACTCCGCCAGACCCGGAGCCCGTCCAGGCGGTGGTGTGGGCTTCCTCCTCTCCCCCGCCTGTTCTTTTCGGGTCATCCCCCCGAACCCTCCCTTTCCTTCTCCTCTTTTGAAGCACACTCTATCCATCTCTTCTACCCCATCCACCTCCGTGTCACCGTCATCTACCGCCCCCCTGGTCCCACCTCCCTCTTCATCGACAACTTCGCCGCCTGGCTTCCTCACCACCTCTCCTCTGACCTCCCCTCCATCATCCTCGGCGACTTCAATTTCCCTATCAACAACCCCACCGACCCTGCCTCCATTAAACTGCTCACCCTCTCCTCCTCCCTTGGCCTCACACAATGGACCTCCTCCTCCACCCACTGCCTCGGTCACTCCCTCGACCTAGTATTCTCCTACCTCTGTAATCTCTCTGACTTCTCCATCTCTCCCTTTCCTCTATCCGACCACCACCTTCTCTCTTTCTCTCTCTCCTCCTCTCCCGCTCCCCTCCAAATGCCCACTCCTACTCACTCCAGGCGCAACCTTGACACCCTCGATCCTGTTACTCTGTCCACTACTCTTGACACTCTCCTTTCTACCCTCTCCTCCCAGGCTTGCCCCAACCTGGCGGTCTCCTTCTACAACCACACCCTCACCTCTGCTCTTGACGCTATCGCCCCGGCCCACTCTGTCAAACCCCGTCGCTCCCAACCCCAGCCTTGGCACTCCAAATTCACCCGCTTCCTCCAAAAATGCTCCCGTACGGCTGAACGACACTGGAGAAAATCCCGCTCCCTGGCTGATTTTCTCCACTTCAAGTTCATCCTCTCTTACTATAGCTCCGCCCTCTCTCTCGCCAAACAATCTTTCTTTAAATCCCTTATCTCCTCCCAGTCCTCCAACCCCCGCCGCCTCTTCGCCACCTTCAGCACCCTCCTCTCCCCTCCTCCCGGACTGCCACTGACTTTGCCTCCTTCTTCTCCTCTAAAATCGAGGCCATCCGTCTCAAAATCTCCTCCTCCCCTCACCCGCCCGCCCCCACCCTCCCTCCCTTTCCCTCTCGTCACCACTCCCTCTTCTCCTTCCGCCCCACTACGGGAGAAGAAGTCCACTCTCTCATCTCATCCTCTCCTCCGTCTTCCTGTCCCCTGGACCCCATCCCCTCCCACCTCCTTCGCTCTCTTTCCCCCGCCACCTGCTCCCACCTCGCCCACCTCTTCAACCTCTCCCTCTCCACTGGCATCTTCCTCTCCTCCTTCAAACACGCTCTTGTATCCCCCATTCTTAAGAAACCTCATCTCGACCCCACCTCTCTCCAACTATCGCCCCATCTCTCTTCTCCCTTTTGCCTCCAAAATACTTGAGAGGCTCGTCTGCAGCCGCCTCTCCACCTACCTCTCTGATCACTCCCTCCTCGATCCTCTCCTCTCCAATCTGGCTTCCGCCCCCTCCACTCCACCGAAACTGCCCTGGCCATAGTCACCAACGATCTCCTCTCTGCCAAAGCTAGGGGCCACTTCTCCCTTCTCATTCTCTTGGATCTCTCAGCGGCCTTCGACACCGTTGGCCACCCGCTCTTGCTTCACACCCTTCAATCCTTTGTCCTCTCCGGCTCCGCCCTGTCCTGGCTCTTACCTTGCTGACCGTACCATCTCCGTCTCCACCTCCGGATCTGTCTCCCCCCCTCCTCCCTTCCAGTAGGGGTTCCCCAAGGCTCTGTTCTCGGACCCCTACTGTTCTCCCTTTACACCTCTTACCTCGGTGAACTCATCAGCTCCTTTGGTCTCAAGTACCACCTCTATGCGGATGACACCCAACTCTACCTTTCCTCTCCCGATCTCTCTCCCTCCCTCCTCTCCAGGGTGTCTGCCTGCCTCTCCGCCATCTCCTCCTGGATGTCCTCTAGATTCCTCAAACTCAATCTCACAAAAACCGAACTTATTGTCTTTCCCCCCACTCACTCCCCCTGCCCTTCCGACCTTTCTATCACTGCTCTCAACTCCTCTATTTCCCCTGTTTCTCAACTTCGGTGCCTCGGCGTCACCCTGGACTCCTCTCTCTCCTTTGTCCCTCACATCCTCTCTCTCGCCAAATCCTGCCGCTTCCAGCTGCGCAACATCGCACGCATCCAGCCCTTCCTCTCCCAAGATGCCACTAAAGCCCTTGTCCACTCTCTTATTATCTCCCGCTTGGACTACTGTAACCTCCTCCTTACTGGCCTCCCCCGCTCTCATCTCGCTCCCCTTCGCTCCGTACTCAATGCAGCCGCTCGGCTCATTTTCCTTTCTCGCCGCTCCTCTTCTGTCTCCCCCCTCTACCAATCCCTCCACTGGCTCCCCATCCCCTACAGAATCGTGTTCAAGCTCCTCACTCTTACTATCAAGGCCCTCTCCAACTCCACTGCTCCCTACAACTCCAACCTTATCTCCATTCACGCTCCATCCCGCCCTCTTTGTTCGGCTAACGACCGCCGCCTCTCTTCCCCCCTGGTTACCTCCTCCCAAGCTCGCATCCAAGACTTCTCCCGCGCGGCCCCCCTCCACTGGAACCAGCTCCCCCGCTCCATCAGAACTTCCCCTAACTTGTCCAGCTTCAAACGAGCCTTAAAAACCCACCTCTTCCTTAAAGCCCTTCCGTCCCCACCCATTGACCTCCTCCCAGTCTCCCCCTACCCCCCTCCCTCTCCTGTCCCCCTCCTACTTCCCTCCTTTTCATTCTCCTCTCCCCCCCTCTCCGTCTCTGCCTCCGTTCTCCCCATTCCCTTCTCCTACCATTGTGTCTCTGTCCGTCCTACCCTCCCCTTAGATTGTACGCTCCTCCGAGCAGGGCCTCCTCTCCTTCTGTTCTCCACCACCTTAACTCTGCTCTCCAGCTCCTTGTCTCCTCCGTGAGGTCCTCCGGCCCCTGTCTCTACCCCGCTGGGGGCGCTCACCTCTAATCTAGCTGTTCATTAAGCTTCTGAGTTACTGTGATTTCTGTTAACTGTACTGTGCTGTCTCACCCTTTATTGTGATTCTGTCTGTCCCTGTAAGGCGCTACGGATACCTAGTGGCGCCCTATAAATAAAAATGAATAATAATAATAATAATAATAATAACATAACACATATATTGTTCTTAACTAATTATCCAGCAATGCCTGCTAATTGATAGCATTCTGGGTTATGTACCAATGTGTGGTGCAGACACCATTCCCCTTCAACTGCTATATGGGCTCTTTCTCAGCCTAGTGGAATCCATTATACACTTATTGTGTTTTCCACCTTGTCTCATGCTTACTACCCCTTCAATGCCCCATTGTGACACGCCAGCGTCAGTACTTATTATTATTATTATTATTATTATTATCTTTTATTTGTTAGGCGCCACAAAGTTTCCGCAGCGCCGCACATAGTACAAACAGTAGACTATACAGGGTATAACAGTACAGAATAATAAACAAAAAGTATCAATACTTCAGAAACTCCAGGCAGGCAGATGCATTAGACACGGAGCAGAAGAACGGGTAAGGAGACAGGAGGGAAGAGGGCCCTGCTCATACGAGCTTACATCCTAAGGGAGGGTAAAACCGACCAGGCACAAGAGGAGCCAGTTGAGGGAATGGGAGAGAGGGGAGAATGAGCGGAGGAGATGGGGGTTAAGTGATGTTTACTTACCAGTCTTAGCGGCGGGTGTTTCCATTCAGGCCTGCATCCTTTGCTTCTATCACGTCTTGATTTCTTTGAGTTTGAGGTCATGTGATCTCAGGCTCAACTTCCTGGTTTCAGTCATGTGATTCCTGACACTTGACAAACCCCCTCAGCTATTTAAAACCCACTCTGTGCAGTAGACCCCACCCACACTTTTACTTTATCCCCTGACCTTTGCTTAAGGAAGACTTTGCAGCCATGGGAAGAGGGTAGAGTGCTACTTTATTTTTTATGTCTCCTCCATTTCAAGACCTTTGGATTCACTGCACACCACTCCTGAATGTAAAGCGTATTTGAATATTCCCTATCTTGAACAGAGGAACTGTCTGACAGCCATGATATAGACTTCCTGACGTAAGTGGAAAGTCTGTTAAATTAGAAAAAGGGTCGCTGCAAATGTGCTAAGATGGGAGAGTGCAATACAAAATAAATAAAATAGCATCTCCCTCACAGGGCGGAGTCACAGGCTATAACTCTGATTGCCCACCACTTAAAGTACCACAAGGTGAAGCAAGGTGGCTATTGCCAGGGTACCCAGGACTGAGTGGGGCAACTCTTTTGTTTAAATTGCAGCTATAGCTGATTTTTTCGGAGCAGTTTGTGTCCTAATGATAAATAGGGCCCAGCATTTGAAATGTAAACTTAATAATTTAGGGTGGAAGGTGCTTTTACTTGTGCTATGTTTATAAATGTTACATAGTTAATACTGAATTATATCAATATAATATACGTTTTGAAGCCCTTCAACATCATATCATAGTCAATAGACATGTTAGTCCAAATTTAAAAGCATATTGGGAATGTTAAATTAAAATAAATTAATATATAGTCTCAATAACCACAAAACGAACAATATATAGTAGCTGTCCATTCAAATAAGGAAAATGTAGAATAGCTCATACTGTGAAATGGTACTAAGAGGTACTTAAGCTCAGTGAATATCCCTTGCAGCTTTCTCTGCTTCATAATTACGGCATCCACTGAGTGTGCTTCCAGCAGTAAATTATAAAATGAGAGATAAATTAGGAGACTGGTAGGGATAATTGCCTCTACAGATATCAATTACAGTATTGAAAATTGCAACATGTAGATTAGACTCCAGTAATCTTTAGCATACTCAGACAAATTTACCATACTACAGAGGATACTTTTGTTAATCGTATATAACATAATATGTTATTAAAGGAGTTAGTAATTTGTAAATAAAGGCTTGCACAACACATAGCATCAAATATACATATACAACTTGTACAAAGTGGGGTATACCCGTACCAGATTAATATATGAGCATGTGAAACATATATATTTCATCATAAGCTTATTTGCTTTTTATAAGTGACAGTGTGCTGAAAGACTAGAAGTGACATTTTTGTTCATGAAAACTTGACATTTCTAAGATACTAAAAATACACATCTACAAAAGCTGAACTATACGTCATTAATAGAATATATCAAGACCCTGAAACAAGACTCCATTCACCTGATATAATATGTTCTACTTACAAACTAACCAGTTAATTTACCTGGACTAAATTAATTAATTGACAAAAATGATGTTTTCAAACATTAATTTATTAATTTAGACCAGGTCAGAGGCTGGCTGGGCTGTGGGACAAGGTGGTATTTGCCTCCTGGGCCGGTCCCATAGTGGGCAACCTTGGGCTGGGTCACTGAGCTACCTGCCTTTGTTTTCCTTTAAAATGTTCCCAATAGGATGCTGAGCCGAGTCTCCTCCCCACAGACTAACATTTGCCAGCCAGCTCTCCCAGTAAAAGCTCTCCGTTTCCAATCACCCAGGCGGTAAAGCTCAGTGACATAAAGCGGTTGTGTTGTTCTGTGGTCCATACTCTGCTATCTTCACGCCTCTACCAACTTGGTATGAACATGATTATCTGTCACCCCACATCTTAGATGGGCACTCAGCTTCACCAAGTCTGTAGCAACTTTCTCTCTGGTTAACGAATGGGGTTGTCAAAGCCATAAAATATAACCTAAGATGAGATAGGTATATAAAAAGACTATTATTCACAATATATCCAAAACTCTTGGTGGTCACAAAAACATAAGTAAATTTACTGAAAATAACAAATGACATTACTAAAAAAGATAAGAATCTGTTAATCAGTATTAAAAGATACATCTATAATAAATGACCTTAAATATGAATGAGGGAAATCACTATGCACAATGTAAATATTAATTCTTTTCAGTTTATGATCAATTAGTGGAGGTCTTTTTTCTGGGGTTCGACATATAAACATGTTTGACATAATATTTCTACTATGTTAGAAATTATTTTCTTTCTAATTACTATTTCTAGCTCGTAGGAGTTCTTATTGAGCCTGACAGTCCAAGGAAAATAGCACACTTCACAGCAATCCAATCCCTTTCAGCTGGTCAAGTTCTTCACTGGAACAGGGTTAAATTATTATCCAGCATATTAGCCTGGAATGGGATTATCTAGTAGACAGACATTTCTCTGACAATAATAAACATTCAATATTAAACACATACAATTCTTAGCTGATGACAGAGATTACACACCCCACCTAAAGATTACAAACTACTTTGAGACTCAGACATGGTCAGGGCCTGATCAGCCAATAGGCTGACCAAGCTGCAGCCTGGGGCGCTGAAGCCAAGGGGGCGCAGCGTCACCGAGATGTTTTGTTTTTTTTCTAAATGTGGCAGCCGGAGTCATCTGGTCCACCCCTGGCCTAAAGGAGTGGTCCCGACTGTCACTATCACATGACAGGCAGTCTGGCAGCGATCGCTGCTAGCTGCCTGTCAGTGTGGCCGCAAGTGCTTCTTTCTCTGGTCATGTGAGATCAGGACTTCCACATCTCACGTGACCAGAGTAAGAAGCGCCCACGGCCACACTGATAGGCAGCTAGCAGCGATCGCTGCCAGACTGCCTGTCATACACAGCGCTGAAGAGAGGACTCCACAACAGGTAAGTCCGTTCTAATGTCTCGGGGGGAGGGGCGGCAGATGGGCAGGTGAGGTGGCTAAAGGGAGCAGGTGAGATGGCTAAAGGGGGCAGGTGAGGTGGCTGAAGGGGGCAGGTGAGGTGGCTGAAGGGGGCAGGTGAGCAGGCTAAAGGGGGCAGGTGAGCAGGCTAAAGGGGCCAGGTGAGGTGTCTGAAGGGGGCAGGTGAGATGTCTGAAGGGGGCAGGTGAGCAGGCTGAAGGGGGCAGGTGAGCAGGCTGAAGGGGGCAGGTGAGCAGGCTAAAGGGGGCAGGTGAGCAGGCTAAAGGGGGCAGGTGAGGTGCTGAAGGGGGCAGGTGAGCAGGCTGAAGGGAGCAGGTGATGTGGCTGGAGGGGGCAGGTGAGGTGGCTGGAGGGGGGGAAGGAGAGCTATGGCTGAAATAGCCTAGGGCGGCCGGAACCATTAATCGGGCCCTGGACATGGTTATGCATAAATCACATTCTTTGCTGCATATCTTAGTATCTGTAGTAAACAAAAAACTGTCAGAATGGTTACAACAAAGGACAGGGAATTTCCCACTGTGCAGGAGTGTTAATGCAATTACTCTGGTCAGTCTGAACAATGATCTAATCTGTACAGCCAGGCTGTAAGACATACATCAGATATATAGAAAATAGATCATTTAAAAAGTTATATGTAAAGTGGGAAATTAAAGTCTAAAATGTCCATGACTTTACAATCAATATTAATGTGAGGAAAATGAGGTACAGCAATGATGGTTTAAAATTAACCCATGGTTTCTTCAGACCTATGATAGACTTTATCTAAACTGTCACTGCTATTTATATAAATGGAGATAATTAGACCATGTTATTTAGATGATCTGTATAGTTAATACAATTTTGGATTGAAGCATGTATGTAGTGGTACACTCCCATGCTGCTGTTTAAGGCAGGGTATAAAATATTGCAAACCCCCTTTTTTATTTTTTTTGTCTGATTTTCACTCCACTCAAGAGACAGAGGCACGCTGCTCTAATCTATTTATAGCCAGGTGACCATGAAGATGGTAAAATCACTTATCACTGGCCAGGTGAATATATTAACATCACAGTCTTCTAGTGTAAGTATGACATGTGCTTCACATCATTAAGCTGTGCTCTTGGGGTTCCCTGCTCTTTCTACTTTCTAACTTGCCCTCTGTGGCTTCTGATTGCCTTCTTTCTCCTGATTAGATCATTGCACTGTCTCCATCACCATTGTGAGCAATTTTCAAACAGCGATTTAATCACTTCTGTGATGGATGCAAGAGAAATAACATAGACTTCTATGAATTATTTGCTTCCTTAAGCTGTCTGGTGGCCCTCAATGTTGTGAGCAGCATTTTAAAAGCTGTCAGAGGAGGAAATCTGCTTATGTGACACCATCAAGGCAATGGCAAAGCATCATAAAGAAAAATACTGGGGTAGAAAATTAATAGAAAACCCTCTTCCACCCTTAATTTGTCAGGTCACTGTCACAGAAATGGAAGTTTTCTGAAATAATCTGTGCTACAATGAGCATGCTAATGATCTGAAAACCTCGCTACACTTGCCCACTTCAAATCTGGGACACAGAAATGAATATGGAGAAATGTGTTTTGCACTAGTTAAACACACCTTAAAAATATATTTAATTGTAGTAATCAGATAACTTAATTTATACAGGTTTGCAAAAGTATTCATTATCCAAGTAGATGAAGGCTTATCTAATAGGTTGATGTCTAACTATCAGTGCGAGTATCCATATCAGTTTGGTAAGATTTTAATAATGTGAGTAAACTGATTGGGTTGCCGACATAGAACAATAGAAGACAAACTTACCAGGCGGCATTCACAAATCATGTAGTAGGTGCAGGGCTGGTGCAAGGTTGCTTGGCGCCCTAGGCAAAACTTTCCGCCCCTCTCCTCCCAAAAAATCTCACTTCCCAGTCCCTAACACACTTGACATTTCTAAAATAATATTAATAACTCTTACCTCTTCCTGGCTGGCAGGCAGAGCTGGATTAAGGCTTTGGGGGGCCCGGGGCACTTCAGACAGGGGGGCCCCTAAGATCTAAAATTAAGGCAGTGGTTCCCAAACTTTTCAAGTTTGCGGCACCCTTTAGAGTCTCCATAATTTTTTCAAGGCACCCATCCAAAATAATTACCTAGCAGTCCCGTTTTTTATAAGTAGTTGGGTCAAAATAATGTAATAAGTATTTAGGTCAGGACGAACATACTTAGTAAGTTGTTTGCAAAAATAATACACATAAATCCAAGGGAAAATAATATTTTTATATTTTTTTTTTCTATTATATTTCTGTCAAAGAATAATTTACAGCTAACTCACTCTGTGCCCTCCCCTGCATCATCTCCATACTCTGTGCCCCTGCATCATCTCCACACACTCTGTGCCCCTGCATCATCTCCACACACTCTGTGCCCCTGTATCATCTCCTCACACTCTGTGCCCCTGCATCATCTCCATACACTCTGTGCCCCTCTGCATACACACACTCTGTGCCCCTCTGCATACACACACTCTGTGCCCCTCTGCATACACACACTCTGTGCCCCTCTGCATACACACACTCTGTGCCCCTCTGCATCATCGCCACACAATCTGTGTTCCTCTGCATCCACACCCTCTGTGCCCCTCTGCATCATATCCACACACTCTGTGCCCCTCTGCATCATATCCACACCCTCTGTGCCCCTCTGCATCATCTCCACACCCTCTGTGCCCCTCTGCATCCACACCCTCTGTGCCCCTCTGCATCATATCCACACCCTCTGTGCCCCTCTGCATCATATCCACACCCTCTGTGCCCCTCTGCATCATCTCCACACCCTCTGTGCCCCTCTGCATCCACACACTCTGTGCCCCTCTGCATCCACACCCTCTGTGCCCCTCTGCATCCTCTCACTGCCCCCTCCTTCATTCTTTTGCCCCTCCGTTGCTGTTTCCTATCACCCTCAACATATATACCCGCACTACCACCACTGTAGAATATATATTATATATATATATATATATATATATATATATACACATATATATATATATACACACATATATTAGAACACAAATACATATGTATATATATATGTTAAAACTACTTACAGCTGCCTGCCTCTACTCCGATCCAATAATCTCCTTCTGGAAAGCTAGTTAGATCCACAAAGATTTGAACATATGATGGCTGGATGTAATTTTATATATATATATATATATATATATATATATATATATATATATATATATATATATATTAGTACAGGTACTTGTAAAATGTACAGGCACCTCTGTATAAAAAGCATGTAAAATAACGCCATTGGGTATAAGGCTATAAGCATTGACACACCTACATCACCTACAGTCCACAGTATGACTCCCCGAGGGCTCGCCTATGATGTCTGCACAAGACAAATCATTGCTTACACAAACTAAAATACTGTACATTAAAACAATCATCAAAAGGCAACATTAAAATGGGTATTGACACCACACATTAAAACTAGCATTGGAACTGCACATTAAAAATACCATTGATAACGCACACTAAAACTACCAATGATACCGCACGCTAAAACTACCAATGATACCGCACGCTAAAACTACCAATGATACCGCAAGCTAAAACTACCAATGATACCGCACGCTAAAACTACCAATGATACCGCACGCTAAAACTACTAATGATGCCGCACGCTAAAACTAGCACTGATAACGCACTTTAAAAATACAATTTATAATGCACATTAAAAATAGCAATGATACCGCATATTTAAACTAACATGAAAATGTTAACGTAACACCAATTTTGACTATATATGTCTATATATATATATAAAAAAATAAGTTTATGTATACATATGTGTAATAATCATGCAGGACCATCTGTTTTATTATTATTATCGAAGTCTGCCACTTATATTAAAGCTTTAATTAGATGACATAAATATGTGTGTATATATATATATATATATATATATATATATATATAGAAATAAATATAAATTATACATAATGTATTACAATTTTTTTCAAACTTTAATATAACTATACAGCTTCAGTAATTACTTTACTAATGATTAATAAAATATAATTTGCCACTTAATTTGCTCTAGCAGCCTAATCTCAATGTTTTATGTATATTTATTGAAACACTACTGATAAAACAAAAAATCATATTTAAGAAGACCCCCTCATAGCATGGTGACTTGATTGCTTGATTAAATATGTAAAATGTAGCCAGTATATATATATATATATATATATATATATATATATATATATATATATATATATATAGTACTCTTACTGTTATAGGTGGCTACAGCTTACATATTTAGTCAAG
The DNA here is from genome assembly GCF_038048845.1 of Mixophyes fleayi. Taxonomy (NCBI): domain Eukaryota; kingdom Metazoa; phylum Chordata; class Amphibia; order Anura; family Limnodynastidae; genus Mixophyes; species Mixophyes fleayi. The sequence goes on from NC_134406.1 coordinate 73,097,430, forward strand.
ATATACCCATGTTATTAAGGGTTTTCTATATATATTTAGTTTTAGTATAATTATTTGGTCACTTACCTACTGTCTCTCTCAAGTCTTCATGCAGAGGAGGAGCTGCTGCATCTGCACATGCGCAGCAGCTCCATTTTGGCCATTTTAGGTATTACAGCAGCCGCAGTGCTGCTAAGAAAAGAGTGGGTACATTGCGCATGCGTCGGGTGTCAGATGGCCGCGATTCTGTCAGCTGGGCAGCTACAGAGGCAATGCGGGCGGCGGGGCCCCCCCCTCCCCCCGCCGGCGGAGAGAGGGATATCTGGTGCAGTTTCTGTCAGTTGCTGTCAGACAGCAACTGACAGCTGGGCAGCTAAAGAGGCAATGCGGGGGGCGGTAGGGCCCCCCCCCCCCCCCGCCAGCGGAGCGAGGGATATCTGGTGCAGTTTCTGTCAGTTGCTGTCAGACAGCAACTGACAGCTGGGCAGCTACAGAGGCAATGCGGGCGGCGGGGGGCCCCCCCCGCCGGCGGAGATAGCGATGTCTGGTGCGCTTTCTGTCAGTTGCTGTCAACTGACAGTAGAAGAAGTCATACTGGCGGCGGGGGGCCCTCAGAGATAGGGGGGCCCGGGGCACGTGCCCCCTGTGCCCCCCCCTTAATCCGGCTATGCTGGCAGGTAAGGCTGCAGTCCAGATGCACTGATGTCCAGGTGCCCTGATGTCTAGATGAACTGTTGTCTGACGCAGATTGCTGTCCAGACTTCACTGCTGCCCAAGAGCAAACGTAGGATATCTAGAGGGGAGGCTCCAAATGTCAGATTCAAAAACAAAAAAAAACTTCACATCACTCACCTCTTACACACTGACATGTCCCCAGCTGCCCCACAACTTTCCTCACACATGCCCATCTGCCCACTAGCTATTCTCACATATGCCATCCCTTGCCCATCAGCTTTTGTCACTACCCACATAACACCAGCTTCACTCACATGCCCCCTTGCCCACCAGATTACCTCTCATATATATCATCGCTGTCCTAAGTGCCCTAGCCAGCTTTTTGCCCACCAGATTTTCTTTAAAATACCCTTCTTGTCCACCTGCTTTTCCCAAACATATTCCTTTGCCAAACTGCTTTTCTCTCACATACCCCCTTGCAAACCAGATTTTTTATCCACAAACTCTCGTCTACAAACATTTAATAAACATCTAAATGCTTAATGGTTGAGCAACCATTTTTTTTTTTTTTAGTATTTGCCCAATACTTGGCTCTCCTCTGTTGCTGTCTATTAATGTATTCTGTAGATGTAATATTAAATATACTAACACATGCAAATAAAGGAAAGGTTATGTAAATGATATAGATAATCTAGACCGTTCTATAATTATTTGCATTTGTTAATGTATTCTGTAGATGTAAAATTAATTATTCTAATAGAAAGCAACAAAGGAGAGCCAAATATAGGGCAAATAGTAAAAAACAAATGGTTCCTCAACTATCCTAGAGTAGCCCCGGCTTGGTGAATAACAGCGGTGCTTCATTATTCATCGCTGTAATTTGTGATCGTACTATTAAAGTACATAGAGCCCATAGTCTCTAACTTTTCTGTAGAATTCTTTCTCCTTGCCCCTTTCTATAGCATCCATCCCCCTTTTTTATAGCATCTATTCCCCCCTTTCTATAGCATCCACCCCCCCTTTCTATAGCATCCATTCTCCCCCCTTTCTGTAGCATCCATTCACCTCCCTTTGTATAGCATCCATTCTCCTCACTTTCTGTAGCCTCCATTCTCTCCATTTCTGTAGCCTTCATTCTCCCCCATGTTTGTAGCCTCTATTCTCCCCCCTTTCTGTAGCCTCCACCCCTACCTTTGTATAGCATCCATTCTCCACCCTTTCTGTAGCCTCCATTTCCTCCCCGTTTGTATAGCATTCATTCTCTCCTCTTTGTATAGCATGTGCCCCCCCCCCACCTCTGTTTTCTGTAGCCTCCTCTGTTATGTACTCATTTTAGCATTTTTTTCTTCCTTTCTTTTCTTGCCCGGCTCTAGTTTCTTGATACTTGCTCCTTGCTTCTTTCTTCTGTCTCTCTCCTGTCGGCTGCTCTACACTGGCAGCGTTGTGAGGTAACGACGCTGCCAGAAGCTGGGCAGATTTTAAAATGCGGTGCTGCACTGTAGCAGCAACGCATTATTATGGGGGGGCGATAGCACTACCCGCATTTATTTTGCAATGATTATTGGGTCCCCAGCCTCAGTGCCGCCCATCAGAGGCCGGCGCCCTAGGCAGCTGCCTAAGGCTGCCTAATGGTAGCGCCGGCCCTGAGTAGGTATAATGCCTTAAGCAATCTTTGTAATGCACATATATATATATATATATATATATATATTGCTTCCATTCTTTTATTGTAGTGATTTTAGCACCCTATGTTTATGTAACTGTGTATTTTAAGTTACATTTACATCATAATGCCTTTGATACAGGCTTTTTCTACTTATGCAAGAAAAGTACATCTATTTAAATCCACCCATAATGTCCTTCTTTGGCCTTTTGAAATGTTGGGAGATATGCATACAAATCCATCAAATATGCATCTCAAACCTTTCAATCACTTCACCTTCACATTAGTCAACTTTCCCAATGTTGAATTATGGGAACCACTGATTAATTTTAAAGACGCAAGTAAAAATCATTACAGTTTGTAAAGGGTATCAGCTCTGGATGATGCTGAAGGATTTTGGGATAAGATACATATATTTTTATGTGCCCAAAAAAATTATGAAGGACTTTTGCTATACAAAGCATCCGGCCTGCCTTTACTTTGGATGTCTTTTTTTGTATAACGTGTAGGAAAGTGCAATGATGCTAATTTTACAAGCTAAATAATAATAAGTTACTAGACATAAACCAAGCCTGATCTCTCTCTCTCTCTCTCTCTCTCTCTCTCTCTCTCTCTAGACAAGGCACAGGTCAGAGGTAGATCTAAGAGAGCCGGAGAGAGAGTATTTTGATATGATATTTGATATGTATGCAAGGGTAGTGTTGCTGAGGGCTTTGTAGGTAAGGGTGAGTAATTTGAATTTGATTCAGGAGGACACAGGGAGCGAGTGTTGTGGGATTTGCAAAGTGGTACAGCAGATGTGGAGCAGTGAGAGAGTAAGAAAATGTATTTTATGTACAGTAGACATTAATAACATCCTGATAAATGTATTTAAATGTATTTCATTTGGGTAGTAAAATGAAAAATAAACTTTTTGCTTAAATGTGTTTTCATTAATGATTATATTATTAACAGGTGACAATACATAATACATATGTATTGTGCGTATCCTGTAGTTTGTTGTGTCTATCTTAATACGGCAAGTGCTGTAAATGGATAGCGTATTTACACCCGTATTCAACAAGAGACGTTTCTTCAGACACAGTTGTAGTTGAATATGAATATGTGTATGCCCGAATTGCATGCGCTGTTAAAAAAAGCACACACAATACGTTTGTTTTGCATGTCTTAATGAATCAAGCTCAATGTGAGCAGTCTTTAAATAGAGTTAAAGAGTCTTTAAATAGAGTTACACACGTAGCGGTTCACAGCTACGTGTGTAACTCATCGGAAGAAGCTTACCATTATATGTGGACTAATGACTATGGCAATAATCAGCATCCTTTTTGTCTGGGAGGAAATTGTAGAGCAATGCTCAATTCATAACATTTTTTGACCACAATATCGGCTACAGGGTATACAGCTGTTATACATAATTTCCATAGTAGCGTTGTGGTTCTATTATTTTAGACTCATGAGTATCATTCAACATGGTTTTCTATAGTCCTTGAATTGTTACATCATCCTATGTCACAGTGCACTGTGACATAGTCTTTGTACACTTTTCCCCCTATAACTACCACTCAAGCATCAATAGGTATTATATGTATGATTTTATTGTGATATTAAATACTATTTTATATATTTGACCACTCGTGATCTGCTATTTATGCTTCATTAGCCCATATTGGGAGACAGTTAGATTTGAGCGCTGCATTTGTTTTTTGTTGTTATTTCTGCATGTTGGTGGGCGCAGCCACTTAGTTTATGCAGCAGCTTGTCTTCTGTCCAATACATTATTGGGAAATTGATATTTATTCAGTCTTTTCCCATTATCCCATTTACCTTCACTGGTATTATATTGGCGCCATATCAGGGGTATTTTTCTGTTTTTTGCTATACTTTATATATAAAGCTGTAATTCCCATATAGGCTTAGGAGACACTTGCTGAAGGCAGCAGTGTCCCTGGAGAAGATTAAGAGGGATAGCAGAAACAAAGGCTGAGTTTTCTATCTTCATTTTTTCTTAGGTTATCAGTGCCAGCTGCCCATTTGCCTGGTCAAAATTATTACACAGAGGATGTTGGGCAGAGTAGCATGACCATGTTTAAGGCAGATTTTAGAGGTAGTAATAAGTATAGTATAGCAATACAGATGTTATGGGCTGGATCATATTTATGTGAATAAAATGACTTGTGCATTAAACACAATCTGCATCTATTAAACATGCTTAAATGTAAACAACCACTGTCCAAAAAATATTGGAAAAAAAAGATCTCTACCTTTCAAAAAATAATTTCCTCTCTGCATTGTCATATGCATTTAACTAGATACATATATCTGTCATTTTATGAAACACAAGAGAACTAGTAAAATGACAGTTATGCTAGACCACGCTGAAGAAAAGCATTTTAAATGACTTGCTGCTTAATCTGTTGCAATGATTTCCCTGTTATTGTATATGCTCTGTAAGAAAATGTCAGAGAATTATATTTGGAGTGTTTATAGATTGAGTTTTGCAAGTGATCACTTTTATGGCATTAAAATAGGATATATCAAATTTTGCAAGTCTGCTCATCGTTTTTACTGTATGTGCCAAAAATCTCAGCCAACTCTTGCTGTTCACTAATGTTTCTGGTTAACATTTAAAATGAACCATGTCTTGGTAACCAGAGTTATATTTGAAGACATTAAAGTTTAGAATTAAATTTTTTTGCATGCAAGCTTGTCTGGGTAATGACCATAATTATATTTGCTTTAATTTATATGAGTATTTATATTTAATTTTTTTGCTATAATAAATTATATCTACTAATTTAAAACAGGAGCTTGCACAATATCATTTTATTTGTGCAAAGGTGCCAAATTGTTCGCCTTCCGCAAAACAAGGAGCAGGTCCCACAGCAGGTCTTCAATATAGATTTTTTTAACTTGTCCCGTAAAAGATCTCTGCATGATATTTTGAGGGTTTGGCATGGTAGACAGAGTAAAAAAAAAGGCATGCTTACTAGGATCACATCTTTTTTAATTTCAACTTTTTACGAAACTACTGCTAAGTGTAGGCATTGTTTAGCTTTTCAATAAATTGGTGAACATGGGGAATTTCTTTATTACATGTGTCAATATTGTGTGTTTAAATGTTTTAATTATATTGGGTGGAATGCGCCTAGAAATTGATTTTCCCATATAAAAAGCTCAGGAAAGTACAAAACTCACCCCACTTAAAATACAGTATATACAGAGGCCTGACTCTCACCACTTCTGCAGAAGTGCAAAAGTAAAAAAAAACACTTTGCGCCCCACGCTAAACAGGCCTAATTTTTCTTCTTTATCCCTTGATTGCTAATTAAATAATAATTTACTGAAAATTTAAATAAAAGATTTTCTTGTGCTCCTATCGAAATATGTAAAATTTGCATCATTGTAGTTCACCAACAATCCTTGTACTTTCCCATAAAAAACAGATGCATTTGCACAGTAATAATAACATAGGGCCTGATTCATTAAGGAACCTAAATTAAAAGTTTCTTATTTAAGTCTCCTGGACAAAACCATGTTACAATGCAAAGGGTGAAAATTAGTTTTCTGTTTTGCACATAAGTTAAATACTATGGGGGGTATTCAATTGTTAGTGTTAATGGAAAAAAACGAGCGCTCAAAAAATCTTAGCATTAATACGGTAATTACTCGCGGAATTTCAGCTCGCTGCTCCCTGAGCGGCGAGCTGAAATTCCGCGAGTAAATTACCGTATTAACGCTTTTCTCGCGCAATATTACCGTATAAATGGTAATATTTTTTGAGCGCTCGTTTTTTTCCGTTAACGCTAACAATTGAATACCCCCCTTACTGTGTTTTCATGTAGCACACAAATACTTGATAGCTTATTTGTACACTGAAATTTAAAGTTGATATTTGTGTGCTACATTAAAAAACAGTCAGTATTTAACTTATGTGCAAAACAGAAAACTAATTTTCACCCCTTGCATTGTAACATAGTTTTGTCCAGGAGACTTAAATAAGAAACTTCTTAAATTAAGTTCCTTAATGAATCAGGCCCATAGTGTCACAAAATAGTTGTGGGCTCGAATTTTTGCTTTTCCTATAAGACCCTTTATATTTTTTAATAAGTAAACTGTCATAAACTGCCACTGTGTCATGTGGATCCCAATACAACCTCCATCACATGACATATGATGTAGTGAGCAGAAAATCTTTGTAACATTCATAGCATACAACCTTGCCCCCTTGTGTCATCATATGAACACAGAGGAGGTAGGTGACTGACTGTCTGAGACTGAGAGATCATGGGAAATATTTACCAAACATTCAATTTGTTGGCAGTTGTTGGCCAATGCACATCACCCGCAATTTTGCCCTCCAAAGTGTCAGATTTACTATCCAGCAATTTGCGGCTGAAAAGTCGAATTGAGTAGATGGTCGGCGGTTTCTAACTACCTGTATTGTATGCTTTTAATGAATAACCTTCTAAATGCCAGATATCAGGCAAGTCCATAAAGGAAAAAAGGTGGTGTTCAGCACTATGGCTTAGTGCTTAGCACTTCTGCCTCACAACATTGGGGTCATGAGTTCAATTCCGACCATGGCCTTATCTGTGAGGAGTTTGTATGTTCTTCCCGTGTCTGTGTGGGTTTCTTCCGGGTTCTCCAGTGGGGCAGGTACTGATGTGAATGAGTTATCTCTACAGCGTTGCGGAATTAGTAGCGCTGTATAAATAAATGGTGATGATAATTAGATTCTATTTAGTTGCTCTGTTTTAATACAGAAATTTCTCAAAGTAGAAAGTCCCATTGAGTGATTGACAATTTGGTTAACATTTTACAAGCTTTTTAACTAGCACATTCACTAGCCTTGTCATGAAGGCCGAGGGTAGGATCCCCTGAATATGCCTCATTTGGCACAACTTTACCCAAGGGCACAGAGTCTAACGGGATAGGTTGTCTTCATCAGGAACCCTCGCAAGGAGGTATGGTCTTAGCAGCCCCTGTTCTACAGGTTGCTGTCCCTTGAGAGTGTACCAGGCAGATCGGTACGGGAGAGCAGAAAGCGGCGAGAGCAATACACACGGAGGTAAGTCTGAATATGTAGCCAATGGAGTCACTGGAACAGCAGAAGTTCAATGCAGCCTATGGACTGGAGAGATAGAACAGTAGCTGAACACTATGGTGGTAACTCAGGATTGGTAGTGAATGGAGTCACTGGAACAGCGGGAGTTGAATGCAGTCTGCGGACTGGAGAGGCAGAACAGTAGCTGAACACTATGGTGGTAACTCAGGATTGGTAGTGAATGGAGTCACTGGAACAGCGGGAGTTCAATGCAGCCTGCGGACTGGAGAGACAGAATAGTAGCTGAACACTATGGTGGGAACTCAGAATTGGAAGTAAATGGAGTCACTTGAACAACGAGTTCAATGAAGCCTGCGCCGGTGTCCAGGAGTAGGGAGAGAAAGAGTCAGATTCTTACCACTAGCAGGAAGTGAGCACAAGAACAGGCACCTGACAAGTAACTCCGGTGCTTTAAATACCCCACCAACAGGTTGTGACCAATGAGGGGAAGCAGGAGGTCTTAAAAGGGGGAGCGAGCCTGAGCATGCGTGGACCCGACAGCAAGATGGCGCCCACCATTGGGTGGATGAGGCCGAGACTGCCGGGAACTGCCTGCGGGAGAAGGATAAGACTGCCAGTTCCCGCTTGCGGGGTCGGCGTGTGACAGCCTTAAAATGCAAGTAAAATCATACCTTCCGGCATTTGAATTGTTGAAATCAGGACACAGCCACACCTTCTGTGAAGGGGAGAGGGCATGGCCACATAATGTTAATGGTGTGTTCATGTCAAAGTGGGTGTGTTTACAGCCCCTGGGGTGTGCTTAGCACTTCCCAACATCACCACCTTCCGCTAAACACACCCTAGAACTGTAGTATGCAACAGAAGCATCTGCCTCAGGTACATATACCTCCCAATTTACTGTGTGTTGGGACAAACGCATCGTATTTGTCACAGCTGGACAGCTCTCTTAAAGTGGGACTCCCCCACCAAAATCAGGACAGTAGGGAGGTATGGTAAAATGTCAGTGGGTGTGAGGCTTTAAGCAGATGACCAGGAAAACATGTCTACTTTGACTCACATAAAATTAGAGATGCTCAGGCTCGGTTCCCCGAGAACTGAACACACCCGAACTTAGCAGACCCAAGTACCAAGCCGAGCCAGCTCAGAACTTTCGCGCGCCATTAGAATTGAACACAAGGCAAAATGTCATTGTTAAGCTGTTGGATCTCATGAGTTTTGGATTCTATAAGTGGTGATCCAGCGCCATTTCACAGAGGGACACAGAAGGGGTAGCACGGTTCTTGCAGTCTCTAGTGCAGTTGGGCAGTGTCATAGGTAGAAAAGAAAGAGGAGAGGTAGCAGTGTTCTTCAAAGTCGCCAGTGACATTCTGGAGAGCTCCATTGCTCCATTGCTAATTGTCATTGCTGAAATAGAAATAATAGATCTGGCAGACTTGGTCTTCTAAATCTGCAGACACATTGTACTGTGTTATATAGGTAACACACAAAGAGGAGAGCTTCATTGCTCCATTGCTAATTGTCATTGCTGAAATAGAAATAATAGGGCTGGCAGTGTTCTTCAAAATCTGCAGTTTCATTGTACTGTGCCATAGCTCACCCAGAAATAGGAGAGGTGGCAGTGTTTAGTGCTGAAACAGAAATTGAAATAATAGGACTGGCAGTGTTACTAAAGTCTCCAGTCACATTTTACTGTGTCACAGTGTCCTTGTCACTCTGCAGTCTTCAGTCACATTGTTGTTGTCACTCTCCAGTCTCATTCATGATGATACTAATCACTCTACCTCATGTGCTAAATGTTCAAGTGCATAGTGGTTTAAGTCAGGGAAACCAAAATGTAACATAAAAGCTTGTAACTTCTTAAAGAAAAAAAAACCTCACTAATAAAGGTGAAATTTTACTGTAGAAAATATAAAATTGCCAACATGCCAAGATACCCAAAATATTACCAAGCATACAAGCATCAGCTAGATCCATTCTCTCAGCTACATCTCAGCACCTATAATGTACACTGTCATCCTATTCACCCTCATCAGTGTGTGCATCATCCTCAAACAATACTCATTCATCCCCACTGGAATCCAACATCACCGAAGTCTGTGTACGTTGATGTAATTGCCGGTAATGGCCTTCCTCATGGAATTTGCAGTTAATTTTTACGGAAGAGCTGTCACGATTTTTGGGCAATTCTTTTAGACAAGACCAAATGTCAAATTGTTGTGCAGACTCATCTGCATCACCACTGGGTGTCTTGGGAAAGCTAAGTTTTTTCCTAGCAGCAATTTAAAGAGAAAATTAAAGAGGAGACGTAATTGTGTCATGTACCACTGGATCTGTCAGCTTGCTGACCAGGAGCATCTCTTGAGATCTGGGTCAGTTGGAAAGAAAGAAAAGACATACCGTATATACTCGAGTATAAGCCGAGTTTTTCAGCACTTTTTTTGTGCTGAAAAAGTCCTCCTCGGCTTATACTCGGGTGATGGAGAGCGGCAGAGGATGAATGGGATGTGAAGCGATGAAGCGATGAATGGTAAATGAATCATCGCTTCACATCCCATTCATCCTCTGCCGCTGCAGCAATGGACTGCACTGACAGCCTGTTTAGTGAGACATGAGGAAATCAGTAACAGCCGGGACGTCAGGAACCTCCTGCACAGGCGCGTCTGAAGAATGGAAACATCACTACTTCAACCAGTGCTATTGGAGTGGTAGGACCAAACGAAGCTAGGAACTTTCCTTCAAAAGACTTTGTGTCTGGACGGCTATTATAGTCAGCACACCCCATCTGTTTGCTTGCAGTCTTTAAGGAATACCGCGGACGGACTGAGAACTGCTATCAAGAAATCGTGAGTTATACACTCCAACACTGCTCTGCATTGTTACTTATTGTTATGTCCTATACAGTTTGGAGCCTCCGGATATACCACCATTCCCTTCAGTACTGTTTATTGAGGTCTACATCTCCTATATATCCTTTGTGATATATTACATGTTGGTATTGCTACACCAGTCAATCATCCTATTTATTTATCTAGTCTGGGAACAATACATTTGTTTTTATAGATTGTATATATCATTTTTATTTTTGAAATTTACTAGTAGCTGCTGCATTTCCCACCCTAGGCTTATACTCGAGTCAATAAGTTTTCCCAGTTTTTTGTGGTAAAATTAGGTACCTCGGCTTATATTCGGGTCGACTTATACTCGAGTATATACGGTAGCTCTTAAACCTAGGATCAAGCACAGTTGCCAAAATGTAATGATCTAAGTTCAAGATGTTGATAACTCTTGGATCCTGGCTAAGTGAATAAAGTACTTAATCTACGAGTCCAACATAATTAATGTAATTTCTTTCTTCCATTTCCTCCTTCAATTTCTCTTGCTGCTTTTCAAAAAGTTTAATTAGGGGAATAACTTGACTCAAGCTAACAGTGTCTGCACTCTCTTCACAGGTGACTACTTCAAGTGGTTTCAGCACCTTGCACAACACGGAAAGTATTCTCCACTGCGCTGGCCTAAAGTACATTCCCCCTAAATTCTATTTTTCTTGCACCTGCTGCATTCTCCTACATGCTGTTGCAGAATCCCGAAAATGACCCTAAATATTTCGGGACACAGACAGCATCTCCTGCATGTCATTGTCATTTTTTAAAAAGTTCTGTACCACCAAGTTGATTGTGTGAGCAAAACAGGGAATGTGATGGAATTCCCCCCGCTGTAATGCTATACCAATATTGGTGGCGCTATCAGAAATCACATATCCTCAGGAGAGTCCAAGCAGTATAAGCCATGTTGCAATGACATCCCTTAGTTTTTCAAACAGGTTGTCAGCGGTATTACCTCTGACTTGCGCCTTGTCTCTGATAACCACCTCTCACTCTCATCTTCAAGACTTCTCCTATGCTGCTCCTCACTTATGGAACTCCCTACCACGCTCAATCATACTTTCCCAAGCCTTCAAATCTTTAGATGCTCTTTTAAAACCCATCATTTTTTTAGAGGTGACCATATACTCGTTAACACTATTCACACTGATGCACCCTCACAACTATCGACTGTGCCCTCTTCCCTTTAGAATGTAAGCTCTCTAATGAGCAGTGTCTAATGTCTGCCTTGTCTGTTCTTGTTTTGCGTATGTCCTGTTTTATGTATGCCCTTGTCTTCCCAACTGGACGGCGCTGTGGAGCACTGTGGTGCCTTACAAATCTACTATAATAATAATAACAATAATATGCCTCTTAGTGAAGCAGATGATACACATTTTAGCGTGCCTCTGAAGAATGTGACATTCCTAGGTACATGCTGCTGCTGTCCCTGCTGGTGAAGGTGAATCACCAACCCAGTGGGATGTCACAATCATTTAATCTTTAGTTTTCCCAGTTCCGCTTGTCCACATATCTGTGGTTAAGTGTACAGTGGGTAGAATAGCATTTTGTAGCCTAATAATTACATTTTTACGAACCTTCTGGTAGAGGTGAGGAATAGCTTTTCTAGTAAAATGGTGTTGTGATGGAATTTGGTAACGGGGACAGAATACCTCAAGTAACTATATAAAACCAGCTGCATTAATAGTGGATATTGGACGCAGATCTAATACTAGCATAGTCGCCATGCCGTCTGTGATTCACTTTCCGACTGGATGACAGCTTTTATACTTGTATCCTCTTGCGAAAGATTGTTTAACAGTCAATTGTTGTAAACTACTAGTAGTCTTCTTTTTGGTCTGCTTCTGGGTTGAAGATCCACCCCCAGCAGCAGGAGCAGCAGCAGTGGGCCTAATGCTCAAGGATTCTTCTGAGGAGTTCTGGATAGGGGAGGAGTCATCTCGCCATAGAAACTTGGTTGCAGGACTAACTCCGATCACTTGTGCGTATATTGATGATGAAGGTTTTGGGGGTGTGGATTTCAGGTGCTGGGATCTAGCTGAGAGAAGGGAGATAGCTGATGCTGGACTGCTTGTTGTTATTTTTCAGCATAAGTTTCTGATTTTCACAAAAGCTTTCCATGAACTCCCTTCAAATGGCATAACTTGGATGAGGTTCCTAGAAGGTTAAGGTCCCTACCTCTACTGCCTGTGGCTTTATAATGCTACAAGTGACTAGACAACTGTTGTCAGGATTTGTGTAAAAATAATTCCTCACATAAACATGGATTTTTTGGTCTTATGCCCAGGCATGACAATGGCCTTCTTCTTATCACTGGCAAGAACTGCTCGTACTGGTGCATGACTTGCTACAGTAGAGCTCATTAACAGCACTGTGTGCTTAGGTGTCTTAAGCCCACTGTTAGCTTGTTTTGTGGGGGCCCAAACAAACCAAGCACTTCAGCCTACAAAAGTGGCACTGCTTGTCGCTGGAGTGCTTACTTTGCTAAACTGTCCATTTCAATATTTTACATAAGGGTGGATGGGAGTGCCCAAGGACAATTCCATCTTGCATCACTTTTCTTTTCTGCCACTGCTGTGTGGCAATTTTTCCTAGATGTGCTATGAACTGCTGTGTGTTTGTGTCATTGCTCTGTCGCTTAGTATCCAGCCAGGTCGCTGCAGTCTTTGTTTGAAAGTGTATGAAAATAATATTGTGACCTGTGAGGTGGTTAAAATTTACTGCAAATGACTTGAAATTAGTGTTATTTAGGTTAATAATAATGTAGGGGAGAAAAAAAGCTAATTTATGTGATTTTAGCAAAAAAAAATTGGGATTTTGGCAAAAACATAGGGGTCCAAAACCAAAATCGAAACATGCAAGAGCGGTTTTGCCAAAACCAAAACACAAAGTTAATCCAGATCCAAAACCAAAGCCAAAACCAGAACACGGGGTTCAGTGAACATCTCTACATAAAATAGCTGTTTCTATTTTTAAGGATTTAATTGTAATTGCACTTCATTATAGGCATGCAGTTTTTATGTGTATGGCATTGTTATGAAAGCTCTATATACTGTTAACTAGCAAGAGGCAACCAAACTATAACTGCAGCTACATAAGTGTGCATCTTAAACAATAGGTAAATCACTGCAAAACTTTAAGCAATAAACGCAGTTAAATTGGCTGCCAGTCGCTGAGTGGTTTTTTAACATTACATAAAGTAAACCAGTACTTTTCCTGCATTTTCATTACCTACACATAACACACATCACTTCCTATCTCAACATAGCAGCAAGACAGTAATTATTGGAGATACCTCTGCTGGAAAATGAATACAGGACAGGTAATTGGCACTGCTGTTTCAGTACTAGCACTTTTCTGCAGTGTGATTTATTGTTGCTCATTTTTGTAATGAACCTAATAATATCGTATATTCTGCTGCTTCCTTTGATGAGTGGGTGAACAATGACATAATTAAAGCCAGGAAAGTTAAAAGAACAACATTTATAAATGGGTTGTGGAAGGCAAAGGTGTTTATGTGACTAACGAAATTGTCTGAGCACCAAGGGCCAAACTGAGGCAATTCTTAAAAGGACTCATTTTACATTTTAAAAAAAAATATTTAGAGTTATGTTTTACAGCTGCATCAGGAAGCTGGTAACATTTATGCATCACCATTTTATATAGGTTTTTATGTTTTCTAATAATTTTACATGTGTAATTTATGATAAACAAATAGAGCACAGCAGACAACATAATCTACTATTATATGTATGTGATGTCACAGTGACTGCATCAGGAAATTGCTCTTACATGTGCATGCAAGGATAATGGATTTACAGGCAATGCATACATTTTCTGGATAATGCACAGATGCAATCATATCTAGAGAACCTAGTGCAATGCAAAAGTGCAAAAAGTAATGGTGGTTTTGTGACACTATTATTTCTAAATTTTTCTAACTGCAATGGAAGGAGAATAGACCAATGCTATGGCAGCTGAGATTATCTCTGTTGGTGGTGCAGCTAGGATATGATGAATTTTCCAGTTGGGAGGAAGGGGGTTTCGGTGGTAATCGTTTTAACGGTGACGAGAACCCCGACATGCTTAACACCTACAAAAAAAATCCGACTTGACAAAAAAACAAATACACTATAAACAGACTTACCTGAAAACAGAAGATCCAGCCTTCCGATGGCTGCGCATCCTGACAGGCAGTCATTCCAAACACGCAGCTGTTCGGCACTTCAGTTTCAGCTTTAAACACTTAAACCTGCAGGGTCCAGACATTGCCGGTTTAAATTAACATTAATGTAGGTGCACTGACGTGAAACTGAAGTGCCAGACAGCCTCGGTCTTGGAATGACTATGTACAAACTTTGAACCTCACTCTTAAACAATGCCTGATTTGTTCTTGTGGGCCATGCATGCATTATTAAATAATGAAAGATGTTTGCTCACTAAGAGGTTGCAATCCAATCTTATGAAGTGATCATCATTATGAACATTGCAATTAGATTTCATTGCTGAGTAAACAAAACAATTAAAGACTTTCCCTGCATAATGTAATTTTTCTTATTTAACACTTCAAGGCTTGGGGATGGTTTACACTTTTTGACCGTATTTGGCACAAGCATGTAATAAAATAAAGTAATAATGGCACATTGTAATGAGCAGACTCACCAGAGTATGCCTGCTTTTGTCCAGCTTGTTGTCTCTTCAAGTGCAGGGACCAGATGATGTCTTTCCATTGTACACGCCAATATATTATAGACGTGCCCACATTCCTGATTTTGTCTCTACTCTGCCTCTCCCTCTCATTTTGCCAGATATTTAAATCTGCTCTGTGCACAGTTACAGTGCCAGAGCGTGGATCTGTTTATAGGCTCAGTTGGCTCGCTATTTTGACACCCACCTATTTCACTTCTTGGGATTCCTCTTCTGGTGGGCATCGGATTCCTTAGTATTGAAACCTAAGACTTTGTAATATTTAGATGCTTCAAGACTGAACCTGCATTCCTTTTTTTTGTGATTCCTCTCTGCATTCATCTGCATCTTTACACTTTGTGCCAATCCTGCCCTCCTGCTATCTATGGGCTATGCTTGGGTTCAATCCCAGGGACCGCAACCTGCATGGTGCTTACAATGAAGCTCATGCTCCCTTGTGGGAGTCCCTATGAGCACCAGCATCACATTAGACTAAGTGCGTTGGACGTGGGTAAGCTAGTCTGAGGATCCTAACTCCCAGAGTGCTCCTGATATGTACATTATTATAATGTAACAGGTTTTGCAGTAGTTCCAAGATGTGAATAATCTGATCAAATGGCATGAAGTATTTATTCTCACTTCAACCTTATACTGGCTGGAATATTGTATGAAACTTGCAAATATTAAAAATTTGCCCTGACATTATCTGAAAATAAACCCTCTGTTAAGTCAGAATTCGTGCTGGGACTGCTGGAACAATTTGTTCTTGATAATGGAAAACTGATCGGGAACGAATACATAGTACTTAGGTAATTTCAGAATGCAGCCTGATATTGCTAGAGGCCAAGAATGGACTAATGATCAACTTGGTACAGCCTACTTTCCTAGCTTTTACTACAACTGAATGCAATTATAGGACACCATTTCAATGCCAAAATAAAAGATACATTCTAGCTTATACATGTGCTTCTTCATCCCAGACACTTTAGAACAGTAGAAAAACAGGAAAAACCCCATAGTGTAGCAATACTCTTAGCTGGCTACAGGAAATATTCAGAAGCTATCGTACCACACTGCCAGGTGTGACCTCAGGGCCTACATTGTAAGCACTTATGCTTGTGTCTCTTCTGTCTTTCCTGCTGCCTGTGTTTCTTGTTTCCTTGGTCTTATCAACCTCTTTTGACAATACTTCCTTCAATCCTTTAGTCCTGACTGTCTTGCTCTGGTTTCAGCATATGGACTTGTTACTTCTTGTAGCTGTCTAAAATGTATTTCTGGTGATGTCCTCTTTTGCCTTCAGCTTACATTCTAACCCTACACTTGTCTGTGTTGGTTTAGTATCTTGTAATCCTGGCCTACATCTGTAATGTTATGGTGTTGGTAATTACTTTGTCTGCTTCATGGGTACTTTCTACCCCAAGGACTGTACATAGCATATGCAGTCACCACCTAAGGTTAGAGGACAGGACGTTTCAGAACCAGAAAAGGAAGGGGTTCTTTACAGTAAGGGCAGTCAAGATATGAAATTCACTGCCAGGGAAGGTTGTGATGGCAGATTAAATTTTTAGCAGTAAAGGGTATCCGGGGGTTACAACAACTTTTAATTAAAATGAAGAATAGTAGTGGAATCAGAAAGAAATAGGACTGCAATATTGGGTAAGTAGGGATTTTTTATTTTACACATTTTTTTTTATTTTCCCGATTTAAACTGATTGGTGGTTGCTTCATCTGGATCAATTGCAAATATAAGAGAGGGATCGCAGGAGATCCAAATAGGTTGAACTTGATGGACAGGTGTCTTCCTTCAACTTCATTAACTATATTACTATGTTACTATGTTTAGTTGTCATTTATCTGCTTATTTTCATTACCAGTTCTCAGAACTTTAAGCTTGTTTAATTCCAGATTCTATGTCTAACATTTTTAATAAGAACTAGGCACATCTGAGTAATTGACAGCTTAACCTGCAGGAAAAGGTGGCTGCATTAATCCTGTGAACCTGCCAAAACCAACATTTCTGGATTTGCGCTGGGGATTAAGTCATCAGGTATGTTCTTCTGACAGCCCTTGTATTAGTACTGTTTCTGTCAATGTTTTCTGTAAACAGGTACAGGTCACATTTCTAGGTCTCTGATAACTTTTTCGATTCTATATGGTTTTAGAAAATAACTTGAGAGGATTTTCCTCTAGCCCCTGCAATAACTCAGATTGCTGAAAAAAGTATTAATCTCAAAATACTTGAAAGCTAAAAGAAGGTACATACAACAGATGAGCAAATTAATGTCAACATTTTTGCGCAAATGTTGTTTTGCAGGTCTGCGAAGTTCTGTCAATGTAGTCTTGAGGCAGATTCAATTAGCTGCGATGTTCCTCAGAGCTTCGCTACCGCAGGATTTTTACAAGAAATCTCTGCTGAATTTTCCTTGCGCCCCATAGCGGTGTGAGTAAAAATCAGCGAAGAATTTACCTAACAGTAAAAATGTGCAGAACATTGCGACTAAGTGAATCTCTCCCTTTGAGTTTAGCTTTTGTCTTGTTTTTACTTGGAATACCATTCTACATTGTATTTTGAAATTTGCATTTTGCAGATTTTTTAATCCATGGGACAGTGACGGTGGTGTGGTTTTGCTAGGACTGGGAACATTTAATGCCAAAATTTGCAATGTTTTGCAAACAAATGCGGAACAGCGTGAATAATATGCAGAACCCATTTGAAAATAATGCTCATCTCTAATATCTGCAATTATTCTTATTTCAAAAAATATTTAATTATTCCTACAAATTATAGGATAACAAAATGACTAGGGTACGTATTTCTGAATACTAAAATAGCGACATTAGTTACCCCGATTTAAAAAGGGTGATTAGTATAAATGCGACATTGATTAAAAATATACATACCATAATTTAGATACACAGTATGTCCGACACTTCTTATACCCGCCATGTATAAATTGCAAGTGGAGAAAAGACCGGCGACTGGTAATCTCGTCATTTCTGTACAGCTCCAGACCCAGATCGCACTCACAATAACCAACTCACAAGTAAATTCAGCATATATGCAATACAGTGCGGCTCCAGACAGGAAAAGCCCAAGCTCTCCATGTATTGCAGCTATAACATCACGTATCTGGCACATCTTCTCCATAGAATATATTACAAGATTATTCTAAGATCGTATCAATAGCTTTCAAAAAATATGAGAGCCCTTGTACTCCTTGTACAATTCTCCCATTCTGGGGTACCTCTAAATTTCTGTACACCTCGTCTTATATCCTAACTGTGGGTGTTGACAGAAATCCCCTACCCCCCTAAACTTTATCCATTCTCTTGTCTGGCAGGCCATTCAGAGATTTAGATTTTCACCCCTCCCTACCCCTCCCTTCCCCATCTCCCTTTAACCTTTTCAAAGATAAAATCCCCAGCTTGAAATTGTAAGGTATGTTACTTTTTTCTTTTGCGGATCTACTTAGATATAAGATCTCATTGATTTTAAATTTATATAACTATATGATTTTTATTGTCTGTTTCATGTTTTCAAATTTGTGTTTTGTAACTATGCTTACATCTTTTGTAAAAAAGTGTATTTTTCATGAAACAATAACAACTCAACCGAAATAAAACAGGTTTTTTTGAATAGCACGCAGTCATTGGAATTGAAGTCTATTATCAATTCAAAAGGCTACAACAAGGCTTATTTTACTTATTTAGAGACCTTATTTAGCTATCTAAATTCTAGATGAGCAAAACTGCTGCAACATTTTGCATAATTTGAGTTTCACAGTAGAACAAGCAGTTTTGCAGAGGTGCAACGTGCCGGTGATATAATATTTGCTTATATTAATGTATTTGTATACTCATATTAAATAATAGATATAACTGGGACAATCTAGGTCAATTAATACTGCTGTGCAATATGGTTTAGATAGGACTTTGAAAGGTCTTTGATTTCTGCTGACGAAACATACAAAATTTTGAGGGCAAATGCGCCATTAGGTGAATATTTTGAGGAACAGCTATGAAAATTTTGTTGGTCTCTAATCTAAATTAACATGCATGGTCATAGTTGGCTTGCAAATTTATATGTTTTAATGTAGGAAATATTTAAATGGTTTATAATTAATATTATGTCTTGCAATTGATTTAACACAGTATGCGACTTTCAATGTGTCTGCCTTTAACTTATGTTTTTATCTAACTGAAGCTTTTTTCGGATCAAAAGTAACATACTATATATCTAGATACAAGTTTGTACCATTAATAATTCAAGCACATGCTGCATGTACACATCCCTAAGGATTTTTTCCAAGTACCATAAGTGGAAGTTGAATAGAAATGAAAAGAGAAAAGGTCAGCTGTGCTTAGAAATATTTTAAATATATCTCTATTGACTAAGACAATGAGACATGTACTTTCCTTCACATCCAAACACGAATTGACAACTAGCAATCTATCAGTGGACCCCTGTGACCTCTTCATGTAACAAGACAAGCCATCAGTCCAAGCATGATAGAACATAGACAATAAAATGTAAGTGTAAAGGGAAGAACAGTTAAAGTTTTTTCCTTTCATGTCTTGTGGGGTTGTTTTTAGAAATTGCTAATTCTAAATTCACCTTAGTGCACATGAAGATAACTGGTGGGAATATAGCTATTGTATTATTATTGTATACATTGAAACTGCCATACACATACACGGGCAGCACAGTGGCCTAGTGGCTAGCACTTCTGCCTCACAGCGCTGGGGTCATGAGTTCAATTCCCAACCATGGCCTCATCTGTGTGGAGTTTGTATGTTCTCCCTGTGTTTGCATGGGTTTCCTCCAGGTGCTCCGGTTTCCTCCCACACTCCAAAAACATACTGGTAGGTTAATTGGCTGCTATCAAAAATTGACCCTAGTCTCTCCCTCCCTGTCTGTCTGTCTATGTCTATGTCTATGTCTGTGTGTGAGTGTGTGTCTATATTAGGGAATTTAGATTGTAAGCTCCGATGGGGCAGGGACTGATGTGAATGAGTTCTCTGTACAGCACTGCGGAATTAGTGGCGCTATATAAATAATTGATGATGATGATGATGATGATGAAACACAAATAAATTGACCATCCATGATCTTACACAGTTTTCACTCTACATCTCATCCTTAAGTGGATGTTCAGCTTTGCTTTATTTTCAATACATGATAGTGGAATGTGGGTAATTTAGCAAGTTTTGGGTAAAAAAGAAATTTTTGATAACAAAGCCCCTGACCAGCCTTAATGCCTTCACCAATGGGGCTATTTTATATGTTTGTGACCAGAGCACTTTTCACAGTTTTTCTATTTGTTTTTTTAACTGATAAGTCATGTTTAACTGCTTTGAGTGCTGCACTAGATTTCACATGGCTTTTTTTTAAGGCTTTCTTTTGGTAGCATCGTGAAATAAATATAGCTGTATTGTAAGTGCATTCCATGGATTAAAACAGGTATATTTATGTAACCTCTGCCACCGAGACCACACTTCACTGTGTCCCTGGCAGCCAATAATATGGCTTAACGAATTTTCTAGAGAATTCCACCAAGGAGAGAGAAGCCTCATCAGGAGGAGGGGGACTGTGTTTGAAACTGATTTATGAGAAAACTGTGAGAAAACAACAGCATCTGTGAGAAAGCTGTGATAGGAGCAGCATTTGTAAAGGAAAACCTGGGATATTGTGAGTAAATCTTGGGGACTTTGCAGTACTAAGGGATGAAGAGGATATTTACCTCAGAGAGATATATTGCTAGCTGGGCTGAAGAGAATAATTGCCTCAGAGTGATATTGTACCATCTGTGTAAAACACCTCAAATTGTGGCTCTGTGGTAATAGTAGTTTCCAACTACCATTATAGAGACTTTTACAACAATAATAACTGTAAGATTAAGAGAGGATGTAAGCATCTCTCATATGCATTGTAAAAACATCTCTAACCAGGCACTGAAGTGTCAGGAAATTAGAGGGTTAATATATCAGAAATTTCAGAGACTGAATTTATATATCATTTCAATTAGAGATGGGCGGGCTTGGTTTCCTGAAAACCGAACTCATCCAAACTTCGGTGATCCGAGTAACGAGCTGAGTTGGCTCGGTACTTTCACGCTATTTCGGATTCCAAAACGAGGCAAAACGTCATCGTAACGTCATCGGATCTTTGATCTTGCGAGTTTTGGAATCTATAAATACCGCTCTCCACGGCGATCTAGCGCCATTTGAGAGAGGGATATAAAAGGGCTAGGATAGAGTGTAATGACAAGAGCTCCATTGCTAAAATACAAATATACAAGTCCTTGCAGGCTTTTTTCTAAATTGACACCAATAAGTGTAAGGTCTAATATATACCCAAAGAGAAGAGCTGCGCTGGTAATTTTGTCATTGTAGAAATACAAATATACAAATCCTTGCAGGCAAATTCAGAAGTGTTATATAGGTAACAGACAAAGAGCAGTGCTCCATTGCTAAGAGTCATTGCTGAAATCCAAATATACAAGTCCTTGCAGGCTTTTTTTCTGAATTTGCAGGAACATTCAGAAGTGTTATATAGGTAACAGGCAAAGAGCAATTCTCCATTGCTAAGAGTCATTGCTGAAATAGAAATAATAGGGCTGGCTGGCTTGGTCTAAATCTGCAGTTACATTTTACTGTACCATAGCTCACCCAGAAACAGGAGAGGTGGCAGAGTTCAGTGCTGAAACAGAAATTGTAATAATAGGGCTGTCAGCGTTCTTCAAAGTCTCCAGTGACATTGTATTGTGCCATAGCTCATACAGAAACTGGAGGGGTGACATTGTTGTTGCCACTCTCCAGTCTCAGTCATGATGATACTAATCCCACTACCTCATGTGCTAAAGCCTATGTTCAAGTGCATAGTGGTTTTAAGTCAGGGAAACAAAATGTAAATAAAAAGCTTGTACCTTTTTAAAGAAAACAAAACCTCTCTAAAAATAGCTGAAATTTTACTGTAGAAAAACATAAAATTGCCAAGATACCATTCTACCCAAAATATTACCAGGCATACCAGCATCAGGTAGCTCCCTTCTCTTAGCTAGATTTCATTACCTGCAATCTACACTAACATCATATTTACCCTCATCATTGTGTACATCTTCCTCAAACAATACAAATTCATCCCCGCTGGAATCCACCATCACAGAAATCTGTGTACTTTGATGGAATTTGTAGTTCATTTTATGGCAGAGCTGTCGTGATATTTGGGCAATTCTTTTACAGCAGTGCAAATGTCAAAATGTTGTGCTGACTCATCTGCATCTCCACTGGGTATCTTGGGAAAGCTACATTTTTTCCAAGAAGCAGTTGCCAGAGAAACTGAAGGAGGAGACGTCATTACAAGATGTTGATAGCGCTTGGATCCTGGCAAAGCGAATTAAGTCCTAGACCTACAATTGCAATATAGTTAGCGGATTTGCTTGGTTTTATTTCATCCTTTAATTTCTCTAGCTGCTTCTCAAAAAGTATAATTAAGGCAATATCCTGAGGAGAGTCCAAGCGGGATTAGCCATGTTTCAATGACATCCCTTAGTTTTTGTAACAGATTGTCAGCTGTATTTCTCTTAGTGAAGCCGCTGATACACAGATTAGCCTACTTCTGAAAAATATAACGTACTAGGGTAAATGCTGCTGCTGTTCATGCTGGTGAAGGCGAATCACCAATCCAGTGGGCTGTCACAGTCATATAATCTTTAATTTGCTCAGTTCCGCTTGTCACCATATCTGTGTTGGGTGTACAGTGGGTAGAAATGCATTTTGTAGCCCAATAATTACATTTTTACGAACTTTCTGGTAGAGGTGAGGAATAGCTTTTATAGTAAAATGGTGTCGTGATGAAATAGGGACAGAAGACCTCAAGTAACTATCTAAACCAGCTGCATTAATAGTGGATATTGGACGCACATCTAATACTAGCATAGTCCCCATGGCGTTGTGATCCGCTTTGCGACTGGGTGACAGCTTTCTTACTTTCTTCCTCTAGCAAAGGATTGTTTAACATTCGATTGTTGTAAACTACTAGTAGTCTTCTTCTGGGTTGAAGATCCACCCCCAGCAGCAGCAGCGGGACGAACGCTCAATAATTTTTCAGAGGAATCATGGTTAGTGGAGGAGTCATCTAGCCTTAGCAACTTGGATGCAGGACTAACTCTCATCACTTGTGAGGATATTGATTATGAAGGTGTTGAGGGTGTAGATTGCAGGTGCTGGGATCTAGATGAGGGAAGGGAGGTAGATGATGTTGGACTGCATGTTGTTATTTTTTTAACATAAGTTTCTGATTTTACCAACAGCTTTCCATGAACTTGATTCAAATGCCGTAACATGGAGTGGACCCTAGATGGTTAAGGTCCCTTGCACACATAAGAAGTGGATTTTTGGTCTCATACTTAGGCATGACAATGGCCTTTTTCTTATCACTGGCAAGAACTGCTGAAATCTTTGTTTGAAAGTGTATAAAAATAATATTGTGACCTGTGAGGTGGTCAAAATTGACTGCAAATGACTTGACATTAGTGCTAGTGAGGTTAATAATAATGTAGGATCAAAAAAAGAGCAAAATTATTTGATTTTAGCATAGTTTGGCAATTTTCTAAGAAAATACAGATCCAAAACCAAAACCACTTCACGGGGGTCAGTGAGCATCTCTAATTTCAATATACCTTCTACTTCTGTCATTAATGCTGAATTAATGGACTGAGCCAGTGGGAAATAAATATATATATATATATATATTAGGGATGTGCACCGGCGACTTTTGAGGTCTCGTGTTTTGTGTTTTGGATCCGGATTTTCGTTATTTTTGAGGTTCGGATTTGTCTCGCAAAACACTTGACGAAAGGTCTCGGTTCGGATTTAAGGTATTGGATTCGGATTTTTTTTGAAAAAAACATAAAAAGTTTAAAAATCAAGTTTTTGGGCTTATTTTCACTCCTAGGCTATTATTAACCTCAATAACATTCAATAACAAGCATTTCCACTAATTTACAGTGTATTGTGAACACCTCACAATATAGTTATTAGTCCAAAACGTTGCAACAAGGTATCTTTCTGGACTGCGTAGAGGAGTGGGTCACCACAATATATATTAAAAACCCTGAACTTTTATGATTCGCACCAATAATTGTACCTGGACTGCGTAGAGGAGTGGGTCACCACAATATCTTAAAAACCCTGAACTTTTATGATTCGCACCAATAATTGTACCTGGACTGCGTAGAGGAGTGGGTCACCACAATATCTATTAAAAACCCTGAACTTTTATGATTCGCACCAATAAATGTACCTGGACTGCGTAGAGGAGTGGGTCACCACAATATATATTAAAAACCCTGAACTTTTATGATTCGCACCAATAAATGTATCTGGACTGCGTAGAGGAGTGGGTCACCACAATATCTATTAAAAACCCTGAACTTTTATGATTCGCACCAATAAATGTACCTGGACTGCGTAGAGGAGTGGGTCACCACAATATATATTAAAAACCCTGAACTTTTATGATTCGCACCAATAAATGTATCTGGACTGCGTAGAGGAGTGGGTCACCACAATATCTATTAAAAACCCTGAACTTTTATGATTCGCACCAATAAATGTACCTGGACTGCGTAGAGGAGTGGGTCACCACAATATATATTAAAAACCCTGAACTTTTATGATTCGCACCAATAAATGTACCTGGACTGCGTAGAGGAGTGGGTCACCACAATATATATTAAAAACCCTGAACTTTTATGATTCGCACCAATAAATGTATCTGGACTGCGTAGAGGAGTGGGCACTGGGCACCACAATAAAATATATAAAAAACCTTCAACAGATCTGCATTACAGTACACATACGGCTGCTCCTCCATCCTCTCCATCATATACATGTTGGAGTTTTAGCGTGTGACAACCTCTTGTTTTTGATAATGTCAGTGCATTTGGAATATTTTTCAATTTGCCCCACACCACTGAATGTACTTTATCTATGATACGCAATACGCATCTATCTATCTTGACTGCGTAGTGTGGTGGCCCCGGTACACAATTTGGTACCGAGGCCACAATATAATTTAAAAACCCTCCACGTGTCGGAATTCCACCAAACAAGTATCTGGACTGCATAGTGGGGTGGCCCCGGTACCCAATTTGATACCGGGGCCACAATACCTCCTCCAAACATGCTCCAGACAATTCGTCATTGACAGACCCCAGACAGACAGGGTCGTAGTGTTATTGTTTGACTTTGTAAACCCAAAAAAATGTCCCTGTTGCACATAGTCGTGCAATGAAGACTGACTTTTTCATTTAAAGGCACGATCTTTAAAGTGTAGTGTTTGTAAGTCTAAGTCATATTATACTTTTGGTAAAATTGGTTTTTTTTGTTCCTCTTTATGGTAATTAATTAGTAATAGAATTAAAGTAGGAAATAGAATTAAATAGAATTAAAGTAGGAAATAGAGTGGTATAGAGTTGTAGTGTGGTATAGATAGAGTGGTCCACACAATATAATAATAAAACCCTCAACTGGTCTGAATTCCACCAAACAAGTATCTTGACTGCGTAGTGTGGTGGCCCCGGTACACAATTTGGTACCGAGGCCACAATATAATTTAAAAACCCTCCACGTGTCGGAATTCCACCAAACAAGTATCTAGACTGCATAGTGGGGTGGCCCCGGTACCCAATTTGATACCGGGGCCACAATACCTCCTCCAAACATGCTCCAGACAATTCGTCATTGACAGACCCCAGACAGACAGGGTCGTAGTGTTATTGTTTGACTTTGTAAACCCAAAAAACTGTCCCTGTTGCACATAGTCGTGCAATGAAGACTGACTTTTTCATTTAAAGGCACGATCTTTCAAGTGTAGTGTTTGTAAGTCTAAGTCATATTATACTTTTGGTAAAATTGGTTTATTTTGTTCCTCTTTATGGTAATTAATTAGTAATAGAATTAAAGTATGAAATAGAATTAAAGTATGAAATAGAATTAAAGTATGAAATAGAATTAAAGTATGAAATAGAATTAAAGTATGAAATAGAGTGGTATAGAGTTGTAGTGTGGTATAGATAGAGTGGTCCACACAATATAATAATAATAAAACCCTCCACGTGTCAGAATTCCACCAAACAAGTATCTGGACTGCACAGTGGAGTGGCCCCGGTAGTAAATTTGGTGCCGGGGCCACAATACCTCCTCCAACTTCCAAGTGTAGTGTTTATAAAGACAGACAGCGTCGAAGTGTTATTAGTTGACTTTCTTAACCCTAAAATTGTCCCTGTTGCAAATATTCGTGCAATGGAGAGTTACTTTTTCATTGAAAGACTCAAGCTTTCAAGTGTAGTGTTTATAAAATATAAACAACAATACAGTAGTTTTAGAGCACGTCAATCCCTCTTGTTTTAAATTATGACAGGGCATTTTACTTTTGGTTTAATTTCTTGAATTTGCTTAAATTTGGTTTTACTTTTTGAACATGGCAAACGACTGTTAATTGGTCATATTATGCAAAAAAAAAGTTCCAAGATGGAATTGTCCTTGGGCCCTCCCACCCACCCATATGTTGTTGAAATAGGACATGCACACTTTAACAAACCAATCATTTCAGCGACAGGGCCTACCAAACAACTTTGGCTGAAATGATTGGTTTGTTTGGGCCCCCACACCAATAAAACAATTCATCTCTCCCTGTACAAACTAAACAGGCTTTACTGAGGAAAGATGTCGTCCTCATTCTCAACCTCTGATTCCTCTCCCCCTACAGTGTGTACTTCCTCCTTCTCATACATTATCAATTCGTCCCCGCTGGACTCCACAACCACAGGTCCCTCTGTACTGTCTGGAGGGCAGTGCTGTACTTCATTAAGGAATTGATTATTCATTTTTATAAACATCATTTTTTCAACGTTGTGAGGAAGCAACCTCCTTCGCCACTCACTGACCAGGTTCCCAGCTGCACTAAAAACTCTTTCCGAGTACACACTGGAGGGGGGACAACGCAGTTAAAAAATAGAGCCAGTTTGTACAGGGGCTTCCAAACTGCCTTTTGGCGTTCTACCATGTCACTACCTCTAGTTAATTTAGATTGCAAGGCTTGTAAATATAAATACTTTGAAGATAAAAAAAGCAGACTGCACAGACTGTGGAGCTAGAAAGTGTAATTAAATGGACCACGTTACTTTGGTGGCTATCTATGCCCCTACCCCCCCCCCCCCGCCCTACACTTGTAGTTGAATATAAATAAAGCAGCCTGCATAGACTGTAGAACTAGAAATTCAAATATACAAAGAAATGGACAAAGGCAGTTTGGTATCTGTCTGCATCAGATCCCCTCTCCACTAGGAGTAAAACAGAAAACTATTCAGCCGTTATATAATCTAGAATATAAATAGAAATTGAGAAAGGCAATTTGGTATCTGTCTGCATCATAATCATCAACATCCTCCTCAGCGCCAGCTACATCAATATCCTCCTCCCGGTGTACAACATTCACACCTTCATTAGCCAAATCTGTAACTGGACTGTGGGTGATCCTTCCAGCATATGCAGAGGGCATGCTGCAAATGCTGGATGGAGTCACCTCTTCCCGTACAGTGATGGGAAGGTCAGGCTTGACAACCACCAACACCCTTGGACTCGCCTTGAGGATTTGTGATAATTTCTCTTTAGAAGGCAGAGTTGTTTGCTGTTTTGTTGCTGACAGCATAACTCTCTTCAATTTTTTGTAGGGGGGGGGAGGAGGAGGAGGGCTTAGATCCTTGGGTGAAGCTGAACCACTAGTCATGAACACGGGCCAGGGCCTAAGCCGTTCCTTGCCACTCCGTGTCGTAAATGGCATATTGGCAACTTTACGTTTCTCCTCAGATGATTTTAAGTTTCTCTTTTTGCTACTTTTTCTTAACTTGGGCTTTTTGGATTTTACATGCCCGGTACTACGAGATTGGGCATCGGGCTTGGAAGACGACGTTGATGGCATTTCATCGTCTATGTCATGACTAGTGGCAGCAGCTTCAGCATTAGGAGGAAGTGGGTCTTGATCTTTCCCTACTTTATCCTCCAAATTTTTGGTCTCCATTATATGTAGCACAAGATACTGCAGAATGTGTGAACTTGGTAATATTGCAGTACCAATGGACTTATACTGCTGGATTGGTTTTGCAAATTTGGTTATAATTATTATATATTTTTTTTTTTTTAAATTTTTTATTTTTTTTTACTTTTTTTTTATTTTTAAAAAACTTGGGAATAGTGGGGAAATAACTATGCCCTTAGAAGCACAGAGCACAGGACACAGCACCACTGGACTGAACAGGACACGGCACAGGACCCAGCAGCACTACGGAACTCAGCAGGACAGAGCACAGGACACAGCACCACTGGACTGATACTGCAGAATGTGTGAACTTGGTAATATTGCAGTACCAATGGACTTATAATGCTGGATTGGTTTTGCAAATTTGGTTATAATTATTATATATTTTTTTTTTTTTAAATTTTTTATTATTTTTTACTTTTTTTTTATTTTTAAAAAACTTGGGAATAGTGGGGAAATAACTATGCCCTTAGAAGCATAGAGCACAGGACACAGCACCACTGGACTGAACAGGACACGGCACAGAACCCAGCAGCACTACGGAACTCAGCAGGACAGAGCACAGGACACAGCACCACTGGACTGATACTGCAGAATGTGTGAACTTGGTAATATTGCAGTACCAATGGACTTATAATGCTGGATTGGTTTTGCAAATTTGGTTATAATTATTATATATATTTTTTTTTTTAAATTTTTTATTATTTTTTACTTTTTTTTTATTTTTTAAAAACTTGGGAATAATGGGGAAATAACTATGCCCTTAGAAGCACAGAGCACAGGACACAGCACCACTGGACTGAACAGGACACGGCACAGGACCCAGCAGCACTACGGAACTCAGCAGGACAGAGCACAGGACACAGCACCACTGGACTGATACTGCAGAATGTGTAAACTTTGTAATATTGCAGTACCACTGGACTTTTACTGCTGAATGTGTGAACTTGGTAATATTGCAGTACCAATGGGCTTATACTGCAGGATTGGTTGTGAAAATTTTGTGGTAATTAAAAAATATTAAAGTAGTTTTTGGTATTTTTTAAAAAAACTTTTTTTTATTTTTTTAAACACAGGGGAATATTGGGGAAATAACTATGCCCTTAGAAGCACAGAGCACAGGACACAGCACCACTGGACTGAACAGGACACGGCACAGGACCCAGCAGCACCACTGACCTCAGAAGGACAGAGCACAGCACACAGCACCACTGGACTGATACTGCAGAACACAGCACAGCACAGCACAGCACAGCACAGCACAGCACAGCACAGCACAGCACTAAACAGCACAGCACAGCACAGCACTAAACAGCACAGAACTAAACAGCACAGAACTAAACAGCACAGAACTAAACAGCACAGAGGACCACCTAACACACCCTCCCTCTACCCTGATCAATGCCCGAGTGAAGATGGCGGCGACTAGCGGGGAATTTATAGGATCCGAGTATCGCGAGATCCGACAACGGGATTATGAGTCAGAGCCTCAGTTTCACTTTTGAATTTGGCGCCAATACCCGGATCTGTCTCGGATCCGACTCGGATCCGCAACGTTCGGGTGGGCTCGGATTTCAGAAATCCGAGTGCGCTCATCCCTAATATATATATATATATATATATATATATATAACTGAGTGAAATGCTACCAGTCCTACTTACCTTTTACCGGATCTGAAGGAACATATAATATTCTCACCAACTGTCACTTGAGGTTATTACAGAGACCTGGGGCCTGATTCATTAAGGATCTTAAGTGAAGAGGATTCTTATCTCAGTCTCCTGGACAAAACCATGTTACATTGCAAGGTTGTGTTCTGTTTTTGACTGTTTTTTCATGTAGCACACACATATCAACTTTAAATTTCAGTGTACAAATAAAATATCAAATATTTGTGTGCTTCATGAAAAAACAGGCAGTATTTAACTTATGTGCAAAACAGAACACTCATTTGCACCCATTGCAATGTAACATGGTTTTGTCCAGGAGACTGAAATAAAAATCCTCTTCATTTAAGATCCTTAATGAATCAGGCCCCTGGTCATTCCTATTAAATTGCATCTACAGTGGGAAGTAGCTACAATCTATAATATAAGTGCACCAACGACAGCCTGGCCAGATAGTGTGTGAGATTGCCTGAGTCATTACTGGTGATCTGTTACTAGTTAAGTGGGTATAGCATTAATGTGATTATATTTCTACTCAGTGAAGAATAGTTCAATTATATTTTTTGTCTATTATAGGGTATTTTAGTGCAAAAAGATTATATAGAGGTTTAAAATTCTGAAAGCTTTTTATTAGTTGACTTAGAATTTGTCTATAATAATAAGTGTCTCTTGTATATAACACCGAGTTAGTCTAAACTTAATATTCACTATAACTCAATCCAAAGTGTAATTAATTTGTGAGATGCCTGATTTCTAGAACCTTGAACTATAATTGTAAACCTATAGATATATTAAGTTGAATATTCAACATTACACAGTTATTTGTGAACTGAACTGTTATTTATTCATTGCTTGCACAATATTTTAAATATATTTTCAAAGTAAATATTTTTCTATAAAAAACTATTGTGTGTCAGTGTTGTGTGCAGTTTGTGTGGATACAGGGGGTCCCCAATTTGCCACTGGAGGTCATTTCATCCACGTACCTACAGACCCATTCAAGAAGACTTGGTAGAAGCACTGCGCAAGTGAGAAGTAATTGATACACACACAAAGAGTTTTCAAACACACCCCTTAGCTGTGATTCCCCCAGCACACTACTATAGCCAGCAAAAGGCTATCCTTTAAGGATAACCCCACCCTTTGAAGCACCTGCTATGAGCCTATAAATTGATTGAGCAACTTCCACTTCTGTATTTTTTTCAACTGTCAAGCCAAAAGCAGATAGCCAATGCAGCTACAGTTGGAAACAATTATACTGCTGTGTCATGCTACCAATATCATTGACAGCGGAGAAGTGGATCTAGACTTTCTGTTTAGGAGGGCAGTTTACCAATTACATTAAACTTGGGTTCGCCGTGATGTCTTCTGCTCTTACTATCTGCTATACACCTTCTCCTTTATGTGTGTGGCAATATAACTGTGAACAAGTCAAAAGAGTATATAAGGTAGAAGGCACTGATTCAGAAAACAAGTAGAAGAAAACGAGCTTGACACATAAATGTATTGGTAGCCTCATGCCTATTAAAAAAATAGATAGACTTATTGTTATGAGATATTACAAATTACTATACAAATATTTACTAGTATAAATATTTAAATGATACCCATAATAACGGTATTCTTAAAATAATATATTACAAATCTTATATAAATCACTATGTGTCAGTGTGGCTGGATCACTTATAAATAGCTTAATTGTGGCTGAATCACATAGAAATAACTTAATGAAGATATTTGTTTGAATTAGGAGTGCAATGCACCTCTGTATATCATTGCAAATGCACTTATCATTTTATATTGGTATGTGTTTTGTATGGAAATGTATAGACTTCTGCGACATGTTTGAGTTTTGCAATTGTCTAGAGACAGCTAATCTCATGGTAATTAGACCTTTTCATCGTTCAGTGACCAAAACGTCTGTTGAGCCTGAAAGACAGGAGTAAGTAATTATACTTGCTGGTAGACTCCCTATGCAAGTGATCACAGATGCATGTGAATTTTGCTAGTTAAATTGTGTTCAAAGCAAGATTATAGAAATGTTTTATCCTGAAGGCAAATATTCAATAGAAAACTTCAGATGTAGTGGTGCTACTTGCAGCAATGTAAAAAGGTGTTAAACCCCTCCAGGCAGAGATTTGCACAGGCTGCATGAAGCACCTGAATTGGATAGAGTGGCAGAATGCTGGATTACCTCCTGCAAGGGTGTCTGTGTAAATCTTTATAAAAAGATGACTAATTGACTATGTATTGTATTATACCATCTGTACTTCTTGAGATGCCTAGTTCCTTAAACTAGTGGTAACTGTCCTTATTAGGACTACTTGAGCTAATAAAACATCATTGCTTCAAGATCCTGTTCTGTTGCCTACATACCTGCGGCGATTTCGGTGACCTATAGATTAGACCAATCTAATCTGTTAAATGGCTGTTCTGAGGTTGGAACTCAACATTCCAGTACCAATGCTCTGCGCGCTACCTTGCAGCTCTGGCTCATGTGATAGGCCAAGGGGAACAATCCACAGCAACCCTGATCTAAAGAAAGAGGTCAGGGGTACCAGTCCAGCAAGGGGGTACACTAGCAGCAAAAGTTACTCAGAAGGAATGGGTTTTAGGTGCCGGCGAAGGAGCCTAGTGGTGGCAGCAGGCTCCTCTTACTGCAACGGGGCGCATTTGGTATAATGAAAAGGGGACAGTTGCAAGGCAAGCCAAGTTGGTTCCCAACACAACAGGGTGGCATAGACGGTCCATCCTGTCACAGTCAGCATATACATAAGTAGGATAATATGCACAATATGAATATATTCAGGTAAGATCACCTGCTGAAATTCCCAAGATTTGATACTTTTTTCTATTAGTGACTTTGATCTTAAATTCACATATAAAAGAAATTTTAGTGAAATTTTCAATCTAAATTAAGAAATGTTATTAAATCTGTAGACTTGATTAGTTGCTTACACTTTTCTAGCTGTCACTACTGTAAATTGAAAAGTAATATATCATTTTTGCAGTTAATTAGGATAAAGATAAACTCTAGTGATACAAATACCTTTGAAAAACAGTTAGAGATTCCAGCTTTATATGCATTAAAATCAAAGAAAACGTACATAAGCTAGTAGCCGATGCCTCGGATCATTGCTGGCGTGGGTGCTCTGGGGTGGGCATGTTCCTTCATATCTTGTTGGAATGCCCTAAACTAATCCAATTTTGGCGTGACATTAAGAACCTAATCCAATTCCTGATTCAAACTGACATCCCACTTAATCCTAAATTCTTTCTTTTGCCCCTCTGATTCCCTGCTGCGACTCGTCATCAAAATAAACTAGCACATCATACAATTTCAGCTGCCACATGCCAAATCACCGCGGACTGGAAACAAACTATACCTCCCTCGCTCCAGGCCATCATCAATCGAGCAAGGCATGTTCACCGTATGGAATTTATGACAAGCATAATCAATAATTCCTCTAAATCCCTTAATAAAGTATGGAACACTTGGCTGTCCTTTTTTAATACAGCTCCCCTCTCCCATAGCATAACTAGACCCATTGTCCTCTCAATACCCTTTCCCTCCCCCCTCTCTGCAACTTTAGCCACACTGCCTAGTTCTCTTCTACAACTATTTTCTTTCCCTTTTTACTCCCATCTTGCTCTCATCTTCTCATCTTCTCATTTCTCCCATTGGGACCTGTTATTTGTTGATCCCATAAAATGTAGCTCTCATCGAAGAAAACCTCATATTGTTTATTGGAAACCCAAGACCATCAAAGTACAGCTAACCTCAAGTTGCATGAAGCCCATGAATGAAGAGACTATTTTCCTTAATACCAATGACCCAGTTGGATTTTTTAAACTGCAATTCTTGGAATATTGGTACAGTAAATATTCTAGTGATGCAAACAAAACCTTTAACAATTCTGCCAATAAAATAACTTTTAAAATTAAATATTGCCTTAGCATTTCAGTAATTTACTTGGTGGAATGTCCTTGCAGATTGAGATGTAATGATAAAAAAATATTTTTGATACTCAACAAAAAATTAAAAATACAAATGAGAAAAAACAAGATAGAAACTGATGCAGATGCTAAATATTTCCTGTTATATTAAAAAGCGGTTCACAAATGTCTAGCCTTCAAACGTATAGAACTGCCGTTCTTCAGTGTCTCTCTAGATTTTCTTAGATTATTTCCCTAGTTATAGCAGAGATATAAGCTATTCAGACATAGGAAGGATAATTAACTGTCATTGTGCTACAAAAACCAGATTAGCTATTTTAATCTTTTATTTATGAAAACTTATTTTATGTAGTTATTCTGTTTATTATTTTTTGTTATAGTTTTACACTATACTGATACAATATATTTTTATTTAATTGGTACACATCTGCCTATATATTTATATGTTGTTCATATGTTTATCTATGTATTCACCTAAATCGGTGCCTTCTACTCTATGTAATCTTTTCACATATTTAATGTTTGGCAAACAACATAGGAAACGTAATAGAAATTTTGAGTGATCTGTGCTTCCTTTATTGATAAATGCAGTCAAATACTTGTGAATCTGGGAAAAAGAAGGGAGATTCCAACCTTCTATGATTCATCAGAAATAGTGATAATTCCCAAAGGCGCAAGTGAAAATACTGTGTGATGTGTATATTACAAATCAAAGATATATCATTTGCACGGTAATGTAATAATGCACAGATAAAAGCCAATATAAACATGAAGTTATGGAATGGCAAAAATAAATCTGTAAATTTCCTTGATTTAGGATTTAAAATTAAACAAACATCAGATAAATATTGAAAAATAAGCAGGTAGAAATATGCCTTATCAGTTAGAGAGAAAACAAAAACACACGGCTATAATGCATGTGAATAGATGTTTGGATGGAGACCACTGGGACAAAGTGTGATTTAAGTCTTATGAATGATTTCTTCAGTAAACGTCCTTTAGGTCGGATTTCCAATAGGTCCTTTAAACAAATTTCAGAACTTTATGCTTGGAGCCACAGTGTTAAACATGTCCCGATTTTGTGTGGGTCCTTTATGCAGACAAGCAATCGTCTATTTACAAAGATCAGTCATGTAGAGATTAAAATTCTTACTCACCAACCGTGGATCGTGATCTGGAACAACTTTCTCTTTTTTAACTTAGTGCCCAGTTATAATCTTATATCAGGTTGACACAGAGATCTTTCATGGCAAAAATGATCCAATAAATATGTCACTAAAATGTCATACAAGCCAAATAAAAGACAGACAGCTGTAGTACTTGTATATATCTGCTAAAAAGAGTTCAGCATATAACACTGTTCCTGTCACAATGGATGAATAGCTTTATGGAAATACATTTTCTAATGTACCAAACAAATGGGATTTTAACTTTGCAAATATACTGAAGGACACTGAAGAGTTTACTCTTAGACCTAAATAAAAACAATAAAACACAAACATTACACAATTCATGGAGAAACATACAGTCAATGCAGCACAATGTGTCTGCGGAAGGTCCGCGGAGACACATTGCACCAATGTTATGGCAGGAATTTCTGCTCATTTGTTCTGTGATGTCCGCATGCTACATCGCTAGCAGTTGAACCCCCCCTTCATTTTTTATTTACTTATTTGTTTTTGTAAGCAAAAAACAAATACTATTATACTTAACTACAACCTGTAATCCTCAACATAAATGTTTCCAGTAAAATGGTTAAGAGTCAATAGGCAGATCTAACAATAAATGCTGACCTCGAAAGCAGACGTCTGTAGAAGATGTCACAGGTAAAACTAAATAAAAACATTTTTGTACACAATTCAACTTTTGAGTTCATAAAGTTTATACTTACAATTGTTGCATCATTGTTCTTAAAATAAATAGACAATAGACAATTATTGTCTACTTTTTTGTGTGCAATATACAGGGATGTTTGTAAATACAGTTTTATTCACCATATGAGTGAGGAAACACAGACATGACTGTGTCCCTTTTGAATTGTCAAACTTCTCAACAAACTAGGTGTATAACAGATCAAACAAAGTTGAATAAACAATGATTTATTTTCTTCTAAACCGAGCCAACAAAAATTGCCACACCACAGTAAGGCTGGTTTTAATCTGTCCATGCTGTATCATATGTTTTTCAGGTAGAGGAAGAGAAACCTGTACACTAGGGATCATTGATCTTTATTTCAAAAGGCACAGCCTGTAGACTTCTTCATGTCACAATATGTGGAGAAGAAAGAAAAGCATATGCAGGTGGATTTTAAGCAGCCTGGGTATACTAGCCCTTAGAGACAAACCAGCGCTTTGTGTGCACGTGTATTCAACGTTGCATTCACAGCAATTTATTTTCCAGCAGATAGCAGTGTAAGCGCAGAGGAACACTAGGACTGATAAGCTTTTTGAACTTGGATCTTGTAATCACTGGTGTGTCAGGAAGTGAATGTTTATACTGTCTTCTCCATGTAGGTAAATTTAATGTGTACATTGCCAGTACCCAGGACTAAGAAAAGCAGGCATTTTTTGCACTACTGAAATGTTATCCAAAGCTCAGTACCATAAAAATGGATTATGGGGTTGCTTTTATATACAGTACATCACTGTATTTATATTTTATTAAAGTAATTTCATTGTTTTCCAATAAGCATTGTCTATGCGATTTGTGTGGTCCCAAAGCACAAGCAATTTATTTAGCAAAAGAAAAAGTTTATCAGTTCAATAAATAAGTACAGTACAGCCGATATATTATACATACATAGATACGCTGCGCCCACTACGCTCCGCTGGTAACAGCTACAGTCCTTCAGTCCTGAAGACTGTGGTCAGAGTGACTGCTTAGCTGGTCCCAGGGAGCTGTATATATACATTTAGTGATATAGTGTATTACAGTCCATAGGTCAGTTCAAACAACTCCCTCCAAGGGTGGGGGTCAACATTCCAAGGGTGGGGGTCTGCTCTTCAGATGATGCATACTTAGTTTTCCCGCCACTAACTTGTTCACACTGGTCTATTAACATTACACAGACAATATCATTCAAATCATTTATTCCCTATCATCGATAACTAGCTCACGCAATGTGCGATCCTTTCGGCGAATGAAGCAGACAACTGCGTATAAATAGGGGTTTAGAATAATACCAAACATGACATGCTTCCCGTGACCTGAACTTAAAATATCACTAAAGTGTACATATAACCTTATAATAACCGACTATGGAATGGAACCATTATAAATATGAAATATATATATAAATGAATGTGAAAGTGCGAGTGTATGCGTGCTTTAACGTGCGATTGAGCCATGACACGTAACACGTGGCGTACTGATCGCAATCACACAGTAAAACAATATTAATCAATTAACTTTCTTTCATCCAATTATATGACTTTGACATTATATTCATAAACTAAGCAGGAGTGGAATGGTGCATTACCAGGCTCCGTAAAATTTTTTATGGGGGCCCATCAACGCCATTCTTGCCCTCAGGGTCCCCCTCTCTGTAGATCAGGGGAGGGGGCTCTTCCCATGCAAGGTCCAATCTCATGTGCATGGACAGAACTGATGCACCATCAGAAGAGGGTTGTCAGGTTGTAGTAGAGGGGGGGTGGCACCAGAGCTGGGGGTCATCTGGTTTTCTGGGCCCCTCCACACCTTAAGATCCCATAGCCGCTGGACCTTGTGCACCCAAAATTATCACTCCCCTGAAACTAAACGCACTCCTAGGGCAACACTGGTCTGGTAGTAAGATACTGCAGGACCGGTTTTATGCTTTTATATGTTAATTGTATTTACCTTTTTACTTTCTTATTTTTTGTCTTGCTCCTTTGTGCTTCATGATCAAATGGGATGCACAATTACTAAATTACTGCCTGTAATTGTACTGCCAAGACATCACTCACTTTAAATATAGCACTATTAATAAATCCCCCCTCTTATTACCAGTTCCGTTACAGTAAAAAATATAATTTGCAAAACTAGAATACATTTTTTATTATAATTGATTGTAAAACTGATTAGCACAAAACATAAAAAGTTGAATTCATTGAAAACAAAATAAAAAGGGGAAGACCTTACAACAAACATTTTGTCATTGCCCTTAGCCAAATAAACAGACTAGTTGTGTAGGTGCAACTTTCTCCAATACATAGATCTTGTCTGTTATATTCAAGGGCAATGCAAATAAACTAAACTGCCTAGGGAATAGGGTGGCCAAAGATGGAGTTCTCTTTAAAGTGAAGCATACTCCAACAATGATTTGTTTGTCCACTGTGCATATTCTACATATACACCAGCAAAAAGTGACTGATGGTAGTTCCTAACTTAAAGAATATCCGTTGTAAATTAGCTTTGGCTTTGAGTTATTGGGATAGGAGTGAATGTGGTTTGTCTGGTTATTTCAGCAACTGTTATGATGTGCATGAGCATTTAACTATCCGTTTGCACATTATCATTTGTATAGTCTTAATCAAAGAATAATCACAGTTAGCCTGATTGATCAAGGAATGCAAAGCAAACGTAACATGCGTTCCTTTAAAAACGCACGTAAATTGACTATACGTACACCCGAATTCAACAAGGAGCAGATCTAAAGAAACGTTACTTGATGAATACGGTAGCAAAGTTACTTACGTGACGTAAAACCAGGCGCACGTAGCAGTACGTTTTTCTTCGCCCCTCTAGCTAATTTACTTTCAGGTGTATGTTTCAGTACGATATGCATTTACATTTCCGATTGGCACAGGTGTCCAATTACATAAAAAAAATAAAAAAATTATATTTATCCTTACACTCAGGTTTTATTATCTGACTTAATATCCTAATTTCATACTAACCCTGCTCATTAACTTTCTATGATGCTGTATGTATGTTATATGTATGATATTGCATGATATGGATAAAGCATATATGATGATCGTGGGAGAATGGTTGTGCTGCCATATACTCTGTGGGGATAATTGAAAAATGGCTGCGCTGCTGTATACTGTATGAGGAAAGGATATGATTATCACCCAGACAAACTGTGCCTCGTTTCTCACATTAATATAGGTTGAGTTATTATACTTTTTTTTACAAAAAATATCTTTATTTTCACACTTTGTTCAAGAGAAAATAATGTAAAACATTTTCAATGAGTAAAACAGTACTATACTGTACTATACTTATATCCCTGCTTCCCCATCACACACTTCATTATGATTTAAATTGTGTTGTAGTTAATATCCAGTCAAAAGGGACAAATGTATTTCCGATATTCAACTAATGCTCCAAATGTCCCTTCATTATAGTACAAATGTACATAACTACACATTTTCATTACCATTAAATATAAGAACCAAAATAAAGATAACAATTTAAGAACTAAAATAATAGCATTTAAATCATTTTATATTTTACTAATTTTTTTTGTACTTTTTTTTACATAATATATGGGCAGAGGAGGAATGACAGTTTGAGCTGTTGGAGATGCACACTGGGGCATGGGGAATGGTAATTGGATCAGGGGGGTGGAAACTGGTGAAAGGGAAATGGCAATTGGGGCTGGGGGATGAAAACTGGGGCAGGGAGGATGGAAACTGGGGCTGGGGGGCTTTCAATTTGGGGGATTTCTCCATGAGCTGTAAAAAACATAAAAGAAAGAAGAAAAATGTATAATTGCAATCTTAGGACATTTTTAAAACATATGTTAGCTCTATGGGTGTACTTTGTTCACATATTTTCCAAGCTCAGTAAAGTTCAAAAATGGTACATTAAGTTAAACTCTCTGCAAAGGTTCATATTTTGCTGACCACAGTGATAGCCCAAGGACTGCTATGTTTGAAGGCACTTGCAGATATAGTGGGGGGATTGCTTGTCAATAAACATTTATTAGGCCCATTATGTCAGACACCTGTGGAATTGTAAACTTAGCCTATGTCTAGGGAAAGTCACATTTGGCAAAAAAAGGCTTTCTGAGGATAACACAAATGGACCATCATTAGCCAAATAGACACACCTCTACAACACTTGCATATTAATCTCATACTAATTCAGAAATATTACTATTACATAGCAGGCCTTGCAGTTTGTCCAATGAAGGTTATTACAAGCTTTGTAATGAGCCAGACAAACAGTAATCTTATATTGAAAAAAAACCCCATATATGTATATTAATTGTGAACTTACTACTCCAAATTTGTTCCCTGATATCTGCTAGAAGATCTGGCTGTGTCCTTCGCAAGTCACTCCAGCGCCTCTGTAACTGGACAATTCTACACCTAAGGCTGAGCTTGCGCCACAGACACATGCTTACTGCCCTGTAGGCATTGTTATTTTCCTCATTGCTAATGTACCAAGCTGCTGGTCCAAAGCAATGGTCCATTGTTGCAGTCAGAACCCACAGCTCGGCACGGGGGAAGGTTGTGCCCTCGTGTTTGCAAGTGAATGATACTTTCAACATTTTCATCACTGATTGGTTCTCAAGCTATGTATGGGTGTAGGCATGTCAGTCTCAGAATCCTTCTATACCATATCTAAAATGTTTGACTTTCATTCTGTCAATTAATCACAATAGTCATCCTTATCCAGGCAATTACGGTTGTGACAAAGCCTAGCCATACACAGACAATTGCAGGAGAATGCAGCTGTATTCCCTACATAACAGCCGAAGAGACAATCATTCAGTCCTGCCTTTTTGTGATTTATGATCTCATAGTAGAGTTTATACATTTTTGTTCAAACCTTTCCATTCATAACTTTCCACTTGGGTAATATTGATGAGTACAAGGCCATATATGAGACAGTTTAAGGTTTTTAACAGTTGGCTGACTTTTGCCCCCTGATTAAAAATCAACACTCACTTTCCACTCCAAACTGCATTGTAACTTGGATTTCCACTTGTGTAATAATAGTGAGTATAAAGCCATATATGAGACAGTTTACAGGACCTTTGAGGCTTTTTACTAACGGCATTTTTCTTCCTGTTTAGTTTAATGGCTGAGCCACAGCAACCAGGCCCAAGTTCGATTCAGAAACAGAATGTCACTCACCGGACTGTGAGTGTTTCTTCCCGGACATTTAGGAACCGTGGCCGTCCTCCATCCTGAGGGACTGCGCATGCGCAGCCCTTTCTATACCTCCAGTGTATGTTCCTTTAACTTAATTGGCAGATCAGGCAACCTCCCTATATTAAGCACCTGTGGTCAACACCACGTTGCCTGATCTTGGAGTCTCATTCCCCATGAGTCTCTGAAGGTGTTCCTGTGTTTCCTTGTTTATTCAGCCCTGCTGATTCCTGT
The DNA here is from genome assembly GCF_038048845.1 of Mixophyes fleayi. NCBI lineage: Eukaryota > Metazoa > Chordata > Amphibia > Anura > Limnodynastidae > Mixophyes > Mixophyes fleayi. The sequence goes on from NC_134406.1 coordinate 73,138,426, forward strand.
GGTTTCCAAACCACTTCTACCTCTGTGGTTTCCAAACCACTTCTGCTACTGTGGTTCCCATACCACTTCTACCATCTACTGTATCATCGTGACTGTGAGCTGATTCCTACCCGCTGCCTCCGTGCACTTCAGTCCTCTGATCCACATCATCGCTATTATATTTCACTGTGACTGTTTGCTGGTTCCTACCCGCTGCCTCTGTGCACTCCAACCGTTACTTTACATCCACTCACCTGTTCCTCATCAAGTCAGTGAGCTGATTCCTATCCGCTGCCTCCGTGCACTACAAGCCTTCAGCCTGCAACTCGCCTGTGTTCATTATTGGGACTGTTAGCTGATGCCTATCCGCTGCCTCCGTGCATTACAGGCTTCAACCACATCCACTCACCTGTTCATGATTGTGACTGCCAGCTGATTCCTATCCGCTGCCTCCGTGCACTACAGTCTTCAACCTGCAACTCGTCTGTGTTTCATCATCGTGACTGCTAGCTGATTCCTACCCGCTGCCTCCGTGCACTACAGTCTTCAACCTGCAACCCGTCTGTGTTTCATCGTGACTGTTTAGCTGATTCCTATCCGCTGCCTCTGTGCGCTTCAGTCTTCAGTCCTTGTCTACTCTACCGTGTTTCCTTGAGTCTGCTGCCACTATTGCTACCCGCTACTCTCCGTGATCATCTGTTCCAGTTCAACTCTGCTCCGGTGTCCCATCGTTACTGCACCTGCTGGTTGCTATTGGTTACCTCCGTGTTCCCGCAGAGACCCGCTGCTGTTACTTCTCAGCGCTACTCATCCATCTACTGCTGATCCGCTCTCCACGCCTTCCTGTGTTCCCTGCTGGTCTACCTACCTGTGCGCTGCACCTGCTAGACCCCTGCTTCACCCATCCAGGGACTTGTATCCTGCTGGCCTCCTGCCCTTCAGGTATCTCTGCACTCCTGTCTGACTGCCTTCTCCTGAACCACGGTATGCATACTTCCCATTGACTGTGCTGTGTATTGCATACCTTGCTGGACCGTGTTGGTTCTCCTCTGGAGTGTACTATCCGCTGAGTCTATTGCCATCATTGACTGTGTTGGTTCTCCTCTGGAGTGTACTATCTGCTGACTCTACTGCCATCATTGACTGTGTTATCTCATGCCGGATTACTTCAAGAGACTTTCTATATTGGCAGTGTTGTTCAGTCATTTATACATTTATATTGTGCATATTACTGTGGATCAAAGTCAAGGTGCCCGTGTATATATTGTGTTGCAGTCTCTCCCCGTGCACCTCCTCACATATATATTCAGTAGTACAACTTGCTAGTAGCAGACCACTGACTCCTGTTTACAGTTTCACCTGTTCCAGTATCCTCTCACATAGCAGTGGTACAACTTGCTAACGCAGACCACTGACTCCCCGGATACCTCCACTTGGATTCCATTCCTTCACTCAGACAGCGGTACAACTTGCTATCCGCAGACCGCTGACTCTCATCACCTCCTCGTTTCTGTTGGACATTCCTCCTCACTATAGCAGTGGTACAACTTGCTACCGCAGACCACTGACTACCTTCACGTGTCCTTTGTCCATACAGTTCCTCGTGTATTACTACCTCCATATTGCCAGTGCTGCTAGTCATAGACTTTCCTGAGCATCTCATCATCTGCTATTTCCTGTTCCGTGATCACCCTGCTACCAGAGTACCATATTACCACCTATACTGCTCTGGTAAGCCTATCACCTGGTGATCCCTGGGTAAAGACTCCTAGTGCCCGTGACAGTAAGATCAGGCCATGACAGACCCAGATACGGAACCTACTGCTAAAGAGATGCTGCAGCATCTGGTCAGCCGTGTGGAGCAACAGGATGCTCGCCAACAGCTGTTACTTCAATGTTACCAATCGTTAACCTCCCAAGGAACATCTGGACAGACTGTTACAGCTAGTATTGAAGCTCCTGTACTTTCCTCCGTTTCCCCAGTGCCATCCCAGGTGTCTACAGCTCCTACGCTTCACCTGCCTACTCCGTCAAAATATGACGGGGACCCCAAAACTTGTAGAGGTTTCCTTAACCAATGTTCAGTCCATTTTGAACTCCAACCTCAAAATTTTTCTACCCATCGTTCCAGAGTGGCCTATCTTATCTCATTGTTTTCTGGACAAGCCCTGGCTTGGGCCTCCCCTCTGTGGGAAAGAAACGATCCAATTCTACAAGATAGTGCCAAATTCATTTCCACGTTCCGAAGTGTGTTCGATGAACCAGGTCGTGTGACCTCCGCTGCTTCCAGCATTCTTCGTTTGCGACAAGGCTCCCATACAGTAGGACAGTATGTCATTCAATTTAGGATCTTAGCCTCTGAACTTCAGTGGAACACTGAAGCATTAGTTGCCGCCTTCTGGCAGGGGCTCTCCGATAAAATTAAAGATGTACTGACTACCCAAGAGCTTCCTTCGTCACTAGAAGATTTGATCTCTCTTTGCCATCGTGTAGACATGAGATTTCGTGAAAGAGAATCTGAGAAAACAACTTCTGCTAAAGCACCTCTTCGTTTAAACCCTCAATTTCGTCCAGTTTCACCTTCTGTGATTCCCATGGAGATAGGACGTTCCAAATTATCTTTAGAAGAGAGGAAACGAAGAGTAAAGAATAGACTCTGTATCTATTGTGCTGATTCCACACATATGCTCAGTTCTTGCCCTAAGAAATCGGGAAATGCCAGGCCCTAACTAGTTCTGGAGAGGTGAAGTTAGGGTCCCTGGAGTCCTCTCCATTGTCTATGAAATCTAAAGTCTGCGCTTTCGATGTTACGATTTCCTTTGCTACCAAATCCTTTGAGTCACAGGCATTGATTGATTCCGGAGCAGCAGGAAATTTCATTTCTAAATCACTAGTGAATCAATGGTCCCTACCAGTGATCACTTTAAAAACACCCATTACTGTGACGGCTATAGATGGATCACGTCTCATCAATGGTCTCATCACCCAGAGTACGTCTCCAGTAACCCTTCAGATTGGTGTACTACACCATGAAGAAATTTCGTTTTTAATTCTTCCTGTTACGACAAGTCCGATTGTCTTAGGCCTTCCATGGCTTCAATGTCACTCTCCCCAGATTGACTGGCGCACCCCTCAAGTTACGTCTTGGGGGCCTGAATGTCACCATCGTTGTCTCTCTCAAGTTATTCCTCTTAAAGTACAGCAATCTTCCATCTCATCTTCCTCCCCGGGACTCCCTCCTCAGTATGCTTCATTTGCCGATGTGTTTGATAAAGCTCAGTCTGAACGTCTTCCTCCTCATCGTTCTTGGGATTGTCCGATCGACCTTCTACCTGGCAAGACTCCTCCCAGGGGTCGGGTCTATCCTCTCTCGTTACCTGAAACTCAAGCCACATCTGAGTACATACAGGAGAATCTCCAGCGTGGGTTCATTCGACCTTCCACCTCTCCCGCTGGAGCTGGGTTCTTCTTCGTCAAAAAGAAGGATGGATCATTACGCCCTTGTATAGATTTTCGTGGACTCAACGCCATTACTATCAAGAATCGGTATCCCATTCCGCTGATCACTGAGCTATTTGATCGCATCAAGGGAGCTCGGATATTTACTAAGTTGGATCTTCGTGGTGCCTACAATTTAATTAGAATCCGTTCCGGTGACGAATGGAAGACCGCGTTCAACACCAGAGATGGGCATTACGAATATTTAGTAATGCCCTTCGGGCTGTGTAATGCCCCCGCTGTTTTCCAGGGTTTCATCAATGAGATCTTTCGGGACTTATTATATGTATGTGTCGTTGTCTACCTGGACGACATATTGATCTTCTCACAGGACCTGCCTTCTCATCACCAACATGTGGCAGAGGTCCTCTCCAGACTACGGAAAAACTCATTGTTCTGTAAATTGGAAAAATGTTCATTCGAATTACCCCAGATTCCATTCTTGGGGTATATAGTTTCCGGAGTTGGCCTGAAGATGGATCCAGACAAAGTAAATGCTGTACTACATTGGCCTCAGCCAACTACTCTTCGTGCCATCCAGCGTTTTTTAGGTTTTGCCAATTACTATAGACGCTTCATTCAAGACTTTTCATCCATTGCATCTCCTATTGTGGCCCTAACTCGGAAAGGGGCTAATACTAAGCAATGGTCATCTGAGGCTCTCCAAGCCTTTCAAATTCTCAAAGAGTCCTTCTCGTCTGCTCCCATTCTGCGACAACCTGATGTGACACTCCCCTTCTTCCTAGAAGTAGATGCCTCTAATGTGGGCTTAGGAGCTATTCTCTCCCAACGCTCGGAGCAACAAAAATTACATCCTTGTGCCTTCTACTCTCGGGGTCTTCTGCCCGCAGAGAAAAACTATACTATCGGGGACAAGGAGTTGCTGGCCATCAAAGCTGCATTAGAGGAATGGAGATACTTGTTGGAAGGAGCTCGCCATCCGGTGACGATCTTCACGGATCATAAGAACTTGTCATATTTGCAATCTGCTCAATGCCTGAACCCTCGTCAAGCAAGATGGTCTCTTTTCTTTTCCCGTTTTGAATTAATTATAACCTTCAAACCAGCTGCTAAGAACAAGAAAGCTGACGCTCTATCTCGAGCTTTTGTGACGTCCTCTGATGTAGAAGAGGTTCCCAACCATGCTATTCTAGACCCCAAATGTATTTCTCTGGCTGCTTCATCCACCAAAATGCTACCATTTGGGAAGACCCTCGTGCCTCCTACTCTGAGGAGGAAAATCCTTTCGTGGTTCCATGCCTCTCGTTTTTCTGGACACGCCGGTGAACATAAGACCTTTGAGATTCTCTCTCGTAGTTACTGGTGGCCTTCAATGAGGAGAGACGTCAAAGAGTTTATTGCTTCCTGTGATTTATGTTCTCAGTTCAAATCCTCCCGCAGAACTCCAGCAGGGTTGCTGCGACCACTACCCATTCCGTCCAAGCCTTGGACCCATATTAGTATGGATTTCGTTACTGATTTGCCACCAAGTAAGAATCACAATACTATTTGGGTAGTGGTAGACAGATTTTCGAAGATGGCTCATTTCGTCCCTCTGTCCGGTTTACCTTCCTCGTCTACTCTGGCTGAACATTTCATTAGAGAAATCTTCCGCATCCATGGATGTCCGTCTGAGATTGTGTCAGATAGAGGAGTACAATTCGTTTCCAGATTCTGGCGGGCCCTTTGTAAAACCTTGGGCATACGATTAGCACTCTCATCGTCTTACCATCCGCAATCTAACGGACAAACGGAACGAGTCAATCAAGATCTTGAGACTTTTATTAGGATGTTCTCTTCAGCCAACCAAGACAACTGGGTAGAATTGCTCCCTTGGGCTGAATTCGCCCATAACAACATGTACCATGAGTCATCATCCAAAACTCCATTCTTTGTGGTCTACGGTCACCATCCGTCTTTTCCGGAATTTCCTGCCCTCCCGCCCACCCAAGTTCCTGCTGTGGAGACTGCTTGTCAGACCTTCAAAAATATCTGGTCTCAGGTCAAAACCTGTTTAAAGAAGACATCTAACAAATATAAGTCTTTCGCAGATAAGAAGAGGCGGGCTATTCCACCACTAAAAATTGGAGATCGTGTCTGGTTATCTACCAAAAATATTCGTTTGAAGGTTCCATCTATGAAATTCGCCCCTCGTTTTATTGGTCCATATAGGATCATTCAAGTTATCAATCCAGTATGTGTTAAACTTCTTCTTCCTAAGAATCTTCGGATTTCCAATGCCTTCCATGTGTCCTTGCTCAAACCTCTCATCATTAACCGTTTCTCGACTCCTTCCTCAGCACCGCAGCCAGTTCAAGTTCATCAGGAGGAGGATTTCGAGATTACTGAGGTATTGGATGCAAAAATTTCGCGAGGAGTCCTCCGTTTCCTCGTTCATTGGAAGGGCTTTGGTCCTGAAGAGCGTTCATGGATCAAAGCTGAAGATCTTAATGCTCCTGCCCTTCTGAAGAAGTTTTATTCCAAAAATCCGGACAAGCCCGGTTCCAGGCGTTCTGTGCCCACCTTTAAAAGGGGGGGTACTGTCACTCACCGGACTGTGAGTGCTTCTTCCCGGACATTTAGGAACCGTGGCCGTCCTCCATCCTGAGGGACTGCGCATGCGCAGCCCTTTCTATACCTCCAGTGTATGTTCCTTTAACTTAATTGGCAGATCAGGCAACCTCCCTATATTAAGCACCTGTGGTCAACACCACGTTGCCTGATCTTGGAGTCTCATTCCCCATGAGTCTCTGAAGGTGTTCCTGTGTTTCCTTGTTTATTCAGCCCTGCTGATTCCTGTGGTTTCCAAACCACTTCTACCTCTGTGGTTTCCAAACCACTTCTGCTACTGTGGTTCCCATACCACTTCTACCATCTACTGTATCATCGTGACTGTGAGCTGATTCCTACCCGCTGCCTCCGTGCACTTCAGTCCTCTGATCCACATCATCGCTATTATATTTCACTGTGACTGTTTGCTGGTTCCTACCCGCTGCCTCTGTGCACTCCAACCGTTACTTTACATCCACTCACCTGTTCCTCATCAAGTCAGTGAGCTGATTCCTATCCGCTGCCTCCGTGCACTACAAGCCTTCAGCCTGCAACTCGCCTGTGTTCATTATTGGGACTGTTAGCTGATGCCTATCCGCTGCCTCCGTGCATTACAGGCTTCAACCACATCCACTCACCTGTTCATGATTGTGACTGCCAGCTGATTCCTATCCGCTGCCTCCGTGCACTACAGTCTTCAACCTGCAACTCGTCTGTGTTTCATCATCGTGACTGCTAGCTGATTCCTACCCGCTGCCTCCGTGCACTACAGTCTTCAACCTGCAACCCGTCTGTGTTTCATCGTGACTGTTTAGCTGATTCCTATCCGCTGCCTCTGTGCGCTTCAGTCTTCAGTCCTTGTCTACTCTACCGTGTTTCCTTGAGTCTGCTGCCACTATTGCTACCCGCTACTCTCCGTGATCATCTGTTCCAGTTCAACTCTGCTCCGGTGTCCCATCGTTACTGCACCTGCTGGTTGCTATTGGTTACCTCCGTGTTCCCGCAGAGACCCGCTGCTGTTACTTCTCAGCGCTACTCATCCATCTACTGCTGATCCGCTCTCCACGCCTTCCTGTGTTCCCTGCTGGTCTACCTACCTGTGCGCTGCACCTGCTAGACCCCTGCTTCACCCATCCAGGGACTTGTATCCTGCTGGCCTCCTGCCCTTCAGGTATCTCTGCACTCCTGTCTGACTGCCTTCTCCTGAACCACGGTATGCATACTTCCCATTGACTGTGCTGTGTATTGCATACCTTGCTGGACCGTGTTGGTTCTCCTCTGGAGTGTACTATCCGCTGAGTCTATTGCCATCATTGACTGTGTTGGTTCTCCTCTGGAGTGTACTATCTGCTGACTCTACTGCCATCATTGACTGTGTTATCTCATGCCGGATTACTTCAAGAGACTTTCTATATTGGCAGTGTTGTTCAGTCATTTATACATTTATATTGTGCATATTACTGTGGATCAAAGTCAAGGTGCCCGTGTATATATTGTGTTGCAGTCTCTCCCCGTGCACCTCCTCACATATATATTCAGTAGTACAACTTGCTAGTAGCAGACCACTGACTCCTGTTTACAGTTTCACCTGTTCCAGTATCCTCTCACATAGCAGTGGTACAACTTGCTAACGCAGACCACTGACTCCCCGGATACCTCCACTTGGATTCCATTCCTTCACTCAGACAGCGGTACAACTTGCTATCCGCAGACCGCTGACTCTCATCACCTCCTCGTTTCTGTTGGACATTCCTCCTCACTATAGCAGTGGTACAACTTGCTACCGCAGACCACTGACTACCTTCACGTGTCCTTTGTCCATACAGTTCCTCGTGTATTACTACCTCCATATTGCCAGTGCTGCTAGTCATAGACTTTCCTGAGCATCTCATCATCTGCTATTTCCTGTTCCGTGATCACCCTGCTACCAGAGTACCATATTACCACCTATACTGCTCTGGTAAGCCTATCACCTGGTGATCCCTGGGTAAAGACTCCTAGTGCCCGTGACACATAAGGAGCAAAATTTTAGACAACAGGAGGATGAAGTATTGATACAGTTGGGGGCGTAGAGACTGCACTCTGCCAACCGGTAGCTCTCTGACCCAGCAAAATTGAGAATCTGGGAGGAGATCACTATGTAGGTCAATGCCGTGGTTCCTGTTTGAAGAACGATGACTAAGGTAAAAAACAGGTAATGTTTTAATTTTGGGACCAGAATAATTATTTTGCGCTCTGCATACCTAGTATACATCTGTACTAGGTATTTAACTTTGGGCAACCTTAAAATCATTGCTCAAGGTATGACAGACCAATATCTTTGCTAACTTTAAGTATGTGTACATTATCATTCACACTTTGCCACCTGTTTTTTAAATCTTCAAATTAATTATTAGCGCTGGGTAGTTTTCTGTTATTTGTCTTTGACGTCTAGGGACAGTACACTTGTTTTCCTCCCACTATGTTATGTAAAGATACAGATGCAGTCGAAGAAGAAAGGGACTCGGCAGAGATGATCCATGATGTGGAAGAGGCTCAGATGGAAGAGGAAGTGGGGGGTAGCGGACAACCTTCAGATCTCCAGGATTTTTACAATATAATACACCAATCTAACCAAGCCCTAGAAAGCACCACCCATGATCTAAGCAGAACCCAACCCATATCCATCACATTTTCAAAACCATTGACACTACCCTGACCCGTCTCATTTATCTTATAACACAATAACTGCCCACTAACCCTTTTACCCCAATGGCACATGTTTCACCTCTTGCCCCAAAGCCACATGTTTTCCCTCCTCCCATATAACACATTACCTCTTCGTCTACTATACCACATTCCCTCACTTCTGGCCCTCTGAAAAATTTCTCTACCCTGGACCCTTATGCCCCAATTTTTCCCTCGTTATCCTGCCCAACTTTACCCTCCTTATCCTCCCCCTACTTTA